>NC_141689.1:936946741-937644241 GCF_964263255.1 Lissotriton vulgaris | reverse complement strand
AATCGTTAATGTATTCTCCCAGTTTAACTAAAACCCTGTCACAAGAACACTCTTCAATCCACTCTTCTTTCTTGATGCATGTTACCCCCTGATCAAAAATGTATGCAATACTGAAATCTTCCCACTCATACACATCTTCCTCAATTTCCAAAGGCATCATAGAAAGAAAGTCAACAGTAACGTTGCGTTTCCCAGGAACATATTCAATGGTATAAATAAAATCTTGGAGTCTCATAGACATTCTGGCTATCCTAACTGATGCTCTAAACATGCCCTCAGTAGTTAATAATTTGACAAGAGGTTCATGATCAGACCACACCACACATGCTTTACCCGACACGAATGGCCTAAAATGTTCAAGGGCTCAAACACATGGCAATGTCTGTTTTCTAATTACAGATAATTTTTCTTCTAAAGGTGACAAAGCCCTAGATGCAAAAGCAAAGGTCCTTTCCATACCTTGCAAATCTTTTTGAATTAACACACCACCTAAGCCTTTATTACTTGCATCCACTGTGACAATGTTATTCAGGTCAGGGTCAACATTTCTTAATGGAGGAGCATTGGCAATGTCTTTTTTGATTTGCTCAAATTCTTGTTGGCACTTAGAAGAGCAAAAACATTTACATCTTTGTTTCAACAGTTGCCTCCCATTGTAGATTTTGCTCGAGAAACTCTTGAGGAACTTGGAGTAAAACTCTGCGAGTCCAACTTAACTCCTCCTTGTTAGATGGTGCTGGTGCTTTAATAATGGCACCGATTTATTCAGGTTTGGGTGAAATACCTTCCGAGCTCAAACATGTCCAAAATAAGAGACAGATGTTTTAGCGAACTTGCACTTGGAAAACTTAACAGTGAGATTCCTAATATTCAAAATCTCTAAAACAGTATTTAAAACAGAATTATGTTCTTCTTCAGATTTACCATAGATTAAAATATCGTCCTGAAAGTATTTGACGTTCTTTATTTTTCCTAAGAGTTGATGCATCAGTCTTTGAAAAACTGCAGCTGCAGACGCCAACCCAAAAGGCGTACTCTTATACTGGAAACAACCCATGCGAGTGATAAATGCAGTGTACTTTTTACAATCCTTTGTAATGAGATCTGATGATACACCACAGATAGATCAAGGGAAGTGAACCATTTGGCACCATCCACAGAGGCAAGCATTTCAGAAATTTTAGGCAATGAGAATTGGTCAATGATAATGTTATTATTAAGATAGTGCAAGTCTATGCATAGCCTAATTTTGCCATTGCTCCGTATGACAATAACCACCGGAGATAACCATTCTCCTGCTTCAATCTTTTCAATTATACCTACTTGTAATAACTTGTCAAATTCCATTTGTACCTCATCCTTCAACGACAACAAAATGTCTGTAGCCTCATGAATTTTTGGTTGAGCAGTGTGTTTAAGGGTAATACAAAGCTAAAAATTTGTAAGGTTACCAAATCTTCCAGAAAATACTTTTGGAAATTTCTCTAACATGACTTTCCCTATTTCTTCACCATCATCAATGATCATGACTAGTTCAGAAGAATTAGGATTTAGAATTATCCCAAGGTTGCCCTGATCGTGCGAACCTAATACGGATGGGCCTTTTTTTGCGATGTACAAATGTCCTTGACTTTCCCTATCTTTGAACTTGAAAAGTAGAGGTATGTAACCTAGCACATCAATCTTTTCGCCAGAGAAACTTTGCTGCGATGTACAAATGTCCTTGACTTTCCCTATCTTTGAACTTGAAAAGTAAAGGTCTGTAACCTAGCATATCAATCTTTTTGCCGGAGAAACTTTCTGGTCTAATGTTAGTAGGGAATCACTTTTCCCCAATATGCTTCACAAAACTATTTCTCCAAACATTTTCATTAATAATAGTATATGGTGAACCTGAGCCAGCACATATATTGATTTGAACACCCCCAATTTTCATTAAACACATTGGTTTCTTTCTAACACCTCCATCATCATTAACCATTAATAAGAATGAGTCCTTTGTATGAAAAACTCATTTGACTCGTTCTTCGGTATCGGAATCATCGCTTTCCTCAACATACTTCACCTTTCAGGTTTTCTTTGACCTACACACCTTGGTATAATATCCAATTTTTCCACAGGCAGCACATTTTACTTTAAGAGCACGGCAAGATTTACTATGTGCCAAATGTGTTTTGCTGTTACAACAATAGCATCTGAAAACCTGTTTCTTTTTGTTCGGTTGATACTTAACATTTTTCCCAAGTTTCTCTCTGTCATTATTTTTTTCATTAGGGACATAACTCTTGTTATTTTAAATTTTGCTTATAACATCATCGTGTTTATTATAAGTCTCACCCTTAACCTCTTTTAAACTACAACTTGACATTTCAGCTTTACGTACAATAGTTAGAATGTCAGATAAATTGGCATCACCATTAATCCAAAGCCTGTCTTGAATAGCTGGATTATTCACATGCATTACAACTTGGTCCCTGATAAATTGCTCTTGCAGCCCTTCACATTTGCAATCAAGGGAAAGTTTGCATAAAGCTGCCACATACTCATCCACACTTTCATTAGAATTTTGTTTCATTTTGAAAAATGTGTATCTAACGATACCACTGCATACATTAGGAGCAAAATATTTATCAAACGCAGCAATGGTAGCATTGAAAACCTTAATATCGCCTACACCGAAAACATTGGGTAGCTGTTCAAAAACCTTCAAGCCCATGGGACCAGTAGAATATAAAAATATGGGTTTCTTATGTTCTGGTTTCATTTTGCCATCGAAATCAATGGTATCAGGGTAATTTTGGAAATATGATTTCCAATCAGCCCATTTCATGCATGGTTCACCCCCTGCCGCCCAAAATGCTTGAGGTGGAGTTAATGAGTAATTTTGTGTACTCATTTTTGTAAATAATTTAAATTTGCTAAGATATAAAGTATAAAGATTTTAGCAAGTAAGACAAATGATGGCAGTTATTTTTTTGTTTTTTTTGTTTGGATAAGCTGTGAGTATAAACTGTAATACAAATACACACTATGGAAATATAGTAATATGACAATACAGAAATTAAATAGAAGAGAAGAAGAAAATTCTTAAGTGCAGCAATATACGTTACGTCACAATGCAGCAGAAGATTCAGTGAGCTGTAATTAAATATAAGTTCCTCTGTGTAACAGAAGCTTTAAAAAAATGTTCCAAGCAGCACTTGTAGTAATATTCCTTGTAGAAAACTGAGTTTTGCATGTTGACAAACACTCGTAGTAAGGTTCCTAGATTAAGCGGGTTGTTGCGCGTTGGCCGATCACTCGTAGCAGTGTTCCAAATTGAAGCAAAACGTTGCTAGGATACACGCCGTAATACCGTGACTCCTAGATCAAGGGTTCCTCGTCAAAGCGTGGTGTTGCTAGGATACGAAACAGTGGATCTTAGAGTAGATGACGTAACCAGATTCTCCTCCAACGTAGAATGTTGTGTGTAGGGCGTCATACAATGACGCAGAGCAGGTCTGGGCTAATCCTCTAAGGAATGCAGCAGGCAGCAAGATTCCAACCCTGGAAACCATAAATGGAGTGCAGTCGGAGCAGGATTTGAATGCGGTTGAAGAAGTTGAAGGTGAACAATGTTCTTCGCCTGATCAGCTTGATGTAGACTTAAATAAGGAAATCCAACGAAAGCGGTTGTTGTTCCCAGGCAATATCAATAGTCTTCCATGGAAATGAGTTCCTCAGTTAGCTGCGAGAAAGGTGAAATTGATAAGTCCTCCAGAAAATAAATGCTGAACTCCTTGGTGCACCAGCGGGAAGTAATCGTCGCCAAATTGTTAAGTAAGACGATTTACAAAGTCGGTTGAAGTGTTTATTGACTCCTTCGCTGCTTGTGTAAATCCCCTGCTGTGCTGGGGGGTGTGGGGGGCGCGCACTGCGCCCGCATGCTCATGACGAGCTCAGCTCGTCATGGCATACACCTCTCAGGTGCTCATGACGAGCTGAGCTCGTCACAGGTGCATTGGCTCCCGTGGAACGCTCAGCACAGCAGGGGAATTCTCCCAGCACCTGAGCGTTCCACAGGCCATGACGAGCTCAGCTCCTCATGAGCACCCGAGAGGTGTATGCCATGACATCGTCATGAGTATACAAGGGGTAAATGCTTAAAAACACCAAAAGTAAATAGGAGACAGACAGCTAGAACACCTTCCCTGCTTCCCTGCTCCACTGGTTCCCTGGACAAACTGTCTCTACAATCTAGAATACTGAGGCTAGCTAGGGAACAGCACGAGAAGGAACATTCAATAATAAGCAGAACACAACACACCTGAAAGGCTTTTTCACAAAAACGTTCTGTTGACATATTTTTCTCCATCATTATATCTTAACTCTGGGTTCTGGAAATGTAAAATAATTTTATTCTAATCTTTCCTTACAATTTTCAATTATTTTCCCTAGTACTTTTCTCTTTTTCTCAGGTCCAATGAAAAACATTTATAGTCGTATTTTTATTGATGTTTCATACAAGATTTGAAATTGGAGCAAACTGTGCATTTTCTTACACCTTCCTACTTCATTTATAAGTGGATCTTTCGAGTGTAACTTAAAGGTACTGGAAGGTGGGATAATCACTGAGTTAGATGGGATTCCTCTAACACACATGTGACACAGTAATGAGAAAACAAATATAGTAATTTAAGGATAAAACTTAGACAGTATAAGACTATGTCTGGGCCAGTAGGTAATAAAGAATTATCCACTATGTATTTAACCTTGATCAGGGCAGGCTTTAGTGCCGGTAGTGCCAGTTCAGCAGTCATCCTCCTCGAATTCCCCTACTACCATCTGGCAAAAGTGCTCCTCATCTGTCCATAGTCCTTCTCTCACATACATTTCATTTGTTTTAAAGCACCGGTAAAGGCTGGTTTTACTAACCCACTCAGTTCTCCACTTAAACTATAGATCTGTTCTTTGCAGCAGTCATATTGGCCCTTTCACTACTTTATGATGAGTCAAAGCTGCTGCTAGACAAATCTCCAATTTCTCTCTCTAGCAGGAACATTCATCACAAGAGTTATCTTGACATTTGTATTGCTGCCTGAAAGCTGGACAGAGGAGGAACTGTGTAGCAGGTGCTTTTAAATTGTATGTTATTTCTAAAGACAGTGCCCCCCCCCCCCCAGGTCCTAACTGATCATTTGTTTCACTTCTTGGAATTATTTGTCTTTACAGTGTTAATTAAAAATGTGATACTGAATATCTAGCACCCTTTTTCGGGGATGGCAGAAACTTAACAGGTAAGTTGCATACTTTGCTCGTATACACTCATTAATCAGAAAAACACTCTGAAAGAAAATGTAGGGAATGAAGGATACAAATAATCCTACCAAAGCTTTCACTTGCACTGTCCTTGTAAACCTGCCTCAATCAGTGTCAACAGCAGTGACCTGTTCACAAGAATGTGTTCTACTGTTGTTGCTGCCTACTATGAAGAGGTGATTTTTGGTTTAAAAAAATGTTGTTTTCTTTTTGAGAATTCCCAGATCCAAAGAAATATGGATTAAATAAAATAAATACCCCTGGTTTCAAAATCAAAAATATGCTTTTCAATTATACCTGAGTCAAAATATAACCATGAATGAGAATCACAATTTGGCTTTTGAACATTTCAAAATGCCTCTTTGCAGTCACAAATCCCTGATTCTACAAATCGGGCCATTTATAACCTCCAGGAAAGATTTGTTCAGGGGCTTGGAGTGGTCTGTGCTTCACCAGTCATCTGAGTTTCAGTAGTCATAGCGAATAAACACCAGACTGTCAAAATAGCTATAGTATGAGATGGTAATCAGTGCCAATGTGTTTTCTGAATGAGGTCCCCATGTATGAGAGTATATAAGAGGTAATTCTAAAGTACACTTCAAAATCTCATGGGAGATTATTTCATTAAGGGCTAAAGTGATTCATAGTGCACATATGACTAGTTTCTGATCGGACAGAGAGTAGGTTTTAGGAGATTATGTTGTCCTATTCCCAGGCCCCAGCCGAGTTTCACCCAAAAATGTGAACACATATGTCAGCAGATGAGACCAAAGATTAGAACAAGATAAAGGTTTGTTCCAAGCTAATTTTAAATGATAGAAGATGAAGGTAGATATATAATAAACCAAGTTGAGGTTCACATAGAATGTAATATTAGAAACATTTGTTTAATGCACAGTCTTCCATTATTATGGCTTCCAATCAGCATCAGCTCTCTGGGGTGCCTTCCACATGATGCAGAGGTTTCCATCAGAGAAAGGGGTCTGTGCCATTCTAATAACATTCACATACGTATTATCTTCTGGTCCATATGTGTAGTGAGACAAGGCCTTATTCTGTAAACTGATGTATGAATTTTGGAGAAAGAATAGTGTGGTTGTATAGTTAGAACTGACTGCCTACACATATCTTAATTGGGAAAATTCTCACTGCCTGGAGGTTGGAGGAAACATTCCCTCATTGTAATCCTAGTTCTCATTTGAACTGAGAAACAGAAAAACATCTCGACCCATACGTGAGAACTCAGAACCCATCCCGAAATGTATACCCTTTGAAAATGGGCTAGAAATAAAAAAAATGCCTACAAAAGACACTAGTTCATGTCCTTCCTTCTTTGTCCCATCCCATTACAGCTTGACAACCAGTAACACAACTCTCACCTTGTGATGGAAACCTCCACACATCTCTCTATAAAAGTGAAATTGTGCCTCAAACACCAGACTCCACATGGAGACAAACCACTCCTCCAAGGGCAACTGAAGCCACACCACTTCTTGTCTGTCCACCTTTTTCTTGCACGCCAGACTGTCTTGCATGCAATCAATCAATTCAATTCTTTCTTTATTTGTCCTTCCAAAGACAGGTCATTAAAGATACACCATATTAAAAACATCATATATATCTTGCATGCACTTCTAACCTATTAAACATTCTCTAATATGCTGGTTTAGGGGGAGTAAGGTGGGATGTTTGTGAATTCATAGAAAATACCCATTAATAGTTTTAATTCTGAAAACCGGTTCCCATATTACTGTATTCATACAAGTTTGTGACCAGATAAGCTATTTGCATTTTGTTGTGAAACTTTGCTGCCATTTTTTTTTATTTCATCTTGTAAATAATATCCACTATAAACTGAAAGTGAAATGACAAATTATTCATTTAAACCTGCCACCAAAGATGGAAAAGTGTGGTGGTTTTGGGTTTTTTGTCTTCATAAGGTTCTATTACTGTCATTACTGTTTTAAGAGGTTTTGTTTTTTTCCTCACAGTTAAATTGATGAATGCAATAAAAAGAGGATTACTTTGGCACTGATGTGTAAACCTGTGGAAAGAATATTGCTGTACAGGGATGTATTTGTTAACACGGCTATACTAGTGCAAAAGGAATCTGGCCAGCTACCCCTAATCATAAGTAGGGTCAAATACCCACTCCTGATACAACAGGAAAAGATTTAGACAAACATTCTGAAGGAACAAATGAGGCAGATATCTTATATATGGATTTCTGTCACTTTGGGGGGCTCACCAGAAATCACCAGCACCGAGCCTGAAAGACCGTGGGTCCACTGCCTGCTCTTAAAAAAACGTTTTTACAAACGTTCACAAAAGGGAAGGGGTCCCTTAGGAACCCCTTCCCATTAGCGAATGGGTTACCCCCTACTTCAAGTAGATGGTAAAATGAGAATGTTTAGCGACTGCATTTCAGTCACTAAACATTCATACATACAATTGAAATCTAGTATTATAAATCAACACCCGAAACAGGCCCCTTCTTATTACCGAATTGGTATGTAATCGAAATTCCAAACTGTGATTCAGTAACATGTTACCGAATCACAATTTGGGAGTGATACATGCAAACATGTATTTTTTCGGTCCCAAACAGCCTGATTCTGTGAGCGAAAAAATTGAGCTCTTGCACTTATTTTATTTTACATTTTAGCAACTACCTACACTTCCAGAAAACCTGCTATACACAGGTAGTTTATTTAAAGTTGCAAGCTGAATTTGTGTGGATAAAAATCTGCAAACTCTGTTTCTTTTCATTTTAGCTGACCTATGCGATATTTGAGTGCCTTCAAAAATGTGTGATTTGTGCCTTTACAGCAAAGCTGGCCCTAAGGACCTTACTGAAGTATGCTAGGAAAATATTTATAAATATCTGTTACTTATCCTTCACAAAGCCACATATGTGTCTTTTCAGTCTGAAGCATTATCTGACTGGAGCTCCCCTGTTTTTCTAACACAGTATGTTAGGGTTAAACTCCATCAGTAGAAACGGCAATAAATATTCCATATACTGCAACACTTCATTCAATCAGAGTGCTCCTATTTAAACAGGAGGGCACAGATATTTCAATGTACTGTTGGTTTAGATTTTACAATCTTTGACATCTCCTAAAATGATGCACCCACCCTTCAAAACGTGAAGGAGGGGCCTGAGTCTTCGATATCGCACAGATATCCATTGGCCTAGGGTGGAAAGAAGTCCCCTCTGAAGGGTTTGGCGGGCCCTTGAAGATTTCGACCCCCGTCCTGCAGGGAGGCCTATACTTCACCCCTATTTAGAAAACATCGCACACTCACTTTTTTAAACCGTTACAAAATTCCAGGGGATAGTGGAAAATAGTAAAACTGAACACTAGTGCCCTCAATACAAGTGAAAGCACGGAGACTAAGGTTTTTACAACACTCACTCACATTTTCACGTGGTAAATTTCATCAGGTTAGTCCTGACGAAATGTATTAGGGGCACATTGCAGGGTTGAATTGTATACTACAAATCTTAATTTGGGGTCACTAAAGGGTAGGTGTTAACACCACCTTTTCTCGACTTGTAATCGGGGCCTAGGGTGTGAAAAGGTAGATTTTTCGATGTCATGGTCTTAGCCGATCCATAAAACTGCAGATGATATTTCTCGGTGGCCGTGAAGTGCAGGCAACTGAAAAATATCGTAGGGAGAAGTCTGGAAGCTAGAGAGAAATAAAATAATGTGCATTACTGTGTCCACCTTTAGGTGCTTTCAGGTTCCTCTGTCGCTAGTTCCTGAGAACGTGCTACCTTTTAGTAGAGGGACAGTGGCAATGACATGTTTCTACTGATTTCTTCCTGAAGGCTCTATGGAGACCTTATATGCTGTTCAGGTTCTCAGCACAGGGCATCCCTCTGCTTAGAGGAAAGATACATGAAAATGTTAACTGACTAGCACTGCCTACCCAGTGTTCTCTCGTGGTGAGTCAGACTGAGGTAAACAGTCATTGTTCTGGGACGTACAGGGTTGGAGTGAGATTAGAAATCAGCCCGGGCATGCTAAAAATAAGTGGCCTACATCTGCATATTGACTTTCCTCAAAACACTGCTTCAGCAAAGTTTTATAAACACCTGAAAACAAGTGAGGCCACTTCTGCTCACATCCCATGCCCCGCTCAGCAGGCACACAATAATTGGCCGGCCCAGCGAGAGAAAGGGAGTGACACCTCTGCTGGTTCACAAAAGGGAGGTAATGCACGCCCATCTGCCTCCAGAAGGGCCATTCAGGGCCCCATTGGTCCTCTGGCGACACCTGAACATACCAGACATAGCCCAAATCGGCCCCCAGGCTGCCAAAAAAGCAGCCCACAGCTGAAACTTCAATACCGGCCCCTCGGCCGTTGCCTGAGTGCCCACCTTACCAATCCAAGCCTGGGGACGTATGCAGTGCATAGTGATGTGTCCTTTAGGGCTGTCCACTCCTGAGCTGTTGTCGAGCATGGATATGTGGCTCATGTCCACAGATATGGTAGAAAAAACAGACCCTTATTGGGGAGAAGTGGACATATCACAATCCCGAGCCCGGTGCCACTGCTCCTCTTGCACTATTGATTGCTGAGACTACTGAAGCTATGTAAAAGCCAACTTTCATGAATTGCTTATGTCATACTTAAAGCAACAAGCAGTGCTGAATGTGAGCCAAATTGAAGCGACTTGAACTTACTTCTTCTTTGACCTAGAGTAAGAGAAGGAAAAAAACACGAGCTGGAAACAAGGAGGAGCACAAAGACCGAAAACACGTTAGAAAGGAAGAAAGCAGAAATAAAAAAAGAGTCTGCAAGTGTGAGACAAAGTGGAGGGAGTGTCTACTGGTGATTAAAGAGGCATGGAGTGGACTCAAGACTAAGCAGCCTTGGGGTTCAGCGCACTGACTTTGGAAGCGCCGGCCACAGGAACATCTCGGGGCCCGGCATATATTTATTCAGGGTTGGATTGGTAAAGCGGGCACTCAGGCAATGGCCAAGGGGCTGGTACCTGAGTTCCAGCTGTAAGTTGCTCTTTTGGGGGGCCTGGGGCCGATTTGAGCTGTGTCTGTGTTGTTCAGATGCAGTCAGTGGCCCAGTGGGTGCCTGAGTGGCCTTTCTGGAGGCAGATGGGCGTCCATTACCTCCGTTTTATCAACGGACAGCGGTCTCACTACCTTTCTCTCGCTGGGCCGGCGCATTAATGTATGCAGATTGAGCAGGGGCAGGAGGCCTGAGCAAAAATGGACTCACTTTTTTTCAGGTAACCAATGTGAACAAATCCGTACATTTTTTTTTATCGAAGTAAAGTTAAGAAAATATGCCTCTGTCAGGGACTCCCCCGGCCTTATTTATTATACAACTTTGCTGAAGCAGTGTTTTGCAGAAAGGCAATATGCAAATGTGGGCCACTTTTTTTTTTTTGTGTGCCCGGGACGATTTTTAATCCCAATCCAATCCTGTAATCATTCACATATTAAGTACCTGCAACAAGTAAGGAAAACTTTGGCTCAATGCTAGATGTAATGACAAGTCAGAAGAGGCCAGCAAGATAGTATGAGTTTTCAGTTTGAGACCTCAATCTCCCTCTCTTTGGAAGAATTGGTGGCTAGAAAGATCCTCGTATTCCTCTGAATGTGAGGAGTAGTCGTGAAATAAACCAAGGAACTCAAAGTGATAAGATAGGCTGCCTATTTCTGAACTGCACTGTTTATATTTTGGGAAGACATTTGCTTAGTATCTTTTGGAACTTTTAGGCAGTTTGTTGTGCCCTGTTCAGCAAAGTGATACACACAGCAAAATGGTGCCAAACGAATGCAACGAAAATCGGAATGCAATAGCCATGACAACCCACGAGGTGGCCACACAGCACTGAACAGGGTCTGATATTGATTTGCTGTCGATGTCTGATTACGTAGGGACATGCTTAACCTCATGCGCGCTAGCGGAATTCCGCTCGCACGCTGAGATTTTTAAAAACGCACTTTACGTGACGAGCTGGGCTCGTCATCAGCGTGCGAGGAGGCTACGCCATGACGAGCCCAGCTCATCATCAGCGTGGAAGGGTTTAACAGCAGAAGAAATACATAATTTTAGAACTTCATGGGCATCGTCGAGGCCTTGTTTTGACTCCCATGCCCCTTTTTAGAAGTCACATGTCTAAGACATAAATAAAAAGGAAAGAAAGGGACGACAGAAAAGAATTAAATGGTGAGATATGTGATTGTAAAATTATATAAAAATCTTTTAAATTTGTAGAATGGGGAGGACATATTGGAGTACCTCGAGGTCCATATGCATTCAGTGAGGGACACGAGCTGGCCCTGGTAAAGCTTTGGTTTCTTAAGAGGTATGATACATTAATTTATGGGCGAGGCTTGGGAGTTAACATTGGAAAAATCAAACAAATGCCTTAAAGGGAAAAGGTGGAGCCAGAAAGTTGGGGACTGCATAGAGTACAGGTCTTAAAACAGCTAAATTAAGACACATTGGTCCTACTTGCACAATTGGAGAAAAAACGTTACCTTTCGCTGAATTTCCACAGTCATAAGCTATAGAAAGCATGCAAACGTAGCTTTCCAATTCATCTGACAGATTCGCATGCTGAGTTCTTATTTTTTTACATGCTTAAATTTAATTTAGGCACTTCTAATATTTTGTGACTCGGGCTCATAGTAAATAATAATTAAATATATCGTTGTGATTCGGGCTCAGGGCACATAATGAGAACTGTACTGTACTGTCAGCCCTCCAAGCTATTTGAAATAGCAACATCATAATGAGTTTTGACCATTAAGAACCTGATTTTCAAAAAATGCACACCTTCTAGGCTTCCGCTCATGATTCGTACACATCTTTTGAGATTCATAATTCCAGGAAGAATGTGGATAAACTATAAGCTGGTCGTTTTCTATCAAGAAAGTTAAATAGAGGCAGTTGCCAGAAAAATTTAAAAAAAGAAAGTCCCTCAGCAGAAAGCAATTCTGGTATTTTACTGACCTATACTGGTCGTTTTCTATCAAGATAGTTAAATAGAGGCAGTTGAACAGAAAAAAGTCCCTAAGCGGAAGCAGCCAAGTCCTAGGGCTGATATCCAGAGCCCACAAAGTACATCCATACTAATATAATAAGGAGAGAGACCAAACCTTTGAGGCGGGTAAGCTCAGGAACCACAGCACCAATCAGAACACCCAATACAGCATTGGAAAGGACAGTTTCAGCAGATGGACATAGGTTATACAGCAGCCCACCATATACATTAGAAGGGGAAAGAACGTTAGGGGCAAAGTAGTCCGTTGTGGACGTGTGCGTTGTGCTGGGGGTGTGTGCATACAGCGATTGGCGTGTGCATTCGGCAAAAGCCTGCGGTATTATACAGCTTGCGATAAGCGTTCTGTGTGGGACTAGCATTCTAACATGAGTGGGCGTGCCCTTTGGCATTGTTGTGGGTGTGTGCCGTCGGAGACGCCGGAAGCATTCAGAAGCAGGAGTTTGGCGTTGACGCGATGTGGGGCGTCTAAGTGCACTGCGCCGTGTTTGGGGAGTGCGTGCATTTTGCGGCGATCGGGGCGTTGGTTGGAGCAGACGCACACGTTCGCATATTGCGGCAAGTACAACAAACAGAAGAGCACACACTCACCTTCAGCGGTACCGAACGAGGGCTTCTGAGCGGACGCACAGGCAAGTTTTGAAATAAATTTGACTTGCCTATTCCGACCATTGCAGACATTCTATTTCATCCCCGGACAACGTCGGGCTGGGCTGCTAGTACACATATAATTATATACTAAAGTATATACAAGAGGACTCAAATGCTTGACCTAAAGGTAGACAATATTTATCTGAATAAAACAAGACCAAAATGACAAAAATGCAACATACACAAGTCAAAATATCACTTTTAAAAGATTAAGCAAGTTTATTCCATAAAAATAAATGGATGCGTTAGTTTTAGTATAAGGTACATTAGATGCATCAAAAATTAAAGACGGTTCAAGACGCAGGGGATCCGAGGCGCCGGAAAAACAAAGTGATGCATCGGTACCTTACTGCACAGAGAAGGTGGTCTGTCGTTCCTTACGGCCAGGGGAGGTGATGCGTGGGTTTCTTACTGCCAGGCAGGGGAGGTGATGTTTCAGTTCCTTACTGCCACAGGAGGTGATGTTTCAGTTCCTTACTGGATGTGAAATTGATGCCTCAGTTTCTGGACATGGGGCCTCGGTTCCTTACTGCGGTGTAGAGTTGATGAAGAATCTGTATTGAGGGACGATGCGTTGAAAATCCAGCCACACTGTGTAGTTGAGACACTAGTGAAGCAGACAATGTGTCGATTTTCCAGCCACAAACAGGTGCTGTGTCTGAGAGGGTGCCACGGTAATCGGTGAGCCGGTGCTCGGGACTCATGCAGAAGCTAATTTTCTGATGTACTGCAACAGTGAGCTGGGGCCTGCGGTGAAAGCCATGGTCGATGCACCAATCAGGAGCCACGTCTCAGGGCAGGCAGCAGCGATGCATTGATGTTGTGTAGCGATGCGTTGATAAAAAAGGGGCTGGAATTCGTTGCATGGATTTTCTCCTGAAGATCACTAGATTCTACTTCCAAGGGCCCAGGAACTGGATTTGGCACCATTTGGCAAGTCACGACTCTCAGCAGAAGAGCATAGGCACTGGTAGGTGAAGTCTTTGATGACACTGAGACTTCTTAACAGGAGGCAAGCACACACAACCTTGGAAGCAGGATACAAAAAGCCAAGTCCAATCCTTCCACTCCCAGGACAGAAGCAGCAAACAGGAGGTCAGCACAATGGAGTAACAGGTAGGGTGGCCATCCATCCTATAGCATTCAGTTCTACTACCTGGCAGACTGTCTTCAACCCAGATGTGTTCTGGTTTTGGGGTGCTGGAGGTCCAATGCTTATACCCCTTTCTGCCTTTGAAGTAAGCAAACTTGAAAGGTAAAACCTTGTAATGCACAAGACCCTGCCTTTCCCTGACCTGGATCCAGGCACACTACAATGGTGTCAAGATGGCTTTGTGTAAGGACACGCACACCCTATTCATGTGTCAGTGACAACTCCTCCCACCACACTAGCTCAGGAAAACCCATCAGCCTGGTGATGGCCCATCAGGATATCCAAGGCATACCTCAGTTCCATGTGTGTGAATGTCTAGAGTGAATGCACAAGAAGCCAACTGTCAACCAACCTAGATGTGTATTCTACAGATAGGCAGAGGGTTACGCAAGAAAAGGTCCACTCCTTAAAAGTGGCATTTTCAAACATGTAATTGAAAAACCAAGTGCACCAAAATATGTATTTTTTAATTGTGAGTTCAGAGACCCAAAACTCCAAATCTCCACCTGCTCCCAGTCCCAATGGGAAATTACACTTAAAAGATACTTCAAGGCAATACCCATGTTACTCTACAGGAGAGATAGTCCTTGCAGCAGTGAAAAACGAAATTAGCAGTATTTTACTATTAGGACATGTAAAACACACTAGTACATGTCCTACCTTTTAAATACACTGCACCCGCCCATGGGGATGCCTTAGGCCTATCTCAGGAGTGACGTACATGCAGTAAAAGGGAAGATTTGGGCCTGGCAAGTGGGTGCACATGCCAGGTTGAAATGGCAGTTTAAAACTGCACTCACAGACACTGCAGTGGCAGGACTGAGATATGTTAGATGGGCTACTCATGTGGGTGGCACTATCAGTGCTGCATTCCCACAAGTAGCATTTGATTTACAGGTCCTGGGCACACCTGGTGCACTTTATTACTAGGGACTTATAAGTACATCAAAACATGCCAATCGTGGATAAACCAATTAAGCATGGGTGAATTTTGAGAATCTGGCGTTCGCAAATTTGCGTATTTGCGAACTCGCAATCCGCAAAATCCGCGAATTCTCGCGAATTTCTTTTTTTTGTGTTCGCAAGGGTTTCTGCCAGTTCTCGAGGGTTTTGTACCAGTTCGCAATTGCGAACTTACTTGTCGGCTCGCAACGGTCGCGACTATGTTGTTTCTACATCTGGTTCCTCATCACAGGTTCACAGCACCCTCTGTTTCACCACTGCCACCCTGTTTCACCCATGCCACCCTCTGGTACATCAATGCCACCCTCTGGTTCATCACTGTAGATTATGGGGGGGAAAAGCAAACACACCTGTCCTGCTTCAACTGACATGAATTAATTTGGGGTTGATTTATTAATGTGTCACTGTTTTAAAATTCCAGTCTGGCACCTGCTTCCTTATCTATAATTTGCTTTCTGTTGCAGTGCAATTTTTTTTTCCAGGACCTTTGTGGCCTACTTGTAGCTATTCTATGAGCCTACTGTGAGGGTCAGAGCAGGGTCATAGAATTGTTGCAACTAGCAACTGAACTCTGGAGGGGCCACAGTCAGGAAGCACTACAGGGAATGGTTACTAATGATGAGTTTGAACTTTTGCACCTTCTGAGTGCTTTCAGTTTTGCAAAACTCCTTTTTCTGCAGAACAGCAACTGTAATGCCCCAAACAAACATAGGCAACTGAACTCTGGAGGGGCCCCTCAGGAAGTACTACAGGGAATGGTTACTAATGATGAGTGAACTTTTGCACCTGCTGAGTGCTTTCAGTTTTGCAAAACTCGTTTTTCTGCAGAACAGCAACTGTAATGCCCCAAACAAACTTACTTGTGAAAGTTTATTTCTAATCCAAAAGTGATCCAAAGAAAGTCAAAAGGCCTCAAATCCAAAGAAGTGCAGGCAAATGTCAACCTGAGGAGTTATTCTGATAAAAATCATCATTTTCAGGTCTATGCTGCTTGCTAGTGGATTTCTTGGGCAGAATTGCAAATTTTGTAATTTCGCGAGTGCAAGATTGTTGCTGCCCGTCGCACCTACATGTTCGCAATTGCGAACTCTCGCTATGCGTCTCCAAACTCCCGCGGGATCCCGCAGCAAGATCCAAAATGGCGCAGCACTCGCAAAATATCGAGAAAAACAACTCGGCAAACGCTGAATGACGGTAAGTGAACGCCGCACACCGCAATATTGTATCACCAAGAAAAAAAATCTGCTGCGTGCGAATTTGCGGATTTTCGGTTAATTCGCTAGAGTTCGCGAATTGCGAATTTACTGAAAATCCGCGAGCGGAACGGATTTTCCGCCCATGCTTAAAACCAATCACCAACACAATTTAGACAGACAGGATATGTACTTTAGCACTGGTCAGCAGTGGTAAAGTGGCCAGAGTCCTAGAACCAGCAGAAACATAATGTGCGCACAGTCAAAAACAGGAAGTCAGAAGCGTGGTCTAACAGAATCAAAGAAAAATAGTGGTTAGATCTGTGAAATGTTGAAAGCTACCAACCCAGTTATAAGCATGAGATATACAGATGCCAAGAGAAAACAGTCCATGGTCACGCCTTACAAACACTTAATTCAATTCAGCCATATATCTATTCAGAAAGTGGAACACATTACTGATCACGTTCCTTTTATGTTCAATTACAGTTAATCAGTATTAAGCATTGTAAAAGGTTGTGCTGAACCTGTTTGCAACTGCGAATGAGAAACAAATGTGCTTAGTTTTTCAGTTCTGGTATTTGTTTAAATATCTCAATAATACGGATAACTGTGTTACCAAAGCAGATATCTTAACCTGTGAATCTTCAGGCGTGTAACACTGTTGCCATTCATCAAAACAGTTGTTTTTTTCCTGTTGCTCATACTCGAAGAAAACAATGCTGGCCGGGTGCGGTTTTAGTCCACAAACGCTGATATGGACTTTATGGACTGATACCTGTTTTGCCAGAGACAGGAGATTGTCCTAAGGCAATATTGGTGACCCTAGACCCTAAACCACAAAATCATGATGGTAGAAGCCACATTATGAGATGCAATTTGGAACAATATTTAAGGCTGGCATTAACACTGTTTTTAATTTATCAGGTGAAAGATTGCGGTTTAGTATCTATGAAAGTAATGCTGAATGGGAAAGCAACAGAACGGTATGGCAGATTTCAGAGGTGTCTCTGTTGTTGAATATGCCCACGGTACTAGCTGGGTAAAGCAAACAGAATATTAATTGGACATATGCTAATTAAAACATAAGAATTATTGTTAAGATATCTGCATTATTACGATGCCCACTCCTGATAATAGCAAGTTTCAACCATGCTGAAAGGAAAAAGGTAAAATATCTTGTAGGCACCCCCTCGGTGAGCCAGGGGTTCCACATGGTCTCTTACAACTTTTTGTGACGTTTAAAACTGAAAAAATATTTACCCAAGTGAATCATCTGCTGATCCAGATATATGTTGTGACAGGTGCATTACAAATGGCAGTGTCAGTAACAAAAACTCCTTGACAATATCTCTGTTTATCTTTCAGATATAGTATAACCACAGTAGAGTGACCCTATGTCACTCAGAACCTGGGTATGTATAAGAAAAACTACAATGGTTCCGTCTGGGTAAGAGTATTTATTTAAAAGTAGAATTAATCAAAGAATGGTTGCTTAATACATAGCATAAACATGGCAATTATGTTAATTGATGAATAGCATGCAAGTTCAATGGCGTTGGAACACAAAATTACACAGCACTCAATAGTAGATGCTTGCAAAAGTATTATATTAAATCAATTGAAGCGCTCATGTGTATTTACAAGTATTTACAGGACTGTCAAAGTAAGACTCAAAAATGTAAGCATCGAAAGATATGGTGACATTTGGTGCTCAGTGATAGTGGTGCAGTGCATATATACAAGGTGAAGTTGAAGAGATTGGGAGATGGTCAGAAATAATTTCTCTTACCCCGACGGTACCATTTTAGTTTCTCTTATTTTTCAGATATGGCATGCAAGAAAAATATGTTTTCCGTATCTCTTCTTTATACTTGCGTTTTCACCAAATGCATTCACATTTATTATTGCACAACGCTTAGAGGCATGCTTGCTGAAAGTAATTGTTTCCGTTCCCAGGTAATACTTACATATTCCCATTTCAAGGGAAGTGGGGGAGTAAAGCAGCCATCGAAAATGTTTTAGTACCAGCCTTACATTTCACTGTGTGAGCAAGAGTGGGAAACAAAATTGACCCTGTCACGGGGGGTTTGAGGAGATGCTGGTTGTCCCTAAAGAAAGTTTTCAGACAAAATGCCATTTCATAGCACGTTTTACCAATTACTTTGACTATAAACTTGCAGGTTTTAGATGCAGCTAATAGAGACACTGGTGACACTGTCCAGCACTGCAGTCCAGACAACGAATATAGGAGGGTTTTTCTCCGTTGCCGATATTCATGTTTGAGTCTGCTAGAAAAGGGTGAGCTGTGCTCTCGAACCGGGATGGATAGAATGTGTTTACAAACAGATCTGTGTCCCCCTGTCTGCAGGGGCTTGTTCCTGTCTCCTGTATTATAAAGCCAGTCCGGTCCAGCCCAGCCCAGATAAAGGTAATTTTTCTGCACTCTTACTAACCAGTACGCATGTGACATAGGATATCTCTGAAACTACACATCCTGTCCACAAACCTTTTTTGGTTGTATGTATGTCTTTCTATTGTGTTAGGTATATTTACTCTTAATGTCTTGCCTGATTCTCAACCCACTACTGAGGTGATATTTAGATATGAATTTCAAGGAGTAGAGGTGCTTACCCAAGGAAAAAAAAAACAAGTCTGTGTGCAAGCTTGTCTTGCTCCTGGATGACAAGGAGCAGGTCACACCTACGGTAGGAGTAAGACAAAGCTACTCATGGAAAAAGATTTTTGGATCATCAAATATCATTTTCAGTTGTTCACTCGCTTAACTTCCAAGAACTTGACAAAATATTTGGAGAACGTGGACTGATTTTCAATTATGAAACAAATCAGGATTGTTCAGTGGAATATGTAGTAGGATTGAAATGCAGACATAAACATAACCTAATTCTGAACATGTAGAAAAATTGAGTAAACATGACTCACTTTCTGAACATGCAGAACCAAGTGCTAGATGATGGTTCCTACACTAGATTGAGTATATCCTTTCAGTGTGCATATGTAGGGCAGCACTTTTTAGCTCAGTTGTGTACACCAAATGACATAGTGCGCTTTAGTGACTCCTAATCAGTCCCGGAACTCACTTCTGCTCCGGCAATGAAACCAAATCTCCTTTAATCAAGGTTACATCCCCAGATTGTATTGTAATTGCATTTATATAGTGCTTATAACCCCTGACGAGGCGTCAAAGTACTTTTTCGGCGAGCATCACACTACTCCGGAACGTATAAAGGATTAGTGATGAAATTAGTATAGTGAAATATTACATTAATTTGAGCGGTGGATATGTTAGTCTGTTATTTGGATTGAGGATAGTGGAGGAAGAGAAGAGGGAAATGGTTTGCATTTATATAGCGGTTGCCACCCCTGATGAGATTGTGAATCGATTTTAGGTGAGTAGCACGCTACTCCGGAACCTTAAAAGGATTACTGGTGAATTAGTCTGGGAAAATGTGAAATTTGAGCGGTGGACATGTTAGTCTGTTATTTGGATAGAAAAGGATAATGGAGGGATGGAAGAGGGAAGGGTTTGCATTTATATAGTGCCCGCCATCCCAGACAAGGAGCTGAACCGCCTCCCTTGGGGGCAGCATGCCACTCTGGAAGCCAAACAGGATTAGTGGGAAATTAGTATAGGGATACGAAATCAATTTGAGCTGTGGACCAGCTATTCTGCTACATGGACTGCAAAGGAACTGTGGAAGGACTGAAGAGGTAAGGGTCTTCCTGAAGTACTTCTTAAGTACTCTAAATATATTCTTTTTTCAACTCTATCCACTGGTGCAACCGTCAGCCAGTGGCACAACGAAACATGAGAGGGCCCCCTCCAAGGTGGGTGGAGGGGCCCCCTCCAGATTCAATCAGGAGTCCTCCGGCTGGAGTATTGTGCTGAGGGGGCCCCTTGAGCTTGGGGGCAAACCGCCCCGCAGGGAATGCGGGGCCTTTGTTACGCCCCTGCCTTCAGCACACTTTGAAGAGAAATTCTAAAATAAATGCTGAATTACCCAAAGAACACATCACATACCTCCCATGGCCACGCCAGAAAGCTAGCAAATTATTGCTCACACTTAATTGCCTACCATTTCTAGGCACTGTTCAAGGACCATACAATTAAATGTTTCCTTTCAATGTGAATGTCTTCACTTACAAGAACAGTTCTGTGAATGATACATGTGCATCAAGCTATTAGATCCTTATAGACTCAGTCCACTTACACATTTTTCTGTTTTCCATTTCCAACAATGCATACACTATTACTATGTGATGGTCATATTTTCCTATATTGGTCATTTAGAATGCTGGCCTTGTTACAATGAAATGCCTACCGAACTAGCCTGGCAGCTCTAACCTACAGTATGAACATTGAATGTTGATGAATTGAGGCCATTAGAACTGCTAAATCTTTACCCCAGTACCTGTGAGAAAGAAATGGAACTGAAATCAGACTGTATGGTCTTCATTGGGAGTACCTCAGTATTCACAATTTGGACAGATGGGAAATTTCCAATCAAATTGTGATTCTGAGATGTGCAAAACTGTCCCCTATGAGTTTAACAAAGATATATTTCCTCAAGTAAAACCTGGAGGACTACGTATGTGAAAAAATGCCCTGGGATGTGAAAAACATGAAAATCGGTGCAGAAACACCAATTTTCCAAGCTAATTCTCCATTCGTAAGGGTAAATCTTTGCACTCATGTGGTGGGTAAAATTGCTCTACAATTATACAACACACTGTGGTTTCTAAATTGCTAGGTTCTCTAGTACTGCATCAAGCATTTCACTTATAGTAAAAGCATCTGTATTCCAGTGGCAAATTTCCTGGCTTACGAGCCTGATGACATAGGTTCAAATCCCATTTGTAGCACTGGGCAAAACAAAGTGTGTGATTCTGGCGATTCACTTCCTCTCACTATGACTGACAATGTAAATATAACACTTTGTAAATATGTATCATGTAATGTATAAAATACAATTACACACTCCACAGTTTACTTTTGTACCACTTATCTTTTTGTTGCCACACTCTATTACATTCTGGTTCTGTAATCTAGGCTCTTGTGTATCAACACACTTCCCCATAGACACTGAATGGTAAAACTTTGATGTATCAGGTCCATAATCTAAATTGACTCCTGCACACAATACTGTTCAGAGTACATCAACTAATATTCACAGTACTCAGACTACAATAACATTTTCATAGGTGAATGCTCTTCCATTCCTTGGGACCAGGATCATTGTACAGTACACCCCAGATCACATCAAAAATAAACCCCTCAATGTTCAAATGAGTGGGTAGGATTGACTTAGAAATACAATGCTTCTCATTATAGAGCATCTAACTTAAGTGCACTCCACAGTCAGAGGGTAGAGTATGTGTCACACTTACCTATTTCCGTCATGCTTATTCCAGCTGCTAATTGTCCATTATTGAAGGAACTATAAGTAAATAAGTTCGGTACAGACGTAAGGTCATAGATTGGTTCCTGTTTTATCTGTTTGAGCCCAGTCAAGTCTATTCCAGACTGATCTGGTGAAGGCTGCGAGGAATCCACACTGTAGTAGCCCTCAGACTTGGGCAGGTCAATGACATGCCCATTGGAATAGGTGGCCCCCGTTTCGCTGTTGAGGTTGCTCAAGCCGTTGGTGATGCTGCTGCTGTACACCCTGGCAAGCGCCTCGGCTTCGCCCGTCTGCTGTTGCCGCTGCTCCTGCAACCGTTGCTGGTGCTTCTGCACTTCTGCGTAGAGGCTGTCTCTTTGCTTTTTGGACATCCTTCCAAATTTTACAGCTGAAGGGGAAAATTATTTTTAATTAATAAAGTGATTAATTTACATTGATAGTTTTTAGAAAATGCACTTGACATGGTTATAAATTAGATTATAGAAAAGGTTAGTGCTGTTTTAGTAATACAGTCCAGCTTCCAGCAGCATATTATGAATATTTGAAACTTGCATTTAATTTTTTTTAAAAAGAGATTGATTTATGAAAAATCAACCACAGATATAGTGGTCTGTGATCCCAGAAGACAACCATCCCTGTGATGGCTGCAATTCCTAATGGGTCGCAAACTGCGACCTACATTGTTAATATTCATGAGAAAGGTTGATTTGTGATTCACTAGGAATTGCTACTTAAGCGGTGTATGCTTTTGTACATTAGGAATTGCAGTTTCCAAATTGTGATTCAGTAAGAATCCCACATGGGAAATCGCAATCCCAAAATTTTGTACATAGGGCCCCATGTTTTTATCACGGATGTGTACTTTGCAAATAAAAATGCCCTAGTGTATCATAATATTAAAAAAAAAATAAAGACTGCTAAAGGCATGGAAAATACTTTGTCCTGAGGTGCAAGATAATCTTTTTCTGAATGTTGCCAGCCTGACTATATCTCGAAATGAATGCTTACCGCTCTGTTCATTAAGGGATGGGGCTGTTCAGGAACTGGGGTCCTTTTTGGTTGAAAAGGAGGAATGGCCAGATGCATCAAAATACTGATTGCAAAAAGTGACTGCAAACTGTACAATTTTGCGATGCAACCTTTGTGTTACTTGCCACCACAAAATGTCCAACTGTGGGGTGTCACTGAAGGAGCTGCTTAATGATTATAAATTTGCAGGTCACTATTTGCGACCCACTGCGATTGGCTACAGATATGTACATGCTTCTAAGAAAGGAACAGCAGGCAACCATCCCACTGTTTATACTTCTTAATGGGACACATTTTTTTAAGCAAGCCTTGTTTAGGATAAGTAGAAGGGTAAAAGGCAGTGGTCTGTTGGACAACTAACTGCCTACTCCCGAGGCTCCCAACAACATTCAAAAAGGGCAAGGTGTCCCAAGGATGCTCCTTTCTTTTTGCAAATCAGTCACCACCACTATTTTAGCTGAGTAATAGGTCGCACCCGAACTTCTGGTAGCACACCATTAATAAATACAATACCAAACCGCAATTAGGAAGGACCGCCGCTTTCGAATTCTGATGTAATATGGGTCTTTGAAATCATACAATGAGTTTCAAACAAACCAAAAATCCATTCTGTAGTCGCAGCCCCCGTGTTTGCAGGGTTTAGTGTCGCGGCTTTTTGCATCTGCCTGAAATACCCTACCACAGACTCTGGTTGGCTTCACAGCTTTCCAAAGGACAGCATTAGATTTATTTTGCTGCTTGGCTGTTTAGCATGGTTTAACTTTCAATCACGCTGCGAAGAGTTTAACACACACACATTTTTGCTTTGAAATTAGTCATGGCGCAGTTATGTTTTTTCCTAGGCAGCAGGCGGCTCGGAGTGCGCTCCTCGGCGCCCTTGTCGAGGGGCCGTGTACACCTTACCATCTCGAGACATTCCCAAGGCAAGACACTTCTGCAGTCGGCAGTGTTGGCAACGGTTCCTGTTCGTTCTGTCAATTAAACAGTTTCTCTGCCGGGGGCAGGAGTAGGAGGCATTATTCTGTTGACTCCTCCTGAAGAATCCCTGGGGAGAGAGAGCGAGAGAGGACATATCAAAAATGAATATGGAGGACTAGTTTCATAAACACAATGTGTCATTTTTTATTCAACGATTGCTGGCACATTCTGTTTTGCAATGTCCTGTCGACGTTGGAAGACATCGCCTTATATTGCTTTGACTAGAAATGCAAATACGATTTTTTAATGCATTTTGTTTAAGACAACTAAACGAATGTGTCATCATGTCACATTTGGAATCGAATGTTTGAGTTTAATGGTACTTAACTTAAAGCGACGAATGAAAAAAACAATCACATCCGGAACATTTCAAGTTGCTCTAAAAATATCAGCTGTCTCTAGGCGCTGGATGAAGGTTCAACTGGGGAAATTAAGGAAGATGTGCATTTTTGTTTAAAATGAAGCTCTAGTTTTGGCAGAGTTTGTGCTCAGGAAATATTTCTTCCATTCCTGTGTCAACCTCACTTCTTCAACCGGTTCTGATAATGATACTTTAAAAACTCATTTGTTCTAAGGTTTCTCTTAATCAGTGATGACCTTAGTCCCCCCTAGACAACGGTGTCCCAGTCCTGGATTCCTTATCCTCTAAGAAACGTTCTCAGTTCTTGTGTGACTGTGTGTACTTCCTTTGCTTTACCAGTTACTCTTAAGTAGAGACAAATTTATTACGTATTAAAGTGGAATTGTGTCTTTTTTTTAGGATATTGTATCTGAATATTTCTTCAATTAATTCTGATAATTCAATTTTCTCAGCCAATGTTGCATAAACAAACGAGTGCTAATGTTCGGGTTGTTTACAGTGA
The DNA here is from genome assembly GCF_964263255.1 of Lissotriton vulgaris. Classification (NCBI taxonomy): domain Eukaryota; kingdom Metazoa; phylum Chordata; class Amphibia; order Caudata; family Salamandridae; genus Lissotriton; species Lissotriton vulgaris. The sequence goes on along the minus strand of NC_141689.1, from coordinate 937,619,645 downwards.
TTAATGCCCTCTATCAGGGCATTAACAGCCGTTAATAGCCTGCCATGCAGTTACAGACCTAAGCCGTAGGTGAGGGTGCACAACAAGGGGAAGGGCTGGTAATACCCACCAGCATGTGGACGATATGTCTAGGTCTCTCTAACCTCACATACAAACACATACACACATGCCTGCTGCCCCATCTGTATGTTTGTGCTCCACACTCCCAACGAACTTCGAATACTGACAAAAAACAGTACTTATTGTGAGCAGTCTGGATTCATCAAGTTGAGCATTCCATACGGAAATGAGGAAGGAAGTAGACCTTGAATCTTGCTCACCCATGTAACTAAGCTTTGAACGTTTTTCTTATGTGTCAGGCCTACTCGCCTCTTCTAGTCCTAGGGACTTAAAGGGCAATAAGGGCATCGGGTTGAAGAATGAGCTGATCAGTGGACTCCACTGTGCTGTGGTTCTGGCTGGAGAGAGTGGTTGAGCCTACCTCCCACTGCGACCTGTAGCCTGTTCTGCTGTGAACTTTCTAGCAGTCTGGAAAATGTAGGACTAACCATGAGGCATCCAGCATCTGAAGAAATTGGGACTCTTGTCTGTAAATCTCAGCAAGAAGGAGGGAGAAAATTGTATTTTACTTGGAGAAAAAAGGGCATCTTTGAAGAAGGACTCAGTAGGCCAGAGGGACTGGAATTTTGCATTGACCTAAGAAGACAGGGATAGAAAGGGCTATCTTCTCGATCGATCTGCTGCTTGAGTCTCCAAGAAGAGCAGTGAGAAGACTGGAGACATTTGATTGTATCCGTATGAGAGACAACTATTTATTGTTTTGAATTTTCACATTAAAGTTGTTTTGATGCTGCATGTTAGACCTGGAAGCCTTAGGACGGTCTTCCCCCAAACCTTTTGCCTTTTTCCCCTCCATTCTTTTACTGAAATTCATTTTTGTTGGCCTAGGACTCTCTGCACTTTACCAATGCTAACCTGTGCTAAAGTGCTCGTTCTCACTCTCCTAAACATGGCAAAATTGGCTTACACCTAATAGGCACATTTAATTTACATTTAAGTCCCCTGAAGAGTGTTAAACCATTTTAAATGCTACTAGTGAGCCTGCAGCACTTATTGTGCCACCCATTTAAGTAGCACCTTAAAACACGTCCCAGGCCTGCCACTGCAGCATAAATGATATTTTAAACTGCTAATTCAACTTGGCAATATAACCCATTTGCCAAGCCTCAAGCCCCCCTTTTATACCATATAGGTCATCCCTAAGGTACGCGGCCCTAGGTAGCCCATAGGACAGGGTGCATTGTAATTAAAATGCTGGACTTTTACTATTATGTTTTATATGTCTAGGTAGTGAAAAACTTTAATGTGAGGCCTACCTATCCTATAGAATAACATTGGGTTACCTTATTACAGTTTATAAGTGTTACATTTTGATTGGGGACATGTAAGCGTTTTGTGTTTGGTAACAATAAAATTGTAATTAAAAATCCTATTTAATGGTAAAGTCAGATTTTAAATTACAATTTTGAAAATGCCTTTTTTGGAAGTTGGTGTTTTCCTGCTCTTGCTATTTGGTGCCTGCAGTCTGTCCTAGATCACATGACTGGAGTAGGTGGCAGTTGGACCTTCTTTATTTCTCCCAGACAGTAGCACAATAAAGGGATTTATGTGGCTGAATGGGGAGTGGAGCTAGGTGCAGTCCCAATAACAACCGAATAGACTGTGCCCTCCCTTCACACAAAGGACTTGTCACTAATGCATTGTCCCTGCAGCGAGCTTGGAGCCAGGGCAGGGGAGTTAGGAAATTCCACGCAATTCAAAGGAAAACGTCTACTTTAAAGAAGGCACCAGGTATAAAACCCCAAGACCCACTCTCCAGTTCCCTTTCTGAAATAATAATAATAATAATAATAATAATACTGTGATTTATAGAGCGCGAACAGCTACCTCACAAGGAGGTGTCCCGGCGCTAAAACGTACCACAGAGGTCCAGGGACAGGAGTGGGAGACCTAGCGAGGCTGGGAGAAGAGCCAAGTCTTTAGCAACTTCTTAAAGCAGGGTTCAGATGGAGCCTGCTGGATTGCTTGAGGTAGGGAGTTCCACAGCGCAGAAACATTTGCTGAAAAGGTGCGACCACCAATGCGTGCCTTTTTTGCTCGTGGGACAGCCAGCAGGATTCGGTCATTAGACCGTAAAACACGGTGTTGGGTATACCTTGGAAGGCGTTTTTTTAGGTAGAGTGGGCAGGAGCCATGCAGAGATCTGAACGCGAGTGTCAGGGCTTTGAATTTTATCCGGTTGGCGACAGGGAGCCAATGCAGGGTTCTAAGATGCGGAGAGACTGACTGTTTGAAAGGAATTCGCAGTAGCAGCCTCGCAGCCGCATTTTGAACTACCTGCAGTTTATGGGTTAAAAATTTTGGGAGGCCCAGGTAAAGACCATTGGCGTAGTCCAGCCGTGAAGTGACAGTTGCATGGACTACTATTTTTCTGCAGCTCTCGGGGAGAAGTTTAAGAAATTTACGGAGGTTTCTTAATTTACTTAGGCAGCAGCCGGCCACTTGTTGGATATGGGAAGAGAAAGACATCTTATCATCCCATCTCACTCCAAGGTTTTTTGCCGAATGACTGGGCAAGGGTGAGGGACCCATTTCCACCGGCCACCATAGCTCTGGGGCGGGGACAGGGCCCTTACCGAAGAAAATGACTTCGGTTTTGTTGGCGTTTAATTTTAGTTTGTTGGTATTCATCCAGTGTGCAATGTCCTGGAGACAGCCTTTAAAATTTGCAAAAGATTCCTGTGTCATTTCCGTGTAAGGGAATACCAACTGGGTGTCGTCGGCATAAGAAATTGCCTTAACACCCCAGTTGGCAATGAGCGTGAAGAGGGGGGCCAGATAGATATTGAATAAGAGAGGGCTGAGGGCCGAGCCCTGCGGGACTCCACAGTTGAGGGTTTTAGGTGTGGAAGAGATCGTCCCGAGTGCCACCTTCTGCGTTCTTTGAGATAGATACGACTTAATCCAGTTCAGCGCGTGGTCTTGAATGCCTATCTCTGCCAGCCGACTAAGTAATCTGGCGTGGTCCACCGTGTCGAAGGCGGCCGATAGATCCAGGAGTACCAGCATAGCTGAGCTTCCTGCATCCAACGACCACCTCACTGACTCGGCTACCTCTAAGAGCGCTGTTTCAGTACTGAAACCGGGCCGGAAGCCAGACTGAGTTTCATGGAGAATGTTGCTGGTTTCCACAAATTTACTCAGTTGGCGTTGTATCACTTTTTCCAGCATTTTTCCCGGTGCGGCTAGAAGGGATATTGGGCGGAGGTTCGTCAGATCATCTGGATCCCCATTTGGTTTTTTCTTTAGGGGGAGAAGCGTGGCATGCTTCCAGACGTCAGGGAAGATTCCTGACGTAATGGAAGAATTCCAGATACTTTGGAGTGTGGGCGCTACAGAGTCCGCTATGGTGCTCCAAAGTCTAGCCGGACAGGGGTCATCAGGTGAACCGGATTTGCAACGGTTGAGCTCTTGCCTCACCTCGTTCATAGGGGCAAGCACAAACTGGGTGAGGGTTTCTTCTGGCTCGCTATTGTACGCTGTGTCCTGTTTCTCAGTATTTATAACTGGACCAAAGGAATCATATACTTTCTTGATTTTATGGTCGAAGTATTCTGAGATTTGCTCACAAAGTAATGGTGTGGGGATAACCTCTCTTTCAATGCATTGAGGTTTGAGGAAGGACTGAACTACTTTGAACACTTGTTTGCTGGATTGTTCTGCCTGCCTAATCGAGTCAGCATAGAAGCGCTTTTTATTATTCCTAATGGCTTTCCGGAATTTTTTTAATGCATCCTTATATAAAGCTTTTTCTTCTAGACCATAATTTTCTCTCCAGAGTCTTTCCAGTTTTTTACAGGCCGCTTTCTCCTCTCTAAGTTCCTGCGTGAACCAGGGCGCTGAGGGGGATTGTCTTTTAGATAGAGCACGCGAGGCAGGGGCAATAGAGGATACCATTCCTCCTATCCATTCATTAAGTAGCACTGCGTCCCTATTGGGATTATTTGTCAGGAGGGGGGTGGTACGCGCCAGAACCGGGAGCATAACCTCGGGGGTCAGTTTTTTCCACTGTCTTTTCATAAAATAACACTTACTAGACACCTTGATATCGCTGCGGATGTTCAGAGTGAATGTGATAAGTGAATGATCTGACCATACCAGAGGGAGAGGTTTTTCAGGTCGCACATCCTTAATATTCGTAAAGATGAGATCAATCGTATGGCCCCCAGTATGTGTGGGGCCCTCATTGATCAGTCTGAGGCCGGCCGCGTCTAACGTTGTACGGAGTGTCTCTGCCAAGGCACATTCTACTTTATCCATATGGATATTGAAATCACCCACCACTAGAAAAAGGGGATGAAGAAGTGAACTCTGTACTATTGTATCTAATAGGGTAGTGAGGATGGAATCCGCGCTGGCCGGGGGGCGATATATCACTAGCCCTGCTAGTGAGAGCTGAGGGCTTACTTGAAAGCAGAAGTGAAGACCTTCAATACCTTGAATCGTCGTGGCAGCCGAGGATGTCAGTACTAGGTGCTCTTTAAAAATAATCGCTACGCCACCGCCTCTTTTTGTCCCAGGTCGGTTGGCGAGGCATATTTTAAATCCCAGAGGGATAGCCAAAGCGGTAGAGGACAGGCTGTCCTCTTTAATCCATGTTTCAGTTAGGAACAGGATATCCCAATTCTGCTCTTCTAATAAGATCCAGATCTCATCAGTGTGTTTAACAAGGGATCTACAATTGAGTAGGCCCGCTTTGATGTTGGTTTGAGGGGGGGTTTTAGGGTTGGGCTGTATTGCGGGGGCGGCGCTGACGAATGTTATCCCACAGTTGCTACAAGTTTGGACAGGGTCAGGAGTTGCTGGGTCTATAGAGTGGGGGCAACAGTTGGATGGTAGGTTGAATACCTTTAAATCCTCACCGGACCATACTATCTGTCCTCCAGATGTACCGTTTTTGGCAGCATGTCTGGCCCCGGCCGCAGTCTGGTCGCGGACGGGCGCAGACGGGCTTGCCTTGGGCGCGCCTTCGGCGCGCAAACGGCGCTCCCGCTGCGCTCGTCCGCTGCGCTTCCTGGCGAGGCACATAATTTATGACTGTAGGGGAGGGCGCCACGGGGGCGTGGCCAGCTGAGGTGGGCGTGTCCGATGACGCGCCTCGCCCTCGGTAGTGGCGAATGAATGTCAGGGGGACGTTGCAGCGTTACAACACGCTGTTCACGAGAGACAGAGCAAGTTTTTAAAAGGTGTTTACAAAGTATCACAGACAATAATTAAAATTCCTGACAGCACACTCCCGGCTTCCGCCTCAGGAGACTCGTGGATTCGTGGGAGTCGCGCTTGGAGCTGCGGGCTCTTTTATAGTCCGGGAGGGGGGCGTGGCCAGCTGAGGTGGGCGTGTCCGATGACGCGCCTCGCCCTCGGTAGTGGCGAATGAATGTCAGGGGGACGTTGCAGCGTTACAACACGCTGTTCACGAGAGACAGAGCAAGTTTTTAAAAGGTGTTTACAAAGTATCACAGACAATAATTAAAATTCGTGACAGCACACTCCCGGCTTCCGCCTCAGGAGACTCGTGGATTCGTGGGAGTCGCGCTTGGAGCTGCGCGCTCTTTTATAGTCCGGGAGGGGGGCGTGGCCAGCTGAGGTGGGCGTGTCCGATGACGCGCCTCGCCCTCGGTAGTGGCGAATGAATGTCAGGGGGACGTTGCAGCGTTACAACACGCTGTTCACGAGAGACAGAGCAAGTTTTTAAAAGGTGTTTACAAAGTATCACAGACAATAATTAAAATTCGTGACAGCACACTCCCGGCTTCCGCCTCAGGAGACTCGTGGATTCGTGGGACCTTCCTGAACCAGGTGAAGGACTCTCAGAGGACTACCTGCTGCTGTGGCCTACTATGTACTTTACAAGAATGCTTTGCTGCACCTGGAAGGACTGATGTGCTGCCTGGAACCTGCCTTGAACCCTCAGAGGCCTGCCCTGAACCCTCGGGGACGGCATTGATGCTTGAGCCCTGCTTCATCACTTGAGCTCAGGACCACCAGAGTGACTCTACATTGCTGGCCTTCTGCTCAGAGCAACAGGGATATAACCGGCTCTGACCATGATGAACCCTCACCTGGACCCAGCCTGGATAAGCCCTGAACCCCCAAGTGATTCTCTCGAGTCCTGGACCCTTGAACATACTGTTACATTTGACCACATAGCCAAACTCCAAAACTTTTGACTTCAAAGATTTGTGGCTAAAAACTGCTCTGAGAACTGAGGGAAGACCGGGACCAACTTGCTCATCTATCCACCCATGGTGATCCCTCTACATTGTTCTCCTAGCAGCAAATCCTGCTCACTGGTCCTTCACCAAAGGGGACTCTGGCCTCCTGGTACTCTTCTCAGCTACAGCCTCCTGCCTCATCCCACTTGTAATTTTTGACCTCCTAAAAAGAAAGTAAGGGGCTTATCATGAGTGTGGCAGCCCATAAACAGCCAGATTCACAATGGCAGTCTCCTGACCGGCCTATTACGACTAGGGCAGTCAGGCTACAATATGCTTCGTGGGCTGTGGCATATTACGAGTTTCCTCACAGCCACACATTTCATGGTGAAGCGACTGCCATGAAAAGTGTGGTGGTGAGGAGACAAAGGGGGCCCTACGCCCTGTGGATGCACACGGGGGGCACAACATGTGCCCCCGCCTGCATGCACATCAGTACTTGCACTGCAGCAGTACATGCCGTGCAGGTACTTACTGCCTTTGATGTTCCCATTGTGGTGCCTATTTCATAGGCACCGCCCTTGGAATGCCACAGAACCACCTGCCAGACAGGAGAAAACTCCTGATCTGGCGGGCAGATCCTACATTGGTTTGGCCGTGTGGGAGCGGAGCTGTCCCGCTCCTGCACTGCCAAAGTCTTAATAAGGCCCTAAGCATGAACATAAAAATATTCACTGAGGCTTCGATCAAAGGCTCCCTGATGACGATGCTCCCCCCTTGCGCACCACCAGGAGCTCAGTACCGCAGAGCTTTACCTTCTCAGAACATTTTCTCGGAAATTTCTTCTGAGTCCGAAAGTAAGCACCTATCGGGCCAATCCAACTTCTTCAATATAACCCGGGCTTCATTGCAGTCGGCCGTATTTTTTTGTTTTGACCCGGTCTCACGTGACTAGATGTCCGCGGTTGGTGTTTTGATCTTTAGGTACTAGCTTTTACTAACTTAAACCTGACTGCTTTTGTGCCAACTCCAGAGGGTCAAGCACTGGTTAAATTTGGTGAATTTTGTGGTTCACCCTGATGGGGATTGTGGCTGTTGCTTGATTAGGTCAGCCACCCCCCTATGGGGATTGTGGCTGTTGCTTGAATATGACAGCCCCCCCCTGTCAACCAACATGCCAATTTCTCACATTAGTGAAATAGTTTATAGGCATTTGTTGGGGGAAAGCCTGCTGCTTTGATACTACAGGTTAACCCCAGGTTTTCCATTAAAACTGTGCTTTACACAACTGGAATCCTATACTGTTATCAAGTTTATCAAGTATTATGAAGTTTATATAATCCAGGATCTTACAGGACCAATCTCACATATACATCAATATCTATGGATGTTATAAAACACAGCCCTCAATTTTCTTCACCTGACCCTGCCTGCTCCCACCAAAAATAAGTATAAGCACAAAAGGAATCATGCAAGGGAAATATTTGAACAAAAACTATTAACACTGTGGATACCTTGCTATGCTCCATAACAGACTGAAGACAAACGTATGTATGTCTAATGCAAACATCAAAGTCATTCAGCAATATCCAATTTTTATTTGCAGAACAAACTAATCATATAAACTATTACATACTAAAACAATAATCAAGCAGTAGCTGGGTGTTCATCTATTTTTTTTTTAAACGGTAAAAAGCTGTGAAGGGCTCGGAGTATCAGATGCCACATGTAGTGATGAACTATAAAATCAATAAAAGTCCAACAAGATACTTTTGACTGCTAGTGTAAATAATTGAGTAGGACAAATACCATTTCAAAGAGGTGTGTCCAAGAGGTTAATAACCTCTGCCAAGTCAGTTATGGCCAGAACAGCGCAAAAATCTCAAACATGTTAGCACTTCAAACTCACAGAAAGATCAATTTGTGCAGAGGCTTCATCGGGACTAATGGTCACAGCTGGACTGTTAGGGAAAGAAATTACAAGTTCAAAAAATGAACAAGGAGGCTGCTTGTTCCCAGATATAGGTCCTGCAGAGATAGCACCGTGCTCGTACCTCTTTCCGACTGAATTGAATGTTATACTCAACATTATCTTCAGTCTCTTTTGCAGCTCGTTAGGGTTCCCATCGAGGAGCCCTACACAATATCTACATCTTCTGCCTAGTTACATTACTTACATGGCCTCATTTTGTGCCAACATTAACATGACCACTCCTTTGGGTGATGAGTCGACCCATACTTCTGTCCCTTAACCAGAAATCATGGCAATAAATGAGATGCATTAAACCTTCTCAACTGCACTTAGTATCCTTGACTGTATGCAGTTGATCACTTATGCGATCAATAGTTGGATTCCATTGAGACAGAATAGGTAGCTGCTTTTTAAATGAAAGAATTGTACTGCTAATTAATGTGATATTAACTAGCCCTCATATATTATATAGGCTGCGAGGACTGTCTCTTCAACAAGAGTAGTCATTTATGCACAATTTGAGGGTCTTTATGTTTTTTGCCAGTGGAAAGTTCCTCTCTGAGGAGCAATGTAATTACATTTGTTAGAGAACTAAGAAATGCGTGGTCATCATATCTTAGGCCTCACTCCATCTGAAAATATAATTAGATACAAAAAATTGTAATTCCATGATATTGAACACAAACAGTTTAACTAGATATTTTATATTTGTAAATGTAAATTTGTACTGTGATCTAGATTATTCACAACTTGAGGTGCATTAAATCCCTAACCTATAAATATTTCGGTTGCAATGATAATTGCATTCTGTAAAATGTTACTAATGCTAAAAGTGAAGTAGTTTTATGCATCTATCTAAGAAGACCAGGAGAGAGAAATTGTACTTCTACTGCATTTAATGGAAAATTAGGCATCATTAGTTCATTTTTCTCTTCAGCATTACAAAACCAATGAAACTGTATTTCTATTTTTACTTTATAGATGCAAAGGTTTCAACAAGTTGTGCCTTATATGAGATCATACAGACAGAAGATTGATTTGGGGAGTAAGGAATTTTTATCTTGTTCTTTAGTAAACATTAGGTGAGTCAGTTAAGATTCTATGATTTATGTCTCAGTACAGCAGTTACACCTCGGTTATGAGCTCCTTTTGCATGTTGTATTTTTCGACTCTGTCACTATATTGCTTCCAGTGCTGCCCCAACAAAATACTCAACATAAATGAAGTGTTGGAACTGGTACTTATCTATCTCCATTGCGGACTCCATTATGCATGAGCCACCAATGTTTGTGGTGGTGAATCACTAAAGGCTCCTACTTTAATTTCCAATTTTGCATGGGGACCCATTATGTGTGTTTTCACAGAGTGATAACATGGTTGATGCTATACTAAACATACAAAATAACTGTACGAATGCATATTCAGCCATATACCCTCAAACCTGTTAATCAAATCTGTTAATGTAACATTCTAGTAAACTATGAAGGTCGCTATACATATGTGTGGTAAGAAGACTACTGTTTCACGGAGCCAGCTTTGAGACGAATATGTCTGACATGAATGGAGATCAGATGTTTTCTCTTTTATTATTCAAATCTTGTAGGTACAGCATGTTACATACATAATTTGGAAGGAGTGTATGCAGAAAGAGCATTTGAAAGTTATTTATAAAGATTACTAATGTGCATCATGCAGCTCATAGCAATCTTACAGTGCTTTAGGTGAACCACTAAAGCAGAAGTATCATGAGAAGAAGCAGTGATCAGCTATACTCATAGATATCTTTAAAATCTCAATTCCACTGTGGCTAAGATTGAAAAATCTCTGTGAGGACCAATAAAGTCAAACACAAGAATGGAAGGCCGAACCTTAGGCATCACGCTGGATTGACGAAACTCTGTTGAAGTGTCTAAGAGTCAGAAGAGTGGTTATTGTAATGGCAAACACTCAGAAGAAGAGATTTGCTCCTGAACAGAGGGAGAGCATTAGAGGTGTATCTTCAGTCCTCTCCGCTCCTTCAGCAATTATTTCTAAGGTCGTAAGTGAGAAGATACGTTCTCACGCAGAGTGGAAACCAGCATGAGAGTACAACCCATGAGTCTTTTATACCTGCCTGGCTTTATTCAATGTCATTTGTTTCCCTTTCGCTATACAACAAAGCTATAAAGTTCAGGAATAATTTCGGTTTAAGGGATAACATGATATTGATTTTATGTTTTCTAGAGGACGATATATTAATGCTTACTTTTTTTAGTAGTTAACTCCCAGCACAACTAAAAAAGTCCCCAGTATTTGGCATCATAAATTTGGTGAAGCATTTGAGCTGTGGATTTCTCAGTGCTGGCGACCATTACCTCTTGCCTGAGAATTGATCCTGGATTCATTTAAACATTTGAAGGACAATTAAACCCTTCCTTCATAGACCAAGGAACATTAACTGTGATCATAGTTACTTCATGGCTGACGGATGAAGGCCCACAAATAAAGCGGGTGAAGTGTTCCTCTAGTCCAGGTCATAAAAGAGTGTATGATGTTTTCAACTGACTTTCTCATCGATGGAGGTTTAGATGTCGAGTTGCTATTAACAGCACAACAGAGAGCGTGCTGTTGATATAGAATAGACTGTCTTTGCAGACGGTACTAGAGTCACACTCCCCACTGTAATGAAAATTATTTTCGGGTGTTTCATTCGAAGATGATAGTGGATTTTAGGGCTTTAGAAAATGTTTTAAATCTGTCACCTGAAGGTTTTAACACAATTTTCAGTGTGTATTACTACATCAGTTTGAAGATTTGCCTGACTAATATCTATTCTGTAGGATTCCCTTGCCAACATAAAGTCTCAGCAATTTGTCAACAGATGAGGGTTCTTGAAACAGAAGGGATTGTTCATGAACCATCAATACTTGCTGATTCACAAAACGTATGTCTCAATGTTAAATTTTTTGGGGAGTGGAGTTTTTATGTCCCCCGTTTAGGAGAGTGTTCACCTACCCCATATGACCAGAGTAACACTTGCCGACACAGTAAGATGCATAAATGGCGATAGGCAATGCACAGCTGCAAAAAATAGCCGAATGGACAAAACATGCTTTTGAATTCAAATATCAGTTCATTGGGTTGTTCACAAACCAAAATGTTAATATATCATTATAGCATTCAGTTGTAAATATTTTCAAAATCTCTAGAAACAATTCACAGAAAGCACACAAATGAATGGGCCCTCGGTGTAAATGTAAAGTATGGCAATAGGGTAAGATGAGGCGACATTTCGCCCCACGTCAGATGCACAGCTCCTAGAAGCCTTCGAGGCTATTTAACAATTAATCCATCATATAGCTCTCTGTGACCTTTTATGCCAATAATCTACTGGTTTTTAACTTTATGTTCTCTCCAATTTCTTCAGTACTCCACACACGGGGTTGATTGCCAATTTTCCAAGCTTCTCATGCGTAAACTGTGCCCATCCGAGCCTCTCGCTTAAACACGACAGTAGCAAAGGTTCGTTCCACGCAGTGTTTATTTAAAAACCCAATGCATTTCGGGGCTAAAAGCCCCTTCGTCAGGGGACACTATAAAATAACAATAAACACATGTCACTATTACTGAACTCGACATTATTATAACATTTATAAAAGGTACTATAAACAGTATATCAAGTGTGCATCGATATTAATCTCTTTTGACAAAATACATCATCTATGAGTTACTGATTGACAGCAAGTAAATGGTTTAAATAAACATAGCTACCTGTTTACTAGACCCTCCTTTTATTATGATATTAAGAATATTTTACTGAATGTAGCATTCGATCTAAACAGAGCATACGAATCAACTCACCCCCTCTGATAACCCACATCTATTATCTAATTGGAGTGTAAGCCAATAATCTCCATCATGATTCGCCTGGTGTGTACATAGCCCCTGGTTGTTACATTGCCTGCACATTTTACCCAAAGCGTTGTGCTCAAACTGCGTGTTCCAGCGTATATAAATCTCATTTACCACTCATTATATTCCTCCCCTCCTTTCTCGAGAATGAGGAGAAGGTCCCTTAAAGTACCCCACCATTTTTATAAACAATTTATCTAAGCGGACATTCACGTACCTGCTTTAAAAGCTAAGCCTTCATGTTCCTCCCATTTCACATGGTGTGACTATTCAGTATGTCTCGATTATTTAAACCTTCCCCTTCCAATAAGCTATTCCCTGATTGGTACTGCTCTCGCTATGTTCCCGCCATATTCAAGAAACAGCACTACTTGCCGAACGAAAAAAACTCTAAAACCCACAATGCATTGTGACAGTACATTTACGGAATTTAAATAAGCACTCTCTTAATCTCCATCACTGCACATTTCCCTGTTATAATGTTCGTTCTTTCAAAGTAACATGTTGCTCCAGTTTCTTTCCCTTATGTTAAAGCAACGCTGTATTTCCCGAACCAAGATGTTCACTCCGTCCTTGTGGAATCTGTGGTTTGGTCCCTTTAATCTTTTTTATACGTTTTTTTTAGCGGGTGCTTTCCCGTGTAGGAAAAGGATTACAATGGTGTGCATCCCGATACCCCCGAAATGTAAAGTATGGTTCATATTCATTCAAATGTTTTTTATTTCTTTTTTATCAAAACACTAGTCTAAAGCTCCACTGACAGACAATGGCTGTCCTTGCAGAGTTTACATGAAAAGGATCAGCTGATATAACATAGAAATCAAGCAGATGTTACATGAAGGATGAGGTTGTTATAATAGCCAACAGATTTCTTCTGCAAGAGCACAAGGATGCAAAACAGTGTCATATGCCCATGAAATGCAACTGGATGCTCAATAAAGGCTATATTTTCCCTACGTTTTCATCATTATTGCCCTGTCATTACAATAACTACATTACAGCAAATGTTTTACTGCTAAAAGGTTTAAGGTAAGTAATAAATTGTTAAATTCTGATCCTAAATGGAAGATTAGTAACTAATTACATAAATGTAGGACAAGCCAAATTCATGTTATGAGTAATGAGTACACACTAAAATGGCCACTCAAGAGGATGATTTGGAAGGATACAATCTAATTCGACAACATTTCAGGTTCTTTAAACATCTGGCTATAGGCAAGGGATGTTTAGCCGATTAGAGGTTTTAAAAACCATAAATCATTGAAATATGCACTTAAGGTCTCCATTAATGCTGTTACATGGTCCAAACGTGTCATCATATGCCCTAGATGTGCTGCCACAAGAAATAGAAGTACCTCCATGCTTCCAAAATTGTGTCTTCAAATTCTTTGAAAGATCTGTTGTGTGTCCTCATGGCTCATTGGTTGCTTCTACGGGTGATGTTTCACTTCTTAATTGAAAAACAACATTTCAGTATCTGTTGCTTACAATCAAAGGTTGAGGGTGTAGTATCTTATGTTCAATTATTTCATCAAACTTGCCAGACTACACAGTTCACAAGTGAGCTGTTCCTACCATTTTCACTGTGTTTGATTGAAAAAAAGTTAAAGGCAGCAGCTCTATAATGTGAGTAAGATTTTATTTGCAAGTTGTAGGTAGGCACTGCAGCCATCAATTCATTTAAAGTGTCTGCTAGACATCACATTTCACTTTTAATATCAAAACTTGAGGATTGTACTATGTAATATTCTGTAGAAGTGTCATTAAATGGATTTTGATATGGATTCTTTGTTAGACTTGACAGACTTCGGGTGGTCTTCCCCCAGACTTTTTGCCTTACTTCTCTAATTATGCTGATCTCAGTTTTGTTGACCTTAGGACTCTGTGTACTTTACCACTGTTAACCAGTGCTAAAGTGTTTGTGCTCTCTTCTCTAAATATGGTAAAATTGGTTTCAACTCAATTGGCACATTTAATTTACTTGTAAGTCTGTGGTAAAGTGATACTAAATCTACCCCAGGTCTGTAAATTAAATGCTACTAGTGGTCCCGCATCATTGAGTGTTCCACCCACTTAAGTAGCCCTTCAAACATGCCTTGGCCCAGTCATTGCAGCCTGTGTGGGCAGTTCTAAACTGTCATTTCAACCTGGCAAAATAAACCTTTTGCCAGGCCTAAATCTTCATTTTTAATATATATAAGTCACCAGGGAAGGTCCGAAATAGCCCAGAGTGCACTGTATTGAAAATGTTGGACATGTACTTTTAACTTTTGCATGTCCTGGTAATGAAAAATTCTTTACTCTGTTTTTCGCTACTGTAAGGCCTACTTCTCTAACAGGATAACATTGAGTTAGCTTATTACATTTATTAAATGATAACTTTTAATTAGGAGCAGATAGGAAGGTAGAGTTTGGTGTATGAAGAATTGCAATTTAAAGCCCTGTTTAATGGTTAAGTTGGGTTTAAAGTCTTAATTCTGAAAAAGCTACTTAAGTTGGCATTTTCTTGTCCTAACCATTATTGCCTGCAGCTGTATCCTTGGACACATGACTAGATGTAACTGGCAGTTGGTCTTTGTGTATTGCTCCAGACAGTAAGACAAAAGGAAATAAGTGCTGGCAGAATGGTCCATCTATTACTTGATGAGGGGGAGGAGCTGGCACCTACCAAACTTGCACATCAAAACCCCTCTGCCATAGCACACTCACAAAGGTTTTGTCACTAGTCTTTTGTGTTCCCAGACAAGCTGACGCCAGAGCAGGGAGGGAGGAAATTCTAAACACCTCTGGGTGGTGGAACCCTCCAGAACCTACTCCTACTTCAGAGTGGGCACAGGTATAAATAATGGACCCTTAGACCCAACACTTCAGTATACCTCTCAGCCTGTGGAAGACTCAGAAGGACTGCTGTGCTGCTCTGCATAAAGGACTGCTACTCGGTTGTTTTGCTACCCTGGTGTTGCTTTGCTCTGCTGCCAGAGTGAAAATGACTGGACCTGCATCTCGAATCCAAGATCAGCATAGCGACTGCAGGGCTAGTTGGCTGGCCTCCTGATCAGAGCCTCAGGGACAGAAAAGTCTCCACCCACCTTGAACCCAGCACCTGGACTCTGTCTGCTGTGAGTCCTAACACCAAAGTGGTGCCACCCCAGTCCTGGAAAGCTGGAAGTGTGCCTGAAAGTGCTCGGCCAGCCCAGTCCAGCTGGGGTCTGGTGGATCGAACCACCATAGAGCAACACATCTTCTCTGCTGAGGAACTGCCACAGCATGATGCATCCCTGATGCTGAATTTTGTATTCAGCCTACAGTCTCCTCGAACCCCTGCAACCTCAATTCAGGCTTTGGCATCACAAGCTCCTCGTTGACGGTATCCTTTATGCTGATGCAGTACTTTGCATCGCAGCCCAGCAGCCTCTGCACAACAAATCTTTGATGCTGGACTTTGCATCCTCAATGACAATGCAGGAGCCCGCATCTAAGCCCGTAGCTTCTTCTGAACCACTGTTGTGCAAGGAGTCCTTGATGCAGGGTCTCGCAATGCTTCACAAACCAGGATTTAAGTCACTTAGTTCAGTGGGCATAACTTGGTCCCTGTATCTGGCCCACAGTCCATCATGGTCTGCGTGAACTTGTAACTTTGTCCTGGTCGTTTTCGACCAGATAATCACAGATGGTGCTTTGTGCTTCTAGGCACTTTCTTACTTAAATATTTAAAATTGCATCTCTCCTGTTCTATTGGCTTGATTTTTGTAATTTTGCTCTTAAATAAGTTATTAAATTTGACTATTTTTTTTAAATTGATGTGGGATTTCTCTTGTGTATTGTTTTCACTGTATAGCTGTTTGAAGTGCTGCATAATACTTTACACAAATCATCAAGCTACCAGTGGATTAAGCACAGGTTAATTTGGGGTTTGCTTGTTTCACCCTGATAAGAATTGTTGTTGCTGCTTGAGTAGGGTTTCACCCGCCTCAGCCAGTAACCCCATTTACAATAATCTTGCTGTTACAATATAAGTGGTAAAGTTTTGACACTAGGATTGTATGTAGGAAAAGAGATAAAAAACATATATTAACAAATTATTTTCTTTAATAAATTGTACTTATCAATTGTTCTTGATATTTAATTGGACTATGAATGTACTGTATCCACCCTGAAGTTTCTTTAATATGCATTTAAAATGTATAGTCTGTCTCGTACTCAAAATTATCAAAGGACAAACATTAAGTAGGGTTCATCACGAAGAATAATACATGAGCCCCCGATCCCTTCTGTCCTCGTCCCATTGAAGACAAGCGGAGTTAATCATATCTCGACAGAAAAAAAGAACAGATGAATGCTGGGACCCCAACCCCTCCCACTGGGAGTAAAGTAGCCCTACTTACCCAGCATTCCGACTGTTCTTTGTTTCTGTCTGTCAACAGGAATGGGACGAGGTGCTGGTGCTAGTCCTGCCGGGCAGGAGTTGTATTCCTCTTCAGTCGCTATCTGGCTGATCAGCTGTTCTGGACGGGGTGTCTTCTGTGCTGCCTCCTGGCCTGCCGGGCTTGCCCGATGCTTGGATGTTTCCGGATGTCTCCTTGTGGTTTGGGCCGGTCCTTTGTGGCTGGTGCGCTGGCCTCCCGGTCGGTTCCGGGTTGGAGGGTGCATCTTCCTAAATCCTGGCCGGGTGGAAGACGAGCTGCGTCGCTAGTTCCCATGCCTTCCTGCCTATGGTCTGTTTTCTGCAGTTGGGCGTGGTTGGACCTGCCTTTTTCCTAGCTGTGAGACTGCCTCGGGATGTCTGTTGCTGTGGGAAGGTAGAACTTTGATTCCACTTGAGTGCCTGGCGACTGGGCTGGTTACTTGCCTCCTGCACTAGCATGGATGCTGGTGGTGTGCCTTGGGCTGGTTT
This sequence comes from Lissotriton vulgaris, assembly GCF_964263255.1. NCBI lineage: Eukaryota > Metazoa > Chordata > Amphibia > Caudata > Salamandridae > Lissotriton > Lissotriton vulgaris. The sequence continues at coordinate 937,602,613 of NC_141689.1, read as the reverse complement.
AAGTGGCGGTCTTCTTCATTTTTATGGTGTCTCCCACCCCCCCACCTGCGTGAGTACCGCATAGCAGTTTGCCTGTTACCTTCCTCTCTGCTGGGTTTTCCCGGTGCTGTAAGCTGACGTTGGCACCTGGTCTCCTCTGTTCTCTACGGTTCTACCTGATTGCGATTCCACCTGGGATCCTGGTGCAGTGGAGTATGTATGCACCGCCTATGGCCTTACCGTTCTCGTCTGATCCCAGGAGCTTGGCTTTTACATGGATGGGACTTTGCCTCAGACAACCAAGTGCTGTAGTCTTTAAAGTCCCTGTTTCGGAGACCCCCTGTGACTGCCATGTGCTGGTGGGTTTCTCTTTTACAGGTGATGGGCTGCAGACGTTGGCTGTCTTTCCCCCATTGCCCTGCACTCCTCCTTCCTTGGCCCTTCTTTGTGGCCTGCGGCCATGCCACCCTGTTTGCCCCTGGTCTTTTTCCCTTCTAGGAGTTGCGCTGGGTCAGGCCTTATTTGTACCTATTTGGAGGCCCGCATGGGACTACCTGGTGCTATGTGCTCTTTGCTGTCCTTTCCCAGTTTGTGCTTTGGCTAACTGGGGCTGTTGCTCTGTGGCATGGTCCTGCAGCTATTAGGGTACTGGGCCCCTCATTTGCCAGGTTCTGGTTCCCCCTGCTATGCTCTGCTGTCAGAGTTCTTCTTTCTTTGGCCGTTGTGTGGTTGACAGTCCGAGAGCGGTTCTCCGGTTGCCACTGGTAGGCTGGCTTGCGGCTGGTTCGGCTTGGCCTCTGTCCATGCCACCTTGGTGTCGCTGGCTCTCTTCTGCTCTCAGTGGTTGAGCAGGTTTGGGCCTGGTTGCTGCCTGATTGGGTGTCCGCCTGGGTTTTCGGGTGCTGAATGGTCTGTGTTGCCCGGGCACTCACTTGGGGTGCTCCTGTGCTGCCTGTTGGGGATGTGTTTGGGGCTGGCTATGTTGTGGCGTTTGTGCCGGCTCTGGGGTGTGTTCCGCCTGGTGTTTTCTTCCCTTTTATTCTGGTATATATGTTCTGCCTGGTCCTGTGCTGTCCGGGGGGGTGGGGGGGGGGGGTTGTCCTGTGGTCTCTGGCTTGCGTGGTCTCAGCATGATGGGTAGCTGGTCCCTCTGCAGTCGTGTCCTGGTTCTAGAGGGTGGGGTGGTCCTGCCATGTGTGCACCCCAGCCCGTGGTTCCGACTGGGCCGATCTTTGCCTGTCCGCCCACTCCTGTCTTCCCTGCGTGCCCCCATGGGCCTGCTCCCGATGGAGGTGTTGGTCGGTCGGCGTGCCCCCCTCCCCCCTGCCAGGGGTTCGGTATTGTGGTGATTGTCTTGCCACTTTGGGTGCCAGCCCGCCTTGCTGCTGGTTGTCCAGGGGCTAGGCGCTGTGGTTCGGGCAGGGTAATGTGCCACTGGCCTCTTTACTCCCTCCTGTTCCTGGGCTGTTGTCCCTCTGCCAGCTGCTCTGTTTTCTGGGTTGGTGTTTCGGGCTCTTCCTACTTTGGTTTGCAGTTTTGGTGCTGTCCCTCTTTCATGTCCAACTAGCTCTGTTTTGTTTTAGGTCGGGCTGTTCTGTTCTCGACCCTCGCCGTCTGGGCCGTTGGCTGGTGCCTTGTTTATATTTCGGTCCTGTGTGGTCCAGCAGTTCTGTTACGGGTGTCTTGGCCGGTCTCCCGGCCCTTTCATTTTGCCTGTGCTCGGCATGGGCATTCCTCAGGTGTGGGTTGGGCCACCGGGTCCTCCTGCCTATGAGGGATGGTTGGCTTTGGCCCTGGCTTCCCCGCAGCTTTTTTGCGCTCTGTTACCTTGGTTGTGGCCGGTTTTCTTGTTTTCTGCCATGGGGGGTTTTCTCCCCTGCTCCTGCCCTCCCATAGTGCGTTCCAGGCCATGGAGTCTGTGTGCCTGTGCGGTCTGTTTGGCCACCACCCTGACTTCCGTTGCCTCTGTGGCTTGGCTGGTTTTAGGTTTTTTTTCCTCTCCCCTCGATGGTTAGGGGTTTTGGGGTTGTGGCTGTTGGCCTTTCCCGCTCCCTCTGGGCCTGTGTGGATTCTGTGTTCTTGGCCACTGGTCTTTGCTGGCCTGTCTGTGGTTCGGTTGGCTGGCTGCTTGGTCCGTTTGGGGACGTCACTGGCTGGATTGTTCTTTCTGTCTTTTCTGGTCTTGGCTCCTCTGCTGCTGGTGTTTGGGTTTGCTCGGGTCACTTGGTCGGCTGGCTGTTTGGGTGGGGGGGTTTGACCTCTTCTCCGGTGGTCAGTGTGTGCCTTCTCTGGAGCTGTGGTTTCCTTTTCTGGTTGCCCCCGGGTTTGCGGTTGTGGTGTCCTCCTGGGGCTGTGTTCCCCTTTGTTCTTTGGATTGCCCTGGTCTCGGTGGCCTTGGGGTTTTGCTCGCCTTCCCGTGCTGATCTGGCCTTTCGTGTCTGGCCCTGATTACATCTGGGTGTGGTGGTTTCTGCCCTTTTGCCTTTCCTTTGGTAGGGTTCTGTTGCTCGCCTTTTTCCTTGTGGGGTGTTGGGCTTCACTGGATTCTGGTCTCTTGCTCTTCCGCTGTCCTTTCCAGTTCAGTTGGGGCTGGGGTCTGGTTGTCTGGTCATCCTGGTTGGTCTTTCGCTCTTTCGGAGGCTAGTTTTCTTTTGGGTGATCGAGCCTGCTCCCTTCTGGATCTGGGGGTCTTGTGGGGCGGCGTTCCAGAGGTTACGTTTGTGTTTCCCTGTCTTTCTTGTGTATGCCTTTGCCTCTGACTCTTGTCCTGTGCCTTGGCTCCCTCTCTGGCTCTGTCTCCCAGACTGGGGGCTTGGCGGTTGTCCTGTGTTGGCTCTGGTGGATTGTGCTGGCCGTTCTTTCCTAGGGCCTTGACCTCCGCTGTGGGGTTTCGGTGGTATTGTCCTCTGGGCTCTCTTGGTGGCTGGATCATTCTAGTCGGGGGCTGGTGCCTGGCCGGTGCTTCCCCACTTCCTGGTTTGGTCTGGGTGGTCCTACCCTTGGTTGGTTCTTTGGGTATGTGCTTTTGCCCTGTTGGCTAGCCCTATCATCTTTCTTTTTTGGGTTGGTCCCCGGTGGGACTGTCTGGTGGTGTTGGGGTTTGTCCTGTGGTTGGCCCTTTTGCCGTTTGTAATGGGGCTGTGGGTTCTTTCTTTCTTTCCCTTGTCTTTCTTAGGGGTTTCTTGTGTGTCCGTTTGGCTGTCGAGGTTCCCTTCTGTTCTTGCTGGAGCTCGCTCTGTGTCTGTGCTACTGCCAGGTCAGTGTGGCTGCCTGGTGGCGCTGGGCTTGTCTGCCTTTTGTTAGGTGGGTGCCCTTGTGGTTTTTTTTGTGTCTGACTGGGGCTTCGTCTTCTCTGGTCCACAGGGTTCGGGTGGTGTTGGTTGCTTTGACCCCTGTTTCTCTTCTGGGGCTTTGCCTTTGGGGTCTCTGTGGGGTGCCTCCTTTTTGGCCTTTGTTTCTTGGCCTGGTCACCTTTGTGGCATGCTCCCTTCCGCTTGGCAGTTTGGGGTTTGCCTTTTGTTGGGTCTTGGGTGCTCTGTTTCTCGTTTTTCTCATTGGCTGCCTCCTTGGTGTCACTGTCACCTTCTGTTTTCCATGGTCCCGGTTTCTGGTCCTTGGTTGTGTCCCTGTTGGCCTGTTTCTAGCTTGCTGGTCGGTTTTGCCACTTGGGGTCTTCTTCCATGTGTGGTCTCCTCACTGTCCTTCTGTTGTCAGTGGCCTCTGGTATTTTTTTTGGCAGGCTCTCCTTCCTGGTTGGCTCGGGGGGGAGGGGAGTACCTGGTGTGTGTGTTGTATGCCTTCTGTGGGGTTTCTTCTTCTTGGTCTTGGGCATTTCCTGCTTGTTTTGGGTGGGTTTACACCTTTTTTTTGGTGGGGTGCTTTCCTGAATGGGTGCTCTGCCTGTAGTGTCCTGCAGTTCTACCTTTTACTTCCCTTGGGTTATTCAATTTGGTGTGGTTTCCTGAGTGTGCTTGAGGGTGTTGGAAGGCCAGGTTTCTAACTTTGGTATTCTCCACTTGCCATGAATGGGACGAGGACAGGAGGGACCTGGCGGTAATGCCCCATTACTTACCAGCAATCCTCATTACTCCTGGTCCTGTTGTCCTCATCTCATTCATTAAGCCCCGCCCTCCCTCCTGGACAACCAACCTTCCTGTAGGGGGCTTGGTAGTTCAGGCGGATTGCTGGGTGAGTACTGCTTATGTACTCCCAGTGGGAGGGGTTGGGGTTAGGGTCCCAGCATTCCTCTGTTCTTTTTTCTATCAGGAGATGATTATTTCCACTTGTCTTCAATGGGACGAGGACAACAGGACCAGGAGTATTGAAGATTGCCAGTAAGTATAGGGCATTTGTAATGATATGAAGAAACTACCACAGGATAGTTGGCTGGTGCAATCGAATGTGTATTAGAATCCTCATTCATCCCAGGTAATGCAAGCAAAGTAAAGATAAACTAAAGGAAAAAGTGAACTTCTGAATCTTATTCAAGTATCAATTAACGTATTTGCATACATGCTCACAGAACATTCTTCACACCTCACTCTGTTTTAGCAGCCTTGCAGCTGATAAAAGCGTTCTCTTAATGTCATCTCTGGGTGTTAGCGAGTCAGAGTGTCTGCAGAGACTGCTTGTTCTTTGGTGTTACCTGCTAGATGTTAAAATGAGTTCTGCTTCTAAGACCCGCTGTAAGGTATTAACACTTTCTAAAGAGAAAATGTGACCATTTTCTTTTCTTTAATCAAGGACATTTGACGGCTTCAATTGCCCCAATTCTCATATGTCTCTGTATGTAATTTCATACTTGTTACCACCCTTACCTTTCTGTTTCAAGAGCACGTGGGAAGCGTGCAAGTGCACTTTCAAGACATGTGTAAGGGATGAACAGACTAGAAAAAACATGCACATGATATCAAAAGAGAGGAGGAGGAAGTCCCTTTCCCGAGGCCAAAAAGAAATAGCCTGTTTGAGGGAAGGAGAGGGCTCTTATAAAGGGTGTTGAAAAATGGTCCCTCAGGCCCTCTGAGGCTCTTAGCCTGTATAATGAGTTGAAATTGAGCAAATTAAAGGGACATGCAGCACTAATAGATTTTTTTATCAGTATTATCAGTATATGGTAGGTAGAATATTATATTACGAAACATTGTGGCCCAAATATTGACTACAGAAATAGTATTACGGTAAGAATATATAAGTATGCATAGGCTTACATTACCTAACGTTATGTATCTTCATGATATATACATCTTCAAGGTGCGTGGATGTGGAGATTAGAAAAGTAAACGTGTTCTTACCTTCATATTTCTACATTCACAATATTTTTGCAGTCGCTATTTAGGCCATGATATTTTTGTGTAACAATATAGTTTCTGACATACACTAATGCTGGCAATGACCAGCTGAACGCAGCAGTATGTGGATTTAGCACAGGACATTTAATCATGTTTTTCAGTGAATTTATTGCTTTTATAATGATTTACTTTGTCGGCTGCACATAATTCCTATAAGGATGCAGTATTTGTGCCCTCAATATCAACATCATGATCACTGGATGCAGGGCATGGCCATCAACTATGACATGTCCCGATACCCTCACTGTCCTGGTCATGCCATGAAGGCCCTCAGTAGAGTAGATGGCCTCTCTAATAACTTGTGTCCAGCCTCCATGCCCTTGTGCTTTCCTTCAGCCTGTGAACCTGCAATTTAGTTCAGACTCTTGGACACATTATAGGCCTGTAAGGTGGCTTGCAATCTGCCTATTTCACTGCACATTGATCCACAGTTAACTTTCAAGATGCTTGTTACCAATGTACACATTGTAATCCTCTGGAGTATGCCTTTGTCCCGCTGGAGGAGAGGGGTCTTCACAGTATGCCTCTTGTCCACAGTAATATTTTTCACATTAACTCTTTGCAGACAATCAAATACCAAACTCAGAATATTATTATTTTACTGGGCTGAGGAATCCTCTAGTGCCAAATGTCAACATACACTCAAATACAATGTTTAGATTTCTTTAAATTGCTGGAAGATTTACTGGAAACCTCAAAAGGCCCTATCTCAGTTTAAGCCCTCTGTCCAGTCAAATGGACTAAGGCAAAGACAATGATCCTATTTTTGCTCTAAACTGAAGAGAATCTTGCCGATGAGAGTATGAAAGAGCAATGCAACTTTTGGGACGCCTGGTAACATTCCTCCTGCTGGACTAATAAACAAAGAACTTTAAAGTATCAGATGTAAACAAACTACAGTTGTTTTTAAAGTTCAATGCAGATTTGTCAAACAGGGACAAAGCTGTAGGCGGAGCAAAAACATTTCCTGTGGACTAATGGACCACTAGACTAAAGCATAACAACCCAAAGTCAATTACAGTGCTAAAAGCATGGACATCCCTATCTTAACGAACTCTGTGTTCAGTTTTTAATTGTTTGAAGGATATACTCTGCTGTGAATTATGTGCCTGTTAGATCTAGTCCAAGGATTATCCACAGAAGATAGACTTACAAATGTATGAGAGGGATCTCGTCCATGAAGAATGGCTTTCGAAATCTGCACCAGATTTCCTATTTACTTTTCACTTAATGAGCAGAGGTTTCAGGCAGGCATTGAAAGCCACTTACATTTATTGCAGGAAATCCTGATAGATCAACATGACCATTTACGCAAAACAGAGCTTCTAAATATATTCTCTTTCTCTCTTTGTGGCAAAAAAACTACCTTTAGAAATCATAGTTTGCTGTAGATACGTTTTCAATGAAAACTCCAAAGGTTAAGGATATGAATTAGTTAGGAAAACTTTATTTATTCTTTCTATACAAACCTAACTTACTTAAACTGCACAAACTTAAGAAATTCTCAAGTTATAGTTATAACATAAATTTATAATTTACACACCACTTAACTGAAACTATAACTTTATTCATCCTTTAGGTACAAATCAAACTTAAACTACTTAAAAATTTGAAATTCTAAAGTTATACGTCACCCTTTCATTTATAACTTACACAACACCTTCAAATTATTATAAATCTCAACATTTCCATATACACGGTATTCAACTCTGTAGCCACACTACGTTAACGGTAACACACTTTCTTCATCCACTGCTTATACCCTATTAAATTATATCACTTACAGCATGTAAAATATTAGCATTTGCAATAACACTTATGACATCGCAAACCACATAATTTCTGAGTGCACAGTGCATGGCAGAGTGGGGAGTTACAGAAAATGTAGTGTGCTACAGAATTGAATACAGTGTGTACTTACAGAATGCCGCGCAAGTACCTAAAAGTATTCTCAAATGTACCTTTTAAAAAAAATTAAGTTGTGTAGTATTTTGTAGGTGCATATACTTTTTTATAGCATTAAAAACGTATAAAATTGTAAATACACAGTACTGCACAATATTTGGGAATAATAGTGTATGGCAGTGTTTTTGAATTTTTTTTAACATTGTTTTAAGTACCACTGAACTTACTAGGAAGTATTTTGGTACTCAGTAATATTTATTTAAAAAAATATAGAAACTTATAGATATGTTTCCCTACCTATTATTACTTTACTAAAGTGGAAATAGGCAGAGTAAAATATAAAACCTGATACTTACCTACTTCTTAGCCCCTAACCCAGAACACCCTCAAAATGTCATTAAAACCACATGGCTGCCTTTGACTTTTGGAAGGCAGTCATTAGCCCATGTACTATCATAGTTTTTTTTAAATTTCACAAGTCTACAGCTGCAACAGATCTAACCAAGTTTACATTTCTCAGAAGTGTAAAAATACGGACCTTACTTAGCTCTACCACCCAAAAGTTTCATCTGCACACCACAATGTATAATCCTGCCAAATTTCATTCCAAATCCATTCAGCCATTTGGCTGCTAAGTGCGACAGAAAATTCTCTGGAAAATTCATTGAAGCAAAAATGCTTTTTGGAAACCTTTTTTTTCTTTGCATCCCCCTGACCAATCAATGCAGTACTATGCATCCCCCACCAATGTAGAAAAAGTTATAGGTCTGCAAAGTTGTATGAAGATTTGTCAAACAGGCGCAAAGTTATGAACAGTCAACAATCCTAAGAATTATTTTCTCTGGCAACCCTAACTATAACTGTAAAGTGACTATCGTCACTCTGTAAGATATATACATATACTTACACACACACACACACACATAATATATACACATTAGACAGGGGTGGTCGTTTCTGTGTAGTTATAGTTAGGTCACAGATTTCAGGGAGAAGCTATTATTTGTTTTCTTAAAAACTTTGGCGATGTTTCACAAATGCATGAAACTTTTCTAAAAAAAGGTTCATACAATTTGGCTCCTTCATGGAAAGTTTTGCACTGATCCGTCAAGTGGGGGCCAAGAAAAAGTTGGGCCCCAATAGTGCTCTGTGATAAAGATAAAGCAGGTGAATGGAATTACACCAAATTGGCAAAAGGCTAGAACTTTACTCAGAAAGCGTGCTTTTTGTGATTTGGTGTGAATCTGCTCAGCCATTTCTGAAAAATTATCAATTAAAGAGAGGCTTGGGTTGGACATGAAGGGGTTAACCATTAGAAAAAGTGACAGTTATCTCAAAGATCATAGTCCAGACCCTGCACCCAGCCCATGCTGTGCATGGCCGAAGGGTGTGCGCAGAATTAGTTGGGTGCAGCAGATTGGACCCTGTGGCCAACCAAGGCCAAAGGCTGTGCACAATGGGGGTTAGATGCTCCATAATGGTCGGGCACTAGGCCTGGCCTGCTTACAGGCCCTGCAACTAGTGCCCACTGTACACAGACATGAACTACAGAGTTGGTCACTTCATAAGTGGTTGAACACAAGGCCAGGCTGAGCCCAGTCCCAATGTCCAATCCCTGCTGTGCACTGCCAAATGCCAAGCACAGCAGGATTGGGCACTAAATGGGGGTTGGGTGCAGGTCCTGGCATTAAGCCAGTCCCTGCGCCTAAAACCCCACTGTGCACGGCTTAAGGCCATGCGGGGAGGGGGTTGGGCACCCTATGGCTGCTTGGGCGGCCATGCCCTACACACAACATCCACTGTGCACAACTGACGGCTGTTCAGAGTTGGGGGTTGGCCGATTCATGCGTGTTGGACAAAGGGACTGCCTAGAGCAGGGTGAGTAGACGCTTAGTAGCTTTGAAGTTCCGAAGGCCCTGCATAGTGAGGGTTGGTCAGCATGTGGCCAACCCTCACTGTCCATGGCTAAAAGCATTCCATGGGAGTTGGCTGAAAGCTTAGTATCACGGACATTGAGCCAGATGTTCTTGATTCATGAGTCATGCTGCCAAGACACTCTATCAACCTAAACTTGCAATCACTGCGGTAGAAATTCAAACAAACCTCTCACTGTTATCGGCATTTTAGTGACAGTTTGGATTGTGCGAGTCTGTGATTTTGAATAGTGGAAAGTTATAATAGTTAAAAGCTACGTGGGAAAGAGGAAGTCAAGGTGGATTATTGTGAGAACATGCCACACTTAACCCAGCAGCTCTTAAAAAGTTTAAAAACTGACCTTAAGGCAAAGGATGCCACCAGAACATTCACCCTAAAATGAAAGGGTAGTGTTGGGACTATTGACAGAGCTGTGTATGATGGAAAGATCCAAAATCCCAAGTACAGGGGTATCCACCATATGTTCAGGAAGGTCAGCTCCATTCCAGATCATCAGGATAGCCAGTTACTATGTTTGACTTAGGTGAATTCTGTGAAGGTTTATCTCTTATAAATATCCTGAAAAGTTAGTATGCATATAGTCCTGCTGGCCCCAAGTGTGAGCCCACTATTACAGAAGAATATCCATCTTTGCAGATAGCTCGTTTACAGAATCGTGGGCAGACATACATCTCATCTGAATTGGAACAGGGAGTTTGTGTAAAAACGGTGAAATTGTATAATCACAAGTTATTCTATATGTTTCAATAAAGTACTGAGTTTTGTGTTTGTCCTACAATTAGCAAAATTCTGGGGATTTCCTGGACAAAGCCATTTATAAGAACTGTTGCATTTTACAAAAGACAGGTGCAAACCTATATGGTGCGCTATAATAATCAAAACTGAAGGCTGGATATTGTTAGAGTTAGTGGCTTTGCAAATATCACTCAATAGTCATTCAATGTCACCATCTCATTGTTGCTTTTTGACTGATTGCAAACATGAAACATACACTTTGCTAATGGCGGGGATGCCAGAAAAAATGCTTTAACACCTGGATGTTCAAGAGCCATTCGGATAATAATGTGGAAAGTAACATATTCTGAAAGTCTCAATCAATAGTTTGATAGGTCAATTAATAGTTTGATAGTAAGACTGTACCTCCTAAATTCAACTTTGTGGGAGGTAGGAATGGAATAGTTTCGAATCAGATATTTTTTATATTGCAATTGATGAAAAATAGAGAGACCATGAACGGGAAATACTGTGTCACCATAAACAGATACACACTAAATACAAATATGCATCTCTGCCTTATTCAAAGATTATTTATTAGTATGCAGGATACATGTAGATTGGTACTAATAGAATAATGAGTTCATCTTGGAAAACTGTTTTGTGAGAGTAAACCTGAAACCATGCTATATCCATGAGGCACAGGAGAGGAATTTAGTCAATAGGGTTGATATGACCGGACATATTGAGGCAGAATCTGCAAATTCATTGTCTAAAACATTTGAATTTAACCCACATGGAAAGAAATCAAAGCGTTTTATTTTTCCATTGAATCAATCAGAATTGTAAAGAAAATAACATTTGGAAGTGTAGGTAAAACAATATTAAATGAACTGTGACTAAAATTGCAAGTACGTCAATATAGTGCTTTGCAATGGTGAACGATCAGTGCTCAGTACTTTGGACAAAGTTCGGCATCTGCCTCCTCCATACCCTACATCAAATTAAATTTTACTCTTGACATTTAAATGCACTGTCTATTTGGGCATTCAATATACATGAACTTAAGGTGTTTTGTTTCATTAATTAGGTTCAAAGACTGAAACGGACGACAAAAAAATTCTGTGACCTCTGGTACTTGAACATATAAGTTATAGAGGTTTGTGGGTTTATAAATATATGTCGCAGCGAAGAGTGAACATTGCTGCACAATCTATAAGTAAGAAAAACAATAATCAAATCAAACAAATGTAATAATATTGAATCACAACTTATTACCACTTCTGAACTACTTTTATTGTACCTGGCTTGTACAAATAGACACATTGTTATCATGGAGTCATGTTTTTGTCTCCTACCTTACAACCCTCGCATGTGATGACGCCGTAGTGGATTCCAGAGGATTTGTCACCACAAATTTTGCATGGTATCACTTCAATTTGTGCTAAAATAAAGAAAAAAGATGTTTTAGTACACAATCATTCAATTTACCAGTTGTTCGTTGTCTCCAAAACTGCATAAGAAGTATTTTAGGAGGATTATGAAAAAATACATCCCAGAAAAATAAATAAACGTATTTTTTGCAGGGTGTGCCAAAAAGTGATGAAATGTAGTTGGGTGGACAGTTTAAGAAATATTAAAATCTCTATAGTGGAGAGGGTTTTTCAGGTAGCATTATGACCTAAAACACCACTTTTAGCACTGTCCACACATATATGAGTCATTCTTGAATATTTTATGTGATGTCCATGTTTCTGCTACTAAAGTTATGAAGAGTTAGGTTCCTTCATTTGAGGCGTTTGTTAGGCAAAATAGGAAATCTTTGGTGTATGAGCATCACTCACTAACAGAATAGTGCCCAAACAAGGTGGTGAGAAGGCCCATGGAATGCATAACTAATCGCCTCACGGACTGATCATTATGGATGGGGCAGACATGAGCAGCACAATAAGAGCCATGCTCTCTGAACTTAAGTTGGCAATCAATCCCTAGCCCACAAGAGCATTGTAGTGGTGCCAAAGGAGGAAGGGGTGATCCCTGGCACATTCTCAGAGTGGAAGGTGAAAACCCCACTCATGCGAGGCGTTGCCTGTCCTAAGGAGTAGAGACGCATTTTGAAAAAGTGGGCACACAAACAACCAATTGGGGTACCCCATGCATAAATAGGCATATGCAGAAGTTCACACATTGAGCAGGTGCATGTTTCCTGCACATGTTCCACACTCTTAGCATTCATTTATTATGTTATGTCATCCCTAATGTTCTAAATTATCCATTTGAAGAAACAGCAGATTTCAAAACAGTGTTATCTTTTTATTTATATATATTAATCATAATTATCGGCTTTTATAACATGTTCATCATTGTAATAAAAGAAAATCACAAAGTGCACACAACAACGATAATTTAAACTCTGATACCTTAGAAATGGGTAAACCAATTGCTATCAAACTAACAAACTCTGCACTCACAGTGACTGAGTGCCTGTGACAATTGTTGCTGATAGGCTGTTTTAGAAGTGTGCTCCAATGGCCTACTTGACACAGTAAATCAAACAGGAAACCCACTGCGGGTAGCTGTTGCGCATTACAAGTTTAAATAAATAAATAAATACATACATAATTAAATAAATGAAGCGTTAAGGAAGCCTGTAACATTTGATTTGCACACCCAGCCTTCACAATATGTACTTTCAAAGTCATGCGCTCACAGTAACCAAACACATGACATCAAAAGGCGCATTATCCCGGTCACCCACTCATTGGTGAACTTGTCGACTCTTCATAACCATTCGAGAGAACACAAGCACCAAGATTGGTCGTGCTACTCCACAAAAAAGTGAAGTCACGAAGGTGGGCAATGGGGCAGTGTTATGGTTCTGTATGAACTCAAAGCTAGCAGTTTCCTGAATGTTAGGTCTGTATAAAACACATTTTTTATTAACTTTTTTTACGGTTTAAGCAACACATGTAACAGGTGTACAATCAGTGTCAGCGTTCGTCAAGAGCATAATAATGTGCCCATCAGACATATTACATAGCCCGACAGTTCACATGGCATGGCCAATAAAACGACTTTCTACACATTATTTACCCTTTCATTGTGTATATACTGACAGGAAAACAATTATTTAGGGACACCATTAATTCCGTGCCCTACCTCTATGATTAAATCACACTTGATATCATTTCATGATTGGCATCAATGCATGGACGCTAATGTGGGCAACCTAAGTGTATGCACATCTAAGAATGATATGCTGTCGTTTAGTGCAAACTGATTGCGACTCTAATGAAAGATGGCGGAAACAGTGGTTTATCAAAATCTCCTCTCTAAAGCACGTTTCCTCCATTTTGTAAAATGTGCAAATATACCCTCTTGTACAATAATTAAACCAATTCCCCAGGAAGTTGTAAACACTTTGATGAGCAAGGTAATGTCAATTCATTGAAGAACTGTACACCTATGCACCATACTCTCAAATGTGTGCGTAAATCACGTACAACTTTTAGAGCTTACGTGCTCAAATGGGCAGTGTTGGTATACGTTTCTTAAATTTGTCGGTTTTCGCGAAATGTATGTGTGCAGGCGCAGCAATTGTACTTGTGCATGTTTATAGCAATAATGAAATGTCATAAATGCTTCTTTCCTTTGTTCTTTTTATTAAAATATTTTCCTTGAAAGTCATTCTTTCCTAGATTCCTGTGCGGTGTAAATAGGAATAATTGGGTGTGTTTCATCACTTATTCTGCACCACTTGCAACTGAAGCATTCAGGTGTAAACGTAGAAGTGCTTTTTATTAGCTGTGTCTCAATCCACACTTAATCATGACACACATTTGAAATTTCCAGGTACAACGCGTGTTTATTTACTGATCAAATGCCTAATCAATCAGGTCCACGAATAAACACATGTTCGCTGGAAATTCAGGAGAATGCTGCTTCCCAGTCTCAAGTAAGTGGGAAGGGCTATGCCATTTAAAGAAAAAAATAATTAGGAAGCTGTTCTGTTAAACCCACTAACAGAATTCAGGCATGACTGTAGATAAAGTAAAGCGCAAACATTTTTTTTGTAATATGAAACAGTCAAATAAGACTTTCTAAAAATCAGCATTTATTCCAATTTGAGCACATGGGTGTCAATAAGGCGTGATTCACCAAGCTTATGACGTAGATGATGCCCTGCTCAGCACGACGCAGACCTCATACACCCTGAGTTTTGCACATATATATGATGATTGTGTCTCTTCTTTAATTAACATGTGCACAATTGACAGCATTCACACAAACATACAACTGAGTTTAAGATCTTTGCAAGCTGGCATCAATTGAGCTGAAGTAAAAAGTGTGAGTACACAGTCCAGGTTCACTGATCAACAGAGCCACAGGCATCTGAATAAATCAAACCAATTAAGAGCTCTGCGGACTAATGAATGATGGATTCGGTGCTCTGATGTAGTCAAACTAATTAAAAGAAACTAGAGTGTCGGGACCCAGGCTTCCGAGGCGCTCTGAGTCGATATGCATCACAGTTAATTGACTGACAGAGTAGAACACATCCTGGGAAGATCAAGTCCATTAGGGTTTTCACAGAACTGCAGCCTTCAATGAGAGAGATCAGATTGGCTAATGTAAGGGTAAGGCGAAGATAACCAACTTTCTTGTAAATGAAGGGTTTCAGAGTGTGATGTAAAGGACCCGAGATGTACTGCTTAGCAATCCCCCTGTGCACCTGCCCTGGGACCCTGCAAATGATACTTCTCTCCATACCCACCCCCACACCTTCACGCTTTTTTTCTTGCAGAGAGGACTATTCCCGTTGGCATACACAATAGGCACTCACTCTAGCGCTGTAGCTCCATGATACTATGATAGAGGGTCTTCAGCCCTCGATTTACTAGTGGGTTTGAACATGCTTCTTTCATTCATGATGGAAATAAATTGCACATTTTTCCCATGTTGCTGTGAGAAGGATTCTCATATTCACAGCTTCTGACTGACATTTGTGTATTACACACTGAGAGAGCAATGGGTCTGGGGGAAAGAAGATAGATCAGTGATCAGCCTGGGCTTTGCAGACAGTACAGTATGTTCAGAATCAGGACTGGCCCATTGCAAACACAGATTCGTCCTGGGAAAATCATGAATTCACCAGGCGGCAAGTGGCATCTCTTATTGCAAGCCTCCCAGCACATCCTGCCGCGATGTAAAGAGTGATCAGATATATGCTGTTGTGAGTGTCCATAATGTTAACGGCTGGAGGAAGCTTTCTTCACTATAGGATCCCCCGCTGCAAGCACTTGGTGTGATCTTGCATTCTCAGTGCCCTTGCCTGCTCTGTGGATTGACCAGTCACTTTCCAAGGTGTTTGTAGAGTGGAGATTGAGAAGTTATACTTTCAGTGCACGGTGTACTGGTAAACCACTACAATAATGTACACAATTAAAGCATTGAATAAGTGAGGAAACTATCAACACAACTTTATAAATGGCTGGTTTATTTAAAAAAATAAAATCGAGATTAAAGTAAATGGTTTATCTTTAATTGGCGTCTGAGGGAGGCCACAATGATTAGGGAGAATAAAACATCATAGATACACACCCTCGTTCATTGTAATATATATTAATATACACTAAGCCTAAAAATGTAAAATATATTTGGTTTGACTCTTAGAAAACGTTTATTGACAACCTAGCAAGTTAGTTACTGGGGTAGGCCTCCAAGTGAGTAACTGGGAGTTTGTCGCTGCTCATCTTTAACAGTAAGAGCACCAAGAAGCTTAGGCGTCATGCGCTTAATATATACCACACAATAATACATTAAAGGGGTCAGTTAACTAAAGCGGTCAAGAAGGTAATGAGTGACCCTGGTAGAAGGGTTGGAAATGGTGATCTATGGGTGTCTCTTTCTACTGTATAGTTCTGAGATACCATCTTAAACACTGTTGTTCCTGTGAAAATATGAAATATACTTTGAAACCCAAAGTATTAATATTTGATGCTAGTAATGAGTCAAGGCAGCTGGCGGCTTCTCTGTACAATTGCAAAACACCAAGCTCAGTATAAATGTTTTCTCTTTTGAAACTTTTGAGTACACAAAAGCTTTCTTGTCCCCTTAGGAACACTGAGCATGTCAGGTGACCATTACTCTGAAATTCGCCTGTAATGTCCACATTTACAAATGCATAGTAACAAGGATAACCACATAATATTATTTTTCAAAGGCCTGGATGACCACTATGAGTGTCAAACTGAACAATAAAAAAGGTTTTGTTTATTGGATTCAGAGAAAGCCTCTTTACAAGTTCATTTAAGTGATGGCACACATGACTTTTCTAAGAAGATTAGCCGGGATTTATTTTGGTGGTTATTTGTTATCCTGATATTTTCATCTTTTATTTCTTTTTGAATTGTGACTGACTTTTTTAAATAGATTTTTTTAATACTCACAAATGTCCAAGATTTTGAACTCGGTTTGCCTTCGAGAATGTAATAAAATATAACCTCCAAAAAGTGACTTTGGTTTAAAAAAAAAGTACAAGAATCGAAATACTGAATAGTTTAAATAAACTGATAGACAAATGGTACAGTAAAAACAACAAATTGGGAAAACAATGTATTCTTAAACATTAGTCACCGTATCAATGTTGTCCAATGAGCAACCTCAACCAGTACAATAAAAAGGAAACACACTACAAAATAAACTGCGTACTACTGAAATAGGGTTCAGGATTCATTCTGCAGGTTATTTTAAAAGAGTTAAGGGCCTGATTGAAAATGATCACACTTTCAATATGTTTCTCAAAAGTACAGTCATTCATCACGCATTCAAGATTTTTTCGGAAACGTACAGTCACTCATCACACATTCTTATAAAAAGACTCTTTACTGCCGGTATGCAGACTTTGTGCTGCGTCATTTCTGTCGACGAGAATTTTGCCGCCTGTACTGTAGCACCTACTTATACAGCGCTGCAGTTGTAGGTGGCAAAACGCCTATCGTCAGGGTTGGAAGGGCAGCAGGGACACGGGGTACCCCCCTAAAAAAATATATTAAAAAAAATACGCGGCAACCAATACGGGGCAAACACCGGTGTCGAGAGTGAATCGGTGTTTGGCCTGGTTGTAAAATGTCCGCATATCTGCCCTGCCACTGGGATGCTGTTTTCTTTTTCGGCTCAGGACAGCTCCGCTTTCATCCCTCCCCATCAGCTTCTCTCCCCCGCTTCTGTGAGGCTATTCAGTAGGAACATGCACCAGGTGGCTCTTCTTCTTCCTCTGCGTCTGTTAATCAACCCTGGCTGCTTCCTCCAGATGCATAAAACACTGTGGAAGTGAATGGGTGCATGGGCAGAGCTAACACTAATGCAGCAAATGTAGTGGCACAGGAGCCCGAGGGCCCAGGGGGTTGACCCCAAACGTAGCTGTTTTATACTTTCAAACCAGGGGTTGCGTGTCCCTATCCTCTGCTTGCATTATTAGGTTATTTGGCACTTATGCTATGCAACTGAAAGGGCGTTGGTTGTAAGTCACAATCTGATATGTGCTTTGCCAGTGATGGTATGTTTTCTTTCTCGACAGTGAAAATAGCTTTCTCTGTGGAGAAAAATCCTTTGGAAACGGTATGACTGGAACTTTATAATATACAGATTTGGAGGTGGAGCTTCCAGCTTCCTGACACCTTTCTCTTATTGGGGTCTGCAAAAGGGATCACGACCTCAACTCTGCCACTTGGAAAGCAAGTAAGGAACTCGTAGCCACATATTTCACAACAACAATAAAGCTCAAAAAGAACAGCATGGAGGAAACCAACTATTGTTTCTGAACAAAATATGACATTATATAGATATGAGTGGGGCTGCCAGAGAATCAAAAAGTTAAGAAAAGCAACAATTGGTGTGCAAATGGAGTATGAGCCAGGACATTCCAGGACAATGCAGACATGAGCACGCTCAAATCTGCCCTGAGACGCTACCATCAGTTGATCCAGATAATCGAATGCACCCTCCTGTCGGGCCACATCCATTTCAGCACCACCAGAAGCAAAGACATATTTGCCATTGTATAATATTTCACCTCACTAGCGGCTGCCTCTAAGTTGATCACCCCTTCGCAGGGCCGCTGCAACAATATCGCTCAATTCTTCCGCAATTAAAATCACTGTCAATTTTAGCAACCTGGACCCAAAAGAACTCACCAAATTCCTCCTGATCTTATGCAAAGAACCAATTCTAACCACATGGTCTGTTGTCATCCCAGAAGAAACCGCCACCAATATGTAGTCCATGTACTCAGGAGCCCCATCGAACTCTCGCTCCCACCACACCTACTACAGTGGGCTGCAACCATTCAGTGCCATGCTCACACCCACTCTGAATGCCTCTACCACCTCCGAACATTTCCAAATGCTTCGAAAGCTCTGCATAACTGTTCTTCTATTGCTGAAGAAACCCACTGGGACCCCATAAAGGCTTGCCAACTACAAACTAATCCCCCTGCTACCATTCTCTGCTAAGGAGTTAGAGAAAATCATCCAAAAATGCCTCATCGAATACCTCAATAACCACCAACTGCTTGACAGCACTCAGTCTGGTTTCAACCCAATAACAGCATGGACACTGCCCTCATCAATGCCATGTATGGCATCCACCTGACTCTGATTGGTGGAAACAATGCATCCCTCATCCTCGTGGACCTCTCTACAACTCTTGACACGGCCTCCCACCTTTTGTCAACTAACACCAAAATGACACTGGAATCCAAAGATGCACTCTGATGGATCTGTTCCTTTCTTCCAGTCAGTTACCTTGGCACCGTACACCCCGGATGCCCATGCCCTCATATGTGGAGTTCCGTAAGGATCCTCCCTGAGCCTGACCCTCTTCTCCACACACATGATCCCTCTAGCCAATTACCTCTTCCACACCGATGACATGCAACTAATTCTTTCCCTCACGGAGAAGATAACCTTTACCTGGATCAAGTTTAGTGCTTCATAACTGAAAACGCTTAGTGGATAAAAACAAACTGTCTGAAGCTGAACACCAACAAGACCGAAATCATGATCTTCAAGAATGGCACTCAACAGTGGGACTCCACCTGATGGCCAACAGAGCTAGAATTGACACCCCACTTCACCGCACCACTCAGGCAAAAAACTTTGGAATAGTCATCTGCAGCAAGCTTGACACAACTCCCTAAGTCAATGCTGTAACTGCTTCATGATTCCATGCCCTGAAGATTTGCAAATGGCACCCAGTCAGCACCTGGAAAATTGATATGCATACCCCTGTCCCTAGCAAACAGGACAACAGGAATACTCTCTATGCTTGGATTAACAAATAACTTACCAGAAGGCTGCAGACCTATTCAGAACTCTGCGGCCAGAATAGCTCAACCTCCCACATCACCCTCACATCACACCACATCACACGTGAAGGAGCTACACTGGCTCCCCAAGCACAAACAAGCACAATTGAAACTTCTCTCCAACACTTTCAAGGCACTGCGTAGCACTGGCCCAGCATACCACAAGATTTGCATCTCCTTTCACAAACCTTCGAGACACCTATGCTAGTCCAGACCCTTACTTGCACACATCCAATTTATAAGGAATATCAGATTTGGGAGTTGAGGCCTCTTCTACATTGCTTCTAAAGGGTGGAATGACCTGCTGCTACACATAAGAGCCTTGAATTCTGCAAGAAGCTTAAGATCTGGCCTTTCAAACAGTCCCACTAGGCCCTAGGTTTGGTTAGACTCACACCTGCTCGGAGACAGAATACCTTCCCGGGAGACAGCGCACTCCAGAAATTCACATAACATAGCATAACAAAACATAACGAACTGATCCTAAAAGCTGTAGCAAATGGATAAAGAAACAAGGATTCACTCTATGGAGGTACTGAAGACCTACTCTCCAGCAGTTCTTTACATGGGGAAGACACAAGCATGCTGCAATTATGGTAATGTTACTCCTCAGGGGAGAGGTGAATAGTAATCATGAATAAATGCATAAACTGAACATTTATCGCATTATGTTACCATGAACTGGGTGTATTGGTGCTGATTCTGAGTACAAACTCCATGAGGCCAATTAAAAAGGACTAGGCGGGACTTTAACAGCTCGAGTAAAAGCACTGAATGCTCTGTATCACAAATTGGAAGGAGGTGATCGTTCAAAACTTTAGCAGCAATGATCGAGTCTTCCCGCACAGCAGAACTTGGGGAGATGAAGGTGGTTATTAGTCAAGGAGCACGGGGATCTGGCAGGGGTGTAGAGGATGCTTAGATGAGTAATGAACAGTGGTTCTCAGCTGTGGAAAGCTCTGTTAGAGACAATGCAACATGTCCGGATGAGGAGAGACATGGACAGGGATGTATGCAAGCCCCTGCAGTTCCTGCAAGGCAGTAGGGGTCCTGAACTTCCAAAGCCCCCAAGCCTCGGAGAGGGGCTCCCATTCAGCCCACGGCCAATGATTAGCTGTGAGACATGGGAGACCTAAGGGACCGCCTTCCCATTCTTTAGAAGGGCCTCCTCATTTTTCATTATGCCACTAGCCATAGGTGTGTTGTTTGAGACCAAGATGAACCATGAATCAGGGTTTTGAATGGGTTGGGGTTTATATAATAGGAAGCACAAGGGATAATGAGGTGTACCATAGTCAAGATGTGAGAGTGTGACGGATTGTGCCACAGACCTGTGGTGCGATGGTATACCACCTGACCTATTTAAATCAAATATTTCTTTATGGGCACCAGTCATCACCGCAGTTGTAAATGCAGGTATCCTGGCTGGTTGCCCAAAAGCCTGGGGGTCCTCCACCATAGTCCCTGTTTTTAAGAAGGGTGACCGTGGTAGCGTTACATGTTATAGACCCATATCCCTGATTAACTCAGTTACAAAGGTGGTGGGGGGTATTATCCTAAACAGATTAACAGCCTGGGCCAATGATAATAACATACTGTCCCCAATACAATATGGGTTCAGACCAGGCCATTCCACGATAACCCAATGTCTGAACCTATATTTAATAAACAGTAAATACACCCTAGCAAGAAAAGGGACGATCCATATGGCCTTTATGGATCTATCGTCCGCGTTTGACTGCGTAGACAGAACCAGGCTATGGGAGGTGCTGTTAAAAATGGGGGTGGAACAAAACCTGGTCAACCTTCTTGTTGACCTCCACTCGGACACAAGAGCAAACGTTCGTTACACCCATGACTTAAAAGTAACCAGAGATTTTAAAATAACCCAAGGAGTCAGACAAGGATGCATCCTTGCCCCTTTTCTTTTTAATCTTTATATTAATGAGTTGGAGGAGCACCTATTAAAAACTGGTACAGACTTTCCTTACATTGGCAAGAAGGGCATACCGGTCCTATTATATGCGGACGACGCCGTGTTAATATCTAGAACGGCGCTTGGTCTTCAAATCTTGCTAGATTCTTTTAATGATTTCATGAACTCCCGTGGCCTGAGCATTAATAATTCTAAATCCTTTTCAATGGTGGTAGGTGTACCCCCAAAAAAAATATACTCTCACTCTGTAAACGGAGATAGAATACCCACCACAAAGACCTTTTCGTACCTTGGTGTTCTCTTTGACCACAAACTAACTTGGGCACCAGCAATACTAAAGAAAAAGGGCGAGGTAGTGCGGGCCAACGCAGCAATACTGGACTTTACTAGAAAAATGGGCAATAGTCCGGTGGCTGCTGTCTTGAAGTTATATCAAGCCAAAAGCACCGCTATTGCACGTTATGGAAGTGAAATTTGGGGATCAGAATCACTAGGTGCCCTTGAAGTTACTGAGAATAACTTCTTAAAAAAGGTCCTAAGGTTACCCAGGGGGACGGCTAACTTTCCGGTACATGAGGAACTTGGCATTCCATATCTAAGTGACAAGCTGGCAGTGAACCCCTTGTTATGCTGGCTGAATAGCTGGCTTAACACAGCCATACCTCTCACCAGAAACATCCTTCAAGAGGCACTACTGTGGGATGGTAGGCTTAAGATCCCATGGATAAAATATGTAAGAACGTGGCTCTTTGAATTAGGCCGACCAGATCTATTTCTATCCCCCGAAACAATAACAAAAACTGATGTAACCTTTGTAAAGAACACTTTTATGCTGTCTAGGTGTATGACACGGGAGGAAAACGAATACAAGAAAAGCAGTGTGAGACAGTATGCCTTAACCAAAACTTGTTTATATATGGAACCCTACCTGTCCTGGCCCATGTCCGGTTATGACCGTTTTTTATTAACAAGGTTCCGATTTGATATGTTCCACTTTTTATTAGCTGTCCCAAGCGGAGCGCACAGAGGACAAGTGTTGCCAGCTTGCGGCTGCGACAATAAGTCTCCGCAAGATCTGGCACACTTTTTATTTTTCTGCCAGTTTTATACACTCCCCCGAAACCTGTTTTTAAAACCTTTACTTAAGCACCTGAATTTTGCACAATACAGACCTGCTTTGTGTCACCTTCAAATGCTAAACAGCGAATGTACTATGTTTGTATGTAATTTTTTAAAACTCGCAGTTAAATATAGAAAAAGCATGGAAGGGTAACCAACTCAGCTGCTGATTGCACTTTCACTTTTAATGTATTTTAGCCTCTTTAACCATATTACTGTGTATATGCTTGTGAATGTCTTGCTGTAATACTACTCTCACTATCTTTTATCATTGTATGGATTAATGTGTATGAAATGCTCTTTTATGATTGTATCATGTAAACAATCGAATAAAGATATTCTATTCTTCTGTGGTGTGATGGATCAAATAAAGGTCAAATTCATCAAAGTGCTTGCACAAGAAAGAAGTAGGTGCATTTACAGATATGTTCTTTGAAAAAATAAAAGAGTCGTCAAAAATTGATAGCATATGTCATGCAAAGGCAACTGCAACTAGGTCTGAAGGGGCTGAAAGCTGCACAGGCCACCAGTGATCATTCCAACTATTGATTCTGCGTCTAAAGATCAGAATTACTGCCATCTGATCAGAAAATCATAACAGAGCAGATTGTTGCATTCCTGCTGCATTGACAAATTTAGATAAAACATGCTCTGTAGTGGCAGAGTGTCTACTCAGGTAGCCCCATTGTGGAAGTCTTTATCAGAACTTTTAGAGGAAAACCACATAACATTTTTTTAAAAATCATTAAAAAAGAGTGCATCCTTTTTATTGTGCTGCAAAATATGTGACATTTTGCATGATGTGGTGTTTTGTGCAGTTTTAACTCTGCAGAAGACTGCCATGTGGGAACGATTGTGAAATGTTTTAGGCTCAAAACAGTCTCCTGCTAGTGTATTTTCGGTGACCTTCGTGTGTGAGGTATCCCCTCCATGCCTGTTTCACTGGAGATACTGGCAAATAAATGTTATTAAAATGTGCATCATTTCACATCATTGTGAAATTTCACACATTCTTCCTACAACATAACTCTTCCACAGATCCTCCATCCATAATGAATAATAACTGCCCTCTATAAATACTAAGGGCCTGGTTACATAATTTTTAAATAATTGACACTTTTGAGTAACTTTACTACTTTTCTGCTATGCACAAAATCAGAGTGCAAATTAATTTCAAAAGTGTAGCTTGCATGTCTCAATCAAATTGAAGGACCTGGAGACTGTACAATTTTGAGTAATTTACACTTTTGAGTGTAACTTATACTCGGAGTTTGAAAATAGTCAAAAAGTAGTAAACGTACTCAAAAGTGTAAATTACTCAAAAGTGTGAGTTTCTCTATAAATCAGGCCCTAAGCTTTTATGAGACTTTCTAATCTTTCACTCCTTGGCATTCCGACCCTTTCCCAGTGTTGTAAGTGCTTTCTAACTCACACTGAAGATACCTTCTTGAGGCCGGAACTTCTTATTATTTCTAACTGAAGCTTCTAGTGTTACTAGTGTGCTGCCTTATTAATGCATTTCCTGTTTGAGTCTAATACTGCACATAAACAGTTCTTGAAAAATCTGCGTTCCACGCTTTGCAAAGTAACTCACTGGGGTACGAGTCACTGCAGGCAGGTCTATGAAAGGTTCTTGAGGGCTTTAGTTTGATTCACGGGAAGCCAACTTGTACCCTGATGACAAATGGGCTGAAAAATTCCGAGTCCTGTACAAATTATGACTCCTGCAGAGTTAAGGGCAACCTGTAATAACCAAGAGTGATAAAGTGTACACCTCAGCAACTTTCTACAGGTATATGTCGGCGCTTCAGTCTGATCGATATTTCACTTGGAAAATACCAGGACATGTGAGTTTTAAGTGGAAAGCACAATAATCTTCAAGTTATGCTCTATATTAAAGGGCTTAACTTGTCATCTGTTATATTTATTCATTCGACGATTACCAACCCACACGGTATAGTATTTTATTGGGTGCGAAATGTCACATCTCCCACCAGGACACTCATAATCAGGGCCTACTTAGCCTTTCAACCTTCAGCGATGTAAATGTAAATATTGAAAAAACATAAGTAAAAAGGTAAGCTGGGATTTTTTTCCATTCGTTTTTTGATATTCTTTTATTTTTTTTGCTCAGTTCCGTGACTATCGAATTATATTTCAGTTTGGTGTTTATGTTTGAAGTTTGCATGCATAAATTAAGGAATCCATAGAATGTGCTTAACCATGTGTTTCATTCAGTTTCCACCAAAAAGAAAACCTCCAACAACTCGCGCACATCACATGTCTAAATCATTGATACACTATTGGAATGAGTGAGCGTTTCAGGGACAAGGTGTAAGATCTTCTACACGGAGCGAGGTACCCACTTAGCCAATCACAATCCCTTGGTCCCACATTCTTTTAATAATGCGCCCTTGCGTTCACTCCGCTCAGGCCTTCCTGACAAAGCAGAATAACTGTAGGTAACGCAGAGTAGGGCCTGCTTCATTCACTGCCCAAAACAATCGAACAAAAGTCAAGGTATTCCTAGAAACATCTAAAATGTCTGTAAGTAACACCACATGTACCAGGTTTCCTCTAAAGATTTAATGACATACAACCTGTGAGTGTGTCACATTCCTAGTTGTGCACATCAAAGCTTCTTGTTCTAATTAGAGGGGTGCACGGTATTTTTTTTTTTACTCTTTCGCAAAGTTGTACAGAAAACCATGCAACTTTATTAAGGTTGCAAGACTTTTCACATTGCTGCATTTGAGTAAAGAGTGTGACTTTTTCAGACAAATAGCATTGAATAAATGTTTATTTAATACTAGTAACGTGAATCAACATAAGACATACTTTGCAACGAAAGTGTTTCTTTCAATGTAATCCCTTTCTACAGTTCTAAAAAGACGTGCCTGCAGTGAAAATTCCGCATTTATTTTTCACTGTGCGGAGACAAGCTCCGCAAAACTTACTAAGAAAACAATGCCTAGTTTCCGATCATTCTGAGTTCGATTAGAATGAAAAGTATAACTTTACATTTGGTGAAATTAATTTTGTATTCATGAAAAAAAACGTTGTCTTGTTGAAGGTGAATTACTAAACCTAGAACCAAAACGTTTAATTGTGAACTTCACAAACTGTTACTAGCAATACAAACTGTGCGCCGCTTACCCAAACCGAGAGCTTCCTGGTGTTGATGCTACTGTTTCCATTTCAGGGTTATTGAAATAAAATGCTGCAGTACTCATTAGAACATAGTGGGGTTTATTAATTGTATTTTGTAGTATGTAAAGTAGTACTAGTACAAAATTCTGTTTACAAACCTCCATACACAAGGTGCGGACTCTGCCTCGCCTTTCTAAGCCTGTTCTTAAGGTGTAAATGTGGGAGGGACAAGGGGGGAGCCGCTAATAAATGGGGAATACTTACTACTAAGTGGGAGAGGTTTATGGAGGAGTAAGGAAAGATTTAGGGCCTGATATCAAGTCTCGCGGTCTTGGACCGCCAGACATGTGGTGGTAGTCCTGTGTCCGCCTATTTACAAGGCAGACAGGGGTCAATACATGTGCCCCCGTCTGCTCTATTTGTCTTAGTAAAACGAGACCAATACAACAAAAATCCAATAAGCAGAACTTGAGGTATGAATTGTTAAGGAATAAATGCAATAACTGTGCTTAGAAGTCACTATCGGACAAAAGATTACATGAGGTCGAAGGGGCTGGTGCAAATCCAAAGTTCAGGCTGACCGCGAAAGGGAGCAGGTTTCAGCATTGAAGGCTTCACTGCATTGATTCTGATTCACGCAGTTGGGTTGGTGCGTCAGAGTCGAGCCTGGCAGTGGGTGTCAAAGGATCAGCGTTGCGGTGTCATCGAACCTCGCAGACGGGAGCTGCGTCGTCATCGAATCAGCACTGCGTTGGCATCTGAGGGCACTGCATCAGTTTCGATCGGTGGCAGGTGTCACTGCGTCGATTTGTGCAGAAAACCGCTGCAGAACCCACTTCAGAGGCCCAGAACTGTAGGGGGCACCTATGGCAAGGGTAGGACTCACAGACTGCAGAGTCCAGCCACACCAGCAGAGTTACAAGAATTATTTTGTGTCTATGAGACTTCAGAAAACAGTAGGCAGGCCAGAAAGCCCTTGGAGAATCTTGGGTTCAAGGATGTAATAATAATAATACTAATAAGGTAGCTTGTAAAGCGCATGGTTACGCCTTCCCGGCGTGTCCCCGCGCTGTGGAAAAACAGACCCACCAGAAATAGCATAGCCAACCCCCCACCTGATAGTGCCCCTAAATGGAGAACAAATAAGTTTTAAGGAGACTCCTAAACTTGGCCTCTGACCTTTCAAGTCTGAGACCCATTGGGAGTTTGTTCCAGCTTTGTGCGACTAGGAGTCTAAAAGAGCGGCCACCCATTCTGGCTTTCTAGGGCAGCCCCCCGGTCTGCGGCGATACGGCAATCTGCGCCGTGGTTTACGGAGGCGCTTCGTGTGGCTCGCAGCCAATGTAAGGTGGCCGAGAGGACCTGGCGCCTTCGGTACGACGGGGGGGCTAAACTCGCCTATAGGGCGACTGTGAAGGCCTACCACAGGGACATCCTGGGAGCTAAGAAGGAGTACCTGGCTAGGAGGATTGAGGCTTCTGCGAACTCCTGTAAGGAGATCTTCACCATTGTGAAGGAGTTCACGATCCCCAGTTCCTACTCGCCCCCACTAGCATCTTCGGATGCGTGGGCATGTGATCTTGCGAGCTTCTTTACCAACAAGATCAAGGCGATTCAGGCCTCCTTCGTGGAGAGGCTGGAGGAGGGAAGCGGCGCCTCGGGGGCGGGCTGCGGACCACCGTGCACGCCTGTGGCGGTGTTGTCTGATTTTCCAGCCGTTTCCAGCGATGCGTCCAGGCTGCTGCTGGCCAATCTTAAATCTGGCTCGCCACTTGACCCCTGCCCTGCCAAATTTTTGGCCGGGGTGGCAGCGGTGGTTAACCTGCTGGTCAACCCCATCCTCAATGCCTCCCTCAGGGAGGGGAGGGTCTCTAGCTCTTGGAAAAGAGCGATGGTGATCCCCCTCCTGAAAAAACCGGGTCTTGACGCCGAGGCCTTGGCCAATTATAGGCCAATTTCACTTCTCCCGGCTCTAGCTAAGATCACTGAAAAACATGTTCATGGCGTCCTGTCGAGCTTTTTGGAAGCTAACAATCTGCTCCATCCCTCCCAATCCGGATTCCGTCCCAACCTTAGTACGGAAACGGCTTTGTTGGAGGTCACTGAGATCATCAGGGAGACCCTGGATGTCGGCGGCAGGGCCATGTTGGTCATGTTAGACCTGTTGGCGGCCTTCGACACCGTCCCTCATGAGGCGCTTCTAGCTAGGCTTCATGACATCGGCCTCAGGGGGACGGTGCTCAAATGGTTCACATCCTTCCTGGAGGGTCGCCGCCAGACGGTCTGGGTTTCCCAGAGCTCTGCCGAGATGCCGCCACTGGGAGTCGGGGTTCCACAGGGTTCTGTGTTGAGCCCCACGCTGTTTAACATCTTTCTGTCCCCTTTGGCGGCTGCGATGGAGGCACATGGGGCCCAGATCGTGTCCTACGCCGACGACACGCAACTCCTCTTCACGTGCGGTAAGGACCAGGAGTTTGATGGAGAGAGGATCCGGGGCTGTTTGAGAATGGTCTTCGACTGGTTCCAGTGGAACAGTTTGAAGGCTAATTCGAGCAAGTCTGAGGTCTTATTCTTCGGGTGTGTCACCGATCCTGAGTGGCGGCACTGGTGGCCGCCCGATATGTGTCCTCCCGCATAATCATCTTTGGTTGCTAAAAATCTGGGAGTCAAGCTAGACAACCAGTTGTCGCTGAGAACGCATATTCTTGGTCTGGTTGGCACCTGCTATGGAATTTTGAAAATGCTTCGCAAATTCCTGCCCCTACTGTCGGTGGAGCACAGGCGGATTACTGTGCAGGCGCTTATTGGATCAAGGCTAGATTACGCCAATGCCCTTTTTCTTGCCCTTCCTGACTATCTGGTCCAGCGCCTGCAGGTGGCGCAGAACTCCGCCGCTCGGGCGATTTTCGGCTTGCGAAGACGAGCTCGAGCGTCTGGCTTGTTACAGACGCTCCATTGGCTGCCGATCCGGAAGCGGATCATGTTCAAATCCCTGACGTTGATGCACAAAGCTCTGTTTGGCTCAGGTGCCGGTTATTTGAGGCGGAGACTAGCCTTCTATTGTCCAACCCGCTCCCTGCGGTCGGAATCCCTTTTCACAGCGGTGGTCCCGCGGGTGAGGAAGGCTCGCGCAGGGGGGCGTTCTTTCAGCTGCAAAGCTCCCCAGCTGTGGAACTCGCTTCCACTTACCCTCCGCAGCACTGCCAATCTGCTCCAGTTCAGGAAGAGCTTGAAGACTTGGCTTTTTAATCTGTAGGCTTTCTTATGTTCTTTTTGTTTCTAATTCTGTTCTAGCTTTGTTGTGTTATTTTTACTCTGAGCTGCAAGTGGAAAGCGCCGGGACACTCTTGTCGAGTAGCCGTTGCGCTATATTAAATACATTATAACATAACATAACATAACATTAATCTGAGGGATTTCAAGCCGCCCTGTCCCTCCTGAGCGTAGATCCCTACCTGGCACATACCTGGTGACCAAGTCTCCCAGGTAGGAAGGAGCCTTGTGCCAGATAATGCGATGGCATATTAGGAGGGATTTAAACAGGACCCTCTTCTTAACGGGAAGCCAATGAAGTGCCGCCAGTGCAGGCCTAGATGCTGCTCTTCTGTGGAGTGTCAAGACAAGCCTTGCTGCTGCATTTTGTAGGACCTGCAAGCACCTCAAACTCTTTTCAGATGCACCCAGGTATAAAACATTCCAGTAATCCGAACGGGACGTAATAAGGGCCTGGGTCATTGTCCGTCTTCCTTCTAGTGGAAGCAGATCCAAAGTTTTATTTAGTGTTTTTAAAACACCGAAGCACTTTCCCACAAGACGCTGGATATGCACTCCATAGGAGAGAGAGCAGGTCTAGTCCCTCTTACTCCCAGGCAAGAAGCAGCAGGCCAACACAGCAGAACAGGAAGCAAAGTGGTGGTCCCTCCTAAAGGACAGCAATCAGCAGGACAACACAGCAATGCAGTTAGCAAAGTGGAAGTCTCTCCTACAGCACAGCAGCTCTCCTTCCAGGCAGAATGTCCTTTGTTCCAGTAGAGTTATGATTTGGTGGCTTCAGGGGTCCAGTACTTATCCCCAAATATGCTTTTGAAGTGGGGGAAGACATCAAAAAGCCTTTTAAAAATCACAAGGTGCCTGCCTTTCCAGCCCTGGCTCCAGACACACTACAGGGGGGTATGCAGCTCTTCATGTTGGGACAGGCACTGCCCTATCCAGGTGCAAGTGTAAGCTCCTCCCTCCTAATCTACATCAGGAAGGCCCATCTGTATGGTGATGTGTCACCAGGATGCAAATGTCACACAAGTACTCCATTTGTGTGACTGCCAGAAGGGAATGCACAAAGTCCAGCTGTCACCTAACCCAGACTTGTATTCAGAAGCAGGCAGCTGCACAGAATGGTTAAAGTAAGAACATGCCACCTTTCTAAAACTGGCATTTTCGGACACACAATTTAAAATCCAGCTTCACCGTCAGTTGTGTCATTTTAAATTGTGAGGCCAGAGACACCAAACTCCAAATTTCTATCTGCTCCCACTTAAAATGTGTTTAAGGCAATCACAATGTTAACCTTTGGGAGATAGGCCTCACAGTAGTGAAAAATGAATTTGAGAAGAGTTCGCTAACAGGACATGTAAAACATCAAAGTAAATGTCCTATTTTACAAAAAAACTGCACCCTGCCCATGGGGATACCTCGGGCCTACCTACTTAAGGGGTGATTTTCGTGTAATAAAAAGGATGGTTTGGACCATGCAAGTATATTAACTTGCCAGGTTGAAATGGCAGTTTAAAACTGCACACACAGGCTCTGTAGTGGCAGGCCTGAGCCATGTTTAGAGGGCTACAGAGTGGGCGACACATTCAGTGCTTCAGGCCTACGAGTAGCATTTAATTTACAGGCACTGGGAACATGTAGTGCACTTTACTAGTAAACTAAATATGCCAATTGTGGGTATGGAGCATATGCACTTAAGCCTTGGTTAGCAGAGGTAATTCGCCCAAACCCCTACAGCCAACAAAAACTAGTTCAGTCAAAGAGGAGAGAAGAAAGGCTAATGTTTGGGGGGCCCTGTAGAAAGGCCCCTTTCCACAAATACTGTGTACAATAATTGTGTTAATGAGAAGTTAAGGGATGCAGAAGCTCTAAACAGGTCTGACACAATGACCTCAAAGACAATGGTGTGGTTAATCCTTCAGACCTGTATAAAGAAAATAAAAAATGGACTGAGTTTTGAGTTCTCTTCTTTAGGGCAAAGTTCTACAGGGTGTCCTTGTTGAATCACAAAGATATTTTTATTGTATTGTTCTCAGACAAAAAAGCAACACTGGCCAACACATGTTTCACAACACACGTCACTTCCTCGAAGCCATTATACAATAACAATATATCATTAATTCTGTGTCATCCAAACTATATTCTGATTATACTAGTACAAATAAAAACATTTTTTTTCTACTCATTATTTGTCCAATTATTGAGACAGACAACCTTCTTTTGTACTCATGGATATTGTTTTATTTCTGAACATCAATGATCTATTGTTATTGTCTAATGGCCCTGAGGAAGCAACATGTGTCTTGAGACACGAGTTGGCCAGTGTTGCTTTTTTGTCTGAAAAAATAAAATACAAATTTCTTTGAGATTCCATGAAGACGTCCTGTGGAACATATTGCACTATCAACGAGACCTCAAAACATAGTCCATGTTTTACATTAATTGTGTGGTTTGTGTCTCCTCATTGTGAAGACATTTTGGCAGGTTAGGAATTTAAAATAGCTTTTTTGCCTCTTCATGAAAATTTATTTTCCATCAAAAGCATTTTCTTCACTAAAAATCATATCAAAGTATGGAATCTGAGTGCATTTCCTTATACTTGCTGTACTGCTTACAAAAATGTCAATCATGTGTAAGTTAGGAAGCGTGGCTAGGCAAAACAAATGTTTGTGATCACCCACAAAATTATGAATATGTGTTCATTTCATTTGTGTTTTACTTTCCTGAATATACACTACAACTGCACAGTCAATGCCCGCAACCAGTTAAGTGGTGGCTCAGCCCTGGGGCAGAGGCGGCATGCATGCAAAAGACCACACGTCTTGCTGGTTCTATGCCTCATGCACGACTGTATGTGTGCAGGACTTGACCCCCATTTATTATTTTGCCCATGACCTCCAACATGCGGTCAGGGCGTGTATGCGCGTCTGCATAAGCATCATAAGGAGCGAACCTGCGATGCACTACAGGCGTCACATATGAATTTGGGAACTCCACAGGCACACCTGAATTTCAATATGTATATGTGACACCTCCAAATACAAAACTGCCCTTGTGAATTACCTGTTAGTTTCTGTATGCAAAGCTTCAAGCGTTTCCTATGCAAAATTGACATCTGGATGCACATGCCAACGCGATGGACACGTGCATCTGTGGACAATTGGTTAAGAAGGCTTGATCTTTGCTGCAGGTTCAAACACCATTACATCTTAGTTTATAGAGTGAGTGGAGAAGCGACTCTGCTGTACCGAAAGGCAGACTATACTTGTACTTAGATGTATATGATTTCAAACACAGGGAATTTAAAAATATAGTATGAGATTCGAAACATAAGAATCCTATTAAGCATGACAGCACTGAGAAACATTCCTGTGAGTCAACCCCATCTAATCCTGATGATGGTTGTTATACGTTTATTGCTTCTTCATTGACTGGAGACACAAGTGTGGTCGTGTTAGGGGGTGAATATCAGAATGAGCAAATAGAGCACCAAGTGCTCGTCCAGTTGCCCCCTCATTTCATTTATCTGTGTGCTCACCCATCCGTACATTCCTTCATCCGCTATCTGATTCTTGCATTCATCCTCTCTCCTCACTATCATCAATTAATGTGTAACGGGATAATGTGGCAATCAAACACAGTGACACAATAGTGTCACTTTAAGATGAAGAGGGAAATTTGAAAAGGAAAGTCAAGGGGTACAAGTGTCTTTGCACCAAGGCAATGTGAAAGTTGAGCCCAGTCACTCCTATGAAAGTATGGCAATGAGACGTGTATATCCTATTGTGAATATGACAAAGAGAGGGCAGCTTTTTGCCCTATCCAGGGGAGTATGACACTGGGTGAGTGAAATAACCTTGGGTATGTCTGAGAGACTGTGGTAGGGAACATATGTTCTCAGCACGTCCATGATGAATGCAGGTAAGCTTAGTGAACAAACTAACATCCAAATTTGACAAAGAGAGTATGTGCCAAGTGTCGGGCCTACATCGCACGTGGGTGACCGTGTAAGGATTGTTACAGTAAAAGGAACAGCTGGTTGGTCCCTGGCTGGTGAGTGACAACATGGGCCAAACACCTATACTAGGACAATGTGAAAGCACATGGATGAATCCTGTGCCCCAGAAGAAGCATCTGCTGTGAGAGATAAAGTCCTGTGAAAATGCTGCAATTTCAGTGAGCCAATTGTCCATTAATGGAGGGGGGAAGTATCTATTGGCATAGCATGGATGGATGCTGTGGAAGCAGAAGGTAGTGATGGTGATGTGTACTCTACCTGCTCAATGCACTGCACACACACTTTGTGCAGGATGGAGGTTGGTAGTTTCTAGATGTGGAGGTAGAACGACTAGGACCTCCAAGGCAGAAACTCTACATTTTTCAGGTTGATAGGGTGGTGTACTTGGCAAAATTCTCAGACCAAACAGGAGGTAGGGCTTTTAAATGTTCAAAATGATTGATTAGCATAATTATGAAAACATCACACATGATATCACTCACTGTAAATTACAAGTTAAAAATGGGTTAAAAATTAGAAGTTAGTCGTAGCAGGCACACGCTGGGATTGTGCTCTCTCGGTACTTTCCACCCATTTCCTGGAAACCCCTTCCTATCCTTCCCTTAACCCATCCTTACTGAAGCAGATACAGACAGACATACAGACAGACAACAACATATAGATAGGTAGATAGATAGATAGGTAGATAGATAGATAGATAGATAGATAGATAGATAGATAGATAGATAGATAGATAGATAGATAGATAGATAGATAGATAGATAGATAGATAGATAGATAGATACATAGGCAAATAGAGAGACAGAGAGAGATAGGTAGAGACATATACATAGATAAACAGGTAGAGATATATAGATGTAGTAAGAGAGAGGTAAATACAGTCAAAGGGATAGAGACCCACGGTTAGAAATACACATAGAAAGAATTCCTGGAAGATTAACGGTCAGATGTAGAAACAGACAGAAAAACAGAGAAAAAGTAGTAGAGAGATATAGATTATATATCAGTGTAGACAGAGCTAGAGATAGACATATAGACAGACATACGGATAGACAGGTAGGGAGATAGATGGAGAGCTAGAGGAAGACCAACACAGATGGATAGGTGCAAAGAGACATATTGAGAAACAGATTTAAAGGATTGTGTATAGAAGAAAAGTCGGATAGATTATTTTCAGGTTTTCTCCTTCTCGCTCGTTCGTTTATTCATTCTTCCCTGTATTTTGTGTGTGTGTTTATCTCTCATGTCTTTCTGTCTTTCTTTCTCCCTTTCGCTGACCCTGACTCCCAATCTTTCTCACTCCCCCTATCTTTCTCAGTCTCTTTTTCCCTGACTGTTTCTCCCTTTCTCAATTTTTTCCCTCACTCTGTTTTCCTTGTCTGTCTTTTCGTCTCCCGATTGCTGCCTCTCCTTGTGTCTCCCTTTTTCCATGGCTCGCACTATTTTGTACTTCTCTGTCTCTCCTTTCCCTCTCTGTGCCCCCTTTCTCTCGGTCTCTGTATTTTGTTATCTTTAGCTCCATGGCATTCACTATCTATGCCTGTGTCCTTCTATTTCTCTTTCTTGTCATATTTTTACCATTCTCTCTCTCTCTCTCTCTCTCAACGACCTCTTTTTCTGCCTCCACGTCTCTCTGATGTCACTCCCTATATTTCTTTTTATGTCTCTTGGTGCCTCTATCTCTGTTTCTGCCTTTCCCTATCCCAGCCTTCTTCCACTGGGCTGTTCTTATCTATTGGGCGAGCTACAAACGTCCAGGTGCTCCTGCTTTATGTTTGGGTTAGATGCCAATTGAAAAGCCTCATCTCTGAAATGCTTTCAATGGCCTGGACCTTAAAACAGCAAACTGTGGTTGCTTAGTAGCTTATTTATGTGTAACATGGATACTGAAAAGATCGGCTCAGAAATGTTCTTTATAGCCGTAGACGTTCTTAATGATGCCTGCTTCATGTTTGTCTCACATACTATATCAAGCATTGGGAAGGGGTTCACAGGCATGGAGTGGGAGATGTTCGTCGATGATATTGTGAAGCTTCAGCAGGGTGGAGGCGGGCAACCCAATTCCTCTACATTTCACACCATTTCCACTGGTTGTGAAAGGAGGTGACAGCAGTGGGTTCTTCTGACAGGATCCATTAGGAAGCAGAGCAATGGCCGCTGAGGAGGAAAACTGGTCCTACTGATGCTCTCAGTGAGATCAGTTCGAAAATGTATATTAAAGGGAACATCATGGGGCTGAGCTTTGGCACATTCACAGAAAAACACAAGGGACAGGTGAGAATGAAGTGCCAGTGCTCTATTAACAGAGCGGCCATCTTGGGATGGGATATTTGACTCTTTCCTCAAAGGAACAAAATTTGCATGACTATGTGTTAACTCATTGTTTTGGAAATGTGTATATCTAAGCAAATACAACTGTGTGTTTATGCTGACTGGTTTCACGTTTTAAAACAACCATAATATTTTGTTTTGCATTCTTTTACTTTGTTTCAAGATTTGCAGTTTTATAAGTCATATGCCTAAGAGCATTTTTAGTACCATTATAATGCTGGTAATTTCTTTGCTGACTTCAAATGCTGACACACCATGTCTTTCTAGAATTGCTAGAGGGGGCTGATTCAAACGTCCTTCCGGTCTATTTTCCTCACGAAATGTTTTACATATACAGAGGATGGTTTTCCTGACTTGGCTTAGGGAAACTATATTGCAGAGGTGAGTTTCCCCACGAAAAGCTACATAAGGAAAAATATTATCATTTAACACATCATTGAAATAAGTATGTTTATACATTATAATAACACTCAGGTATAATTTTTGAAAAACAACCATTTGTTTTACATTTTTTCATCTATTATTATGTTGCGCAAAACCAAATTATTTTATCAAAAAATAACACTTGACAAATATTTCAGAGCATTTGTATCAAAGGTCACTGTGTTACTTATAGTGAGGGAATTCTCCTTTTCAAGATGGCTTCTCAGTTCCCCAAACACTCCCTGCCATCTGCCGCTGCTTCTGCTAACAATGCATGGCATGCCTTGTAATTAGATGCACTCTTTGGGAGGCAGACAAGTAGCCTAGTAAGCCAAATGAATTTTGGCGAAATAGAATGACTCCTATAAGTTGATCAAAGATGAGATTGGCATGGTCTAAAAAACAGCAACTGAAGGGAATTGACCCAAAGCAACTAACGGCTGAACACGGCTACCCTAAAGCCTGCTTGGTGTGCATTTTTTCAAAGCAAAGTCTTTAAGGATCACAATACTTAAAAATTAGTGCTTTTATTTGTAAAGATGACAAACATCATTGGCACTTATGTATTAGGGTAACATCGATAACTGTGACAAGAGATGGCCTTTTTTTGTAACTTTGAGTAGGCATTCACAGAAGGTCAGTAGCCAAGAATGAGGAGAAAGAGTGCTTGAGGGAAAACAGGACCAATGAGGGGAATCAATGTTGGGAAGTCTTGGATGGTAGATAGGTGCAGAACCAGTTTTTATTCAAAACAAATGATGGATTTTCCATTAGTCTCTCAGAGACCATTAAAAAAACTAAAAGTAAGGAACGGTTTCAGTCAGTTTTAAATGAAAGATAATTATAGAGATATATCATCAGAAACAAAGGAATTCCCAACCGTAGTAAATTAACGGAAATGAGAAGCAGATTTTGAGAAAGACTTAACAACAACAAGTGAACACAGTGGAAAGGAGTTGCTAAATATTAGGGTCAGTGTTCTGGGTGGGTCGCAACAAAGGGGAAGAAGTAATGATAATGTTAATTTGAAATATAGGGAAACAGATTGTATTAGGATAAAGTCAATTCTTTAATGTCATGAGACTGAGACAATTGTGAGATACGTCCCAGCCATATTATGCTATTTGTATTCCTCCTTATCACTTCTTTGTTGTCATCTTTTTAAGCGTGCCAAAGTACAGACAGTAGTAAAAATGTTCATATTTACAAGTGCATGCATGGGAAAAGGCAGGAAGGAAAATAAAAGCTAAAGATAGTATCTTCAAATATCCAAGCTGGGCCACTGTCACCTTTCAGGCATACTTCCACATAGTCTGTTTATTTACACATATACATGCACCTACATGTTCACACTATCGCCTCCAGCCAGCGGTTGAAGTGCATTAAAAAAAGTAAGGAAACTAAGTGCAATGGGGGCCAGGGTCAATGAACATGGGAGCGGGGTCAAAAACAACAACATATTCTGTAACTATGGCGCTGGTGTTTCACCTTCAAGTAATTTGCAAATAAATTAACACACACCTTAAATGAACAATAAATGCAAGTTAAACTAATCATTTAGAAACACACTATTTTATATTATGAAACTTCAGTTGGTTAACGTTATCACTGCCAATGTCTGTATATGTAACCAGAGAGTCACAGAATTGAATCCTTGAATCCTGGTTGGTGCGGTGGGAAAGAGATACTTGTTTATTTTTAATGCTACAAGGTCACAGCCTGGGACAGTACCCACTGTGATCATGTAAGTCTCTATTTTATACTTGCATTGAACACAATCACTGCTTAATTTAAGTCGGTGGTTGCCAGTGGGGCCCATTGGCACTCAATTTTGGGGACTGGCAGTTATTTACCTCAACAAACTTTGATCCAGAGCAAGAGAGTGGAAACCCCAGAAGGAAGGCAGAAGTAGAAAGAGAAAGACAGAAAACCAGTACCAATGGGGGAAAGCAGGAATGAAAAAGAATGTGCACGATTGAGATAACCATACAGGGAGTGTTTGGTGGTCGATTAAAGAGGCCGCAGGTGGTGCTGGTGGCGCCTGGTGCGACAATCATTTTGGCACCCCAATACCCCATAACCGCCTCCTCGGATTTGCTCATACCAGAAGGCAAAACTGCCCCTCATCTCTCCAATCATAAGTTATTACTCAAAACAGGGCCCCCACTGAGGTCAGCGCCCCCTTTATAGGTCAGCGCCCAGTGCGGCCGCACCAGTCGCAATACCCTAAAGCCGGCCCTGAAAGAGGTATAAGGTGAAATCAAAACTCCACAGGCTTGAGACTTGGCACTCCAACCACCGATAGCTCTACTGTACACAATATGGGATAGGCTGCCAAAAAATGCCTACAAAGATTTAGGTTTAAGATAAAGTAGTTTTAAAATGTGGGGCCTGATTCCAAAGTTAAAATTATACATTTGCTTAAGTTTACTTCTTTTCGGTATTCACAAACTATATACAGAGTTTTAGGACTCTGCACTCCCTATGCTTATATATGAGGAGCTCTCGGCCCAGTTTGTGGAGTCCGATGCGAAGAACGCAGCACACATAAGTGTAGGGGGTGCGGAGGCGTAAAACTCTGCATGTAGTTTGTAAAAACGGAAATGCAGTAAACTTACACAATAGTGTAAGTTTAGCTTTATGAATCATGGCCATAGATTTGCAAAAAGCAATTAGATTGGTCTTGGTGCAAACATTTTTTATAGGTGTCCATTATGAGCACACTCTCCACAGGTCAGCTGGTAACACCCTTACAATACCTCTCAAAAAGTATAAATCTTAGTCATCAGGAAGCTTCAAGTGACCATCAATTAAAGCCAATGCCAGCTTACAAGCAGCCTACACATTTGCAGGTTAAACAAGTGCACACATTAACATTTGCAAGAAGCAGACATGCTGGCAAGAGGACTTGTTGATTAGTTAGCTGTCTGTTCCTCCCTCAGCATCACAGCACAGGAGACTCCCCCCCTTCCATTTCAGCTGGGGCATCTCAACTGTATGGTGACTGTTCTCTTATTTTTTTAAAGAAGGGGAACTATTTTTGTTAAAATAAAAAGTATGAGCTCATCGTGCCCCACAGACCCCGCCCAGTTTGATTCCTGCCTACATGTATGCACATGCCTACACACATTAAAAACTAGGCATGCAGACAGAAGACTTCATGGCAGTCGACATAAACAGCCAAGTGTAATAATAAGTGCTTTTCAGGGAGAAGTGGCGTCTGAATGTACAGTCTACAAAGGCACTTCACAGTTGAACACTTCACACAAGCAAAATATGCACAACAATGCGAAAATGCGCCATGTTGTCGCTTGCTAAGATACATGCTCGTTTTCATATAATTTCCTTTCACTCAGTTCTTAAATGATGTTCACTTCCTGTGAAGGAAGAACTGGGTGCTGGTGAATCCTCAAAGCACCCTGTCTGCCTCGCAAGTCTCCACCAAGTACTAGCACATTCTGTACATCACATCAGACAGAACAAAAGGAACCTGAGAGAGCATTTCATTAGCGATGCCCCGAGATGTTTCTGCTGCTCGTTAACGCGGAATTATGGCATGGCCCCCTCGAAGAGCCAGGCGACAGTTCTGCTGATGCTGCACACTTTCCCTAAAGAGATTACCGCTCTAATCCTAAATATTATGCTGCACAGCCCAGCTTAGGTTTCAGCTCATCAGACCCAGGTCCCCGGGAGTAATCTCCAGTGGCATTACCTGCTGATTATGCAAGGTGCTCGCTCGGGAGCCCACTGTGTGAATGGTAGTGGTGGTGGGGCATTCACAGCGGAGGGTGGGCGGCATCGGTGTAAGTGCGGGTTCATGCTTCTATTAAATACCAGTAATTACATTACTCCTAGTCCTTCTTCATCGCCTTCATTTAGAACAAATGAGGCTCCATTGTCTCCCATTAGACACCAATCCACTCACTGCACGGCAAATAAAAAACCCTCCTTCCTTCTGTACATAAACAAGCACAAACAATAAACTAAGTTGCTCCATACTCGGTGGGCGGGAAGGATTCTGAATGAAAGCAGGGAAGTAATGCAATTACCGGTAAGTAATAGAAGCATTACCTATAGTTCCCTCCCTCGCCTTCCTTCAGAACAAATGAGACATAGCAAGCCAAACAAGAGGACAGCTGAGTTGCACAAACTCAGCAATCCAATTTATTCAATAATGACAAATACAAAACTGCTCTATTTCTTCATAGAGGACTGTGCTTTGTGACCAAGGACATTATCAAGCCCATCCACAGCCATCTTATATTGCTAGACAAAAGTGGAAGGAGCAGCCCTCATAGCCACCCATGATCGATACCCCCTGCAATTGAGCCGTCTTTGTAGCTGTGCTATGTGTGGTACTTCCCTGAACACCAGGAAGAGGAACTTCTCCCTTTGGCTCACACGCCATGTTAGGGAAATCAAGGAACGTATCCATCTGCTCAAAGTACAAGAAGCTGCCTTCTGCCCTCTCTTTGAAGGCCCAAAATGAACAAAGATTCACCCTTCCGAAAGAATTCCACTCTCTGGATGTAAGAAGAGCTCTTCTAGTTTACTTGCAGACAATGCAAACTACATTCCTCTTCCAAACTTGGAGAGGGACAAAACGCTGGAAGGGCCACATCCTGCTCAGAATGAAGAGTGGAAATATTCTTGGGAGTGGACGAAGGAACAGGAGCCAATACGACTCTATCCTGAAAACTCTTACAGAAGGCATACCTACAAGACTATGCCCCTAGTTCACCGAGTCATGTTTTGAAAGTTAGAGGCTTCAAATTCACTAGATTTACCCAAGGGTTCAAATGGGGGCCGAGCTAAGGCATCCATCACCAGCGGAAGATTCCAACTTGGAAACTGCTGGGAAGACCTAGGACAGAGATTAAACAAGCCTGAAAAAATCTAG
The DNA here is from genome assembly GCF_964263255.1 of Lissotriton vulgaris. Lineage (NCBI taxonomy): Eukaryota > Metazoa > Chordata > Amphibia > Caudata > Salamandridae > Lissotriton > Lissotriton vulgaris. The sequence goes on along the minus strand of NC_141689.1, from coordinate 937,562,218 downwards.
GTATCAGGCCCTCCTCATCCTTCAGATGCCTACATGAACCCCTAAACCCACTAACAGCGGCCCATTGAACTTTCAATTTCGCAACAGTTAAACCGAAATGAGATCCATCCTACAAGAATGGCATGGCCAGAAAAGGTTTGGCTGAGGTAAGATCAACTTCCCTCCTTATACACCAGTTGGAAAATGATTTATAATATCTAAAGTAAGATGGAAGAGTAGAGGAATGTTGCAATGGCTGCAGAGTAACCGCAAGCTCCTCAGGAACCCCTAACACAGCTAAACCTCTCCGCTCAGCCTCCAGGCTTTCAATTGCAACCTTGTTAATGCCCCCGGGAAAGGTCCAGGAAGTTGAAAGGAGAGCGAACTACCGGCAACCTCTACTCCAAATCCCTCTTCATAAAGTACAAAATCAGATACCAATTTGTCTGTGGCCAATAAGGTGCAATCAATGCCACCTGTACCCTGACTCTCCTGAACCTCACCAGAAACCAGCTGATCAAAGGAAAGGGAGGACAATCATAGAGCAGTTTGTGGCATAGGAAGGACACGTCAACCCATCTATTGCCCAAGTCTGAGGATAACTCCCCCTTGTGCAGAAATTCTGAAGCTTGACATTCCCGAAAGAGGCAAATAGATCCAACACCAGTCAAACCCATTGTTGAACAATAAGGCTGAACAGAGTAGAGTGAAGAGTTAAATTAATCAACAAGGGAATCTCCCTGCTTAGAAGATCCGTGCTCACATTCTCCTCCCCCAAATATAGATTGCAGTCAGAGGCAGCAAAGATTTCTGTGCCCTAATGAAATTGTCCTGGGTAATGAAGTTCAACGATCTGGATCTGGCTCCCCCCTGCTTGTTGATGTGGACATTTGTCACCATATTGTCAGAGCAGATCCCAAGTAAAGAGGACTGAAGTGTAGAAGCTCTAAAAGAAAGGCTTTCATGACTCTCTAATTTGAGGACCTTAGTTCATCTTCGAGCGGCTGGAGTGTTTTCGTTTTTTTTGTCCTCATTTGCCTCATTGGAGTGCACTCTCTATCTCTTGCACTGTTACATGGGAGTAGTCCAAACTCCATGTGCTGAGAGATCACAAGAGAAAGATACGGAAATTCCACCTATGCCGCCCATGAAATAAATCTCCATCTTAGAGGCTGGAGTCTGTTGTCAGAATCACTGGAGGTGGAGGTGACAGAGGAACTCCCTTTAACAAAAATTCTCTATCCAACCATCATCATAGATCTGCCCAAACCTGTTCCGTCATTCTGATGCAAAAAGCTAAGTTTGAAAAATTTGAGACCGATTGGACAAAATCCACTTCAGGAGCTTGTCCATGTGATATCTGGCTCAAGGACCAGAAATATGGTTGATGCCAAGTGACCCTGGACCTGCAACCACTCTGGAGTGTTTGGTCTTCTAAGACTTCGCCATTTCTGAACAAGTGCCTGAATATTGCAAAGCCTTCAACAGATGGAACCAGAAAAGATTTTTCCCAATTGACTAGAAACCCATGGCTTAGAAATACCTGCAAGACCAATTTCCATGACTCACCAACTGGGATCTTCCTGAAGACTGCACTAGCAGGTCTCCCAGGTAAGGCTGAATGAAAATCCCTTCAGAGTGAAGAATGTCAATCAACGGGGGCCAGAACCTTTGTGAAGACCCTTGGAGAGGAACTGGAAATGTTCTTCTGCTGCAAACTAAAGACACTTCTGATGTGCAGACCTGACTGAGATGTGAAGGCAGGTGTCCTGCAAATCCACGGATGCCCAAAAATCTCCTGGACGGATCAAGTGTTACCATCTGGAAACGTAAAGAGAGGTGGGGACTAGGAGCTGTATTTAAACAGGTCCTGAACACTAGCTCCAGTGTAGGACTGTATAACAAAAAAGTGTGCAGTTCCTAAAGGGGAAAGGAAGGTCTTTTCTTTGCGATGCCCTCGCACACCCCGAAGGATGTCATGCTTCATTATTGGGCCAAGCTCCTCTTCAGGCTGGCGCTGCAATGCCCAAAGGGCTGCCGTAAACGGGCTCCCTTTCTCCTTTAGGAACTGCACACTTTTTTGTTATACCATCTGGAAACGAACAGACTGGATCCAAGAATTCACCCACTTCAGGTCTAACACTGGACAAAATGCTGCTGAAGCATTCCTCACTTAATAAAGGATAGAATATGCCCTTTCTCTGAGCCCTGATTTTGGCACTGTGCAAATTGCTCCTTTTAAAAGCATGCATCTGACTCCATCTAGCAATGCCACCCACTTTAGTTTGAGAATGGGTACATGGGTAGAAAGAACACCCGTATCTGGAGTTCTTTACACAAACCCTTAGCCCTTGCTCATAATATTCAGGATCCATGGCATCCTCCATCCAGGTCTGTAGGGAATGATGTATCCTGCCTTCTACAGGAAGAGAATTAAGTGAAAATGAATTGTAAGGAACTTTTCTTTGATTTCTGTTTAGGAACATTGCACTTCGGTGAAAATGTTCTGGGTTGAAATCTCCTTCGCCTAAAAGAAGAAGAGAAAATTCATCCTTTGGAGATGACTTATAGGATCTCTTCCAACCTTTCCCCCAGAAGAACCTCCTTTGTAGGCTAAAGCATGGAGGCACTCTTTGAATGCTTTAGATATCATCACATTCAATTGATCCCCAAAAAGAGACCATCCCTCAAATGGAATCTTCAGAAGAGAGGACTTCTCTCCCGGATCTGTACTTTCATTGTCTCAGCTAGAGGATTATCCTGGCTGCAGTCAGGGCCCTCATCAACACAGCAGATGATCAGTTAATGTCAGAATGTCTGCTAGCAGTTTCACCTTCATAGCCAATAGGTCCGAACACTCTATGCACTCTTGCTCTGCACCAGTTATCTTGTTAAAGTCCTGACGAAAGACTAAGCAGAGTACACAGAATAAATACTTGATTTAAGCAGCAGATTCTCAGCACAGAATGCCTTCTCGAGGCTTGAATCTACCCTCGTATACATAGCATCTGTGGGAGTGCCATCCCCGGGTTGATGGCAGTCTTACCAATAAAAGTGTCCGATATCGTATCCATTTTCACTGAATGCATGGGAGCCTCCTCCCCTTTCAACAAATACAACTTCTGTAAGGAGTAGGGACCTTGAAATGTATTTATCTCTTTCCATTCACCCATAACCATGTCCTCCTCCGACTGGAACGAAGAAAAACCCAAATTCTCCCAAACATGAGCAAGAATGTTCCACATTTCCTCACAGCACACATATTTGTCTGATGACAGAGAAGGAGTATCCCTATCTGAGGCCACTGAATATCATCAGGTGCTACAGCTGCAGGTCTGACAGGCTTTGCATGCCATGCCAAATGAGATTCCATAGCCTTAGACACAGGAGCCTCAATCTCGTCTTGAATCTCATCCTTAGACATGAGCAACCCCATCAATAGTGCTTCAGCCTCTGACGGGTCTTTTTGCAGGAATAGAACTCATCAGAAGAAGAATTAGTTGACAATACATGTTTGCGCTTGATCGACCTCTTCTCCTCCATCCTGTTAACTGAATAAGGGCAACCTGCACAACCCTGTAATACCAGGATCCAGGGTCTCATAATTCACCAATAAATCAAGAGTATGGAGTTCCTTGAAAAGTCAATAGGAAGGCTGAAAGAAAAAACCCATAAAAAGAATAAATATTACCCTAAAACCAGCCCTTACCATCAACAAGGACTACGTCTGTATCTCCTCGGGCCAATTGCAACAGTGAATCACAGTCCAGCTGTCAAAGGATTGCTGGACTCTGTCGTGGCGTACACAGCCGGCTACCCCTCCATCGCCACGCAATAGAACTAGGAAGTGTGACTAAGCTGAATAGAGTCTTCCCAGAAGCCCCACACCCCGACCGGCTCAGAGAAAGTGATGACTGCATTGGTGCCTGTGGCTCTGCCAAGAGGGACGTGCCAGGTATGTAAATTGGAGGCAAAAAAGAACAGGAGGAAGGAGGGGACAAGGGTTTTTTATTTAGGGTGAAGCGAGTTGAGTGGTGTCTAATTGGAGTCAAGGAATCCTCATTTGTTTTAAAGGCAGGCAAAGAAGACGTTTAGGTAATGCTGATAGGGATACAGCACAGACAGCGCTTTCATATAGCCCCAGTACAAGTACAACGGCTTGTCATCCGCATTAACAATCTCGGGGCCTAGCCAATGCACTGTGGTACCCGATCAGAACACCTACTTATGAGCCTCTCCGCTCCGCTCCTCTTTTCTTTTTTTTTGCTGGTACATTTTTCTTTCTAATCCATTTGGGAATCTAGAGAGATCAGGGAAATTCTGTCTTCGTACAAATTGCATCTTCATCTTTGAATAATGAAGCGGTTGTTGCTGATTCCCCATTTAGTGTTATGTAATATATCCATCTTCCATTCCTTAACTTTAGATCCATAAACTGATACATCTACTAAGTAGTCATAATCCGTGGGGTAGCTTTTGACTTATGAGGAGTCTTCATAAATATTTAAAGCAAATCTCAAATATTTCTAAAATGTGTTCAAGAAATCTGGACAGAAAAGTTGTCATTGGAATTCTGCCTGCTCTGAGTTATTTCACATAATATTAATCAGCAGTACGTTTAAGATAAATGCATCTTTTCACATATTAAAGATGGCATCTACTGTACTTATCTGTCCACAGTTGTCCATGCACAGCATATGCCTGGCCATCTGTGTATGGATAGTAGGCAGGAATGTCAGATGGGGGCAGGCTGTGTGAGAGTAAACTAACTGCTTTTAGCAGCCAAATTATCCATGCACATTACTGTGAGGAGGCCTTTTTTCCCGAAAAAGTTGACCTCAGCTAAGTATCTAAAAATAGGATGACCAAATGATTGTCAGTGCACCAGATGAATAACACAACTGCTGCTAAAACATGTTGATTTAAAAGGTTTGTGTTCGAGTTGCCAGTGGTTCCAGAGACCAATGCCAATTCCCCAACAATCTTTTTTTAAACTCATATGTGTATAGGGGCTCTGAGGAGACCCCTTTGCCTTTTTGCTAATGGGGTACCATCTCCTTCAGGTGTCAGTAACCATGGCTGGCTGGGAAACCGAAAGCAGCCCTGGCATAAAAGTTCAAACCAGCCCTGCTCCCTACCTCTCTTCGCTCTCTCTTGCCATCCATCCACTGTCTCTCTCTTTCCTTTTCTCTTCACTTTCTATGTCTCTGAGCTGTCACTCTCTCCACCCGTCTCGCCACCCTTCAATGCAATTTCCATTTCTCTCTCTTTGAACACTATGGGGGTCATTATGATTGTGGATTTTCCGCATCCTCGGGGCCGGCGGAAGCCACCGCCGGCCCCGAGGATGCGGAAAATCCGCAGCGGACTGACCAAAGACCCACCGCCACATTAGGATGGCTGGTGGGTCCTGGTTTCCGTCCGCAGCTTTTCCGCCGCGGCTGGCTTACAACCGCGGCGGAAAAGCTCTAATATGGTGACGGTGTCTGGAAGACACCGTCCACCATATTAGGATGGCCAGTAAAGTATGCTTTTCCGCGGCGGGTTTTCCGCCGCGGAAAAGCATACGGAACTTCACTGCGGGGGCCCGTTGCGGGCCCCCTAGGTGAAGGGGGGGTTGGGGGGTGCACATGGGGGGTACCTATGGTACCCCCCTGCATTTGCATGCAGAAAGCGGCAGGCACCGCGCGGTGCCTGCCTCTTTCTGCATGCAAATGCAATGCGTGCATTTTTCACATTGCCGCGGGTGCAGCTTGAAGCTGCACCCGCGGCAATGTTAAAAATAGAGGATGTGACCGCAACCCTTGCGGTCACATCCTAATTGCACAGGAGGGAATTCCGCATGCCATGCGGAGGTTCCCTCCTGCTCTGGGGTCGCGGACGGACGCAAGTCCGTCCGCGATCCTAATCGACCCCTATGTGTATGCTGCAATTAATCTCAGGGAGTTGGGGAAAGTGACATAAGTACTAGCAGCGGACGCATTGTGTTAAAACTGGCTTCCATTGGCTCCAGCTTACTGGGGAAATGCCTGATGGAGGACAGGACCAGTCTAGCCCAGTCAGTACCTTTTCAACAGTTTGCGACCAGAATTGCAATCACGAACTATTGATACATCTGATACCAAATTGAAATTTGGAAGGCATGCCCCAAACATGTCACTTCCAAATTGCGGTTTGTAATCCATTTGTAAAGCTCGGTTGCGATTAAGTAAGCCTCAACCGATTTATGCAATGGGTTTAGTGAATACCAAAAGGTCATTCTGCTGTTGCAAACTCTCTAAATTTGTAAACTTCAGGGGTTTCTAGCACAGAATGGCTTAAAAACACCTGAGTCCATCTTACTTCCCTTCTTTACAAGACCATATATAGCTACATAAGTTTCCAGAGTGAGAAAGTATCTAGAACTGTTATACGAAAACATACAAAAAAGCTGTTGTGTTGGTGTTCTCTATCTTTTGCAGGTTCAGCCACCTAAAAACACCCAAAATCATGTTCATAACACTAAAATGTATAACTGTAGCAACTTTTTATTCTTGTCGAATTTCCACTGTTAAAGTTGCATCATAGAAATGTAGATATTTCCACCATTCCTGATTAGGAACTTACGTTTGCATCAAGCTGTTTTTGAGAAGCTTTATGAAATTTTGATGCCCATAAACTTTTCTGAATCTGACCCATAATGGGGATCTTTAGTCCACCTAATTTACAGTAGGTTACAAAAGGAGCCAGATTAACATCGATTTTGCAATGCCCAGGTGTGACTTACTCTTACAATACTCCTGGCTTACTCCTGAATTCCATGACTAAACCAGAAACATTTCTGGCTTACTCCTGGAATTCATTAAGTAAATTTGGAGTACTGCAAGAGCAGGCCACAGCTAAATATTTGTAAATCAGGCTCTTTCATTCATGGCGCCATTTTGATACAAACTTACCATAAATTTAATGTAGGAAATATTTAGTAGAACAGAAAACCCTTAAATGATCTATTTACCAACAGCATCATCAGGTTGGACAGGGAGTTGGCCGTCCTATTAACAGAGAATAGGAGAGTGTTATAAAGATATTGTAGCTTAGTGTTTTACTTACAGTTATTTTAATATGGAAAAATGTGTTCACTGAATGGTTATATGTCATAGCTCATGCATTGTCGATTGTGATGATTGAATGGGAAGCACTTGCGTATTCGTTGGCTTCTTGAAAATTCAAGATGTACATGTGGGGAGCTAGAGTTGACTTATTTGCAGATCACAAGCCCTTAATTTACATGTTGGGTGACAGTTGCTCTAATAAGGCCTCCTCCAGATTGATCAGGCTGCTGTCAAAGCTGCAGAAGATTAACTTTGATATAAAATATACTTATGAAGGAAAGAACGTCAGACCGAATTGTCTCTCACGGAGTTGGATGAAAGTGATTCTGAGTATTTGAAGGAGTATTAATGTGAATGATGGTTTTGGATGCAATTTAACATTTCAAGATTACATAGGATGAGCTGCACGAGAGTTCTTCTAAGGATGAATGTTTGGGAAAAGTTAAGGAGTATCTCATACCTGGGCGGGCCTGTGACAGGAGTTTGAGCTCAGAATTGAGGTCTTTTGAGCAGGTCACTCCAGAAATGTCATTAGTAAATTAATTTGTCTTGAGACAAGAAGTTTTTGTGCCCCCTGTTAATTTTAGGGATAAAAGAATGTTCTTGGCACATCATGGACATTTAGTAATTACTGAAACGGGCAAGAAAATTAAATAATTGTGTTTATGGGTATTGATGGTGAAGTTAGAACTTATATTACCAGATGTGTTGAAAGTTTGTTCTGATAAACATTGGAAGGTGAATACCAGTCAATTGACCTGTTGAGTAGCCAAATGGATCCTGGGAGAAAATTGGTATTGACTTTGCCGGATCATTCAATTTATTAAGGAGTGATAACAAATATCTGATAGCAGTGGTGGACTACTTTTCTAAGTGGTTATACTTTGCATTCGTCCGGAATAATGGCACACATGCGGTTGTTACATTTTTGGAGAAATTATTTCAAGTGAAGGGACTTTCTAAGGAAATTGTTACTGACAACGAGATGCCCTCTGTATCTAAGGAGATAGCATGGTTTTCAAAAAACAAGTTGTTAAACAGGTCACGGTTCCAATATATAGCAAATGGCCTTGTTGAAAGGGCAACCAGTTTCTTAAAGGGGGTGTGCAAACAGTGCTTGCTAACAAACTGGATGTGGCTGATTATTTACAGCAGAAAGTATGCAGTTACAACATCACTCCGCAAAGCACGACTGATGTTGCTCCATTCATTCAATGGAGAAGGAGAAAACCTATTTCTACCCTTAATCTAGTGTGGTTGAGGGAAAAGACTGGCAATGGTAGCTGTGATTTGGATTTAAAAAGTGCTCAGGAATGGGTTAAGACTAAACAAAATGATGTTAAGATGAATTTTGACAGAAGTAAACATGTTAAAGAGAAGGAAGTAGTGCGTGGTAATTGGGTACTGGTAAATAAAAAACCCATGAGAGTGATGAATGGGAAGTCTACATTTTCAAATACCTACTAAAGTGGTGGGAGTGTCTAGATATGCTGTGCTTCTTGAGAATAAAGGTTGTTAGAATGAAAATCCCATTTTTACTTTTAGTAATGAACAAGCAGGCATTATTAGAAATAATCCCAGAAAGGATGGTGGATTGTTTTGATAGTGGGATGGGCGATTGGTTTCACCTTAGTATGTTGAATGATGTGTACTGTGGAGTGTGGGAGGAATTGGATGACGTGTATGGAGGTGATACTGTTAGTGATACTCTAGTGAATGGTGGTGGAGGTGGTTCAAATGGAGGGTTGAAGTGCTAGAGTACGTTCAATCCATGTCATATTCAATAATTATGTTATGTAAGAAAAAATGTACCGGGTGCTTGCTCCTTCAATCTCTTATAATTCTAGATATTATTATGCTGGTAGTATATTTACTACCGTTTATGACTTCTGTTTATTTTAATAGTTTTTTATTATGTTAAGGGAGATGGAGTTACATAGGTTTTGTAGCTTAGTGTGTTACTGTTCTTTTAATATGGAACATTGCGTTAGAGAAATGGTTATACGTCATAGCTCATGTATTGTGGAATGTTATGATATAATCACAGACTTGGAGGCTGCTGGCTGGGAAGCATTCCTGGGTCCTTTCTGCAGAATAAACCTAATGTTACTGGATTTTTCTCTGGTGTCCTGACTCATCTTTGTCCAGGGTATGTAACATAGAGGCGCATAATAGGGCACATAGAGGAAACGTGCAATTGAGAGAGAGCAGTGATAAATCAAAAATGTACGCTGTATGTCACTAGAAGTGAGCTTTTTATGCTAACTTAAAGGCTTATGCTTCACCGACAAGTATGTTTAGCAATACTGCTCAGGGAAGCATTTTTCGAGAATTCAAACTTCTACTAGGCTGCGAGTTCAGCAGTAAAGCAACATCTCCATGGCTCCCCTACCCTGAGAAATGTGCTCATAAATAGTAATAAATATATCAAACCTATGTTAAACGAACAACTTCAAAGAACTTTCATGCGCTCTGTCAGCACTTTCTATCCTGTCTCTAGACAGATAGCACAAGTACATATTTTAGGAACTTTTCAGCAACATCAGCTGTTATGTGTCAGTTAACAGGCAGATCCAAAACTTCTCTCAGATCCTAAAGCAGGTGGTTTACACGAGCATGATAAACAAGAGGTTTGATTTTTAATATTCAATTGCCTTTTGAATAAACTAAATTACTTTGCATTATGTTGGCAAACCTATTAAATGTGAGGAAACAAGCGAAACCCAACTTATTAGATTTTGCAACAGGAAATAATAAACCATGTTACAATTTCTCCATTTCTGCCTCTTCTTCAAAAAATGAATGGATCAGCTAGCTTTGGACTCTGAGGCCTACCTAACCCATGTGCAAAACCACAAATTCAACTTGCCCAATTCAGTAAGTATGGCCTCGTTTAGAGTTTTGAGGGAACTGACAATCCCACAATTTCTGAAGGAAACGAAAAATGGAGTAAAATCCACCATCTTAATTTCTTCCTCCATAGGAACTGAATTGTGGAGGAAATTAAGCTGGTGCATTCTACTCCATATTAAAAGTTTCCTCTAGAAAATGTAAGTTTTTTTTCCTTCAAATTCTAAGAGCCTGATTTCGAAAGGTAAACTTACACTATTCTGTAATTTTACTTTTTTTGCTATTCATAAATTACCAGCTAATAGTCATTTTACGAGTGTGGAGACTCCACAGTGGTGGTGGAGAACTCAACACATAAAAAGATAGATAGTGACCGACTGTGGAGTTTCCTCACTAGTAAAATTACTTTCTCCACCCCAACTACAGAGTCTCTGCACTAGTAAAATTCATATTAACTTGTAGTTTATGGATAGCATACAGCGTATACTTACAGGAAATTGTAAGTTTACCTTTGTGAATAAAGCCCTCAATGGGACCCTTAATACATCACAAATGATTTAAACAGTCCATGTGCTATATTTCAGACTGTTTTCACATTTTCTTGAAAATCTGATTTAGTCAGTGAAAATATAAGCAAAAGCTAAGACATAAAAGGAAAAAATGAGCTTAAAAAGTTAGTTTGCATAATGCAAACCTCAACATAAAAACCACAAAATACCCTTGTAGATGGCTCTCTGGGGCACCCTTGATGGATATGTACAACAGCAACTGTAACTTACTTTTTCCCCACCAAGACAACATTGCTACTGTGATGAGATCTTCTACCCCAATACCTAGGGGGTGTTTATTTTGCTTTTCTATTCAATTTTCACTGAACTCAACAATTTTGGAGTAAATCTTCATGTGAATCTGAAGTGGCTAAATACTAGGAAAACTCCAATATCCACAAAGTAAGCTCTCTTTAGCTTCATAATGGCCACGTTCATCCAGGCACTTCTAGTGGAAATAACAAAGTGGAAAAATGCACACTAATGGTGAATCTCCTTGGTTATTCATTTTCATTTGAAGGTATAAGAGTCAGGACCTAAGAACTGCACAAATGTATAGCTTTTTTTCTTTGCATATGTAGAACGTTTTCCATCCACACAAGCCTCTCTAGTAATAACATTGAGAACGTGCTCAACGTTCTTTAAAAACATGGCAATCGGAATGATGGTACATATAGAAAAAAAACACTTTGAGGTTTCATCTGGTTAAAAGGCTCAAAGGAAACAAGTGGGGATGCAGTGTTTAACAGATCTCTTAATATCGGCCATAAAATTCTGTTGACTTGTAGGAAATGATGAAAGAAAGAAACTTCAAGAGAAGCCATTTTTAATATAATCTAGGCTTCAAAGGTAGAGCTGTGTTGCAAGAAATTTCATGGGGTGGCAAAGAAAGAGGGATAGAGAATTCTACACCTCTTATCGCCCCTCCCAAAGTGTAACATACCATTTGTAGCGCTCTGGAAATTGAGAAGTGTGTGAAATACCTTTTGGCAAGTGAGACTAAAATAAGTAAGATGCCTGCTCTGGTTCCTGGTGCCATGATCATGATTTTACAATTAAAGTAGAAATGCCTAAAAAACTGGAAATAGAAAAAAGCACTGGAAATGGAAGATATGGTAGAAGAACAATCATGTATAAGCCCATAAAACCGGTGTTGTTTTCCGCCATAAAACAGCAAAATTCATGGTCGATGGGTTAATGATTAATCAATCTCGAGAAAATGTCATCAAACTGTTACAAGATCAAGGAGCACACTTAAATGTTGAGAACTGAAAATCTAGTACACAATGTCATTGACAAGAAGGTATTATAAGTGAGAAAACAACCATGCCTCCTGCAATTGATCACAAACCAAATATAATGAATACAAAAGAATAAAATCATTACAAACCCATAAGCACAAAAATGGGAATCCTTGGAAAACTTGGCTGAGTTTTAAATTCAGGGTCAGGAGTGATTGTGCCAAGGAACCTAAAAAAATGTTAAAGTTTCAAATTGAGGAGGGGACACTATTGGCGTAAGAAAGTAAAATGAGAAGTTTTTGTGAAAATAAAACTAAGCAAAGAGCAGAGGAAAGCCCATCAAATAAATCAAGTCATCACAATAAACACTCAGACCACCTGCAAGCCACTCTTTAAATTTCTGCTGGTTTCAAGCACTTGAGGATATTGGATAAGCTTAATCTGGAATTAAAAACAAAATGTTACTCTTACAAAGCGACCACATTGTCCTTTTCTGGCACATCTCCTACCATCTAGAACTCACTTCCAGTTGATCAAAAGTGCTCTACAGAGCACCTCCAATTTTGCAGAGGCCCAAAAATGTATTTGTTTAAAATCTAAGTTAATCTCCTTCACTGATTACCTGCTTACTTACTTCCTAAATCGCAGTTTTAACCCCTTCTTATGTTCCTGACTCCACAAACTAAGGCATAGATGAAGGGTGGAGAGGCTAATTTCACATCCTATTCTATTTCTGCCCTTCCTCTTATCGTAAATCTTTACCTGCTTTCTACTTGAGGTCTATGCTTGAAATTCTCCACTCACTGGCTTCCTTCTTATTATTCTCTCTACCTTGGTCTTCCTTTATACCTTTCATATCCTATCTTTGAATTTCTCTGGTCCCACCTCACCTCCTTTGACCTCTTCCTATCCTCATAACCATGTTACTGCTACTTTTACTCTTTACAGAGTTCTTGGCTCCTTTCCACTTGAGGTCACGCCAACCCCAGGTTTTTCAACTTTCAAAACTTGCTCTCCTATAGTTCTTCCTTATGCCTAATCTCCTAAATCCTCTCTGCCTCCTTTCTATTTCTACCCTTTCGCTCTCTAATGACATTATGTCACTGTGTTCTTCTACTTTTTTCTGTTCTCTTTCTCTATTCACCATTTTGTGACAGACTTGAACATCATTACTTTTTTTTACTTTATACCTTCATTGGTTACTTGTTAGTTCTATTAAAAGTGTTAACCCCCACCATGCCTGGTATTCTGTTGTACTGTATGCTGATAAATATTTAGTTGAGTTGTACTTTATAAAAAAGTAGTTATAAATAGATAATAAGTTTAATTATACACCCTCCACAAGGCTGCATGATACTGTCATCCAGTGGAACTGAGCCCTAAGCATGTGATATCTTGTGGTTGGGTTAGCAAATTTAACACAAATGATTAAACCATTGCACTAACCACACCAGTTGACCTCCACACCTTCAAGTTCAGATCCTTGTCTGGCAATATAAACTTAACAGCTTCTGTTATTTTATGTTAAGTGTTCTTGTATTGCGCATGACTGCCCCAGCGACGAGGTGTCCCAGCGCAGACAGACAGGAGGTGGAGAGAAAAGAGCTAGATGGTGGAAAAAAGCCAGGTTTTGATCAGTTTCCTTAAAGTCCTGTGATCCTGTGTGCTCCGAGCTACGAGAGGGGCAGAGTTCCACAAAATCGGGGCACAAGCCCTGAAGGAGCACCCCCCTGCTCTACACCTGCGCACTCGAATAGTGCGGGCCAGATGGAGGTTGGCAGAGCGTAGGGCCCGAGAGGGAACATAGGTAGTGCGCAGACCCTGGAGCATTTGGGGGCCTTGACCATGAAGAATCTCATGAGCGGTACAAAGAGTTTTAAACTTAACTCTTTGTTCGATAGGCAACCAGTGCAACCAGCGAAGAAGATTGGAAGTGCGAGAATGCCTGGGTAAATCAAAAATGGTACATGCAGCCACATTCTGAACCCGTTGAAGTCGTTTGGTCACGGTTTTATTTGCCCCTAGAAGCAGTCCATTGCAGTAATCTAATCACGACGGCACAACAGATTGAACAATTGTTTGCCGAATTGAGGCATCAAAAAACCCCAAGATGGGTTTAAGGCCACGAAGAACACCAAAACATAATCCTGCTACTTTCTTTGCATGTGGCTCAAATGAAATGACCCCGTCTATCTGCACCCCTAATTTCTTGACGACTGATTTAGGTAGAGGAGGGGAGCCCAGTGCAGTGGGCCACCATTGGCTGTCCCATTGATGCGTGTTATGCCCAACCAGGAGCACCTCCGTTTTGAAAGCGTTGAGTTTTAAGTAATTGTCCGCCATCCAGTCAGAGATGGCCAGCAGATCTTTGTGAAATTTCAATTGGTCAAGATCACTGTTTTTAGAAAAAGTGAAGATCACCCCACCATCCTTATCTTTGGCTAATTTTTTGATCTCTGGGTATTCCCTAAATTGCACTCATTGGGATTGTTCCCAGCATAGTTCTGTTTCTCCTCTGTAGTTCTCTTAGTATGGACTTAGCCAAAATAAGAACTAAAAGCCTATCCTTTGACCTAAGATAATATTAACTAATTTCATGAGGAGTTCTGTACCATACTGCTGCCATTTCTAACTACTGCAAGTGACAGGCGTTAAATGTTTCAAACATCATTATCCTTAATATATTGAAGTGGGTATAATGTAAGATTTAGTCGAACTTGCTAGACTGAAACTCATGATCAGTGGAAGATATGTTCAACTCAGGGAAGACCTGTAGGTCACGAAGGATATGTGCAACTCAGGGAACCAAACCAATGATTGTCTCCACCTAAGATGGATAACAAGAGAGAGTCTAAAGATGCCAATTGTATCCAAACATTAATATCCTGGGGCCTGTTTGCAGAATATAGCACCATTTGCAATTCTCTCCTCCTATGATGCCTGAATGATGTTGGAAACTGGCTCTTACTCTTGCATGGGTGACCATCTTCCTTTCAGAACATTACACACTTACCTCTATTCATCTTTTCCTAATCAAATCCAGAAGCACCTCTTGTGGTTTCATCAGGTATACATTTCTCCTTTCCTTTTCAACATCTCCTTTTGTCCGTTATTCTACTCCATTCTCTCATTTAGCTGACGTTTTCTACATGTAAGATCACAGCATCTGGCTAATTCCAACTGATCAAAGCGTAATGGTGACAAGACTGTGGTGATCCTACACTTTCTTCTAGACTCCAACAAAATGATTTTAATTGCCCTTTGACTCAAACTTCACACATTTCCAGAGCTCAGGCAAATCCCACCTTCTCATTTAAATGTTTTGGAACCAGCATCCTTCCCGACACCTACAATCATTCACTGTCCGACTGCTTAAAGTGCCACTCTTCAACAAAGCCAGACCTGGTAAGTGCAAATTCTTCTTTGTCACTAACCTCCGATATAAACTCCGTTCAGGCATTCAAAATATTGATCGCCATTTTGCAGTCTGGTAGGCCATGAAGACTTTGATCAAGTGTGATTCTGATGAGACGATGATGACAATTTGTTGTCCCAGAGCCAACAGACCACCCCAGTGATGAATGTTACACTTTTACGATTTCCTGAATAAACTACATCTCCTAAATACAATTATCATTTTATTTATATTTGTACATGAACACACCTATATTCCATCCCTAATCCAGAACAACTTTGAATACTTTTTCCAACGTACCAAATTTGAAAATGTTCAAAAAGAGCTTGATTGAAAGGCGTTTAAGAAAAATAAAAACTAAACAAATAATGAAGATAAAATCCAAAACATTTCTTTTTTACTCATGGAATACAGGGTTCCATGAAGGAAACAATCAGATTGCTAATTCACTGGATAGTATTTGGCCTGCACAGTCATTTAATAAAGCAACCAACAGGCAAATAATTATGGCACAGATTGAGATTGGGTTGAGATAGGGTGGAAACATAGGTTGCAGTATTCACTATTGAATGACACCACTTGATAGCTAAGAAGGTGTTTCAGAGGTCCTGTCTTCTATCTTATCATTCCCTCAACCTCAGATGAGCAACACTGACATCCATCCCAACCGCAGAAAGGCTTCTATAGCATTCAACTCAAGTTGTCAAGTTTGTGCAGCCAGATGCCTCACTCATGCAGAAACTAGCCCAATACATAGTTGTTACCAGGACATGACTCGGAGTAATGAACATTGACTAAAAATAGTGATAATATTTAGCTTTTTCATGATCACACAGAAGTTAAAACACTTTACCGCAAACGCTGTTTAGTTCAATATAGGTGATACAATATGAGGGAGAGGGATTATGGAGGCATTGGTCGGATAATTCTTTTGCACAAACATAACATAAAGTTAAAAGACAGAGTAAAGACAACTCCGTAATGTAGGAAACATGATAACTACTATTTTATGTGTAGAACTTTGCATGTGGCTATGCACGTGCTGATATATGGTAATTAAAATGGAGGCTCTCCTTTTCAAACACTTACCAACAACCAGCAAAATGTCAGCCATCCTCCAACGTGTAATCTGACAATGCCTGCATGTTTTCCCGGGTCCTGATCCATACAGTGTATTTAGTGTCATTTGGAATGACTCTGACCAGCCCCAGCGCCAGTATATGCATAGTCAAACTGTTGACCCGGGAGATGTCTAGAAATCTTTCAACTTTCACTATGTTGAAAAATGTTAAAAATGTTTCCTTTAAATTGAATTTCTGGACAAATAAGGTGGCCCAAGGTAGTCAAACATGCTGCGCTGTTTGCTCTTTCTAGACTTTTTTCCAAACTAAAGGCCTGATTTAGAGACCGGCAGACGGATTACTCCGTTACAATGGTGATGGATATCTTGTCAGCCGAAAATGAAATCCCATTATATCCTATGGGATATATATTTTGGTCGAAAGGATATGTGTCACTATTGTGACCGAGTAATCCGTCTGCCGAGATCTAAATCAGGCCCTAATATTTTCAGGTTTAGGGGAACAGGTTTCTTTGGATTAAGAATTAATTGAGTATCGACAAAACTTACACTTCTGGTTCTCCTGCGTCCAGCATTAGGTTTAAAAAAAGGAGCCATGTTATGGAATAGGCACAAGACATCAGCTCAAGAGTAGATGGCTCTAGGTTCAGCTTTCTATGGTATTACATGGTGCTCTGTCCCGTATGCGACCACTAAATTTGCCAAAGGCAGACCACTAAATCTGGCAATGGCATACAATCATTACATACATTTGTATGAGATTTAAGTCACTGTAGCTGTCTGTATCCCTAGAGTATTATAAAGGTCATGAGCACTCAAAACGAATTGGCCAAAATTGAGTCAATCCTTAAAAAAAATTCACACTGAAGTTCTAATTGGGTGTAAAAAAATGCAATATGCGAGTATAACTCTCAGACTGGGGAATACAATCAAAATATGTCATCAGCCAGCAGGGAAGTAAGTTCTCAGTACTAAGCTCGGTTTAGGGGTGGAAACATGGGTAATTCAAGGGTGGTTAAAGAAGTGGTAATTGGGAAAGCAGGTATAGCCCACAGAGTCCTACATTTGCGAGAATGTATATACCTTCCCAGTTTATTTCCATCCCACTTGGCCCCCCGAAATTGGATCATAGTTGCAGTAGGGTAGAAATCTGATGGGAAAATTCCCAAGAACTTCAGAATTTTTTGTGGGAAGGAATTTTTGCAACAAAAATATTTGACTGGTGGAAAAAACTATATGAAATTCTTAAATAGGCAAATTAACATTTCCACTAAACTTACACCAGTTTGTTGTTGACAGGAGATCCTGCTGTGCTAAGTTTAGTGGAGGGCAAATACTCATGGAAGCAAAATTCTGGGAATTTTTGTGAATCTCCATAAATATGAAAATCCATTCAAATCTTGGGGTTATAACAATTATGAACAGATTTCTAACTTTTTGCAAATTATTTGAGAAAGTGTATTTTACAGTGTAGTTTTGTTGTCTCAAGAAATGGACAGATCTACCAATTTTTATTTTACATGGCTAGGTGAAGAGTGTCTGATGTTTCTTGAGTAGTAGTCTCCGTTCTCTCATTGTAAAAAATATTTTAAAATATCTATCTCCATGTGATATATACTGCATGATTAAAGGAGAAAGTCACATTCTCTTTTGTATAAATGTTGAGACAACAAAACTACACTGTAAAACACACTTTCTCAAATAATTTGCAAAAAGTTAGAAATCTGTTCATAATTGTTATAACCCCAAGATTTGAATGGATTTTCATATTTATGGAGATTCACAGAAATTCCCAGAATTTTGCTTCCATGAGCATTTGCCCTCCACTAAACTTAGCACAGCAGGATCTTCTGTCAACAACAAACTGGTGTAAGTTTAGTGGAAATGTTAATTTGCCTATTTAAGAATTTCATATAGTTTTTTCCACCAGTCAAATATTTTTGTTGCAAAAATTCCTTCCCATAAAAAATTCTGAAGTTCTTGGGAATTTTCCCATCAGATTTCTACCCTACTGCAACTATGATCCAATTTCGGGGGGCCAAGTGGGATGGAAATAAACTGGGAAGGTATATACATTCTCGCAAATGTAGGACTCTGTGGGCTATACCTGCTTTCCCAATTACCACTTCTTTAACCACCCTTGAATTACCCATGTTTCCACCCCTAAACCGAGCTTAGTACTGAGAACTTACTTCCCTGCTGGCTGATGACATATTTTGATTGTATTCCCCAGTCTGAGAGTTATACTCGCATATTGCATTTTTTTTACACCCAATTAGAACTTCAGTGTGAATTTTTTTTAAGGATTGACTCAATTTTGGCCAATTCGTTTTGAGTGCTCATGACCTTTATAATACTCTAGGGATACAGACAGCTACAGTGACTTAAATCTCATACAAAAGTATGTAATGATTGTATGCCATTGCCAGATTTAGTGGTCTGCCTTTGGCAAATTTAGTGGTCGCATACGGGACAGAGCACCATGTAATACCATAGAAAGCTGAACCTAGAGCCATCTACTCTTGAGCTGATGTCTTGTGCCTATTCCATAACATGGCTCCTTTTTTTAAACCTAATGCTGGACGCAGGAGAACCAGAAGTGTAAGTTTTGTCGATACTCAATTAATTCTTAATCCAAAGAAACCTGTTCCCCTAAACCTGCTCAATGATGAATGGGCGGGCTTTGCCTTTCTAAATGAAAGAGTTGAAAAGAATATTGATTCTCTGCCTCCAGCTTTTATCAAGCAATTGGAACCACAAGCTTGCAAAGCTGCCAAATACCACTCTGTTAACCATTGCCAAGACTTAAGATTTGCTCCAGCATGCGTGGCAGAATCTCCTGGGGCCTGCAGTTCTTTTTGGCTTCTCTAGGGGGCAGTGTATTCCATGCAGCCTGGACTGGTATCACAAAAACGAGTTGGTGAAAAGTATGGCATGTTAGAACAATGCAAGCAGGGTGCAAATAAAGCCCACATTATGCATTCTCTCAAAACTCCTATGCATTCTTTAACACCCTTTCTTTACCGCAGAGTGCTTTCAAATCTGCTTTTCAGCACTTGTTGTTGGACGGTGAATAGACGGGAACAAGCAAAGCCTTCTTGATGCCTTCCTAATTATTTATATCTTTCACAGTTAACAGGATCCAGACAGTGAAATTGAAGTGAAGAGAGCAGCGGAGCCTTCATATATTTTTAAAGAATGGGGCGCGCCAGAGCCGGTGTCGAAATGAAAACCTACTTGCTCAGGCTAGAAATTGCTCCTCTTCATTAGGCAGAGTTATTTGAAGTGTCTGCGTCTTTATTTGAACGGCGAAATCAAAATCAGGCAGAAACTACAGGCCCAAAGCATATTAGCAACGTCTTCAGGGACGAGTATTTTAGTTCAACCACGCCCCCTTCCCCTCTCTCCCCCACAGGCTCCCGCTGGTAAAATAATGCAACGCTTCTGACCTTCAGCACTTTCGCCATTTTCCATAACCTCGCAAATGAAAGAAAATAACCTGGTTTCAGAGAATAAAAGAGAGCAGGTCTTTACTTTTTCCCTAACAACTGTTACTTCAAATAGCAGTGAATCAAAGAGGAGGCATCTGAATTTCACGTTCACGTTATTATAGCTAACTTGGAGCATTCACGTCTGATTGATCTCAAACCTCTGATCATGTGGTTCAAAGGAGCCAGAGAGGGCCATGTGCTCTTCCGTAGGGAAGAGGATAAAGGGACACTGCTGAATCCAGTGCCATCGGAGAGTCGCTGTGTTGTGCCGGTCACCTGGGCACCACACTGAGAGGCGCACTAATTGGGTGCACTATTGGCAGGCGCGTGCAGGAGGGCACATGTAACTCACAAAGTGTAGCTGGTGGTGCACTTCTATCGCTTGCCCTCAGGACAGCCATTGTTGAAACTGAAATAATATTGTTATGACACGTGTGCTGGGCATTTTTGATCATACAACTTGCCACAAAGTCGCGCAGCAGGAGACAAGCCCACGGATGTCAGGCTTGCGCGTATTCAAATGCTCCTAACCTCGCGTTGAAAGAAAACTTCACCACCCCATCGATCGAATGTTTAATTGGCAAACAGCAAAGTCTAATGGGAATCTAATGGGTTCCTAAATACCCTAGAATGAAAAACAAATTAAGTTAGCACCGTGCACATAGTATGTAATTACACAAAGTCAATCCTATTTAAGACTGAACATTATTCTGTTGAACTGGGTGACTAATTTTTCCTTTGTCTAAAAGCTGACAACCAACAAGTTCCCTCATCTATTCACCTTAGCTTCCGTCTTTCCACATGCTTACTACTTGCTAGTACTCATATCCATTTCAGACAATTACACGCCCCTTCTACGCTTACTGTGCTGCACTGATAGAATATGTAAATCTTCATGGTTACCACTACAAATATTTTTATGGTGTACCACGTATTTCCCTTATAGAAACACTTTTTTGACTGGCGCATCATTGCGGGTTACTAAACACCAGTCATTAAGCTACAGAGATCATTAGTGCCTATTAGTAATCACTGTGACTCCAATCAGAGGCGCAAATAGAGCCAAATTTCGGGGGTGGCTAAGAAAAAATTTCGGGGGGGCTGAACCTATGATCAGTAGGTAGAGTGGAGCTGCAGGGCCTCCAACAAGGGGTGAAACAACAGCAAGGCCTAATTAACATTCAAATGGTCTTTTAAAGACCTGTGAAACGTTCGGGTGTGGCTCTGTGTGTGCCCAGGATCTGTCTCATCCCGGGTTGCCACACACGACGGGGGGGGGGCTGAAGCCCGGTGAGTTCAATGGGTGTTGCGCGCCTGACTCCAATCTACTTTAACGCTAGCACAATGGCCCATAGAGTTTCATAGAAACCGGTACACAAAAGTGGTGTAGCTCTCACTCAAAGAGATATAAAAGTTTAACGAAACCTGGGGGCGAACTGCAGATCGAATATGAATGGGTGTTACAGCATGCAGTTCTTTTTAACCAGGTGTATGTTGTTTATACGAATCTGTTGTACTGTATGTTCAATTTTTTTGGCTGCTTATGTACCTTTGATTATTATGATCAAATGTGTTCGAAAATTCTAAAAATATATTGTTTCAAAAACAAAAAAAAGTGGTGTAGCTTACAATAATTTTAAATCACGTTCATATCAGCTCTTAAGTTACACTCTGCCAGGGCTCGAGTCGGGGGGTACACACAGGTACACGGCGTCCCCCATTCTTTTCACAGGGTGGATGCCGTCCCCCCGCCAAGAAACTGGGCCCCACAGAAATAAGCTGAACGTGTCCCACTGTAATTTTCAGACACCCGGACACGTTCAGCACGTGACGTCATGAGGTCATTTGCATACTGTCAGTCCCCCCACTTCTTTTTATAGGACTTGTGCCCTGCACTCTGCCTTGTTTTTTTTTTATTAAAAGATTAAGTAAAGAGACATAACTTAAGAATGTTTTAAGTTTGAAATATATGTTTGTGATATTCACAAAAGAGAGGTTTATACTTTCAGTGATAAAAGATGAAAAGTGGCTTAAATTACGCAATACCCAAGGCTCAAATCTCAATCAAGGAATTGAAAATGATGACACTTTTCTATGACACGTAAATATTTTACAACAATAGACATTTTCCCCTCTCACTAACCCTGTCAAAATGTGGTTTGTTATAATTGCTTCACACATGGCAACTATATTTACGCCATCAATTTGCACTTTCAACTTAGGACTGGTTAGGGTGATGAGATATGCGTTGGAAAACTTTTTTATATTTCATTACGGGGTTAACTAGCCCATCACATAATATTATATTCCCACCAGCAGCTATGTTGTATACATTCGTAGAGTTTCATAATGATAGGCCACTTCCATTGTTATGCCTCAATTGTACTTAATAAAACACTTTCAAGGATGTTCAGCAGCATATCTTGTTGATGCCAGTGTCAAATGTTCATCACATGATAATGGGAGTGGTTCTTGTAAATGGAATAACTTAGGGGGTGATTACGATGGCGGAAGGCCCACCACCGCCAGCCGTGTGGTGGCAGGACCTCCACCATAGGACAGCAATTTTTCCCTGCCAAATTAAAATGGCTGGGGAAATGAGACAGTGACCCTTCCGGGCACAAAGACCGGCCGCCACGGATCTGCCTCAGGCAATTGTTCCAATTGCCTGGCGGAGCAGTCAGCATCTGTAAAATGGTGGCGTGCCTAGTAGGCACCATCTGCCCAATTACATTGCTGGTCGCAGCCAGCCTTTCCGTGGTGGGTAAACCGCCATTGAAAGGCTGGCGGGGATTGCTTTCGGGTGCACATTGGGGGCTTTCCTCGTGTTGGGGAGGTGGTGGTGCACTGGTGGGGTACCCATGGTACCCCCTACATTTCCCTGCACTAAGTGGTAGGCACCGGGTGAGATCCGCACTGACTAGGTTTTAAGCATGGAAAGACCAACCAGGATGGCTATCCCCGTTTTTGTGTGATTCCGCATGGGTCATATCTTCTCCCAACACGGGATGGAGTGATTCAACTTAAAATTCACAACAAAGGAGCAGCTACCTGCCCTTTTCATAAATAGTATAGGCCAACACGCTTGTCACTTGCTTTCTAGGGGGGGTCGTAGCCCTGAAGAAAGTCCAGCACCGATTACGATTGGGCATCCAAAGGACTGAAACATGTTGGCCTTAGGGTCTTAGGACCATAATATTCCAAACCACCCTATTGTCCTATAATTTTAATATCCCTGTCAGACCCAAGAATAAAGGGATACTGGGGCCTGCCAGAGGATTTTTAGGTCTCGCCTGTCGATGCGCATGCGCATCGAGCAAGCAAGAGCATTGGGACTTATCCACTCTTTATCCACACTGCAAGGAATCGTGGCGATTCCTTGCAGTGCCCGTGACTTTTAAGCTCAATGCGCATGCGCATTGAGCTTAAAAGCGCGTGCACGTCCGTCTTGGTTTACCCGCTCCGCCCCCTCCCCTTCCCGCCGTGTCGCATTTCTCCTCCCCCCTCCCCTCTCTTCCCTCCGTCTTGTTTGTTATTTTACCCGCTCCGCCCCCTCCCCTTCCCGCCGTGTCGCATTTTTGTTCATGCCTTTTGTTTTCATCCCCGGTTTGTTATGGGGTATTGGCCTCGACCATTGCATATGTAATTTTCTACACCATTTTATCATGGCCCCCATTTTTGCCCGCTTTGTTTCTTTTCTTGTTGTCCTCTGTTTATTTTGTTAGTTAATCTAAGAGGAGGAGCTACTCTATAGTCCATCTTCTTATTTATCTGGCTTCCGCCCAGCGCTAAATATTTAAACTCTGTTCCCGACCCTCAAAGTGCGTTGCATCTCGGCTGTGAGCACTCGGTTACCCTGCCCGGATGTTTTTTTTGCACCGCCTGATCCTTTACTCAAAGTAACACCCCTCGTCGCAGCTGCATTTTTATCTTTAACGCCCTCGCAATCTCCTACTTTGGCACCATTGGTGGACCGATTTTATATAATTGTCTGTGCGCGTATATGCCTTTTGCACTTTACGAGTCTCCTACTATCATTCTCTTTTTGTATACCGTGGCAGCCCATATCCTCGTCACTATGCTGCCTTGGTGCCGCTGATGCCTTGTCTATTTCTGTTGTTCATACTGTTGGTCCTCACACTTTGTCAACCCTACACTGCTGAGGATTTCTTTCCTTTCGACAAGTGTTCCTTTTGTACCCCAAAATATTCTCATGTCACTTTAGGCATTGCCGTTGTTTAATCGTTTGTCGTCATAACTCCATTGATAAACCGCTTTAGCTACTATGACTATTGGCCACTTCTTTTGTGGTTGTGTTTTCGTTTTGTTTATTTATTTTTTATTTTTTTATTTATTGCCATGTCTTTTTTCAAATTTTGGCACCAAAGCTTATTTGCATTGGACACCCTTTCGATGCCGCATATCACGTAGAACTGTGTTCAGCATTATGCTTCTCTTTTCATGAAGAACCAGCTGTGCCCACTATCCTCCGGGTAAGCAGCTACTTTCCTGTCCCACATCAATATACCTTATGCCTACTCTGTCCTCATGCTTCTGTGGCTGCTAACTTTTGAATGTTCCAAAGCGTCAGTGATAGAGTCTCTGACTTGGGACTAAGAGCAGTGTTTAATTTATTTTAAAAACAAAGTGTCTATGCCCGAAGCTCTGCTCAGAAGCCCACGGTTGTACGAGTAAATCTCGTCTCGCCTGATATCGAGGCGGATGGTCTTAAATACAGGTCATGACTCATTAATCCACTGCCAGACACTTTACATTCCAACCCTCCCGGTTCAGATCGAAGACTACTGATTTCAAAGCTACCCCCCAAAAACCGATTTGAACCCTCACTCACACTCACTCACTCACCCTCACTCACCCTCACTCACCCTCACTCACCCTCACTCACCCACCCTCAACCCCTCACCCTCAACCCCTCACTCACCCTCACTCTCACTCACCCTCAACCCCTCACCCTCACTCACCCTCAACCCCTCACCCTAACTCACCCTCACCCTCACTCACCCTCAACCCCTCACTCACCCTCACTCACCCTCAACCCCTCAACATCAACCCCTCACCCTCACTCACCCTCACTCACCCTCACCCTCACCCTCACTCACCCTCACCCTCACTCACCCTCACCCTCACTCACCCTCACCCTCACTCACCCTCACCCTCACCCTCACTCACCCTCACCCTCACTCACCCTCACTCACCCTCACTCTCACTCACCCTCACCCTCACTCACCCTCACCCTCACTCACCCTCACCCTCACTCACCCTCAACCCCTCACCCTCACTCACCCTCAACCCCTCACTCACCCTCACTCACCCTCACTCACCCTCACCCTCACTCACCCTCACCCTCACTCACCCTCAACCCCTCACCCTCACTCACCCTCAACCCCTCACTCACCCTCACTCACCCTCAACCCCTCACTCACCCTCACTCACCCTCACCCTCACTCACCCTCAACCCCTCACTCACCCTCACTCACCCTCACCCTCACTCACCCTCAACCCCTCACCCTCACACAGTGCAATAGGTCTCGGAGCATTTGAGTTGGAGCTTTTAGAAATGTTTATGGCTTTTTTTTTGTAATTCTTTAGCATTGGCTACAGGAAACAAAAATGCTAAAGATTTACAAAAAAAAACCATAAACAATTCTAAAAGCACTAACTCTAATGCTGCGAGACCTATTGCATTTCCAATGCTTGTTAATCTTTATCCCCCTAGCCAGATTTATTATTTAAGTGCTCCCTGAAATATTGGTTGAGCCCACCACGACTTATAGGGGTCATGGGGTCCCGATGATGAAGCATAACACCACTAGGGTGTGTGAGGGAAAATAAAACAAAAAGAGTTTTTTTCCTCTACTACTGCTCAAGGGAATGCTTCTGTTAGGGACATTCCACCATTTCCTTCTCTAGATTACTAGTTTTTATGGTAGGACCAGCAGTGGAATACTTTAACGTGTATTAGGCTCTGGGTGGTGCCTGCCATGTTTTGCAGGGAAACAAACGACATGCATTTTTCACATTGCGGCGGGTGCTGCAAACAAGCAGGACCCGCCGCAATGGTAAAGATGCAAGATGCGACCATCACCGTGGTGGTCGCATCGTGATTCTACATGCGGGACCGCCGCCATACGCGCGTTCGGTCCCACGCACCAATACGATGCCACCATCGTAATGACCCCCTTCATTTTTTTCTGGAAATGTACATATTTTAGGCCAAATATTCACGCATAATTGCTTTATGTGTGTTGTTGCTTAAGTATCTTTGGATCTGATTAGCATGTATTCTTGGAAAGTTTGTATGGCACGTGTTTTGGGCTTGAGTGCAGTCCTAGTGGGTGACTGTTATGAAGTTTTAGTCCTCAGGCCATTAAGTTTAAAGTAGATATGTATTCAAGACATCAGCAACTGCAGATGGTGCACACTCTCCAGCCAGAATTCAACTGACTACAGTGAGAACTCCACCAAGTCATGATAAATAAGAACACTAGAACTTAAGAAGATATACAACATTCTGGATTTAAAGGTGTAAATGCCATTATTAAGATACAGTACTTCTTTCCCCCTTTATAAATAATGCAAACAAACAATGGATATAAATAAGATGCAAAAAAAAAAAACATATGCAGCACCATAAAAGGCTATATAGGATAAAAGATAAATGAATCAACATAAACAACTCCCTTGCACATTATGTTTTTAAAAAATATATAATCCTCCAAGTACCTTTGTTGTATTCTATGCCTGGGCAACATACAGCCACCAACCTCCTGCGCCCCTCTCACACCACCTTCACTACAGCTCTCCTTTCCACCAACATCACACACTTTCGCTCCCAACACTTAACCATCATCTATCCATCATGAAACCAATACAGCTCTCCCTTGCTTCCTCACCAACAACAGTGTCAACACCCTCTGCTTCTTTCGACACAACCCTCGGCCCGCGTCGTACAAGCACCAGAGCAGTTGCTGAAATGTACGGTGAGATTACATCAAAATAAAGCTTTGTGCACACAAAATAGTATTTAAGTCTCAGACACTTCAACACTGCCCAAGTGTCTTATTCTTCTTTGCACTGGGGTTCAAAAAGACTCATCCTTTCCCAGTACTATGGGTCCCCACACCAAACTGTCCTCACAGTCGCTGTCAAATGTCTTGATGGCTGGAACCAATTGTCTTAAATCAAAAGGGGGAGTAGGAAGAGTTTGTGATCCATTCAACTTCCTTAATCTAATCGTCAAAAAATCAAAGTGGGAAAGGATCACTTGTCCTGAGTAACCAGGGTTTGTTTGTTATTTGTTTCGGATACCGATAAAAAAAACCTAATTCGTACCAAGGCTCGATTGGCAGTATATCTTGGTTCTCCGCCTCTCTTTTTAGTTACGTGACAGCATCATCATCGGGTTAGTTCGCATGCTTCCTCCACCCGGAGGCGAACCACTGGTTAGTACAGTAGTGATTAGTGATGAAAGTGTGAGTGAAAAAAATCTTAGTAAAAAGCTTGGGTGGCCAGACTGAATGAAATGTTATTAGGTCTGGAATCAGGCTTATTTAAAAATAGCGGGTTACGAGAGGCAGAGTAAGCCTGGGGAAAACTCATAATCAGAGGTATTTAAGGCACCTGTTGAATATTGCGGAGGCAGTAGTTACCAGATGCCCTAGGTACTATGTTCACTTAAGTTCCGCTCCTAGCATAACATAGTCTAGCATCCCTAATTAGGCCCTGTTCAGGACCTAAATTGGGATGCTGCACCATTACTACATGGTAACAGAAGTTACTACCTGGGCTATTAGGCCTTTATGAAATAGTACAGGGAGCCGTTGGTTTCCAGTGCTCAGCACTGGCACTTAATTATCAACACTAGCCCTTGTGACAGTCTGCCACAAGGTGGCGCTGTCTGGCTAATTTAGAGATGACCTCAACAGTAGTTAACTATTCATTCAAAATACATTAAAAATGACTATCTGCCAACCAAGCCATTCTTATAGCTTTAGGGGCCTGAAATAGTCCAAATTGTTACACTTGTAGGAGTGTGATGTTTCCTAGGTGTGTTGTTGCCATCATTGGGGCAATATGTGGTGCAAGCTGCAGTGGCGTCCTGATGAGAGCCCTGACAGTTATTGTTTTTCAAATTTAGCACTGGGCCAGAGCCACCATTTAGAGCGGCCATTCATTTCTTAACCATGAAGTGCTACATCTTTTGCAAGTTGCATCCCTAGTAATTCAGAATCCACCGTGCATTTTCATACTTTTTGTTGTGGTGTATAAAAATACAGAGGCCTGAGGTACAGTAAATATATATGGCCTGAGCAAAAGCGGTGGGTCACATAGGGTATCTTCCTGCACCATTCCTGTGCTCTATACAGGAAAACCACGAGAGCATCCATCCTTCCAGCACAAGTTTGCTTCAAGACCCTCTGGATTTCCGAGGTCTTGGTCCCATAAAGAACAACTTTGGCTCTCTGTGACCAGCAAGGAACCACTGCAGAATCATACGAATGAGTTGATGTGACCACATTAGTTTTTACACTGACCCTTATGAGATAGTATACAAAAGAATCCACAACTTACGTTCACCATTGCAAGACACGGGGGGGGCACTGCCGACATCCAATAAATACAGTTAAGTGGCAAAGTTGCCTTCCTTGGACTCTCTAGTCCTTAATCCTTCTTATCGCCGCGTTGGCACTAGGCAACCTGGACTGGTCCCAGGGGCACATGTGAAACCCACAGTGGACTGTGGGCGAGAGTGCCACTTTCAGGACTGCATGGTCTGAGTGAGACATGGCCTGCCTACTCAGACATGCCCACAGCTCTCGGGGAATAGCACATACATGATTGGCTGCTGGAGACAAGAGTGTGGTGCCAAGCCGTGACATCGGGGTACTGCACGTTTCCTTTCAAAACTGCCAACAGACCTATGACTTTAGCCAATATATTTTGAACTGTGTGCTGTAAAATTACATTTTTCACTTAACGCGCTCTCTCCAAGACAGGACTAGCCTAAACCGTATGATTTGCGTAAAGATATTCAGCACGTCATTCCCCTTATTCAAAATATCCTATAATTATTACTTCGCTTTAACCTCACGCGACTGAACTTATGAGCATGTATAAAATACACTGAGAGGCCATTCCCAGCGCTATAGGGTGACCAATGATGGTGTCAGTCTGCAATGATGGGACTGCACCCACCATTGAAGCGCGCAGATATGACACTGAGTGCATGTTTAAGAGACCAAGCCCCAGCTGGTAACTGAGGAGGGCCCATTGTAACCCATTAACAGTATGGGCTAAGATCACGGCCCTTCAATGAACACATTAAGGAGGAGTTCATTTACAACGACAAATGCCCGTCTGCAACATTATACGCTTCATGTCCCCACCTCTGTGGGGAACACGCCTCACTTCTCAGAGGTGGAGGGAACAGGACCCGCTCTCTCTAAATGAAGAGCCTCTTTAATAAAAAAACAAAAACAAAATATGAGAAATTCATTATGTGGCAGGAGACAAAAGGAACACGCCACATTGACAACGAAGAGGGTCCAATCGCCATATTACTAAATGACATGCAAAAAGCAATAGGATATCCGCTTTTATGGGTTTAAAAAACAATATAAATCGGTTCTAATGTCAAACACAACACCTCTGAATGATTTCCTTTTCTTTTTTCAAGTCAGTCAGCGCTTTGTCTCCGGCTCCTCGGGCTACGGTAAGTTCTTCAAATGTGCAGCTATGCAGCGGGCGGTGAATAGCGCCACAACCCTCATTCTGGTGCGCACTTCCTTCCGAGAATACGTATCGAGTGTGGTAATGAGAAGCCCATTTGTTCGACGCGTCAGATAATACCGGCGATGATAAAGGGCGGGTAATGAATCAAAACCACTGGAAACTTCGAAAGGGCCTCTTCTCACCTGCTTGGTTTGCTCTGATGATAAAGAGGCTTCTGTTCGTTTCAGCTGCGGGCTGGGGACTGGGCTCCCTTCCAAGAATTCCTCGAATGTGTGATAAACAGACGTGCCTAATAGGTGTCACCTGCACGCTGTATTCTCATGCAGCCCATAGAATTCATACATTATGCCTGCTATTTTCCCTCGCTACTTTGATACTCTTCACAGTCATGTTATCTGTCAACCACGAGTTTTATGTTCCTTTATTCATTTTTTTTATTTTTACAAATTGGTTTAAGGGTACTTCAGGATGAACCCCCCCTCTCATTCTGATATCCCACGCCACTCTCATCCTCTCTCTCTTTTCTCTCATGTTATCTTTTGTTTTACCCTACGCCTGTCCCTTCTGCAATAGCCTTGTCACCTCTTTTGTAGTGGTTGAGCACAATTTACACATGTTTATTTAAATTTTATTTGTGCATTTCTGATTTTTAAATAGCATCTTTTTTTTCATGCGCCAAAGTAAAAGAGAGAAATACGTCTCTTTCATCTTGTATTGCTTCGGACTGTCACAGGAAACTGCTGCCGTGATTGATAACAAGAACTCCTTTCCCACTGCCCATGGCCCCGCCCCCGCCACCATGTCTGCGTACCGTGTGTGACGCAGAGACCTAGCCTCGCGCTGCTGCCGTCCGGAGATTGTGGACCGCCGTGACCTTTGGAGAGCACCATACCTCATTAGCAAGCGTTGCCTAATTGAATTTGATTTAGTGTCAACGCTGTCACGGTCACATAGCGCCAGACCAATAACATTTCAGCCCCGCTCGCTGCGATCATTACATCCAGTCGTCTAACGGGGGATCCCGCCTCTGCGCTGAAGGTTGTCTGAGCGGACTTGCAGGGCAGGCACGACTGTGGCTCAGCAGCCCGCGCCATCGTTCACACACAAAGCAAATGCTGGCTTGGAAAGTGAATGACTTAGTGGAACAATACTTTTCTTCTAATCAGGGGCGGCTCTAGGTTCATGGTGGCCCTGGGCAGGGAGCGTAGGTAGGGGGCCCCGGAACAGGGGGTCCTGGTGGGGCGGAGCGCGGAGGCCAGTGAAGAGGGGGGTCATGGTGTTTCGAAGTTGTATAGAGCCAGAGGCCACCAAATCCCTGCCAGGGGCCCCCACACAAATATGTATCCATCCTCAGAGGATTATTATATTAAGGATTTATATTGATGTGGTGGCCCCTGGGATTTGGTGGCCCTGTGCAGGTGCACAGCTTGCACATGCCTAAGGCCGGCCCTGTTCTAATGACCGCCCTATGGGGGTAATCCAGACAGGTGTATTGTCATGTTTCTTTAAATATGTGTCATGCTTAGTTGTAGAATGTTTTCTTTTAATCACATTCCATTGTATCTTAGAATTCTGTTCAAGCTCAATAGGACAGTTGCTGTGGATGAAGTCCTGTGTAGGCTACGCCCTACCTTGCTCCTGTGCTTCTTATTAAATAAACAACTACTTCTTTAATCAATTCAAGATTCATACTTTACACCTATTTGCCTCAAAGCCCCATTTTAAACTATTATAAGAATTCCACAGGGGAAGGGTAACATTGTAGAGGATCTGTTTATACTAATTGGCTATGGGGTACAATTCTTAATGGAAGTCACTTTGGGCCTCCCAATAAACCATCCTACTTTTCCCCTTGTTGGTGTGTCATCATACTACTCTCCTTTAGGAAATCCTACAAAGTTGTTGACACTGTTTCCTGCAATGAATCTGTCAGAATCCACTTGTATTAAAATATTAATCCCTCAGGCAGGTAGGCTCAGTCACAAGTCAGTCCCATTATTCCAAAAGGCCCATCATGGTTGGAGGAACTGAAGCCTGTTCCCCTCCCCTACTGTCCCTCCTAGGCACTGACCATACAGCCATTACATCCAATTTATGTCCAGGGCAGTCTACACTTGCTTGTGAAAAAGCAGACTGGGTGCCTGTGAGGAGAGTTCATGATGATGGGCAGCTGTTATGAGAGTTGCTGGAGGTTGGGGTGGGGGCGCGTTGTGGCTAAAATGAGAGTTCCCTGAGGAGGATGGCTGCAATAAGAGGTGCTGGAAGTAGGTGGCTGTTATGAGAATAGCTGGTCATGGGTGACTGCTGTGAGAGTTGCTGATGGTGGATGGCTATTAGGAAAGGTGCTGTTGGTGGTGGCTGCGTGGAGAGTCGCTAGTGTGTGGATGGGTATTAGCAAAGGTGCTGGTTGGATTGCATAAGGATTACTAGATGGGGTGGTTATTATGAGAGTTCCTGGTACTGGGTGGTTGTATTGAGAGTTGCAGGTAGTGAGTGGATTTTAGGAGAGTTTCTGACGGTAGGTGGCTGCTAGTACAGCTACTGGCAGTGCATGGCTGTTATCAGACTTACTAGAGGTGGGTGGGTATTATTAGCGTTACTGGTTCTGGGTGGCAGCTGTGAGAGATGCCGACGGTGTCCGTCTATTAGGACAGTTGCTTATAATTATTGATATAATGGATCACTTAGCCGCTGCTTCAGCATTTAATAAATAGAAAAGTCCCATCTTCTTCCCTATCAGATATATTTACTTCCAAGCTAATAACATGAGAATAACGAAGAATTTGGCAAAAAAACCAATATTGTATGAGAAACCTTTCACATTGCACTGCATACCATTGCAGTGTTTATATGTACTCTGGTTCAGACAAATCCTGGCCTCTGAATGCTGAGATCGGATATAGTATACATTAACCACAGCATGTGCTTTAACGTAGCACACTCAGTTTATAATCTTTTGGCATATAAGCACCATGGGCCTTATTGAGTTTGGCGGATGATATACTCCATCACAAAAGTGCAGGCATCCCATATTATAAGCACATTATAGCCTACAGCACTTGAAATATCGTGGACAGGATACCTGCTACATTTTGACTGTAAATAAGGCCTCAAGTCTTCAGAGAGACTTCCGTTCATGGTGCCATGGTTAATCTTCAACAGATCTGTCTAAAAACTGGCTCTTCTCAATATATCAGACAATAAAAATGAAAGGGATGGTTTAAGATGGAAATGAGAATTTGGAATTTAATACTGTATCCTTTTAAGAGTATCTAAAAAACTGTGGAATTTCAAGACTTATGCCCATTATTTTTTATTTTTTTTCAAAAGCTCTAATTTGCTTGCTTTCTTTTCAAAATCATTGAAAATGAAGCAGGCTTGAGACACTGTTTAGATTTTTTATGAAGTGACGTGCGTTATCTTGCAGGTGGAATCTGAATTCTTTTCACATGCTATTGTAAGGATGGGTAGAAAGAAGAAAATATATTTCCTGACATCTGTCAATTCAATATGCTGTGTCATATAATGATTTTATATTATATTATGGCAATTCCATATATTTGTACAGCACTTTCCTGGTAAGAAAAATGCATTGACTTTAACCTTCAGGATGCACACAGAACGCTGTACGGTTTAACATTTTTTTTATTGAAATCCATATAAAAATAAACATTTTGTCAATACACAAATCCATATAATTCATTAAACATGTCGAGTAATACAAAATAGTTAAATAACACCAATAGGCCTGAAAATAGTAAATCCTAAAATCAGGATAGAGACAATATATGTATTTAAGCCAACATTCAAATACTGCATAAAAAAGTGCAAGAAGATGAATCTAATAAATCTTATGAATCTGGCTTTAAAAAAAAAAGCAACACATAATATTTTAGAACGCTCTAGTTGGTGCCTGAATCCACTGTGCTACCCTACAGTGCATTGATAATTACATACAGGTGCATTGCACTGTCAGAAAAAACACTGTTACACTATGGCACGGTACACACTGTAGATACAATTGTCAGGTAAATGCATTTATTTAGCACTTCATAACCTTGACGAGGTGCTGAAGTGAATCCTGTCTTTGGAATTTCCATTTTGTATCAAGCTACCAATTGTCCTATTTTCAAAACATCTCACAAATATTTTAACCCGTTGCATGCGTCGGACGTCCCACGTCACAGTGGGCGTGTGCGGAGGACAGCCGGGGGCCGTCTGAAACACGCCCACTCATTAATTCCCCAGCACTGCGGCGGAATTTGCTCTGCAGTCAAGGGGTTAATGCAGCGAAAAAATGTAAATATA
Organism: Lissotriton vulgaris; assembly: GCF_964263255.1. Lineage (NCBI taxonomy): Eukaryota > Metazoa > Chordata > Amphibia > Caudata > Salamandridae > Lissotriton > Lissotriton vulgaris. The sequence continues at coordinate 937,528,461 of NC_141689.1, read as the reverse complement.
AATCAACAACATAACTCTGATTCATATTTCTGCGTTATTATTCATATACTTCTTCTATGAGAAGGAAAGAGAGACACAGGTATTGCTTACCAGTGTATACTCCCCGATAGGGATTTAGAACAGAAATATGTATCCTCCATATAACACAGTCAATACTGTGTGCTTGCATACTGTGATGTAGGAATAGGTGTTACTTTCAGTCTTCTGCTAGCACACTGCTGTATGAGCCCTCCAGGAGACAGGGATTATGACAGCTTAAATCGCAAATGAAATGAAGGTTCAGATTTCACTGTAAATTGAAATTTTAAGGGTAGCGAATACCACATTCAGGAACTGACTTCCTACTGTGGAAGCCCTGAAGTTCTTACCCTCCTAAAACTTCTTCCTGAGCTCCATCTATTAGCAGCAACTCCTAAGGTACTCAGCGAGGGCCCCCGCTCCAACAGTAGAAAAGCCGCTCTACCCATCAGCCTACGGGAAATCTCCTTTGTTTCTTCTAGCAACAATGTTCAAATAAGGGATCAGAGTCAATCAAGTGTTCCTGCTTCTAAAGACACTGCTGCACAGTTAAACTCCAGTAGATGGCAGTTATATTGTCAGTCAACTTGACAGTTGACCTATTCATTTCAATACAAAAAAGTCTTAAGGAAAAATATACATTTTTATTGCTGACTGATTAATGACTATGCACAAACTAAATCTGTGGCACAGATTTTTTTTGTTGAAAATGGAGTTTATTTTTCTCTAAATGTAATAGTTATTTGGGGATATTGTACAGTTTGCAAATTTTCTACAGATTTTTGGCATTTTTGAAATTACTTGTAGTTTTTCTATCTCAGTCTGAAATTCCAGGAAGCATCAAATACAAATACAAATACAAGCATCAAAAGTGAATGAGGACGGACTGGGGTGATAAGAGTGGAATCTAGTTGTGAGTGTTGACAAACAATATTTTCACTGGCAACACAGATTATTGAAAATCTGCCTTATCTTCATTGTCACCCAAATTTTCTGTTTTTTCTTGGACCCTATTTTTTCTGGCTTGAGGACTAGAAAGTAGCTTCCCTGCTAAAACATGTTCTGTACCTTGAAACTCCTTGTTTGGCCTATTTAACTTCGCAATAAGTACGCTGTAAACGCACCTCTGTCATTGAAAGTTAAATGTGATACATGGCCTGCAGTGTGTATTTACACCACCCACATGTATTACAAAAACATTTTTTTGCCAGAAGCACTAGTGTGTTGAGGCTAGGCTGCAGTTTAAATGCACTGCAGTGACACATGGCAGGAAACAATATATCTACCATTGAAGTAAAATTTTTATGTAGACATGTCACCCCCAATATGTACCTTTTAAGCACACAGTGCAAGGTGTTAATGCGTAAAACATAGGACACACAATATATTAGGATTAGTGTGTTGTCATAGTGAATTAAAATCAAAAGCCATTTAGCTTTTTAGGCCTAGGTGGGACTAAAATTATTATTTTGACCTACGCTTAGGAAATGACTAGAGAAATGCATAGGGAAAAATGCTTTTATGACAATGCTGTCGAATAAAGTATTGAAACTTGAACTTACTGACTAGAGAAATGCTTTAAAGTTCTTTTCTGGTTAGTTTTTATAATCTTTCTTAGTGGTCAAATATTTAGGATAACTTTGGAAAATTTTATTTTAGGCAGCCTGAGCTAAAAAGGACTAAAAATCTATTCTGCTCCTCATTATAACTCGAAAGATGGAAGACACATCCTTGGAGGGGGAGAGTTAACAAATCTGGCTCTGAAGATGACCACTTTGCTGGGATTAGGTTTCTGGGAGTGGACATCAACATTTAGCACAACACAGGACAGCTTTAGTACTACCTCTTTTGACCTGGAGATGCAAGGGAGGGATTCTCCTATTCATCTCCAGGATGTTCTTAAACAGTCAGGTCTCAGCCATAGTAGGAGGGAAACACAGTTGTGGCCCTTCAGGAAGGGGGAGGTGTGCAATGATTTGAAGACAGGTCTGTCTGGTGGAAGCCTCCCGCTACCTTGAAACAGGTGATCCTGGGTAACTTTACACTAAGGCAAAGAAGTAATGCTCCCAAAGGAGGTGAGAGACTCCACGAAAAATGTTGTGACTGGGTGATAGAATCTCTCTAATCATTGGCTAGTGCAAAGGATTAATCTGGCACTCTTACCACCATCTGCACAGGACATTCCTGGCTCCTAGGAAGAGGCCTTTAAAATAAAGAAGGCCCTGCTGGAAGACAAATCCTGACTCCAGACTTCTGACTCCTGCTGGTAAAAGAGGACTTGCAAAAGTAATTAAGGACCCCCAAATCCCGCAGGCACACAGGAACTGGAACTGCTCTCCCAGGGTCACGTGGTTAGCCTCCTGTCTACCTGCTTTAGGGACACAAAATGCAGAAGGACCTCAGACTCTAAGAGGACTCGGCAGACTAAAGGGGACTAGCCCCTGCATGAGACCAGGATAGAAAGAGACCTGGTGCCCAGAAGTTCGCGCTGAGGTAGTAGAGGCTAAAGAACTGACCAGAAGAATCTTTTCCATCAGTTGCAGATGATGTCTGAAGGTAAAACCTATGACTGACAACCAGCTTCATGTAACTGATCTCCACTACATCCCACCCAGCCTAAAATTGTGCCTAGGTCCCCAACCACCGCAAACTGTTTTTTCACATATTCTAGAAACTGCATGCCATAACACTTTAAAAATCATATCTCTAGTTCCCCATAACCTATTTTAGCAATTTGTGTGTCTTTTTACTCTTTTACTCTTTTTTACTATACTTATCTATATTGGTTTGGAAATATTATTGTGTTGTGTTCTTTAGAATTATTGGTACTGCTTGAACTTAGCATGCAGTTCTCTGGGAATTACCTGTTGCTTGTGACACAGCTATCAGGGATTGAGCAGAGGTGCTCTTAGAACTGTGTTTTGGCCTAAGCAGAGTGGGTTTATTGATTTGGTAGGGATACCACCCTTCCAAATTAGTAAACCCATTTCTGACACTGGGGTACTCATTTTTGTTCATAGGAGCCCAGCCTACTTCATAGTTAAGCTTTGAGCACCTGCATAGCGAGTCTTTGCAGGGATATCAGCCAGACCAAGTCACTAAGTCACCCAGTGACAATAATACAGTGAATGAAATTTGAGATACTCTACATATTTTTTTACATGGATTTATGAAACCAGTAATATTTTCTAAATGTTGTCACTACATAATTTATCTTTTCTGTAGAAATTTGTTATTCATTTTTTTCCTCAACTTATTGCATATTTTCCCAGAGATCAGGACTTTCTCTCTACTAATGAGCAACAAGGTACCAACAAGACCTCTCGACCGAACCCCTTTCAAATGTTAACGCAAGGACAATGCAGAGGCTTCAGTAATATTTACGAAGCCTTGCAAGGGGCGATTTGTGCAGCCTTACGTGGCTTTGTAAAGAAATTTAACACAGTGCTGTCTGCTTGGGCTGTGTTACATTTCAAGTTGGGAGGCTTTCTATGGGTTGGGCGCAATCCCTAATTCACTAAAGCTAGTAAACCTGGGAATGCGTCAAAATGCTACGCCTTCTCCAGTGGAGGGTAACAAGGAGAAACATTGTTATTCCTCATTGTTATTTCCTATTTCCTCTTTCTATGTGTGCTGCATTCTGCAACACATGTAGATATAGAAAATGGCTCTATGGATTGGTTTTGGGCAAGAAGGTGTCCCTTCGTACTCCCAAACAATCATGCCCATAACGCGGGCACCCTTGCAGTTAGAGTGCCTGCATTGGCATTAGGCTGCACAAAATGCGCCAGTGCAAAGAAAAAGCAGACATGCTCCATATCTTTGTAAGTAAGAAGCATTTCTGCGTTCTTTTTCATGCAATGCAGAAACTTTGCTGGCTGCCATGCGTTGAGTGAAAGATTAGTGAAAGATTAGTCATTAAGCCCCTATATCTTCATGCACCAATAACAAATTGGATATACATCTGTAGACCTTATTCCTAAAGTGATTCTGGCCTTTTCCTGAAGTATGCAACCTGTTAAAAAGAGGACATGGAGTGTGTCTGAAGGAATAATTACTGCTGCCTGATGTACTTTCAGTCTAATGGGACGAGACAGAGGTCTTCACATAGTGCTCCTCAGAGATCTTAGTAATTTCTCTGGTTCTGCCTTGAATCAAAAACTAGATTCCAGATGCCTAATTATCACTCAGATCAAACATATAGAGTATACACTGCATTTAGAGAGTGCTGTCCTTTGTATACACAAGGCTATGATAATATTCTAGTCTCTGGAAATATTATTTATACAGGGGACTCAGATAAGTAGTGTTGGCTAAGGCCTTCCTGCCCCCTTATAAAATCTCCCTAAATTTATCCTTTCATATCCAAAAAAAAGGGAGGGTAAAGCGGCCAATAAATATTGCTGAAATTACCGATTATTTATTGACTTAATGGTAATCAGATCATGTCATTCTAAGCCTCACCTCCACTCACCATTACAAACAGATCGCAGAGAACAGAGTTAGCAGGCGGTTGTCTCATATTGGGGATGATACACTTTTCTCGCTCGCTTTATCTAAACTTCCTGATTCTTCATTTCTAGTATCAAAAACGCTGTACACTCAGAAGCATTAAGTGATTAGAGGAAACACCATCACACACCTTCAATTTGGTACAAGATAGGGTAGTTACAAAATAGTGGTGCAACAGAGGGGCTCCACTTTCCATCTCATCAGCACTTGTATATCAGTGATGGGGCCTCATCTTCTGAGGGACTCTATGGTCTAGATGCCAGAATGTCTCAGAGAGCCATCATCCAGCATGCTTGGCTGTCTCTTCTTCCAGTAAATAAGCCCTGGTTGAGGAGTTTGTTGTTACCCTACACGAATCTAAACACCATTGATTCTCACAAAGCCCTCAACAGGTCCATTAAAATGAGTAGGTTGTAATGATACAATCTTGTGATGGACATTATATGAGGAAAGCCCGACAGCAATATGAGGACAAGAAAGAAAGAAATCCCTATAAATGTCTGTGTGTGTCACACTCCAAACCTACATGCCCTGAACAGATCATCAAAAGGATGGTTCTGTATGCCCATTTGTATCCTGGAAACTGTCTGGTTTTCAAAATGTATTTCCCTTCAATCTGATGTGAAGAATCCATTGCACCTGTGCTACTTAACATTCAATTTTAGAAATTGCATTTAGGATGTGTATGCTCCCGTTTATTGATATTTTTGTTACAGTTCATTCCATAATTGTATGAGCGGTGTCTCGAGAAGCTCGGTATTGCTAACAAATTCCGTGGTTCAAGGGGAATGCCACTAAATTAACATTAAAAACCAGAATATCAAAGACGTGGCATTTTTGAGAAATCAAGCAATCCATTAGTCGGAGTTTGAGTTAAAAGTTGAAGGCAGGCACAGTTCAAGGTTAAATTTCATTCAAAGCAGTCTAGTTTTCTGAACAATCCCGTGAGTCAGTTCTGTACGCTTTTATTCTTTTTCTAATATCTTTTTGCGACACCAAATAACCCCTCCTGCGAAAAGCCCACTATGTGAAATAGTGGACTGTGCAAGTCTTTCTTCACATCGGACTACATGGACGGCTTAGGGATGGGTATGGTCAATCTCCACGAGGGTACCTTTTGCTACAACTGAAGTATTTTATTGGGCAGGTGCTGTAAATGCCTGGCTTGGGCAAAATGTCATTTAAAAAAAAAAAAAAAAGGAAATACCTCTAGTTTTTGCAAAAAAATATGCATATTTTACCATACAATTTATTTCACTGTTGACAGTGGTAGTTCAACCATAGCATTTTGCGTAACAAACTCAAATACCAGTGACAGCTGTCACTAATGACAAATTCAAATACCGCCCACAAAGAACTGTTAACCTGATCCGGCTCTTGTTACAAAACAGAGAAACGTTCTTCCTGACGTTTTTAGCAGTGCTAGCATAGTCTCAGTCTAGAGCAGTTTAAAATACAAATCCTACATTTTATTTAATTACTTAGCCATCTTTCCAGCTGGCGAGAAAGGTGGAGTAGGCAACATCTATCTGTGTTTGCATTTTTCTAAAGTGTTTCAAAACATATAACAAACTTATAGAAGACCTTTCTCAATGATGTCAATAGTAATGCCCACATTTACTAAGATTTTGTATTGTGGGTTGCAACACTTTTTGGATGCAGCCTTGATGTCAAACCTATTTTGGCATTTACTAAGCCACGCAAAACCCAACTTGTGTGGTTTTACGTGGCTTTGTAAAGAAAAAAGTAACGCAACATAGCGCATAGCACTGCCTGGTGTTACCTTACGTCACTGAGACACTACATGGGTGGAGCATGGGCGTTTTAACCATGATTTGGGAAACATTCCTTCCACCACCCTGATGACAATGCTGTTAATGAACTAAGAAGCAAGTCAGTGGTCATGTGTGTCCTATATGTGGCTAGACTTGTATTATATATGGAGCAAAAGTTTTGTCCATTAAATCAAACAAGAGTGTTTTGTGTACAGCACACATGCTGAATTTGTGTTTTTGAAGGTGCTGTCATATGTGGCAAAGAACAAAATGGCAACTCAGTGAATTAAAATATTTGCCCAGGATCACATAATTTAAAAACAGTTTATGGGTTAAGTCGAGTAGATTATTGAGGTCACTAAACCTGAAGGTCTAGTAACATTCTAATGATTTTTAAAGGCCTGCCTGGGAAGATGAACGCCAACGCGCCACCCATGGAATGCACCCCTAACCCAAGGTAGCGCTTTGCGCTGCCTTCCATTATTTTTATTTTTTTTCGAAGCCACATAACCCGTCTTTTCTGTGGTTTAGTAAATACCAAAGTAAAGTATGCGTTGGGCTGTATCAATAAAGTGAAACAACCCTTAACGCAAAATCTAATTAGATTTGGGCCTATATTTTTATAAGATGAATTATGCTTCCTTCTGCGTGACGGTCACAAGAATAAGCGCACATGGAGCATTTCCACACTTGGAGGAAGCTGCAACGGAAACTAAAACAGTGCGAATAGGCGAGTGTTGGTAAATGTTGTAAGATGAAATAAAATTCACATAACATACATATCTTGCTTAGAGAATACATTTTCTCTTCCCTGACATATGAAGCTGCCCCTCCACTTCCACAACCTCACGATGTAGTTTGTGTGATCAAACAAGCGGCCATTTGCTCACAATAGACGTTTGTGTTTTTTTTTAAACACAAATTCATTATTTCACTGTCTATATGTTCCTGGAACTAAGTTTCGAAGATCTGACTGAAAGCAACAATAACAGAGCTCTCTGGCAGCGTGTTGTACGGTGCGTGATGTGGTTGGTTCCAAGTATTCGAAAGAAAGCGTAAGATAACTTATAAGTCATAAACCAGAGGGTGGTGCACACTACCAATGGAGGCGTATCATTATGTTCACAATGAAGTTAGGACTTTGCGATACAATGAGCGCAAGCTAACTGGCGCGTGAGAGGAGGTCCGTCGCAAGAAAAAAACAAACTCCCAATGAAATAACTCTTCAATTCTTCAGTAGGGGCAGCTTGTGTTTATTATTCTCTTCCTGTGCAAAGCCAATTAGATTTCAACCAGAGACCCCTTATTTTCCAGATAAGACTACGTCACGCGGCCCACTTTCAGTACTTCTGCCTAATGCCTCTTAAAGCCTAGAAACAGCATGCAAACCAGGGGTGTACCGAAGGACGTCACTGCTTTGCCTCCTGTTATGAATAAGGAGCAAGCCAAGCAGTGTGTATCAGTAGAATGTAAGGCACTGCACACATTCACCTCCTGTTCTATGTCTAGAAGTATATGTGCTAAATATCTGAAAGTTGTTTACCTCGAATATTTAGAACTGCATAGTCATACGGCTTTTCTGGTAGAGCCTTAGAACAGGTGCCTTAGTTGTAGCTTCTCAAATGTCTCTCTCTTTGCAGTAATTCCGAGGGAACGATACAGCGAGTGCCTGCAATACTTCCAATAACCACGCGATGTCGCTGACACCTACAACTTTAGATTTGTTTGCGGCGTGACCTGTACTACTTGTACACGAAAAAATAGGGGATTAAGAAATTGTTGATTGAAGGCAAGAATACAGAATATATTTTTCATTGGGGCAACTGTATTTTGCTGTGATTGTAAGAGCACTACACTACTATGTTTCAATACAATTCGGTTGGCGTTAAACTAACGTGTGCATTTAAATGATTTAAAAAATGAGGGAATCGTTTCGAGTGTATTCCTCTTATCCTGCGAAATTACATTGAAACTTCTTAGCAGTCACTCCAGCCAGCAGTTTAAGTCATAATAAACATCACCCCTCGGTGGGCTGTGTTTTGTTTACAGAGGGGTTTAAATACGATTCTTATTGTACGAATTATAACTATAAAGGACTCAGCAAGAGCCATCGATTACATGAACAGTACCTAACCGGGATATTGCATTAAATACATTTCAGTAGGTAGACAGGATCTCGGATAAGAAGGTCTGAGCCTCATTAGACTTCTGCATGCCCGGTAGTGACGTCAGCAGGAGGGTAATCTTCTGGTTAAACCTCTGGTTTGTCCCCTATGGGGGTTGGCTCATTTTGGGATGAGCTGGAGCGAGGTGGTGCATCTCCCTCTGGCCCATCGTTAGGGTCCTTTCCTTGACAATTCCCCATTAGAAGCAGCAGGCCAGAACCCTCTTGTCGCAAAGCAAATGCCCCTGACACCATGACAAGGCCTAACCGATACTGTCATTAACACAAATGTTTTTTGGGGCGCGTGGAAGTTGGTGCTTATGCAGGGGTGGCTCCTCCATCATGAAGGAGGAGCATCACCCCACTTGACAGAGTTAGTCAGCGAAAAATAAAATTAACATTTTATATTCTGCTGACTGACTGAGAGACAGACCCGATGCCAGTGTATTGTGGAGCGTGGCCGCACCATGGCAGGGGGAGGAGTGATGGGCACTGTAACGTGCAAATGTCGGTTTGGCATGCAGTCTTAGGCCGGCCAAAGAGACATGTGCACTTATGTTTTTCCAACCCATACAGTTTGGAGAAACAGCACAGACTCCCAGGCATTGTCTGAGCGGCAAAAACCGGGCTGCTCAGACTAATCCTGGTGCTGCTCTCAAGCTAAGTATAGCATGAGAGCAGTGCCGGGATTGGGCGGTGAATCTGAGTCCCAGTGACTGCCAGGAGGTGAGCCGGAGAAGAGCACTGAGTCGGCGGCCTTGACAGTTAACTTTTTTTTAAATTATTTATTATTCCCCTAATCACCCATTCCCTATCACTCAAAGCACATATGTTTGTCACACCTCTCAGTGATGACACCCGGGGCTGCCAGCACCCACCTTCCTATGCCACTACTTATGGTGGGCCCGTTATGCTATGGCTGCTGGGAGTATAACAGGGACCTACATCTGACTTTGACACCCCTCACCCCCAATCTTTATATGTTATGCCATTCAGGCAAAAGGTAACTTAATATGGCTAAAATCTCAACTGGTACGACCCTGAACCCCCCGTGTCTAGTTAGAGATGATGTGGCCCAGCCAGAAGGATGAATGGGCCGCACAGGTCCTGGTGCTACTTCTACTTCCAGTTGTACAAAAGGACGGTCTACACTCTGTAGGAAGGGAGGGAGCACGCACCTCTTGATTTTTCTACGTTAGGCCACATCAAAGAAACAGGCGAGGTGTCAGCCTTGCACCTTTGCTAAATTAAAATGTACCACATTTGGAGGGTTATTGTGGAACTACGTGCTCAGACTATGCCTTGCAGACCAATCTGTTGTTGTTGAGGAAGTACAGAGAGTTTGTAACGTTTGCAGCACCGGACTTTCTACACACCTGCATTAGGTGCACACTACTAGCGTAGAGACAGTAGTTACCAATGACATTAGGAGTGGCTGATCTTTTTTCCCTGCCAAAAATCTCCTCTTGCAGACTAGCAGGGCAGTTAGACAAGTGTCCACCACCAGGAAGATCGAGGGACAAGGGCTTGTGTCTCTTTACTGTGCTCAGTGCCAACGAAGTATAAACCATATTTACTGCCACCAATACCCCTATACAGCAGTCGAAATGCACGATGAAAAGTATGGGAACTGTGGTCCTGCGGGAGTGTGTGGGTCAGCAAGTGAGTGGTCGAAGTCATAGACGTGGCAAAGAACAAAATAATCTGTAACTATTTTCTTTGGCTTTCATCTACAGATAGCTGCATATAAATACAATGTACACACATACAATGAAAAGTAAATGCAAATTCAATTTATCTGTGGGAAACACACTTTTTTGGTAGGAAACCTGCAATCACTTCAGATGTCTGTGGGTGTAACCAGACAGTCACTGATTGGCAAAAAGTTTGTGTTTATAGGTATACTATGCTTTCAAATGTTCTGTTTTAGTAATATGCAGACTGGACCTACTAGATCTAATGCAAATCTTTTTAAAGGTTTCCATTAGAAGGATAACTTCCAGATTCTATCAAAGCCTATACTGTCTCCCAAGCAGCCTTCAGATTAGCTGATTAACTCATTGCACACCTTTAAATTTCTCTCAGGAGCAGAGACCCTGAACAGAAGGCTCACTTCTTCTTTAGCTACCTCTCTCTTCTCTTACTTCACAGCAGAGTAGTCCCTTCGTTGGCCATGGTCCTGCTTAGGGGGCTTTCCCTAAAAGGTTTTACCTTTTGTCCTCCTGGTTTTTGCCAACTCTCTTTCCATGACCTTAGGACTCTGGACACTTTCCTACTGTACTTCAGCGGGAATGTGTGTGCAACATTCCTACGTGTGTCAGGAAAAGGTGCTTACTTGATTAGTTTAGGTGTCGTACCTGTGAGAGCCCTGTAAAAAGGTACACCACATACCCAGGGTGGGTACTGCACTGACTAGTAGTGGGACGCATAACTGATTGTGACACCCACTGAAATAGCCTGTTATACATGTATCGTGGTCAGGGTGGTCTTTCACATTCATTAGCCAATCCTGAGGGGGCCTTTTAATACCATCAGAGCGGCCCTAGGTCCTAAAGGGTGAAGCCCTGGATAGGTGAATGCCTGGGTAGATACATACGTTTGCTCGCTGCTCCGGTAGGGAAGAACACCTATGTAGTTTTTCCCTACCTAGGAGGTTAGCGCTCCCCATGGGACACCTCCTGGGTTTTGCTGATTCTCTTGTTGTGGCCTTAGGGCCTGTAGCACTTTCCCACTGTAAATGCAGTGTGAAAGTGTTACCCACTCTTCCTACCCATGTTAGGAAGTGGTGCTTATCTGATTTTTCTAAAACAGGTCACCAGTCTGCAATTGCCATGGCACTTGCACCTTTGGTGTTTCTAAATATGTGCCCAACCTGTGATTGTAGGTCTGTGTGTGTGTGCAGCTGTGCTTCTAAATCACTAGCTACCCTGACAGGACCTTTCACTACTACTAGTGCGCCAGAGGGTACGCCTTAAGGGGTGAAGTGAGTGGTAGGTGAAAGGTTGGGCAGGTACCCGTATGTTCCCTGCTCAGGTAGTGAGGAATACCCATGTGTGTTTTCACTACCAATGAAATTTGCTCTTCCTATAGACCAACATCGAGAAATATTTGAAATTACTTCAGGCTGCAATAGTGGATTGCCGTGGAGCAGCCTCATAATGCTTCCTATCATTGGATTCACAATGACAGATCCTTTCAAGTGGTTAAGGTGTTTTTGTCATTACTAGCTTAGAAATGACACTTCTAGAAGTTGAGCATTTCTCTGGATGCTTTTTTTCTTGGCTCCAGTCCACATTTGAGGCTGGGGAGCACATCTGGGCATTCTCCAGCGACAGCTATAAAACACTGGGCATGCAACTAGAATGACAGACATCTGCCATTTAAGGGCATGGTTGGATAGATTGGTTGAATAGGTTTTGACGCCTGGCCTCTGGAGCCAGATTATGCCCCCACTAAAGATTAAGGTCTACATTCCATGGCTTTATGGCAGACAGGACTGAAATTTAGCGGAGACATCTGTAGTTCAAAGGAAGACCCTTTGAACAACCTCCACTTAGAAAGCACACTACAGTATACCTACTGGTACTATATTTTACCAGGGTAGAGATACACTTGGGAAGTGGGACCAGAGAACCTGGAACTGTGTGGTGCACACTGTCAGATAAATCTGTTGTGCATAAGGAGGATTACTGCCATTGAAACGGGCCATGCACCCTTCCTGAATAGTGGCTAGCTTGGACTGACCACTTATCAGTGTGGCACCCGGGCTTGTTGGCTTGCCCCCTGTTCTTTTGGAGGTCTCAGGAACATCAAAGATCTCCTACAAGGGACCCACACCATCTACTTGTGACACCTGGACAGCGGTACACTCTTAAGTGCCCACATCATCTGCTGGATCCCAACTGGTAGCATGGCAGGAGTGTGGAACTACGAATTGTGCCTGGCGACCGGATTGCCTTGTCTGGAGCCCCAGAAGTCTTGCCCACATCTAAGGCGTGTGGTCCCTGCATCATGGGGACCTTGGCATGCATAAGCATCTTGTTGGTGGTGAGCGGATTCACCGGTTGTGGGATCCAGGGTGGCCCGCTTCATCGATTGTGCTGCATCTTCCTCACGCGACACACCGACTGCATGATCATTGTGTGCGGTGTCTGATTTACAGGTTGCGTCCCTAGGAGGTGGGGGTGTTACCATAGTAGTGCCTCCTTCTATCTCATGAAGCATTGCTAAACTTGCATCTGTGTATGTGACCGGGCTTGCATGGTGCAACCCATATCAGCAGGCATCGGATGTTGTGCCTCATTTTCAGGGAGGTACGGATTTTCCAACTCTTCATTGTGAGAGATCGGAATTGTCTGGTGCGACCTATATCAACTCACACCGGATGTTGTGCCTCATTTCCAGGGAGGTTTCGAATTTGCAACTCTTCATTGTGTGTGACCAGAACAGTCTGGTGCGACATGTATCAACGCGCACCAGACATTGTGCCCGGATTGCCTGGGTGAGTCTCTGATCAGTGTGTACCTGATGGGGTGCCTCCTTAAGAGAGTGCTGCAATGCATCATTCTCCATTCATCGATTGTTTCCTTATTGGCCCTCAGCGCAGCGTGCCAACTGTCCTCTCCTCACTCAGCCCCCGCTGACATTTTGTTGGCAATCCTTCTGAGTGACCGACTATTGCCCTCAGCCCGCTTCTGCTCCGCATCCTGTGAGTGAACTTCCCTAGTGGCTTCCAACCCCCCCTTTGATGACGCTCCTTCGCTGGAGCAGCCGTGCGCAATACAAATAGCACTAACATAACATAACATAACATTAGACCTGCTACCTACCCCCACATGATTCCCTGGGTCCCTGACTTAGTGTGACTTCGGCTGCTTGTAATCTAGTATCTGGGGGTGTCGAGGGGTGGGTTATCTTCCATCTGTGGGCATAGGACAGGTTGGTTGAGCTGGAGGGTGGAGGGAGGCTTGGGGCACGGTGTCTGCAGTGTGCTATCAATTGACCTTCTGCGTATCAGTGGCACCCCATTATGGTGTTGAGTGTGTATGTGTGCAATTATGTTTTGTGCGGACCTGCTTGATATTGTTTGCACCACATATAGGTGCAGAGTGAGCGTGTGTGTGGGAGTGACAGTCTGCGGATCGCCTGTGACTCACGACACTGGCTGGCCGTGTTGCCTTACACATTGGTTTCTTGCCAGAAGAACACTATGTTTAACCTTGGTTTTACCTGTGCGGCTTCGGCACATGAAGCTTCTAAAAAGTGCTCTAATTGTTTGTATGTACATAATTCTGATATTGTTGTGACCCGAGTTGCACCCTAATACTGTGGTGTATTGAATTATAATTGCTAGGGTGGGCCTAGGGGTTGACAACGTGTTGTGAAGTATAAGGGTACTGGGACATGGTTGGGCCTAGTACTCCTAGTAATGTTTCCAAGTGTGAATTGTGCCCGAAATACATGATGTCCATGTTGTGTTGATTATTGTGTGCGTTAAATACAGACATTATTTACATGCATCACGTGTGAAGTCCCTTTTGGACGCTAAATGTATGTATCGTCAGTGCTGTGCCAATGCTTTGCACATTACCTCCGTGATCAATCTGGCTGCTCAATGACAAGCTACCTAAGGGTGAGCATAGGTTAAACATTGTGTGTAAGCACCTGCTCCTGATGGGAGTGGTAGGTTCTGACTGGCTAGGGCATCACCTCACCCAACCTGAAAGTGCTGGTTCCAACACCCTTCTTCTCCCCTTCAACCTGTGGCAAAACAACAGTTCAGGGAAGTTTTCTTTTAACCCCTTCACTGCGGGGGCTATTCTCCTGCTGTGCTGGGGGAGGGGGGGCGCAATGCGCCCGCATGCTCATGACGAGCTGAGCTCGTCATGAGCTACAGTGCTCCTGTGCTCATGACGAGCTCAGCTCGTCACAGGTGCATTGGCTCCGTGGAACGTTCAGCACAGCGGGGGAATTATCCCCGCGTGTGAGCATTCCACGGGCCATGACGAGCTGAGCTCGTCATGAGCACCGGAGCACCGTGGCTCATGACGAGCTCAGCTGGTCATGAGCATGGAAGAGGTTAAATAAAAAGTATGGGACCTGTTTTGATCAAATGAATAAAGCTTGGAAACGCTGTTCCCCTGCCCACTTTGACTTCTGCCCATATACTGATGACGGTAAAATTGACCCCACAGACAACAGCGAAAAACAAGGGATCCTGAATAATTTACACCTCAACAACAATTCATATTTTTGAAAATAAAATGCGGTTGAGACATAGTCCATACCTCAGCAACTCTGTTTTTCTGTTATTGTTTACAGTACTTGTATTCCAAGGAATACAGGGGAGCCCCATGTGCAAGATATTGAGAATAATAGACAGCATAAACGGATAAGGATAATTCAACCCTACAACAATAGTAACTGCAGAACTATGTTAAAACGTCACCACGTTAAACACTGGCACAAGAAAACAGGCCTAGCTGTTGTGAACAGAGGCACCCCTTTGGCAAACAGATCTCATCTAGCTGTGAAAGATCAAGGCACTAACGTGTCCAGACACAAATCAACTATCAAATGACGGTTCAATTATTACTACTTAACTCCCCGAAATTGTACCATCCAGTGAGCGAGCAGGAAGTGTACCTGTAATCAGGGTTTTAAGTAGGCCGGGTCTTGCCAGTGCTCAGCACCGGCAGTTCTAAAAAGCAGGTGCTGAGACGGGTCCCTATCAGGCTCTCTAACTTTGTCCTCACCATCAGAATGAAAAAAAATCTTAACTCCGCAGCAGTATCATCCCTCTCTTCCTGTGATGGAAGTTAAAGAGACTCGGTATCGTTCTTTCACAATCTCATAATTTAAGAACTGAAGCCTTTTCAGTGTTATAACAACGACTGTAGTTGCTGCTTATTTGGCTTATGCAATAAACAACCATATATAATACCTGTTGTATTATATATCTGGACGCAGTGACACAAGCAGCAAAATACCAGTCGGGCGTCACACTATGCTAAGCACAGAATGTTACCTTATGTGGTTTAAGTCACACCCTTAGTTACATCGGCCACACCCTTTTGAGAGACTCCCCCACCCCCAGTTTTCTCTATCTCACTTAAAGCCCTGCCTGTAGTCAGTGCTTTAAATGTGCCGGTACTGTCCAGTACGGAGTACTGGCACTTTTTTTTTTAGAGGGAGAGTACCAGCACTTCTCAAGAAAGACGTAATACATTTCATTGGAGAGTACCGGCACTTAGAAACAAGCAGGTACTCCTGCACAGAGTACCTGCACTTGTATTTTTCCCTTTCAAGCACTGCCTGTAGTTACAGCTCAACTTGTGCACAGGCCTTGTAAAGGGTGTGTACGAAGGGGCTGCTTTAACGGCGAGCCTTCTGCTGGGAGCAGCTTTTCTGGAGATGTTCTGTCGCGCGGAGCTCACACACAAAGACACCGTCTCCGTCCTGATAATGGCTCGCTCCGTTTAATTGGTTATCTGCAGCGCTTAGGGCTCCTGCAGAAGGTACACGCACAGTACAGTTCCATTAATCAATGTCACTAAACTGGAGCAGGTGTGCGTCTACTTCACGGAAGAACGTTGATCCTCTCGACACCTCCAGCAGACGCCGAGCACCTAAGGAAAAGGCACACCAGGATACACGGATCAAATGTACCTCTCTCGGCACAGAACAAGACAAAACCGTCTGCAACCCGCGCAAATGACAACTTCTGAGCTGCGAGTCGTGCACAGAGCACGCGCATGCTCAGACGAAACGGGCAATCTCTACGCAATTTAGAACGAGGCGGGGTGCATTTTTTTTTTACCTCGCCTTATTGTTTTATGGGCGTAAACATGCGCAACCCCGGGGCTTGACACAGACACTCGCCTCAAAGCATGCCAACAGACCTCCTGCCATCTTCTAAGGGGAAAAGCACAACTTCTCGCTACCAGCTTGCAAACCACACAGGTCCGCTGGTCCATGGCAGCTCCCTCCACCCAGCAGAGGGGCCACGGGCGACTGTATACAGAGCTGCAGGCCTGGAAGCAGACAAATTCCACAGCATTTTACTTCCAATGGACTTTGACTTCATCCAGCCTCGACCTTGTTTCCTGAGCAAAATCCGGCTGTTGCTGAATGACCTTGTCATTCATACTTTCGTGCGAACACGAGGGGTTTGACCTTCCACGTTTTGCCAAAGGCTGAGCACGCTGGCCTGGGCAGAAAAGTAACAGAAAATGAAAAGTTCACCCCGGGAACAAACGGCATGAGCAATGAGATGCGCATGTCACGGATGGCCGGTCACAGCGCGCGCATATATTATTCATAATATTCAACTTAAAACGGGCTCTCTTCCAAACACCCTGTTCCCGAAGCTCTGGATTATAAGAGCAGTGAATACGCTTGAGTACCACAGAAATGGGGACCCTCTTAGTATAGCTCCACGACACTGCCACATTTGTGATAACCTGTATTACATAAATCACATTTTTGCTATCACTGTGCATAAACTGAGGCAATCCGCCGCGTAATTCAGCGCGCCTTGAGCGGAGCAGAGCTGCGCCAGCTCGGTTAGCAAACCCAGAACCATCGAGGGATCGCGCCTGCCCTCCATTTCTGGGGAAATAATCGAAAGTATACGCCGCGGGCGGAGACGCCGCGGCCTCCGTTCCACATGAACATCCCAGCTTGAAAGAAATAAGTGCTGTCCAGTGCTGAATTCCTTTCCCATTCAGCGCATCCCGCGCGCGATGCACTGATTCACCCTGACGTGCGGCCCAGTCACCGCGCGGCCTTCCCCGCCTAATCCACTGGGACAATGGCGTGCGTGTGCGCCAAGCGGGGCCCGTGGGGGTGGGCGAGTGATGGCGATGTACTAATCTGGATGATTGAAGCTTTCTGCTAGAGTGAATCCTGCGGGCCCTCCAGTGTGGGCTCTTTTTGGGAAGGTTTTCCAATCCGGCGAAAGAGGCTGCACTCCGTGACGCACTGAGGCTCGCGCTGAGGCCTACCTTCTGTCACATTAGTGCTTTGGAAACCAGCAAACGCTATCAACTCGGGCACTCGGGTTATTGACGGACAAAACAGTCGCATGTGAACACATGCGCGCGCACTCAGAGAAGGACTGTGATTGGGGGAGTTTGGCATGATGCCACACACTATATGTAGTGTACCAGCGTGGCTCATGTGGAAAAGAGACACGTGACTCACAGTTATTAGTTCGATTCAATAGCGTCCACAGTGCGTCATCGTCTCCAGTGTAACACAAAATGGTGCCTGGCCTCGCAATGAAATCTGAACTACATGAACAATCAGGGTTCAGTGGGCCCCTCAAGTCTCTGGGCTCCGGTGCCACTGCACCTGCTGCACCAATGAAAGCTACGCCTCTGATTAGATTCTATTTGAGGCTGGTAAAAATGAGGGAGGCTGATGGGAAGCTAGGGTCCTCTGTTTTTCATTTATCCCGTTGTTGCAGATCAAGGTGCCTAATTCCCCCTGTCTGAGGAGGTTGCCCCTGGATAGTTGCTTAGGAAAAATCTCATAATGGAACGACGGACCCCAATGTTATTATGTTTATGCTATCATAATTCGTTTTGGATTTATTATAATGGTCTAAAAAATCATTTGCAACCTCTTTGCTGTCAAAGCAAACAAGAAGGTATAGGTGACGTGATCCAAACTAAAAATGAGTTGTATTCTCGCAATAAGTATCAAATAAACATATATTAACAGAGCGGATATATCTGCAAATTATTTCAGAACAGGCCTTTAGAACTTTTTAGCAGGCTGAAATACTTAGTTCTTCCATTAGATTTGGGCTGGGGCGAGGAAACGCCAGGTACCAAAATTCATTTTTGTTTTGTTAGAGAAAATATGAAAATACAGAAATAATCTCCACTTCAAATTAATTGTACATACAATCTCCCAAATTTAATAATTGTGGAGGTGCTGAATTGCGACTTTTTTTGATTTCAGTTGCACTGTAGCAACATTTGATTCTGCAAGAAGAGGGGCACTTTCTGAGCTCTTCTGTATCAAAGGCCAAGAACTGCCTTATCTGTTCAAGATGAAAATATGTGAACGCCTGCTTGTGTTCAGAAGGAGGTGTCTTCAAGGAGGTTCGGCTTTAGCTCTGGAGGCATCCAGTAAAACAATCTTTGGTGCCCCCCACAATAGCCTTCTTCTCCACAGATTTCCTCACTACCACCCCCCAACAGTGCCCCTCATCTCTCCACAGCCCGTTCTCACACGCATTTTATTTGGTCTATGACACTACTAATATCAGTGTAGGATCTCACAGTACTTTATGTCAAACACATTATACATAGTCAATGAATCACGTCTGTAAATCAGTCTAAGGAATAGTTACATAAGTAAATCGTGATTACAATTCATATATAATTTACCAAATCATATGCTGCTAAAATATTATCAGATCCGATATTATTTTCTAAAGCACCTGAAGTTGACTAACATAACTGGGACTGAGGTTTGAGATTTTATATATGATGAAGTAAGGGAATCTATGCTTAGCAAGGTTTATAAAGGGCTGAGCAGCAGAAGAGTAGATGATTGTGAAAGATTGGCTAATCAATGGAGTAAAATATTGGAGATTCCTGTAGGGGTAAGTACTATAATACAAGCATTTGGGCACTATAAATAGGTAGTGCATTCTATTAATTTGAGGATGCATCAACATCGGACGATCTGTCTTCTTTATTACACACCGAGAGGATAGCCAAGTGGGCGGCTAACAATATAATTACAGATAGGATGACGTACCCAAGGTGTGATATGTATAAGGCAGATTTCAAACATATGTTCGTAACATGTTTAGAGCTAAAAACATTTTGGCAGGATGTTCAGAATATCATCCACCAGAAATTGGGTTTAGACATACCTTTGACAGTAGGGGAAATTATGCTGGGCAGCAATAATGTTGGACTAAAAAGCAGCGGCCTATAATCTATCTTGCTAGTCTCGGCAAGGCTGATTATTGCTCGAGAATGGATATCGCCAAAGCCTACAATTTTGTGATGGATTGGTGGCTTTTAGTCCAACAGACATATGATGTGGAACAGGCATTGGCCAAGTCAAGAGGCATACGTTCAGTTGCCAAATGTAGTAGAATATGGGGGTCTTGGCTTTAGATAACCTTCTGGAAATTCGAGGATACTTAACATGGTGTAAATAAGTGGGTCCTAGTATGTATTTTGGTATTTTTTTTGTGCTCCTCGTTTAATTACTTTATCCATGATATTATGTTTTGATATTGGCTGTAGGCAATATTGATGCTGCTTTGATGTATTTGATTGCGCTATAATCGACAAAATAAAAAAAATTAACAAAAAATAAAGGAATAGTTACATAAGACAACAAGGATTACAAGGTGTAAGAACCATATGTAATCCATACTAGTAGCCTATACATTTTAAGAGTTTTTGGACTGAAGGAACACTAACTTAGGATTTAAAACATACCACAGTGGTTGGGGTTAGCTATACTAATAAGAATGTATATCTATCCAAACCATACCTTTTTTTAAGCAACATTAGGAGAATGAAAGCCTTTAGAGAAAAACAATGTTCTAACCTATATCATGCAGTTTACATGCAGCTATTTGATGACAGTTCATAGGCCACTGTGCATAATTAGCATTGTAACTTATGAAATGCAAGTAACAAAAGGTTCTCTATGACAAAATCATCAACTCACTGAGATTGCCACATAAAATACAGTTCTGTGATGTGCATTGTACATATTCTTTGCAGCAGGCATATTAACCCTCTGAGCGACTTTATGATGATTCAAAACTGCCACTTGACAAAGTTGAGATCTTTAACAATCACCAGAGTTATCTTGACATTTGTATTGTTGACTGAAAACTGACAGACACACAAGGAACTCTGCAGCAGGTGCTTTTCAACCCATAAGTTATTTACTAACACAGTGCCCTTCTTCCACCTTTCCCCCAAGATTAGTGTCCGGTGTGGTTGCACCTGCCACACCCCCTAAAGCCGTCCCTGTCTGCAAGGTCACAGCATGAAACAGCTCAGTAGGGTGCATTTCTGGTGTCATGATTCAGACAGCGATGGTGTCTGCATTGAGCCAGGCCATGGTATTAAAAACGTGTTCCCTCCGATTGTTTGGTCTGTGTGCATGGACATCCATGCTTGGAAACAGTATCTTTCTTTTTGAATGCTGTAATTCAAAATTACAGTTCGTGCTCACAACTTAATGAATTTGTGATCAACATTTAGGGCCGCCTTCTGTATGCAGCATGCTTTCTGGGTCGCCACTGCCATACCTCTGTTACCTTCTCTACAGTGCACTTTGTTTTTCACTAAAATGGAGCTTCATTTTTACTCACCATTATGAAACTCCTGATTTGTTCAAACGCCTTGTTCCTGGCAGTGAATGAATGCGTACGTGTGTGATTGTATTTGTATTGCACTCTGAGCCAGTTTCCAAACCGACAAAAAGGATGTTGCAATATTTCTCTGTAAGGTGGAAGGCACCACTTAGATCTGCTGTGATCTGAAGGGAATGAGTGAAATTACAGCAGAGGAAACTTAACATTCTTTCGATCAGAGCTAGAAAAACTGGGAGTAGTTATATTGTATGATGATAATATTGGTTATTTACAGTGCGTACAAATATCAAGAGTGCTAAATGAAGCAGTGTATAAAAGCAAGTCATTCATATGCATTGGGAGCATTTATGATAACTGCTGACATTTATATGCAAATGTTTCATGACACTGGTAATTTAAAACAATATGCACTCTAACCTGTATTTCAAGTATTTTTTTAAATTTAAATCTGTGAATGTATTGCCTAAGTTATGATTTAAAATAGAAGGTATTCAAATGTCAAAATAACAAATCCAAAGAAAATGCAATAAGGTACACTCATCTGCGCTCTTCAACTTATTTGCAATTATGATGCAATAATATAAGTGCCTTTGTGTAGTCTGCTACTTTGAGACATTAAAGTTTTAAAGGTAGCCTTGTCATGGGTGACTGTGCATGGGTGAGAAGCTTTCACTTTGCATGTGAACTACTTTGCATTTGGAAGACAGGTTTCCTTTCACTTGTATTCAGTTTGACCTTTCTCTTTGTTCATCTGAAATACAGATTTCAACCTTGCAACATTTATGTTATCTTTACTTACTACCAAGTTTTTTTTATTGCTTTTCACTTTTTCTCTTCTCAACAGGAAAAAGGCAACTATATCCAACAAGTCATCTAGCAACCCCCCTCCAATGACCCCGAAGAACAAGGTAACATGCTGTGACATACATCAGAGTTGTACAACCTTAAAGCACCTCTCGCTCCCAAGTTCCAGGACATGCTCATGCCCCTAGTCCCGATTATTCTCTGTTGGACCCTTGCCCACCTCAAGCTTGCAAGAACATGCTTCTCACCATGATTGCAGTCATCCCAGCAAGAAACCCCATGAATAATTCCCTCAATCCTTCCATCTTCACAATTGACATCAAGACAACCTTCTGCAAGTCTGTCATAAAGAAGTACTTTAATTCAGCAAGTCAACCCGGCTACTGCCCTTGATGGAGCATTTTAATGCAAACTGATTGAAATTGACGTCTTCACTTGGATCTCCAATTTGTTGGGTGAACTAATCTCCTCTCTGACCACTAGCCTAGCGTCCACCCTGGCAGAGAAAGGGGTCCACTCTGATCTCCATCTGGAGTACCAAGATGATCAAAGTTGATAGAAACGGAGTTGCTGCCCTGTTACTTGTGGACTGGTCGGCTGCCTTTGGTACAGTCCGACTCGCCTCCATATTGGCAAGTCTGGAAGATCTAGGCACCCAGGGAAGAATCCTTTCCTCCTACCTCTCTTACCTGTGAAGCATCGCCTCATTTATTCGGTACTCCTGTTCACACTTAATCTCGGGTGCCTACGGCCTCCATCATTCTTCAAACTGGTCTTGTATCCTGTCCATTCAGCAGATATTATCATGTGCAAGATAACTCTGTCTTTCATTCTTACATAGTTAACATAATTAATTGGTTCCTCAGGGACTGGGCTATGAATAAATAGGGAAACTACGACACATACCTTAATGACCTCCCACGTCTGTTAGGTTGATTTATTGTCATCTCTTCACTTCTTTCCAGTCATACCAGGCATTGTTTCAGCTTCTCCATTGCATGTCAAGCTGGTGCATTCAAGGAAGCTTTTCTTCTGAACCCAGGAGGGATTTAGCAATCCTATAGGACTACCGCGCAGGACCTGTCTGGTGCATTTGGGGATGACTGATACCTGAAATGTTCCAAATGCCCCATTATTATATGAATTTCCCGGATTACAGGCATGGTCCCTGCAGAGAATCCAGCATGGTGTTCCCCTAGATGGGAAACCAATGGATACTGCCTTCTTATAACCTATAAGCTGCACCCTCACGGTGTCTATACTTCAGATCGTTAATCTTTGAAGAAAATACATGAACTCTATTTTTTAGTTTCCAGGATGTGGTTTTCGAATTTAGTTCTTCTTTCAATGTGATCTATAGGTAGAGAGCAGGCAATAGCTACAAATCTGCAATTCATCCTTCTAAAGTTGATATACTGAGGTGCATTACTTTGAGATGTGTTCTTTACCCCACTAGAACACTATAGACGATCTATGGTAGAAAAAACACCACTCAAGAACCTGTATTTTCCAGGCTAATATTATGTATGAAAACAAAAGCATTTTGCCTTTCATCTGAACAGGGATCGTATTCTGTTGAACATTTCTCGTATGATGGCATCGGGGATCGAGGCAGTTTCTCTCAAAGTCACCTCTGTTTTAGTAGTGGACTCTTCCATCAGCACATTAGATGTGTCACTTTTTTTCTGCCGAGCTGCGTCTCGTCCCTCGCTTTTCCTAGTGCTGTGAACAGTCTAGGTCCTAAATTCCCTCTGTTGATGAAGTCAAACTGCACCTAACAATTTTAGCTCAGTGCAGCAACATTCCATCTGACATCCCGTGTTCTCCCATGCAGGGGTCACGTGACCCAGAAGTTTTGGCTGCCATGTCTATTTGACATATGACCCCTTCATCTTTGGCCTGGATAGGCCTGGCTTGTTCAGTAATTTGCGCCCCCTTTTTGTTCCCAAAGGGTAATGCTTTTCCACTAGTTGTAGTGTAGGGGCACCCGCTCAGAGGCTTGTTTTTTCCACCCGCATATTTGATCTCTTTGAGGGACTACAATAGATTCCTGTTTTTATCAAGAAATATGCTCCATCTTTTGCTGAACCATAACCCTTGGTAGAGGTGGTAGCTATGCAAAGGCCGATCGACCAATTGCTGCTTCTAGATTTCGCATAATATGCACCTTTTCATGTTTTTTGCTTCTTCGCTTTATGGAATACTTTTAGTCACTAAATAATTCGGTGAATTGGCCACTCGCTGGTAATGTCTATGAATGTCTTGCGGGTCATCATACATTTGTGCACTGTCGGCTAATACGGCTCTCTAGCCTTCGGAGGTCCACTCCTCGAAGAGTACCTCTGCAACACACTCATTCAGGACCTCAGAAGGAACCATGGATGGACCCATTCCCTTAAAAATCAATTAGCCACATGTCTGGGTCATTTGAGGGTTCACAACCTCCCAATGTTTGAGGTTCAATACTGGAGGCCGGGTCTTTACTCTTTCACTTTCTCTGCTGGCTTGGTGCTGGAAGATTTCCTCTGTTAACCCTTTGCGTTCAGGGCAGGGTGGTAGTTAAGGAAGCCTGCTGAATGTCTGATCAAGTAGAGTGTGTTCAATAGAGGTTATTTTGGTTTCTTTGTGGGGCAAGTTAAGTTGAGAATAATAAAATAAGTGTAGCTTTTGAGTGCAACAGGCGCTTTAGTGCATAGTTTGGCTGTGTGACGTGGCACAACTATCTGAATAGTGTTGGTTTGAGTTTCATGTTATCTGTTGGGAAATGGAGTGCAACAGGTTTGTTCTGCATCCAGTGTTGTGTGATGAAAAATGTTCTATCTACTGTAAGGTCAGTATCTTCATCGAATAGCTTGCTTTGCATGTTTATTTTGTACCAGTTTCTTTTCTTTTCTGTTTCGACATTTTCATGATTCTCAAATTGTTATGTCAGACTTCAGTAGCTCACCTAATCCTGTTTTTCCACTCTTTGGCTTGTTGTCCTGTATTTATAATTGCAAAGAGTACCCGAATAAAAAGAATACAACTTACGTGTGATAGTCACAGTCACCGAGTAGGCCATACTATTCATCATGTAACAATGGCGGAGTATAATATTAACGGCATGCAGGGATATTCCAGTTCTAACCTGGATTGTGGTTTGTAGAAAAACAACATATCCCATGACTTTCAAATTAATCTCCTGAAGAAGGGCATAGTACCCAAATGAACTGAGCTAGACTGAAATGTTTTTTTTTTATATACACTTTTCGAGGAATGTTTGGTGACATCAATGGATTAATCTATCTGATGAATTACATCTAAATTAATGGAACTAAAATTGATAAGCATGAACATGTGTTCAAAAGTGTAGCATCTTGGATCAAGGGAATGATACTTTCGACGAGTGTTACATTTGAATTGAGCCACAAAGAGCAGGTGTTTCTCACGATATTACCCGAAGAGCATAATTAAAATACAGCCTGTAATCAAAATAAGTCTTAATGATCGATCAACTTGTTGGCCCTCACTGGTCAATAACATTTTTATTTTGTAAACATGGTAGCCACTTCACTACATGTCAACAAAAATGCTGTATTTTCAGTCCTGAGTTTTTATTTGACAACTTAAAGCATGCTCTGTGTTGTCTCCATTGAAGCAACAAGACTTTCAGAGCTGAGATCAATGATTTTCAAACATGGCGTCCATTATGACGTGGAGTGAGGTGGCATTCCTAACTCTACAGGATGTTATCTAGTATCTGATTGTGCAAATTAAAATAGATGCCATATGCTTCACACAGATGCACACTTTAGCTGCATGTGCACTCCTGCTCCGTGAAACGCAGGGAGGTGAAGAGACCTGATCTTCCACGACACTGTGTTAGTGCTACCCCTATCTTGCTGCCTACAGTACCTCTAGACAGCTGTGTTACCCATCTCTTTACTAACACTTTAAATAAGTACTTAAGTGCTTGTAATCGAGAACTTTAATGTCCAGTATTCAATTCCCCAGCATCTTTTTCAAAGATTGTGTAATGTCACTTCCCGGGATACCATTTAAGATAGTGATACTCATAACACGACCCAGGGGTCCTTTGAGGCACTCGTGACCTTTCCATGCAGCCACTTGGTGAACTGGTATGCTCTTCACCTCGAATCAGCACTAACATTCTGAATGGAAGTCCTATAGCACTTAACTTTAGAAAAACCTTAATTTTTTTAAAGACATGTTACAACAAACGTGTAAAATTATGGTAAAAGCTCTTCAAAATTCCAAAACGTGTATTTCGTTAACATGCAGAACCTCAGTACTTCCGATCACACCACGGCATTGAGATAAAAAAAAAAATAGTTTTCAATTATGAATTTAGGATCATTCATGCTTCGCCGACCTTGACAACAATAGTGAACTAAGGTGCAAGTCAGTTTTTTATGCGCACATTGGAGTGGTCTGGGTTGCTATTATAAATGGACAACAGCAAAGTTTATTAAATCAAACACAAGAAAAGAAAAAGGAGGCAAAGTGGGAAAAAAAACAATTGCCTAGGGTTACACAATTTGGTCAAGTGGGGAAGCCGGGATTGATCCCAAGTTTTCTGGTTTTGCACAGTGCGATTCAGCCACTGCATGTACAAGCTTTGCTTCCTTTATATCCACTTTACAAAACCCATACCTCCTGACCGCCACCCTGCTGGTATCAACGCGGCCCATACTTTGTGGTCTCTAGAAAAATGTCTGTGAGTACCCATGATGTAATGGGTTCAAGAGGTGTGTAATGTCATGTCTTCTACCCGCTATGATTTCGCTGGCATTTCACCACTTTAGGCATATTTTTTCCCCCTGAGACTCTAATAAAAAGTGGGATGTTAAATTCAAATGCATGCTATAACACCAGCTTCCAAACATACTGAAATTCTGATTATCTTGCTTTCTACTGCAACCCGCGCCCTTTTCCCCCCCTTATATTCACCCACCAGACTTCCCAGGGAAATGCTTAAATACAGATCAGAAGTGACCTTGGATTCCATTACTTTTGCATCAGAAACGTACATAAACAGTTTGCATTGTAATGAAGCAAAATAGGGGTTCACTATCAGAGGCTTTAGGTGTTCTGTGGGCTTTGTATTAAAAGCAGATGCCACAATGTTGCCCCAACCTTAGAAGGCCGTCTCGCATTGCTTGGGGTTCTCTCATTTTGACTAGGCTGCAGCCAGCTTTACCTGTCGTTGCTGCTTACTAACATTCAAGATTTTTTATTTTACAGCATCGTGGACTTTGTTAATGTGTTTTGTTTGCATTTTGGTGCGTAGACCCGTGTGCAATACCAAAGTTGAAGCACAGTTGGTGCAGATAGGGCCTGGAGCACGCAAAGGGTTGACTTGACCTCTTGGCGGGATGCAAACGAGCGCGTGCTGTAAAACAGATGTCACAGAATCAAATGAGGTTTGCTCTATGCCATTCTGCTGTGCAAAGGCTTTGAGCATACTGTTACACCATCAGGGAGGCCGCTGTAATGAGCAGCACCTCGAGCCAGATTGGCAAGGACTCTGTCGAGCGAACATGTTCCTGGACAAAATGGCTGGCGCAGGCTCGGCAGTGAACCAGTGCAATTTACTCCTGATGTGTGCCTACTTTATCCACCACTTGAGTCCTGTAAGTGCTGATCGCGCGGCACACAACTCGAGAACATTGGGGTCTTTGTGTGTCGGTAAGGATGCTTGACAGCCCCTTAGAAAATGCACCTTTTTATCTGCATACGACTCAGTCTGTTGCTGCCTTTTTGAAATTGAAATCACAGACGTACTCCGCCGCGACTGTACGTGACACTGATATGCGAGAGAGAGGCATCCACCAGATCAGGTGGCGATGGAATCTGCAGCTGGGGCGCTCTCAATGGATGGCTTCCTTGATTGAAGCGTAACCCACTCCTTTCGCGAAACCACTCAGAGAGAACCGGCATACTGTAAGGGGTTAAGCCGCTACAGGGAGAGAAGCCCTTCTAAATAGAAGACACAGATGGGCCTATTTACAAACTGCATTTTGTATCAAACCTGCCCGTATAAATCTCCACTTCCACCTCTCGTATGGGGAGATACTCAAACATGTGAGTTTACTAAGTAAATGTGGGAAGGACCAGTGGGGTTGGTGGCTGGCAAAAGGGGAATAATTACTGTAGTAGTGCAGGCAGGATTAATGAGGGGTTTAAGGAGGGTTAGGGATGGATTTGGGAGGGACATTCAGCTATTAATAAAAGAGTAATTCAATTGCTACTCACAATCTGCAATTCTATAGTTACTAAGCCAAAAAAGGACCCAAAACTGCAATGAATTACTCCAGGTCAGAGCTAAATAGTTACAAATATAAATAGTTTTAAGTTAATGTGAAAAAAAATATGACTTAACCATTACTCAACTTTAGTACATTTTAACAACCTTTTGAATTTAAAAATAAATGCTGCAATAATTTAAAATATAATTTGATTACTATTAATATATTCAAAATATCACTTTTGATAATTATTAATGTGTAATAAAAAAAAATCTTTTTACTTTAGGTGGAAATTTGTTTCATTTAAACGGAAACAATATAGAATACTACTTTTCATAAAAAGTTATGTATTTATAGTAATTGAAGATTTAGTTAAAAAATTAAATTCATAATGTGTAGCATTTTTTATTTTGTCCCACATTGAAAATACACATATAAAATGAATTTACATTAATATTTAGCATAATATATGTATACAATTTTTTTAGCCAAATAGATCTTTTTAATGCTACCTATAATTTACCCCACAGAGTGACTTCACAGTCAGGCTGGTGTTTTCTTTATGGCAAAGCAAAGCGGAAAATAAACTATATATTAAATTAGTAAAATCTATTTATGTTACATATTAATGTAAACTAATTTAATATATTTATTTAAATTAGGAATAAAATAAAAATGCCATATTACTATTAACTTACTTTTAAATAGAATCTTCAATCAACGTAAACAAATTGAATTAAATCAAAAATAGATTTGTTAAAATTTTAATTTTAATATAAATTCCCATATCTTTTATTATGCATTAATATTTACTCTAGTGATGTATAGAAAAAGTAATGTAATTATATTTTCATAAAAAATAATATTGCAATCATGTTATTAAAAATCATTGTTAAAGTATTTTACAAATGAATAAAACTTTTTTAATTTTAGATTTTTTTGAAAATGTAATTATATTTATTCATGTTTTCAATAACTTAATTCAATATTATTCCATATGAGATTTTATTTTAAGTCCCTACCTCCATTTGTTCAATATGAGAATGTTGCAGTACCAGTGGTTGGCCATGTGTGGTGCTGGCCTTACTACTGTTTCTTTTTGGCAGTGGTAACTTACAATTGTAGATTGGGCTCCACTCCCCTTTTCAGGGGCCGGATTAGTGGATCGCTACACTTTAAGTAACTTTACACTCTGTTTTGTGAAAAGCTAAAAATACTAAAGTTACTCAAAATACAGCAGTAAAACTTCATTGCCTATATCTACAATGACATCCTATTTTTTTTTAAATAAAGTTGCAGATCCATAATTCAACAAAATATTTTGATGCTTAAGGATATTGTTAAATGTCAATAGATCTGTATGTTTAGTTGAAATGTTTTTTGTGATATTATTGTAGGTGAGTGGTTTTGCAGTGAATTTTTACCAGCATTCAACAAAGGTATCATCCATTTAAAAATTAACTACGAATGATGATCAGATAATTAGCAATTGTTCCATGTGTGAAGTTCATGTTTGAAACAGGAGATAGGAGCTCTACGATGTTCATTTCCAATTTTATGAGATGTATTTTTATTAGAAACATATGTAAATCGTGATGTGTAAAGCGGAGCTTCTTATAGTGTTTTCAAATATTGATGTTTGATTTTTAGGAAATATGCTAATTACAGGAAGCTTGAATAATAATTTGTTATTATACTCTTTTGTAGAACCCAATAAAAACTTGACTCTCATCAAGTGCTGAGGCTGGTCCCCAGAAATAATTTAAGCTGGACCGAAATGTCGACAGACTGGAGAGCTCTATAAGGCATTACAGCGCTGTAACGAGGGAGCATAATGGACTATCACTTTGAAACATAAGGGCATTATTCCCACTATACTTGATCCCTTAGACCCTCGGGCTTCCAATCTAGGGTGTTTTTCTTGGTGTTAATTGTCAGATGTATTGTATTTATGTTTTTAAGAAGGTAGTTGTGAAGGGGTTATTGTGATTCACCTTGTGGGGGCAAGTAAGGGGTGCGTTTATGATATTTTTTCTGATTCTTTGATATTATATTTCTTGTATATTAAAACAAAAAAAGAGATTTTGCATTTTTTGTGTTGCTCTCTCTTAAGTGAAATCTTTTTTTAACAAAAAAAATTGACTGTTTAACTCATTTGTGAATTTATGTTTTTATATATCCAAGGGGCATTTCTTTAGTTTGGTATTCTACTTCTGTCTTAGACATGATGTGGTTCTAAATGTCCACGTTTAACCTCATCGTGGCAGCGGCTATTCCGCCGCAGCGCTAAGGGGTTGGGGGGCCGTGCGGCGCGCCCATGCTAGTGACGGAACCGCTCCGTCACCAGCCGTGGTTGAGCTGTGCTCATGACGGAGTGGTTCCGCCATGGCCCCGCCCGCTTAATAGAATGCGCCGCGCAGACACGTTGGGCGGGCCATGACGGAATCGCTCCGTCATCAGCACAGCGCGGCTGATGACGGAGCGGTTCCGTCATCAGCACGGAAAGGGTTAAGACATGAATACTGAATCAAAACAAGCTTTGTGAATCAGGCCCTTAAATAAGCTAGTCTTATTATTGGAAAATTTCGAGTGAAAAATCTTTGTGAATCTGACCTGGAGATTCAATAGTAATTCCCTTCATGCATTGTAAATCAAGCATTGAGAGCTCAAAAAGCCAAATTTGGGCGATTACAATCAGGAAAGGGGCAGGTGAAAATATTTGGTAAGGTTCTCTAAGCTATTTTTTCTAACAGTTAATGCACCATTTCTACCTGTCTATGGAAACAAACACTGTAGACAGACAGCATAACTATATATATATTCATAAGAAATTCATATCTTCGCTTGTGTATGTTGGTTTTTTGTTGTTTTGCTCTTGTTTTGATTAGATAAATATTGGCTATTTGTATAAATTGGTGTGGTGTCCATTTTGTAGTGTTGTCACTAAATTACTATGTGTGTTATGTACCAACACTTTACACATTGCCTCTGAGATAAGCCTGACTGCTTTTGGTAAGCTACCAAGAGGGTGAGCAGGGGTTATCTTAGCTTTGTAATCCCCTTACCCTGACTAGAAGGTAGGGTCTCTACTTTGACAGAGTGCAAACCACTGCCAACTAGAGCCCCCCATTTCTAATTCTCTGGACTCAGAATATTTTGGTATGACAAGGATGCTTAGCCCAGATGACAACAGCTCGTAGAGGCAGCTGAGTGTAGCCACTTGCTCAAATCACTCATAATCATTAGAAGACAAGGCACGTGCCAACTGCAAGAGATAAATCAAAACCAAACTTGCATCAAGCAAAAAACACGTGTTGGCAGAAGACCATAAACATCACTTCGAGATAACTAACTACACATTGGATTCACAGCCAGACTGAGAACCGAAACCGGCCCTTGCAAACAGCTCGGGGGGAGTGGGAGCGGGGTAGGCTAGTAGAAAGCACCACTCCAATCTCACAGCTGCCGCTTTTATTACAGAGGGCCGATATTGCAGCTATGCTTCAAAACTAGTCCCGGTAACAAAATCAGCCCACCAGGGGTCCATAACCAGCCCCCACCCTGGCAGCCCGCCAGGAAAACGGCCAGTGCCCGCTTCAGCCAGTCCAGCCTACACTGGATTCTTACACTGGTTTTACATAGGAAGGTCACAAGACCTTCATCCACTTAGAGAACATCTGTGTGAAGACAGCCAACCCCCTCCAAAGCACCAACACACACCAATATGTCATTCGCATGGAAACACAGAAGTTGTTAAGCCCAGTGTGGTGAATCTCAACCGTGCTCCCAGGTCTGTAGAAAGCGCCAAGAGGCGCAGTCATTAGTGAATGCTGCGCTATGTAATTAACCAGTAAGAAATATTAATGACGCAAAATGGATTTGACCTTAACCTGAAAGAAACTTGTTTGTCTTAGACATCAGCAAACTCCTTCACCAGAAAATCAGCGCACATTTTAAATTGCCCAAAACTGCTGAGAGAAGACCGCCAGGCATCTGCTGCGAGGCCCAGGGCTGCTGAATGGGCAGACATGTTAAAGGCTCACTGCTCAGAACAGGCCGACAGCGTGTGAATGTGTTTAGTGGTGCTGAAGGAGTGGACAAATTGTAGCTGCAACTTCGGTTGTGTCGCATTACGCTATGCCAGGCTCACAAGGGTACGTTTCCCTCAGCCCTCGAGCGCTCTCCCTGCCCCTCACTCTCGAGCGCGAGGAGTAACAGTATAGTGCGGCCCGCAAGTATGTTTTAAGCACTGCAGAAACGAGATGCCGCGGAGAGTTCTAGAATGACAGGCCTCCTTTAAATGTGAGCCGAATCTGTAACGGCATCCGGTTGGGGGAGGAAGAGAGGGTGAGAGAAATTAGGCACAGTTCCTATGCAAGCAGGTAACGGCTGGAACACAACCTTGGGGGGCTAGTATTTCATCTATCTCTCCTTCCCACACAGGCTTTCGAGACTGGTGGTTTTCAGACTCCAAAATAAGCTTTTTGCAGATAGAATCGGAGAGGCAACTGTGAAAAGAGATAGCACAGACGAACGCTATATTTCTTGAAACTGCAACACACCTATTATTGCGAAATCACCTTGAGCGTCAAACATACAGCACCTTGTTTACGGGTTAATTAGATTTGTTTGTGACTATTCAAATATAACAACTCGAGTGTCAAGGGAACGAAAAAAAAGATTCGGAGGCGTTTTCTGAATGTCTCAAAGCTTTGTGGGTTTTTTTCTTTCTACATCTTGTTAAGGATGAAAGTGGAATGTTGAAAAACAGACCATATTTTCAACTTGCAAAAAACAGAAAAGCCTGAAAAGCATTTTTATCCTATTCAGATTGGCAAGATAGAAGGATAGAAATGGTGCTTAGACTGACAGCCCATCAAAACAAATTGCTCACATATTTTGATACAGAGACATGGACTGTAGACACCATTTCTTTACAGGGTGAGCGGAATAGCAAGCAACCAAGCAAGGCAGTCCTGTCGGAGATGAGCCATCCCTATTTACAGCTGTCCAATAGTGCATAAAACATGTGCATATTTTAATGCGTAATAACTCCTGCACAGGCCTACCTGCAAAACACTAGTTACCAAGGGCCTTAAGACTCAAATTATGGCCCGGGGTCACTTGCAGTCCTCCAGATTGTTAGCTACAGCTCCCAAGGACTTCCAGCAGCCAATTAAAATGCCTTGCAGACCTGGCTTATGCACCTCTTCTGGGGTGTTGGGCCTAGTGAGGAAATTCAGTGACGAATAACTCCCTGTGACAACCTCACAGGGACACCATACAACTGTATGCAGACGAATTTAATCAGTCATTTTATTTTTAAACATTTTCCCACTATACCTAGTTTCATGGGGGAAACCTGGCTTTGTGAATTCCAAAAAGTGTACATAGAGGTCTTCTTTAATTTAATTTCCCTTTTACTTTGAAAATGTTAAATAATGCCGTGCAATAAAAGTCTGTGCCCGTGGGTAATCTATTGAATATCCCTTAATATTCTGGGCTTAGATGGCACATAATCCATGTTTTGCAGGCATGAGAGGCAAAACTTAATGTGATGGTTCACTGCCAGTTTGACTACATGGTAGAGCTTTGTTGAGTGTGAGTGTCTGTGTGCATGTGTGTACTTTCGCAAGCCCAAGCTGTCACGATGGTTTGTGAGTTGAGCAATAGACGAGTGGTGCGATCAGCATGCCATGAGCTTGAATCCTAACAAAGTCATCTCATTTCCAGGTTTCATTGGGTAATGTAGTACCTGAGCTTAGAAAAGACAAAATCTGTTGTATGAAGAGCTATATAAGAGGCAATCCAGTCGTATTATGATTATTTAGTAGTAGTCGTTGTGTAGTGGTCTATTAGTATTAAAAGCATGTCACAGTGATACTGTCCATATATATATTTAAGATAAAATATCAGGTTATGAAAAATATTTAAATGACAAGGTTCACCACTATAAACATAATTTGTAATGTGATGCTCTCAGGCCGTGTTTGATCTCCCTCTTACTTTACTTAGTGAGCTCCAGTGGACTTTCAACAGCTTCAGCAGTTCTATATGCGCAGTTCCATCAGAAGGCATAAACCGTTATGTGTTTTGAATTGAAAGGCTGCTTTGATATTTGTGATTCGTAACATTTCTCCAACTTTCCCTGAGGGAGTGACAGCTGAAAAAACTCTCCAGTCTTGAAAGGGCACACTGTGTTTTGTCTCCCCGGGATCAGATGGGAAATATTTATAGTAACTGTGTTTCTTAACTATTGATTATCATGGTGGCTGGCCTCCTGCCATTCGAGAGCAGGCCCTTCTCTCTAACCACGGAGACCGGCTAAAGGGGCTCTTCTCGCGAGATCATCATTTGTAGACGGATGCAACAGTCTCAATCCTTTGGAATAGCAACACCCGCCACAGTCCAAGGGGCACTTCAGATGTATCTTGGGAGTGAGTCTTCTTATAACTATAAAATGCCATAGAAAGGACCTTCTAGCAGAGAAGAACTTACAAGAAGTCTTGTTGTCATCAACCTTAGCACTCTTCAGATTTGATTATGGAACATTAACTACTGCTCGCTGAGCTTTTACTAGTTTTGAAGCTGATGCAGTGGCAGCTGCCTCGGAACGGGGTGGGGAGGCCGTGGGGATTGAATAAAATAAATAAATAAATAAATAAACACCCCTTCTCTTCAACGCAGCTGCCGCACACCTCTCCTCTGTCCTCTTTGACTGCACTGGCATCGCTGGAAACAGACTCTCCCAGCCAATCAAGACGCTGCATGAGCAGCATCGTGATTGGTCTGGGTGGCCTGTTTGGCCGCTCAGGTAGTGCCTGGGATCCTCACCATGTTCTCGATCGGGCTGTGCAATACAGTCAGGTGGAGAACATGGCAAGTGCGCTTGAATGTCTGACTAGCCCAAGAGTCCGAGCCAAACAATCATGCGCACTTAGGTAGTGCAAACCACTCCTCACTGTGCTCAGCCCTGCCCGACCTGGTTCCAGTCCCACACAAAAAAAAACAGTGATAAAAATGTCCTGCTACTATAATTTTATTTTTATTTTTGCACTGCTCAAATATCAGAAGGGCGGTGCCTCTCTGCCTTAGCGGAAGTGCCGCCACTGAGCTAATGTGTGAAATTGGACAGCTGATGAACCTACAACAACATCTGAGCTTGCCATAGTATTGCTATTATATCAACTTTCTGAGCAGATTTTATTTAGCACTGGTACAGAGGGAATACAACTGCTTTTGATCTCATGTAGCTGTTTTATGAGAACTGAAGGAACAGGTGGATTTTGACACAATCGAAAGAAGTCATCCAATGAGGTATGCCCTCTCCATGGACTCATATAGGGGAGGAGATGCAAATACAATTTGATAACTTGTGTCAGAGTCAGGCTCTCCAAATATCTTGCCAGATGGGGAGGGTACTATACTGAAACAATGAGTGAACACATTCCTTTCATTTCAGGAGGTGGGAACAAACGATGACACCACCGAGTTCACATAGGAATTCTCCTGAGAACAAGCCCAACAATTTACAGCTTCATAATTCCAGAGTGCTTCTTTTTCTGTGATTATGATGGAAAAACATTGTGAGCACCACATTACATGTACATACATGTAAAACACTGTACCATTGTGTATTGTTTGCCAATGTCCACATTCTGCCTCTAGAGGCAGAGAAACTGAGATGTCAATCATTTCATAGGGAAATATCTCTGGGAGGAGGCAGAATCACTGCGTCTTTCTCCATTAATTCCACTATTACAAACACAGAACTGGGTTCATCTGAATTTAGAATATAATTCTTTACTTTTCCATTTGTATTACAATAATTGAAAACTATCACTTTGAACTCTATTTTAATTCCTATAATTATTTTCAGGAGTGATTAGGAATCCCCATTGAATCAATCAATTAATTCTTTAATTGTGACTTGCAATTTCAATTCTGAATTGTTTTAACTACAATATTGTATTACACATATTAATATCAATGTATCAAATTTGCATTTTTTTTCTGCTTGGACACCACACCCTTTTCACCACTTTCTGGACCCTATTTTTATTTGTATTAGGACTTCCTGCACAGTGATAGTGCTATGCAGTGCCACAGTGCGTGTGCTCAGGCTCTAAACTGGTATTAGTAGAACTGGCTTCAAACAAACTAGTCTATATAACTTTCCTCTAAGGCGATATATAGTACATAGCACAGAAGAGGCCCCTTTTACATATTCATATGTGGACTGCACTATGCGTTTTGCATCACCCAGATATATGTCTACAATATATGGCTGCCAGGGACACCACTGTATTCTGGCTGGGCTATAGTTGAAAGGTATTACACTACCACATGTTAAAGAAAAGTATGTCTTTATGAAGGAAAAACTATTTTTGCATAGTGAGAAACCAGCGTTAAAGTCTACACTGTAACCACACAAAGCAAAGTGATGAATATATTAACATGTGCCCCTGTATATATTTAAAAAGTGTGCTCAAGGTGACTTCGGCTTAAAAGCTCTTTCATTGAAAATGTTTATCAGCTTTTTCCATAAGGCAGGTCTGGATGTGATTAAAATATTTAATGCTACACTTTCACCTAAGCAACTGCTAGAAATGCTAGAAAAGTTATCTCACTTAATTTTCAATATCTAATTTAATGGTGAAATCAGATTTTTGATAACTTCAGTGAAAAAGTAACAATATAAAAATTTACTTCAGGCTGCCTGAGCCAGACTGGCTTAAAACCGGTCCCACCACTTGTCATTCCTAGAGACCTGGAATACATCCGTGTATGGAAGAGTAAATAACACTGGCACATAAGGCAATGGCTGGCTCTAAGCCCAGGGACAGGTGGGTGTTAACTACTGACTACTTACAGGTAATAGGTTTATCTGGTAGTAGACAGGAGCAGCTGTAATAGCAAAGAACAGCATTAGCACTTCCCCTTTTGTCTTGGAGTTGGCAGGAATAGCTTCTCCTATTCATTACCGGGACTCTACTAGGCAGCCAGACTCCATCACAGTGAGCGATAGAAGCACTTTGGACCCATTCATGTGAGAGGAAAGTTAATCTAAATAGGAGAGTGGCTAAGGAGCTGAAGACAGTCCCGACTGGTGGCAGAAGAAATATATCATACTGAAAAAGGGGCCACTGGGTAATTGTACAGTAAGGCAAAGAGGAAGTGCTAAAAAAGTAGGGCTGGAGACTGTGGAAAAATAATATTGAGTAGCAGAATTTCTCCAGTCAATGATGAGTGCACAGGATATATTTGGCACCTCAACCACCATCTATTTAGGCCACTCTTGAACCAGGGAAGACCCGCTCCGGAGAAGACCCTACTGGAAGAAAACTGCTGTTGGAAGAAGACTCACTCAAGGGCTCCTAACTTCTGCTGCTGCTGGAGACGCGTGGCTCAATGGTTAGAGCGGCAGACCCTGATTCAGATGTCTGGCCTGGGACCAGGGTTCAATTCCCGCCTCGTCGGCTCTTGGACTCAATCTCCCTGGACCTGATAATTCTCGCCTCAGTGCCTAGTCTAATCATGGGTCCCACTCTGTGACTCTGGGCAATAGCTTGCTTAATCTCCACAACGGCCCCAGCAACGCTTGGATGCCTGGCTTCACCTTGGGGGTGCCCAGGAGTGGACATCTCACAGGAAAGCCAGGAAGGGTTCCACAGTGGTATGAATACAGTGCTACGAGACCTTTGGGTAGAAGGCGCTATATAAATACAAACACATTTACATTTACATTTACTCACTCAAGGGCTCCTAACTTCTGCTGGCATCTAGAGACTGGAACAGCTCTTATGTGGTTGACCTCCTGTATGCCTCCTTCAGGGACTCACAAAGCAGAAGGACCCCTGATATCAAGAGAGCTGAACTGACTACAAATGGCCAAATGATGCAG
The DNA here is from genome assembly GCF_964263255.1 of Lissotriton vulgaris. Classification (NCBI taxonomy): domain Eukaryota; kingdom Metazoa; phylum Chordata; class Amphibia; order Caudata; family Salamandridae; genus Lissotriton; species Lissotriton vulgaris. The sequence continues at coordinate 937,490,669 of NC_141689.1, read as the reverse complement.
GAGACCTGGCCAGAGAGACCTGGTGCCTTAAAGGCTTGTGGAGGAGTGAAAAGCTGCAGTACTGACCAATAGGAACCTTAAGGTCTCCTTATAGTCGTGGTATGCACTGTAATATAAAGAAATAAAGAGGAGGTATTTCCGGGTCTAAGGTAGTCCCTTCAGGCTGATCCTCGTCCTAAACTTTGAGAAGATCAGACCGCACAACACAAATCAGACCACAGGATCTACCTTGGATAAGGAAAACCCTACCAATGTATACACCACAATGACCTAAAGGTAATTCATGTACTTCAACGAGGACCAACTTAAGTCTTGAAAAAGCCCAGGCACCATATTGCCGTAGGGAATGAAACACATAATAGTGCAATGTGTTTCTTCCCACACATTCGTGTGAGCAATAATGTTTCTGTACTTTGCAAAGTCATTGCTCTTAGACTAAGTGTTCTTTTGTTCAGTGCTGTACACTGAGAATAACAACAGCTATTTCATTAGAGTCTTTTTGAAAACTGATTTTTTTTTGGATCACTCAGTTGCAATAAGCTATTGATGTGGCTTTATGACAGAAATAATTTATTGTATTTTAATGTAATTTTTATTGTATGTACACATAATAAATTGTGATTTCCCCGTCTATTTAGTTGTGGATCTATGTATGATTTTTCATGATTTAGGTTTTGATTCTTTCTTACCGAATGTTGTACAGTCCTGTTCAAGGGAATTCTTTTTCTGTTTATGACAGAAAGTCCTTAACAGTTTTATTTATAATGTGTGTTTTTGTTCCTATTATCAGTAGTATTCAATATTTTCTTTTTGCTTAACGAAGGGTTGAAACTCCTTCAACAGAGAACAATACCCTGCTAGCATTAATAAATATTCAGGACCACTGGTTAATTTGTAAAAATAAATAAGTGCTGGGGCTCTCGTCAGGAAGCAGCTTGCACCAGCTCATTTTTCTGGTTAGCGCAACCTAAAACAGAACCAATCATGAAAGTGGGAGAAATGATGTGGCGTAATGGCCAGAGCTGCCTACTTCAGAGCTGGGGAAACAGGTTTGAGTCCATGAGTCGGCTCAACATCCTGTGAATATGGACAAATCACTTAATCTCTCCGCGCCTACCCTAAATGAATTGGTTCTTAACTGGTTCTCATGAAAAGCACCGGTTTCGATGATTAAGTGCTGGTGCAGATCACCGGAAACCACCAGCTCAAATTAAGCACTGCTCAGGATCCTATATTTGAAAGTGCATAAAACAAGCCTCAATTCAGAGTAAAGCCCATATCCCCAGTTTGTGCCCTTAACCCCTTCGATGCTGATGACGAGCTCAGCTCGTCATCAGCTACGGCGCTCGTATGCTGATGACGAGCTGAGCTCGTCATGTAACTCGGTATTTAAAAAAACGCCGCACACAGCAGGAAAAGCCGCCGCAGCGATGCGGTTAAAGGAGCCAGTTCTTCTATACACATTTTGTGCGACAGCTTCTATACGAGTGTAACCTTTGGAAGATGGAAGGTTGCCACCGTAAAAAGAAAAGAGAGCAATGCACACCATCGCTCTTTATATTTCTTGCTCATAAAGAGGCAGCATGGACAGCATTACAACTCATAATTTGTGAACAGAATATTCGTTTAGAATATCAGCATGTGCTTTGACAGGGGAGTTTTGGAAATAAGAGTCCCTGATGCCAGGTGACTTACACATATGAGGGAAGACCTAAGGCACTGCAGTTCATTTTTCTGGAATTGTAATTGTGTCTCAAGTGGCCATTGATAACACCAACAATTAGTTATATATCAACTATGACAGCGATTTGGGACTGTTATTGAGAGTACAGTATGTTGGCAAAATGTGAGTTTCAGCCCTGCTTTTTAGAGGAAAGCTTGGTAATAAGGTGAAAGGTCTGGTAGGAAAGTCATCTTTTTATGGGGTAAAATGGCCAACATAAAAGCAGGTATAGTCACCAAAACGTGCATATGTTTCGGATGGGGGGGGGGGGGGGGGGGAAGAGTAGCTACCTGAACTCCGTCTCTTAGCATCATATTACTATCTCAGTTGACCTTCTAATTCTCTGTCTCTATTTCGCTCTCTTGTTCGCTCTTTCGGTCTCTTTATGTCTCTCTCTGCACTTTCCATCTTGCGTCAGAATACACAGAACACAACTGAATGGGACACCTCAAAGAGCAAATATAAACGGTTATGATCCGTTGGTTTGGCAGAAAGCTTACATGGTTGTGCAACCTCATATATTTATAACAAGTCAACCATTTAAGACGCATTGTTTTGAGTCTTACACCTAGGATGCTAACACATTTGTCTAAACATACTCTACAAATAAGTCAAGTCAAGTCAAGTCAAATAACACTTTATTCGATTAATTAAAATCATAAAAGTAATGACAATAATACATTTATGTATAAAAAGAATACAATAAAATCAATTTCATCATCAATGAGCATAAAATTCATAAAAGTTAAAATACCAAAGATAAAAAATTTCAGTAGCAGCGGAGTTCTAATCATCCCACAGTCTCTAATACTGCTAGTCTATTGACTTTTTTCCGGACAGCAGCCACCAGGAAACATGCAACCCCGTAAATTACCTGTGAACTACCTAGGAGTTGTAGGTACATTAGTGCGGGTGTTACATGCAGGAACCCTGCTTCTCTAAGAAGTGGTCCAGGAACTGTTCCCTAATATCGGCATAGTGGTCACAAAACATAATAAAATGCATCAAATTTTGGCTAGAGAAATTATCACAACTGCATGGTATTGATGACTCAGGTCTACCCCAAACTGGAAAATGACCCAGGGAGAAATGGACAATGTTAAGCCTAAATCGAATTAAGAGGTGGCGGTGGAAAGGAATTGACACAATCCTAAGGTATGGTTCAAGAAGTGGTGATGTCTTCAGAACAAAATTAGCTCTAACAGTAGGTTTTAGCAATTCCATCTTCTCCTGTTCTTGCTCCGCCCAACTTAAAAAATTAGTCTTAGTCCACTCTAAGTCATTCTTTTGTAACAAATTACTCTACAAATCAATGAGCCTGAACCCCACAGACGTGGTGCTGGATGACTGCCAAGGCAAAGCTCAGCATTTGTTGTCAGAGAAGACAAGAAGAGCTCTTCGAACACCACAGGTAACATGTGATACAGATTGTTTTGGGTGAGGTGGACTGTTGGTGGGATGGGCACCATATCATGGACAAAATATCAACATACAACATAATTAGAATCTACCATATTGATTTCCACTATATCATCAATGTAAATAGATGCTGAGTTAAGAATAGTCAGTCTGTAATACCCTACACATATGTAACTTGAAGATGTAGTGATAGTTGATTATATGAATGGAATACTTTTGTAGGATGATACTTCTCACCACAATATAGTGACATACAACATATATGGATTCATAACACAATTTCCTGTGCACTCTTGTCTCAGAGGATTCATGATAACCTAGGCATGAGTTAGCCATTCCTGTCCATATATGATGGACCTCTGATTACTAAGTATGATCCAATACCATGGCCCATGAGATGACCCTTTCTAGTAAGCATCTTGAGGTGCTTTCGGGTATAAACACATTACGCATCATCAGCCATGATCCGAAGATTCCCTCACCTACTAGCCAACCAGCTGAACAAACCATATTTACTCCTTTACACATATAACCATTATCAAATTATGAATTCGTAATTAGGTGCAAAAGTACTTCAGTTTGTGTCAGGCTGGCCCAGCAGATGACCTCATAGATCACAAATCCACCTATCTAGTACTGCTATGGAGCACCTGTTGTAAACATGGTAAATTGTCTTAGAATTTTTGTGGAGGCATATATTCTTTTGCATCATGTTGCACTTCCGAGGGCCTGTATATTCTGGAACACCTATTGTGAGGGCATATATATAATAACTTGCATCATAAGACAGTTTTTATAACATACATATTTTCAGGACATACTTAGCATGGAACAGTTATTATGGAAGTAAAATATCAAGGAAAACCCAATCTCAAGGCATAGGTCACATGGTAAAACTAGTCTATAAACACTCTAAGATGTTTGCCAAGCCTATGGGTTGATGTATCATGCACTGATGGAAAATGTTCTGTGCTTCATGTTAAGCTGGCCCACAGCTAACACTATGCATAATATTCAAATTGCATAGTGAAATATAGTAGTAAATTGGTCTATCGCGCTAATTGGAGTCCTATGTAGTCATAATATTCTGACATAATTTTTATAACCAGCCAATCTTTCAATATATTTAAGTCTTGAGATCCCTGAAAAAAGCCACAGTCTTCCAGCCACTAAAAATTCTCCTTTGACACCATTGTAAAATGCAACTTCCGGTCATCTCCAGCCTCTATTCTACCATTAGCCAAATTTGTCAGGAAACAAATATGTTCAAAAACAACCATCTTCTGGACATGTGTAAGTGTGGATTTTATCCAGGAACAAATAATTGAGCTGGGAATGCATTCCCAACTATTTGAACAATGGCCCGTCAACCATCGTATTTTTACTAGCTGTATTGCATATCCTGTGATTGATGAACAATGATATTACACTTAGGGCCCGATTAAAATGCGGTAAAGATTGGCTCTGACTGAATCTCCTGTTTGTAATAATTTCCTAACTACCCATTTTGATGGAGGCAGTTGGAAATTATTACAAACAGGAGTTCCGAATGGCTGACGATGGGCTCGGAGAGCCCGTCCGCCATTCGGACGGCCTGCAGTAATCCCTCTTTCCAGATGATGAATTAGAATGGCAGTTTCCCACTGCCTTTCTGTGCCGTCCTTTCAGACACAGAAAGGCATTGGGTAACTGTCTTTGGGGGGCCTCAGCAGGGCCCCCATTGGTGCAAGACCGCCAAATGGCGGCCTAGGGGGCTCCTATGGTACCCCCTGTTGATCCCTGCACCCTCAAGGTGCCTGATACGGGGTGCAGGGATTAACTGCACCTGTGCTCTTTGCTATGAGAGCATGCATTCCATTAAGAATGCATGCTCCCATAGCAAAGTATAGGATTGTGACCGAACATGGTTTGGTTGCATTCTAATAGCTGGGTTGGAACCAACTACTGGAGGTCGTTCGGTTCCATTTCCAGAGTGGTGTTGGATGGACTCCGGTCTGTCCGACATCGCAATCGGGCCTTAAGTTGCATCGGAGACTGGTTTTGGTGTGAATGGCTCTGCCCTCTCCAGGCATAACTCATGCTCATCATGGCAGTCACCCATAGTAAAATATACTCTTTCTGCTCAATCAGCAAACTGCTATGTTGAGAAGTAACTCCTTGTCCTAACCGTTCACTGACACCCATGCTTGTTCAGTACCTATAAATGCCCTTTTCTGATATAATTAAACAATTTAAATTACTGTGCACTAAAGATGATAAAAGTCCAGCTGATGGCAAACTTGTTCATCGTCTAACACAATCTCCTTGTGCCTTAAAGAAGTACACTGGTGAATAAGTTGGCACTCACGAGCACGAAAATTGAAACTGCCATCTTTGACACACCACAAACCAGCAAGCTCTCTTCCTCTCTAATGATTAGAAAAATTACGAGTTACTACTTCACCAGGCAATCATACCAAAACCCAGGCATTCCATTTTACTTCACATCAACCTTTATAAATAATTAAATCACCTAATCAAGAGGTGCATCCATCTCTTCATTCTGGTAGATCAATACTTCATTCAGACCCACCTTCCGGCTGCATTCATCTCATGCTTTTAGGATTGGGCTACACTAGTCAGAGGGCGGAGCTTCACAGCTCATGTCCCCATCATGAGGACCTCCATTTGTGTATCCTTGAAAGCTGAGCTGACGCTTCGACCAGTGCTTAACTTGAGCCGGTGGTTTCTGGTGCTCGGCACTGGCACTTAATGGTCAATACTGGCGCTTGTGACTGTCTGGCACAAGGTGGCAGGTGTCTGGCTAATTTAGAGATGACCACAACAACAGTTAATTATTAATTCAATATACTTTGAAAATGACTATTACCTGCCGCCCAGCTATTCTTTGGGGGCTTGGAATATTATGAATTGTTACACTTGTGTGTGATGGTTAGTAATTGCGTTGTTACTATCATTGGCAGCATGTCAGGGACAATGTGTGGTGAAAGCTGCAGTGGCTGCTGATGAGAGGCCTGGCACTAATGTTTTTTTCACAAATTGAGCACAGCATGCTTCGACTATTCTGAAAAACTGAAGACCATTCGCTTCAGTCTCTCACTTGGTGAACCAACAGACATTCCAATTTGGCAAACTCTAATTTTTTACTTTCATTGCTTAGACTGGCTTCCCCTGCCCTTCCACCATCCTCTCCTTGCCCGGGGTTACTTTTGACACAATACTCTATGCTCCGAAACAGCCTTTTCTTGCAAGTCCTCCATTACGACCAATAAATAAAATAAGTAAATACTGATGTATTATAATAATTGACTACACAGTGTGGCATATAGGGTACAGTAAACTAAAATAATGGTGTAAGTAAAGGAATAGTGGGATGTTTGAAAAGAGGCCCAATTCTCCCAGCAGCAGTCGGTTGCCCAATACAATGTATAAAGAACGTGGGGAACTCATTGGCTAGCAGCAGAATTCCCCTCTTTGAGCCATAAAAGTGTAAAGAAGCCTCCTTTTGCCAGGCACACATTTCTGAAGAAGCAGTGGTGAAACTGCAACTGAAGACGATCCACAATAACCAGCATTTCCAAGGGCTTCCAATCCCAGCTATCTTCAGCTCTCGACCATCAGACTGGGTAAAAATCTAAGTTGTAGATATTGCTTTAGAAACAGGACAACAATTCTCAGGGATGGTTGGACAAGACTTACTTTCTTCAGGAGGGAGGACTCTGCTGCTCTTATTAGTATTCAGAGGAAGGGATTATGGGCCAATGGCCACTTAACTCGAATTTAAATCAATGTTGTCCAAAGTAGGACCACAAGAGGTGGGTCTCTGTCAGAATTTATGGGACAACCGCTGGCTATGAAAATGAAGGCAATTTAGATTTATTGCATGTGAATTTCTCTTATGTGGAAATCTTGAAGTTCTGAAATGGATCAGGCCCCCCCTGGACCTACTCTGGACCCCCCTGCAATAAATGATAAGATTTCTTTTTATTGCAGAGAACCTTCTGTCCACCCTGCTAAAACAATGGTGAAGCCTGCCATTTTGGCATTCACACAAGAACATTCGCAGGCAGTTGTATCATCTACCTGAGTTTTCCTCTGCCCTTGCATGCCAGTGGTAGATCTGATTAAGGGCTATTTCTCCCGTATTTGACATTGAAATCTACAGTGAGGCAGATTTTAATCCATTCTTAATGCAATGGGAATAGAAAGAGACTGTTCACCAAACACCAAGAAAATCATTTGCTTCTTCAAGCAACTGATGTTTTCCCAGGACGTAGGATTCATTTCACAAGCAAATTAAGAAAGCTAATTAAGCCCTGGGATATGCTGAGTGAACTGACAAATATACCACTAATGATTAGCAGCCATTTCTTTCATGTAAATAACTATGCAGGCGACCAACACCGCGCCCGCTGACGGTGAGGGCGTACAGTGACCATCCAGACAAAGCAGCCTTACAGCCAGCATCACGGCAAGCACCACCACCCCGTCTATTATGTCTGAAGGAGACATTTGTGGCTCATAGGAAGTGGTCTTTGCAGGTTAGCGTTGCATCCCTTGCAGACAAGTGGAACTGGCACTCTCGTTCAGCTAGTATTACGGGCTGTCTTTCCAAGAAACACTAGAACATGACCTTTTCCCTGCAAAAGTCTATCTTTTTAAACCTCCAAAAAGCAGAGCAAAAATTCGAATATTTCTCTTTTGTGTGTTGTCATTCGAGTCACAGACTCCATGCCCACCCCTACTTACAAATGCAACATGTGGTTCCTATCTGTAACTAAGGAACAGCTCTGCATGCCAAGCAGCTTTTTTTGTAGAGAACGTCCCTTTCAAACCAATAACTCTTTGTAATTCAGTTGGTTCTGCTAATCTTAGTAGAAGCCAAGACACGACATGGCTTCCATTTTCAAGGAAGGTACCCAAGCCGACAGTGGTTATTGAGGAGACATAGACCAAAAAACAGGGAGCGGCATGAAGGAAGTCATGAAAACACCGTTGATGGAAGAAACGGTGAGATGGACAGAAAGAGGGAAAGAGAGAGAGACAGAAAGAAAAAGGAAAAACGACTGCTGAGTGAAGGGTGGCCGATGCGTTATGTACACAGTTCTTAAATTTAAAAGTCTGTGTTGAAGCCCACCCCGGTGGGAATTTACCAGCTTCAGTAACCTGAAACGTTCGTTTACAGTACTAAAGTGTCAAATAGTTAAATCGAGACCGCTGAGCTATTGCCATATTGCAAGAAAAAAGACAACTATTTTCCTTCTGAAAGCCGGCGGCTGTCTCAGAGGCGAGTTGTTTATCACGCTGATTACAGATTAATGTGGCAAGTGTACAACCTTTTCTCAAAGCATCAAAACCAGTGCAAACCCCGCGCGCTGAATAATCCTGCCTCTGAAACTCGGACAGGACCTGCGTAAAGACGACGCTACGTCAACACGTACTGGACGTCTAACAAGAAGTGCTGGTCTCGGACGTCACTGCAATTGCTTTTTGCCTCTTGCCTACTGGATCTCAAAAGTAGTATACGCACTGTAAGCACGCGAAGAAGGAAATATAATGTGCAACCCTTAACAGCTATGGACTGGTATTTGTGCAAATAAACATTTATGAGTTGTATAGTTGGATCCTATTGTCTATGGGTTGTGGTAAAGGGATTGTGGGTATTAAATGTGCAAATCCTTGAAAAATAATATAAATAGGGTTTATACCAAATGCCGGCCGCATCAAATGGTGCAGACAAATATGTCAGTAAGACTTTGTACTAAAGGTATCTTTAAATATTATTACGATTCATGCAGTTTCGGTAAGCACATGATGTGATGCACTTGACAAATATTCTGTGACACTTCAGCAAAACAATTTATTTATTTATATATTTATTGCGATTTTCTATAGCGCAAACATTACCCGAAAGTGTCAGAGCGCTTTACAAAAGAACCAGTTGCGATACATAAGTACTTAGGATTACATGAGTTACATAAAAGATACAAACAGGAAAAAAAATGCAAATGTACAAGTTGTAAAGTCACACAGGGAAGAGATACAAATAGAAAAAATTGCAAATGTACAAGTTGTAAAGTCATTCAAGGAAGAGATACAAATGGATAAACTCTAAGAATCACATAGGAATGGTAGTGAGTACAAAGGTCTACTACATAAACTAGTAGTTAGAGTTATCTCTATATACATATATATACAAATAGTAGATTTTCTCACGATCAAATTACCAGCAATTCGGCTTGGGCAAGTTATATATCACAGATTTACACAGTGAAAAGAGAAATAAAAAAAAATTACAATAAAAAGGGGAAGAGAGCGGTATGTGGGGAAGAAGAGTTGGAGGCTGAGATTGGCGGGAGGAGAGAGGGGGACCTGAGGGGGAAAAAGAGATAAGGCAGTCCAGCGTAAGAGAAATGTCTGAAGGTCAGCAGGATGGAATCCAAGGGACCAAAGGAAAGGACAAGAATCAACAAAATTGCAGACCTGTGTCGTGGGCATTGATGGAATCTCAACATGGCAAGAGGCACCCAGGGCAAGAGCGACAACAGGAGGGGGTCCCAAAATGGTGGGGCGCACACGAGTTCCAATCCGAAGGTTACAAGTGCCAAGTTGAATGCTGAGATTTGCTTCTCATCTCTGCTCCTTAGGGTCTTAGACTCCATCTTGGCCCACCCTAAGGGCATAATCACAGCAAAACACGTCTCATCCTGGCCTTGAAAAAATATGGTCACATGAACCTCAATGTAATGGAACTCTACTGGCTCCACTTGCTAGTCCACTCCATCTGCAGAGCTTGTGGTATAACTTCTAAAACCACAGGACCTGCACCCTTGTCAAGCTGGCTGAAAAGCTCACCATATCTGGTGGCTTTCTGCACACCAGCAGCCTGGAAACAGCCAGATTGGAGACAAAAGTGGTAAAAATCTCATTTCAACCAGGATCTGGAACAACACTGCTGTATCCTGCTGTACCCAACCCCTTTCCACTTAAGGAATGAGTGGAAGATGCACCTCCAGAAAGAGCATTGCACCATCATGCAGTAAAAGTCTAAAAACCACACACCTCCCCAATCACTTGCTGGCTAAAAATATCCTTTGTTTTGGCCTCGTAGAGTTCTCAGTTTGTGTTATACATGAGCCTGGGCGGAGCTCTGCTCCACTAAAGCGGTGACCTCCTTATGGTAAAGTGTATGGACAATTTCTTTTAGTATAAATGTTGTTCGCCCTATCTTATTTGTTACACTAAAGATGTAATTGTTGTGTGTCATATTAAACCATTGAGATTGAAGTAGTTCCCACTCTAGGGTAATTAAAATGAATATGTGTATCTTATTCTCTATGTATCACTGTTGTATGGCCAATACATTATGTTGTTTTTCTTGCCATATGTACTCATTCATTATCTATTGTCAATACGTCTTGAACAGGTACTATATTGGAGAAGAAAAACAATAAAAATCCCCCTTCGGCTTGATTCTGGGCAACTGCATTTGACTAATTGATAATGTATTAGATATCATATTGGCAAAAACATGATGGGATGTGAAATTCTCACTTAGTGTTCTAACATTCTTAGGAATGCAATGGATTATGAAAGTCAATATATCATACATAGATTTATTTTAGCAAGGTTGAAATCTATATAAAATAATTAATGCAGGAATCCTCTAACTAAAATATTAATTTTAGATTCATTGACCTTGTCTGTGGTTAGATCTATATTGGTTAGAATGTGTGATCATATTTCTAGCAGTGACAGTTTTTGACATGTGTACTTTCAAAACAAATATGCGACTGCACATTATGTACAATCAAAATATAGAAGAAAATTAAGAAAAAGATGCAGAAAAACAGGAACTGAGTTCCAACTATTCAATGGTTTTCATTAAGGCCTCTCGGTTGTAGGCTGTCCATGGTAAAAAATCTATATTACTTCTTTTTGTAACAGTTCTTTCCTTATATTGAACTTAGGTTAGTTCTCCATCATTTCAAGGGCCATATATTTTAGTTGACAAATATTGTGTTTCATTTAATCAAAGTGCATTGCCACTGTCAATTTTTTGTCCTTTGTCCGATTGTTACTTTTACAGTTTTAAAGGCAAACCTTGAAAATTCATTCTGTTTTGCCCACATATGGTCATCCATAAGGACATTCCATCACGTGAACACAATTGTCTGCATCAAAAGTTACAATCGTTTTGATTTATAATTTATTGAAATTATAAGGATGAGTTACCTCTCTGCGTATAAATTTACTTTACAGGTGCCTCAGTTGTGGCAGGGAAGTGTACTTTTAAAAAACGTATCTGTTTTTTTTAATTTAATTTTTTCTCCCTTGGCGCTGATATTATGCCATATTTTATGTCAGTGGAAATGCAACCGGTTCACTCCTCTTTTGCCTTTTCTCATGGTATTCCGCCTCCCCAAAATACCGATTTTTAGACAGGATGTTCTTTTACTATTTTCTTCTAATGGTTTTGAATTTGTGCTGACACATTTCAACTCATAAGTGATGGTGATTTAGTGCTGTTCTCTGCCTCTGAGTTGTAATTTACTCTTCCTTCATTAAGCTAATCCCTAACATTCATTGCTATCCCAAAACCTTTCGGTTGCCTGCCTTATCATTATGGGATAGAGTACCCAGAGAAGCCATGATATTTGGAATGACAGTGATAATAATTAATGCCCAGTGGAAAAGGATATCATGTGGCTCTAATCTCTATGATTTCAGTCACATGATGGGACAAGTACAACATCAGAAATATCAGCTAAGTGTAGTTTTTCATCCATAGTTTGTTTGCTTCTCTTGCTACTTTACTAAAGACCATTAGTTAGAAAAGAAAGTCAGTGCTATTATTGGTTGTTTGGTAGTGAGGAAAAAGTAGAAAAAATAATCCAATATGGTTCATTTTAATTTTAATATAGAAATATATTTATGCTTTTTTTCATGAGATTGGTATGTTGTTCTGGACTAATGAATAAAACTGAGCTTTATATTTCTTCCAAGATATTCTATGTGGCTTTGTGATGTTAAGGCTTCGACAAAAATGCACAGTGCCATATTTTAGGGTTCCATGAATTGGGGGCTTTGCTATTAGTGGTGTGCACCAGTTTCAGTCATATGGGGATCCTGGTGTTGCAAACTACAGGTGGAAGAGCCATTTGGTTCTACTGGGGATTCTTAATGATAGACTTCATAATTTGGAAGCAGTTTTAAAGTATGAACAATAAACAACCACATATATGAAAAAAGCAAACAAACTGAAAAAAAAGCTGCTCTATCACTTTCAAGACAGTATAAAAACATAGCAGACGATTTCGAGTTTGCTGGTCCGACCGTCATTATGACAGTCGGGAGAATGCCACCAAGCTGGCGGCTTCCCGACCGCTGTATTACGACAACATCGCCTGGCTGGCGGTATTGTGTCGGCAGTGCAATAGCACGCTTCAGCTCATAAAGAGCCTGAAGGATATGCTGCAGTTGTGGAAATTCCGCTTGAACATCAGTGCAGTGTGTGCTTTGCGCGATGTCGTGCATGGTGCACAGTGTATGCACAACAGTGAAGGCAGAGGGGGGCAGAAACATGTGCCCCCCTGCACACACCCCATGGGCTAAATCGCCCTAGGCCATGTTTGGGGCCTGTTTCCATGCCTTTCTGCTGACCTGTTCATGGTAGGGTCCCAACCATGAACAGCTGGTCAGAAAGGCGCGTAGTAATCTGCTAGGCATCACAGGCATCGTCACCGCCGTTGCAGACCACCTCTTTCCCCACCGCCGCCCCGTCGAGATCCAGGATCGTTTTCCCAAACCTGGGCTGTCTACAGAAGTCATACTTTTGTTAAACTTTACTCTAATGGCAGAGGAAAAACTGGAGCTAACTGAGTGACTGTGTCTCGTTAAAATCATTCCGCCAGTTGCCTTTCTTTTTCCTTACAGTTGTATCATTGTTTTGCCATATTCCGAACAGTTTGTTTCCTGAGTGAAGTAGTCATTCTGTGATTCATCATTTTCATGTACCATGAAATATTTTTAGGCGTCCTATAAACAGCCAAGGAATAGATAGGCTTTGCATTGTGCTCTCTGTGGAACAAAAAAACACCTACAGTTAAAAAGAACATGGTATACATATGCAGTCATGGCGCGACCTCTGCAATGAGAAACTGCAGTGCGGAGATCCCGCCACGAGTGCGGAGGCAATTTGCAAATCGGGCCCTCAGTTTATACTAATGGCTTTCATATAGTAGCTGATGGAAAAATGTAACTTAAAATTGATTAACAACAAAAAGATTTTACTGAAAAACTGCATACTAACAAATAGCGTCCACTGTTGCCTGGGCTCACTTGATATGACGTTTTGGTCAGGCTGTGTTCTAGTCACCTGGCAGGGCGGATGCCATCAATGGTTTGCTCTTTTTAACTCTGCCCTTTTAATCTTTTAATCTGTTATTTTTAGAGGAACGTTGTTTTAATATTGTTCCTATTTGGTGTTTTATTGTTGTTGCCTGTGCAATCACTTGTTGTGCCTGTTGTGCTGGGGTGGATGGCATCTTCTTGGGCTGGGACGTGTTGCGAGGGAGTGTTCTCACTTTTTGGCGGCCATTTCTACATGTCTGGGCTGATTTGAGGTGTCATTTTGGTCAGTCCGAGCTCTAATTACCCGGAAGGATGCAGATTGTGCTGGTGTATAAAAGCTGGCTTTAGTTCAAAGTAACACCTACAAAGACCATACGGGTTATTAAGTAATTTTTATAAATTGCGTCATTTATAAATAGATACCCAAATAGATTTTTTAAGGCTGTCAAAACACACAGTGAAATATAATATGTGACAGGGTGACATGTGGTGCTCAGTGATACAGTTATGGTGCGTAATATGTAGAAGGTGGCTAAAGATACTGAGAACATTGGAGGGCCAGACAATAGATATTAAATAATACTGCAAACTAAATAAATAAGTCTTTTTGCAGAGTCTTTAGACTGGTCCAAGGGATATTGTTGACGTTTCAACCCAGGATCTGCACTACTGTTTAGTCAGTGCGGGTCTTCATCAGGACATAGCGGGGAATAGTGACAGTTACCTGTTGTTGATTTGTCCTCCCGAGCCCATTCCTTGGTCTGACCATTGTCTGATTCCTTTTAAATGGAAGACAGATAAAATCATTTATCAGGATAGGTTTAGGTTTAGGGATTTGTAGAGCGCATGGCTACCCTAGGCATCCCAGCGCTAGTATGAGACAAGATATGGGGAGTGTCAGCAGATATTTAGAGGTACAGCCATGTTTTTAGTCTTTTTTTAAAGGTCGTTTCGTTCTCGATCATTTGCAGTCCTGGGTCCATAATGTTCCACAGCTTGGGGACCAGGTGTTTGAATGACCTTCCACCCCATCTGGATCTCTTGATTCTTGGGGTGTTCCTCAGGAACTTTGATCCTGAGATGTCGATGTGGTGAGTACTGGGAGATAAAGTCTTGTACCAGCACAGGACCTTTCCCGCGCATGGCTCTTTGGGCCAGACAGAGCGACTTGAATTTGATTCTGGCACAGACCGGAAGCCAGTGTAGCTCCCCAAGGGAGGCCCTTACTGACTGGTATTTGGGTATCTTCAGGAGCAGTCGGGCTGCTACATTTTGTAATATTTGCAGTCTGTCTGTAACATATTTGGTCGAACCCAGATATAATGAGTTCTTGTAGTCAAGCCTTGACACCACTGAGGCTTGAACCTCTCTCTCCCTTGATTTTTCAGGGAGCAGGCTCAATATATTTCTAATCATTTGGAGCATCCCAACACAGGTGTTCGCCAGTTATTTTGCTTGGATCTCCATCCTTAGGTTCTGGTCCAGCCAAATTCCTAGTTTTATGAAGGTTTTGGTTGGGGGGGCACCCCATTTTGCTGGCTAGGGGATCACTGAGTGTGGGCTAAAATTACTGTCCAGGATCATGAGCTTGGTTTTATCCCCATTTAGCTTAACACTGCTATTGGCCATCCAAGACCCGATTTTTTCCAGGCTAGGGGCAAGTTGACTGTGGTCCAAAATGATGGATTCTGAAATTGAGACCACTAGTTGTGTGTGTTATCGTCATATGACACGATGGACAGGCTGAACTGCTGTACTATATGAGCCAGGGGGCTCAGGTATATATTAAAGAGGGTTGGGCTCAGGGAGGATCCCTGAGGAACCCCCATGGGGCTGAGAGGGCGTCTGAGAAGATCACGGCCTCCATGCATTGGAAAGATCTACCGTTCAGAAAGGATGCCAGCCATTTGTTGGCTGTGACTTTGATTCCAATACCCTTGAGCCTGTTTACCAGTACTGCGTGGTCAACAGTATCAAAGGCCGCACTAAGTCCCAGAAGCAGGATTGCCACAGCGCTTCCCTGATCTAGGATGCTTTTTAGTTTCTCTGTGACAACAAGTAGGGCCGATTCTGTCCTGTGTTTTGCTAAAAATCCCATCTGTGTTTGGTGTATGACTAAATGGTCTTCCAGGAATTGTGAGATAATCTTATTCACATGTTTCTCCACGATCTTGCCCAAGATGGGTAGCAGTGAGATCGGCCGGTAGTTTGCCAGAGAGGCGGGGTCGAGTTGGGGTTTTTTCAATTGGGGTTTTACAATGGCATGTTTCCACTCTTTAAGTACCATGCCACTTTCAAGGGATAAGGAGATGAGGTGGGAGAGTTGGGATAGAAAACTTCCCCCCCTTGAACAAGAATAAGCGGGGGCAGCGGGTCTAGGGGTGACCCTGATTTTATGTTTAGTAACAGGGAACCAACCTGTTCCTCACTGAATTTGGAAATAGAGAGTAGTTGGGGGGAGAGGGCGGAGACAGTTCAGCGATTTTGCAAGGTTCTAGGGAGGTGGTGGGGGCTTCGGTGGATGTTGCAGTTGGGCTTGAGTTGGGGTGTAGTGAGTTGTAAATGTTTTCCACCTTACTCTTGAAGAATGAGGCTAGCTCATTGCATCTCTCTTTTGAGCATTGGGACACGAAGAGCACATGAGTCAGTTGTAGAGAGGGACTTTACAATTTTAAACAACACCTTTGAGGAGTTGGGGGAGTTCTCAATTTTTTTCTCTCAGAAGGGCGCTTGGCTTCCCTAATTTTCTTGTGGTATTGCTAGATGGCTTCTTTGTAGGCAGTTCTGAGCTCGGGATCATACATTTCCCTTCATCTTCGTTCAAGCTTTTTACAGGTTTTCTTTTGGGCGACCAACTCAGGACTGAACCAGGATGATCTATTGGTGTTTCTTAGTTTTATTGGGCCTGGCTTACTGAAGTTCCGGTCTATGGAGCTGTTTATCCAAGATAGCCAGTTTTTATGGGCTTCTTCTAAATCTATGGATTCTGGTGGGGCTGATGACTCCAGGTCTGTGATCCAAGCATCGGGGGCTTGCCTTGGCCATTTATGTCCCAGGACTGGGCTTACATTTTTTGGCTCTGTGACATTGGGTTTTAGGAACCGGGTAGGAATGAGTGAGTGGTCTGTCCATGGCACATGAATGGGGTCGAGTGATTCCAGTCTTGGGTCGTGCGAAAAGATAGGGTCCAGAATGTGGCCTTTTTCGTGAGTGGGCAGGTGTACCAGTTGAGTAAGCTGTAGTGAATCTAGGTCGGCTAAACATTGCATTGTTGAGGGTTTTTTGTGATTATCCAAGTGGATGTTGAAGTCGCCTTGTACAGTGAATGCGCTTTTCCGTATTACCAGGCTAGCCAAAATGTCTGGGGTGGCTTCTAGGAACAGTGTACTTGTCCCTGGTGGCCTTTAAATAAGGCATCCTGAGAAGGAGCATTCAGGGGTGAGGGACAGTATGAAAGCAAACGCCTCACACTTAGCTATGTTTAGGGGGGTGATGACACAGGCTAGGTGTGATTTGCGAATAATCACGATGCCCCCTCCTATTGCACCGTCTCTAGGGTAGGCCTGCAGCAGACATACTGTCTTCTGGGCCTTGAAGAAAATGAAGGACTCTGAGTGGCTGGAATTTCATGTTAATACCCATCCTCTCTTGACTAACGATGTTGATCATTATGTTGGGTCTGTTAACTCCTGGTTGGCGGCTCTTCAAGAGTTGAGGAAGAAAAAGGGCAGGTTGTCAGCCCTTGGTTCTCTGCCTCTCTGGCTGCACATGAAAAACATGCAGAAAGCTTGAGAGAATTTGGTGTAGGATCTTTTCCCCTGACAGTAAATGGAACTATAAATTGGTCCTTGGAGCACATCATGCTTCTAACAAACAGGCTCAATGTTTGTACTTTGAGGACAAGATCAATTCAGCTGTGCAAAGTTCTTGTTACACCTTTCATATTACTAAATCTGTGCTCTCTCCAATTCGTATCAAAGTGCAATCGTACTTTTCCAGGATCTGTGTAATGGGCTGGCTATGGTTTTTGTCACTAAGATTGCCGATGTTCAAAGCTCGTTGCCTGTTTCGCAGGAGTGTTCCTCTCCTGTTTGCCCTGCTGGACTTAATGGAAACAGCAGCATGCTTACTCAGTTCAGACCTATCTCTCTCGAGAAATCTAGGGAGGATATCTTGAAGTGTAAATTGGGTTCTCCTCTGGATGCCTGCTCCTCCGGTCAGCTGCCTGCAGCAGTAGATGTTTTCAACCATTTTTAATCTTCCTCTGTCATCAGGGTTATACCTGCTGCTTGAAAACTGGCTACAGTGGTTTCTTTCCTTAAGAAGCCTCCCTTGACCCTAACCTTTTGGCAACTATAGGCCCATATCTTTGGTTCCTGCTTTTGACAAAATGTTAGAAAGAATGGTCAATGTCCAGCTCTCTGATTATTTGGAACAAGGCAAGCTGGTACATCCTAGCCAATCAGGCTTTTGTCCACGTCACAGAACGGAATTGTTGGTACTGGGGATTTCCGGCTATATTAAGCAGTCGTTAGACCTGGGGACAAATGCAGATCTCAATCTCCCCGACATGCCCACCACTTTTGACACCCTCCCACATTTGATCCTTTTACATAGGCTGTCTGCTGTGGGTGAGGGTGGCATTTCTTGGGACTGGCTTAAGTCTTTTCTGGAATCCAGAAGCCAATCGTATTTGCTTGCTTCTTATACTTTTGAGGTTAAAGCGGTCAATCAAGGTGTCCCCCGTGGCTCTTTGCTTAGTCCCACCATATTTTACTGTTTTTATGTCTCATTTGGCTACGTTTAGTGAGCCTTTTGGTGTAAAATTTTCTCTTATGCTGATGATACTTAGATGCTCTTTGCCTTTGATGGCCCGATTGCCTCAATTGCATTATCCTTTAAGAACTCTGGGCCCGATTCACAGAAGTAACTTAAGACATAATCCTAAACTTACTATCATTTTGGTATTCACAGAAGGCTCTTACTCATTATCAATGAGTATGTGCCTTCTGTGAATCCCAAAATGAGTAAGTGCCACCTGTGAATACCAAAATAGTAGTAAGTTTAGGATATTGTCTTAAGGTAGTTCTGTGAATCGGGCCCTGAATGCATGCTGTCTTTGAATGGATGCATGGAAGTGAAAATGTATTGCTGATAAGACTGAAATAATTATGCATGGATCACATATGTCGAACTAGTGGGAAGACATTTGGCTCCTTGCTCTGCTGGCCCCGCCTTCCTCATCTTCGGTGGTAAAACATTTATGAATTAAGCTGGACTATGCCCTCTCAATGCAACCACAGATTCCTGTCGTTGTGGGCCATTGCTTTGCTATGCTTCACACACTGAAGAAATACATTTTCCTCATTTCCCTGGAATGTAGGAGAGTTGTGAACCATGCACTGATTACATTGCATCTGGATTACGCTAATGCTCTTTATTTGGGAGTATTTGAAGCTCTGTGGGCGGTCATTGTAGCAGTCATGGACACCCTTAGGAAAGGAGCTGACAAAAACATCTCTCAAGCCCTTGTCCTATTAGACCTCTCAGCGGCATTCGACACGGTCGATCATACCATCTTGATCGACCGTGTCCACAATGCCGGCATTCAAGGAGTGGCCCTTGACTGGCTCAGATCCTTCCTTCACCAGCGTTCACAGTCCGTCCACCTTTCCACCTTTTCCGCACCTTTCACTTCCCTCTCCTGCGGTGTCCCACAGGGCTCTGCACTATCCCCTCTTCTTTTTAATTTGTATCTCCAACCACTTTTAGCCTCCCTCCGTTCCTCCCCGGTTACTATCTTTAATTATGCAGACGACCTTCAGTTAATTTTCCCCATAGATTCCCTCCCTTCCTCCTGAATTAATTTTCAGGCCACCATGCTGACCATTGCAGAGTGGATGTACCATAGCCACCTAAAGCTGAACCCCACCAAGACTGAGCTCGTCTTGGTGGGCGGCCCCACTCACCCATGGAATCCCACCTTCTGGCCTACATCTTTGGGGACTGCACCTACTCCTGTGAGCTCAGTTAAAAGCCTGGGGGTGATCATCTCCGAAGATCTATCAATGAGACCACATATCAACGCGATTACCTCTGCCTGTTTCTTCCACCTCAGGCGGATTCACAAGATCAGCAGGTTTCTTACTAAAGAGGCCCTGACCCAGGTTGTCATTGCGCTCATCACCTCCAGGCTTGATTACGCCAACATTCTGTACGCAGGAATTCCTGCATGTCACCTCCACCGACTTCAGCTGGTGCAGAATCAGGCTGTTCGCCTGATCTTCCGTCAGCCCAAACACCAGCACGTCACTCCCCTCCTCCGCAGCCTGCATTGGCTCCCTGTTTCCAAACGCTGCACCTTCAAACTGGCATGCACTACCTTTAAGGCCCTATCAGACGCAGCTCCCAGGTTCATCTCTTCGGCCTTGTCCCGTCACATTCCTCCCAGAGCCCTTCGCTCAGCATCACTAAACCTCCTTGAGGTCCCAAGATTCAAAAGAAAAAAGCATGGAGGTCTGAGCTTTTCCGTCCTGGCTCCCTCCACCTGGAACGCCCTACCTTCTTCTCTCCGTCTCTGTCCATCGTACGACTGTTTTCGTACACTTCTAAAAACCCTCCTCTTTCAAGCTGCCTATGATTAATCCCTCACCCTTGATCAACGCTATATGTCAATGAGCGCCAAGAAACCGCTGGTGATAGTGCGCGTAATAAATTATTTTAATAGAATAATAGAATCGTCTTCAGGGGGTCCAAAAAGTTGCTGTTAGGCTCATCATGATACTGCCTAGGAGTTCTTCAAATTCACCAGTTCTGAAATCCCTCCATTGGCTGCCCGCTAGAAAACATGTTTTATTTAAAGCTCTGGTTCTGATTCATAGGGCAGTGTTTCTGTCCAGCCCAGGGTATCTGGCTAGGAAATTCGAACCGTACCGCCCCTCCAGAACACTGTGTCCTGCCTCCCCCTCGCTGCTGACTATTCTCCGCATCAAGCTTGTGAGGAGGGGTGGTAAAGCTTTCTCTTTTCTCTCTGCCAAAGGTTGGATTGAGCTCCCCCATGAACTGCACCAGATTCCTCTTGAAGCCGCATTTCGTAGGGAAACTAAAAATTGCCTTTTTCTTCTTCTCGGATTTAGGTCTTTCTTGGATGGTTGTATATAATTTTGTCCCTCCTCTCGCGTTGGGACACTTTTCTGAGTAGCTGTGCACTTTATAAAACTTTCTCATTCATTCAGTCCTCAAGGCACACATCCACCTCACAAAAAAACATTGCAGAAGGAAAATACTATCCATAGTCCTAGACTTCATGGAGGAGGGAATTTATAAATCTACATGTATTGTTTCTAAATATATTTTTCAAATAAAAGTATTCAACAAGAAGCTATTTTTCAGGTGCTGATCAATGACCACTTTGGCTAAGCTACTATTCGTGCATAACCTCGTTTTTATCCAGATACAGAAGGGCCAGGATAGGTACTCACCACAATCATGGTTGGTTGATGGCTTAGCACAACAATTGGTAAAGGAGAAATGTAGGCGTAAAATCAAGGTCTAGGGCTGCTGCAATTATGGGTGTGGGGGAGGGCGGGGCTGCTGAAAGCTCCCCATTTCACATTTTGTTAGCGATTGCTGGTAAATTACTTCAGGCATGCCAAACGCATCCTACATAATGTACTATGTATTCATTAAGCTTTCAGTAGTGTGTAAGCAAAGTACAAGGACGTGGTTATAGGTATGCCATATGATGTGTAAATATTCACAGACACCATTTAGGTACACCATACCGTCCATTCATTATTCCTGCATTTCTCAGGCTCCATTAACTTCGCTCCTTCAGATAGGTTTAAAGTTTACAACAAGTGTCCGGTGTAATAGTTTTAAAAAATGAAATGCGTCATGTTTCCTGGCACTTTTGTGAACGATAACATGCCGTATTGATCACATAGTATTCTTCTAACCATGCCAATTAGTGAATGTCCACCAGCTCTGCTGCCTGCTTCTCAGTCCAGCATAATGCAGGCCACTGGAGCTGTTTTCCTCACTATATTTTCATTTTTTTCCAAGTTCTCTCTATGCATGAATTTTCGTTAAAGCATTGCCTTATGTCGGTTCCATTTCAAAGTGCACGAAGGTGTTAGCATAGCTGTATGTCATGATATGTACTCTATGCGTTGGCACGCTGGAACACACATTCTAAAACCTGATAGAATTAAACAATGGAATTGCTCCATTCGCCCCCTAAGATGTATTTAGGGTCCAGTGTTTGCAGAAAGCAAAGACGCTTCATTGTGATGTTTTCTTATTGCACCAGAAGGGATAACACATGCGTTTGAGTCCAAAATAATGCAGCAAAGTGAAAGGACTCGCACTAAACCGTGGCACTCGCCAGAAAAAAAGCGTTTAGCCTCAACAAGGCATATTATAAATATATTCTTTTCACTCAAAATACAGCAAAGTGAACCCTAACAGGAAATGCCCGGGTCTTCGGCGAAAAAACGTTGCAGGGAGAAAGAATCGAGATAGATTCTTAACATGATCTGCTGTTTTGGTTCTGTTAATGGTATGGCAAGAAAAGAGAATTGTTTTCACTGTTATCTTCTTTTAAACCATGATTCTGTTAGTGGAGCTCACATTTTCTCTCTCGACAGGGAGCTGATAAGATGGTTTCTATCGAGGACTGTGTTTCAGGTTCACAGAAGTAGAGTTGAACTGAAGAGAGTGCGGCCTACCCGGACTCTTACTTATCTCTCACTACACCTGCCCACCCTGCGGTGAGAATCAGCCGTATGTTATTTTGTTTTTTTGGCAGATCCGTGGAATGGCATGTTCTTGATTCTCCTTCATTTCTAGCTATTAGGCAAAATTGGGAGGGCAAATTATATCACCAGTTGTGTCTACAAACTCTAAGGGGCTGATTCTGATGCGGGTTGGAAATGCTTCCTGACCGAATCGGGTCGGAATGGTTTCCGACCCTCTCGAATCGGGAGAGTCCGACCGGCCAAGTATGATGCATCCGGATGCTTCCAGATACGATTTGGTTGGACTCCCATTGACTTCAATGAGAGCACATGTTCCTAACTGCATCATAATTGGGCACTGGGTGGGAATGCTTTCCAACCCGCATCAGAATCAGCCCCTTTATGTTAAAGGGTCTTGTAAAGAAGGACTGCTCGCCAAAATGACTAAAAATACACTGCCTAATTTGGCCATATTTGGAGGAAGGATCAACCCCTTGTGCATGGCATCCTCGTGTCTGAGCTGAGTTCACGTAACTATGGTAAGGATGCCCTTGGCTCATTTCCTTGTGACCCAGCACAGAGTGGCCAAAATATGCGTGGTTTAGGAAATACCTTTGTTTTATTATACTACTATGTTTACTTTACTTTGTACCCCCCTGAGTAGTCAAAAAATAGGCTGCCTTGCAGTTTGAAAATCCATACATAACTTAAAAAGACCAATTCGCAAGTACTTCCACTCCTGGCACGAAGGGTCTCTAGTCAGTACAACATGCCTAACGCAACAACTGTTACACTCGCTGACCTAACACCAGAGCACTAATACAAGCCCGCTCAGGTTATTCCTTCGTGTGTGTCATATCTATACACACTACACGATTGCCCTTTCCAAAAAATATTCTAATCTTTTACAGTGACATAAACGGTCACTGTATATGCACAGTAAACTCCACTCTCCAGATAAGCACTATTGAACACCGCGTTCTACCAAGCGCCTATTTCTTGCGACCTTGACTATCTAGTCAACCCTATACATTCATATATATTTATATGAAAACCTATGAGAATCAATCCCTAGTGCCTCACCATTAGCACTCGCCTTCGAGTACTATCATATTATGGTCACTTCGTAGCTAATCCTGCAACATCCTAATTAATAACCTTCCGTTATAAATATCCAGTGTAACATAAAGCTTACCTGTGAATTTTGAACAAACCCTCCCCCACACTAAAATTTAAGTTTGCATAAACCATTTGATGTTTATTTTCCCATTTCTTCCAGATTGTGGAGAGCGTATTTTCCATAGCAACTAGTATGTGAAAAGGATTACCGCACAAGTTGTGTGAGTAAATTATGTGTTTGTAAGTCCTGACGAAAGCTCCACAGACCTCCTGGCCCAAGGAGCTGAAACATGTCGACAACTTTTTTCATGCAATACTACAGGACCTAGTAACTCGGTCCAAAGATAGTATACAATCCATTTTTAATAAGTGGAAACTTGCCCGGTAATAAAAGCATTTGGGCATTTTCTCCATTTTTTTAACAATATTTCTTATGTGTATCACTTGTTTGTTTAATTTCTTTTTTTGTGGGGAAATCCTTTTTGTCTCTGGACACTGCACTCGAGACTAGAGGTGCCTCTGGATGAGGCTGGCAGTCAACACAAACAGGAACACCCTATGATAACTGCCATAATCTCAATGTGGGCCGGATGAAACATATATACTGCATTCCAACTAACATTGATTTTTTTGAGGGTTTCCTAATCTCCCTGAACCAAAGGTCGAGTAGTGTTACAAGTGTTCAGTTTTTCTTGATTAAATGCATCTACTACCCTGGGGAAAGAAGCAGACACACTAATTCCTCATCCCTCCCTGTTGATAAAATGTTGATTCTTTTTTATTCTAGTTGGCTAAATATATTATTCATTATGTAAGTTGTCTGATGCATTAATTTTTTCTTCTTCTTTTTAATGTATTATGTTTACTATTTTTCCATTTTTCTTGACTTATTTAACTTTTGAGTATTTCACATTTTGCTGCCAAATATATATTTTTTTTAATCGTTTTTGATTTTGTACATGCATTTTTAATGTTGCATTTTTCTTCAAATATATTTTATCAATATTTTTATTAAGAACGTTCCCTGTTACTTAAGAGTTTCCCTAACCATACCCAGTATTTTTTATATTAGTAGAGGTCACCCCCAAAATAATACCCAATTTCTTATTCAAAATATGAAGTCTGCAACAGACAGCATAATATTGTACCAGAAAAGCACTGCCTTGGGATCAAAAAGTCCAGAGGCATAGAAAAAGCTGAAACCAATATTTTGATTATGATAGTAGCACATCGGTATCACAAAAGAAAGAAGCCATACTCTTCAACTAGTCTTCCTGGATCTAACTAACTAAATGAGAAGTGGTATAAAGTCATCAACATTACGATACATAATCTATGTAGGTTCAATTAACAAATCATCGTGTACACCGAAATCTCACCAAAGTGAGCAAAATAAGTTAAATTTGGGATCCAAAACCCAAATCCGGACTCACTGAATCCGAATCTGAAAACATTTCAAAACTGAAACTTCCACTTACAACTGGGGAACTCTGAGGCATTGCACATTTTTTGTAGTTGTCAGTTTGGTGGTTCAGCATGAGAACATAAGAAGTGAGGAAAGTGGTGGCAATGCAAAAAATGTAGGGAGCTCAAAAAGTGATCTCTCTCAGATTAATATCAACAATATTGCGTGTTCATATGTAAGCTGAAAACATATGTCAATGTCAACTACAAAATGTAGACATAACAGTTTACAGGGTGGTTAAGTGAATGCAGCAGCTTCATGCTAAATGTTTTTTAAATTGAAGAGGCATCACCTCCTGGACATTTAGTTTCCACCTGTGAACACATTTACATGTGCTAATGCTCATTGACTTGGCACTGCCTGACTGATTGGCTGTGCAAGGTAGTACTGTAGGGATGCAGAGATTTGCATTTAAATCTATCATTTGTTTCGATATTCAATGAAAATTCTTGATGACACTCATTTAGCACTTTAAGGTTGGAATTCTACCCAATCACTTGTGTGAATAACAATTGCCTGCAGGAGTTTTCTGTCCTGGTAATGTCTTCCTTTGAAATTCCCAACTGATCATCAGACATGATTCTTCTCAGATGGCCTTTCTAAGGAATATGTGCTACACAGGCAAGCAGTGACCTGTCACTGTATACCTCGTCTGTGGGGAAAGCAAGCTCACGCTTTGTAAAAAATGTTCACAGCTGAGCATGCACCTGGGATTGGCAGCAACAGTTCCTGGGTGGCAGCACTCTCACATGTCTTTCCTCACTGGCACCGAAAATCATTACCTTTCCTTCTACATAAGCCAAGTATATTGAGAAAGATCATGCTAAAATTAAAGTAGATTGATTCTATCATACAGTGACTATTGGTTATGTGTTGTAGCTAAGTATGCCATAGCTAGTACAAAGGCACCACTCTTATAGCTCCCATATTTAGGGACCTATGAGATGACGGAGTTGTTACTATCCAATAACATATCCATTTGGACAGTTTCTGAATGCATATCACAGTTTGCACTATACGTTCTTAAGTAGTGGACAGCAAAACCTTGTAGTCCTCATGTTTAAAGTTCAGGAGGGAGAGTAGGAAGTGAGATATATCAATCTAAAGCACTATGTTAACTACTTCTTTACATTTTTCTTCCACAGAAATATAGGCCAGATGGCAAAAACACACAAAGTTACAAGATTACAATGAACATAGCCATTTGAGTAGCTTAACGGGACCAGCATCCTGCCCTTTGAGGGGATGCCTATAACTAAGTATGTCATCTTTCGAAACATCCTCGTGCGTAATGAGTAGGCAACGCGTGGTACTGATTTAATTCACAGTGCAGTCTCGAGGTCAGTGTAGATATGGAGGTGCATGGAGGGATGGCGAGAGACACAGCAGACTCTTAAACTGTACTTTCGATATTGTAACAACTGGCCGATATTGCATCAAAAATGTCACTCTTCCAATGAAACAAACCCAGGTTTTAGTCATATAACATACAACAATAGGTGCATGTGTACAAACTAAAAGCTGCTGTTAACTGTTGTGGTACTGTGCATTGAAAGTCATGTTGCACTTGACTGATCCTTCTGGTGTCTCTCTGTAGTGTTTTTGTGCCTTTTTTTACCTGCTTAGTGCTCTGTTGTTTGCTGATGGTAGTTCAGAACACTTGAATTTTTTTCTCTAAAAGGGTGAGCGATTCAAAATGCTTAACCATTCACTTAATTTCCCCATTGACAGTGACCAACAAATTTCAATACTCAACCCTATAAAAAGGTTCTATATCAGCATATCGTAAACATAGTTTAGAAAAATATCATTCCATTTGGGCATAGATGTTCTATTATTTTCTCCAATGGGGTGATATTTTTGTAAATGATATTAGGACAAGATATATATGCTAGAAGATATTCTGGCAACAATGTTCCAGTACCATACCCAAAAGCGATAAAGACAATAGAGCAAGAACTGAAAATACTCCACTGATGAAGTTTACCCAGATGCTGCCAGGTAAGAGTTTCTTATTAGCCAGCTTTCAGGAGAAAAGATTCGCGTTTTCCACAAGCCAGTTGGCCCGTTCAATAAGGTTTCACAGTTTCTCCACCAAAACTTTACCATTATGATATCCTGTTAACTTCTGTCAAGAGCTTTCATATTGGAGTCATTTAGGAAACCACCAGAGTGTATCCAGAACGTTGGAATCACCTGTGAACTCCCACACTTAGACATTATTTGGTTTGATCCAGATATTCAACACCTACCTTCCCGGGGCTAACTCTAATTTGTACCTCCTTAAGATCATGCTTCTGATCCAACTATAATGACACATACCTTCTCCACCTCCTCAACATAAAGCTCTTTTAAGCAACAAAAGTTGTGTGTACGGCTTTGAAAAAAATAATAATGAATAGGTGAACATTTATCGTCACCTGTAAAGATGAAGATAAAAAAAATGTGTGGCAGGATCGCTTAAACCTATCACGTCTAGATGACTTAAATTAACGTATAAGGGATTCTGATGTTGCATTCAAGAATGCAATCATTGCATCAGTTATGAAAAGTCACAAATTAACTCAGAAAGTTTGACCAATTTTCAGTAAATCCCAAGTTTTTCTCAAAATAATGGCTATGGTTGCTACAAAACATTTGTAGGACATGTTGATATGAAGGGACAAGTTCGGACCAACCAGTGCTTAGAATGCTATATGATTTCTCTGGAATGCGGTCATTTGGCAAATGTCCTTTGCCATTGCCAAAACACATCAGGCCAAATTGACATTCTTTCTTTCTTTGAATTTCTCTCAAATTTGGGTGCAGAAAGCCTAGGGCCATTTTTTTAATATTCTTACCATGTTGCTAGACTGTGTCAACTGTGAGTTCATTGAGTAATTGTAACTATTGGTAAGGTAGGAGAGGGTGTTGTTGTGACTGGCAGCAACACTGGAATATCCAGCAATCATTTGTGGATTAATGACTTCCTGATTATAGGAAAAGGCAAAACTTAGGCTACTAAGACCACCTTTAGCATCAAAATCAATTTTCACAAGGAGGGGTCAAAACAACAGAGATCAAAGATGGAAGCATTCAAACGTGGCTTCTTTTGACACACAGACAATCCAACTAATATCCAAGACTGGCTGAGCTGTCCAGGTTCCCTGAAGAAATTATCTGGCTGCTCGGACTGCCCTTTTGCAAAATACATTTGTCAAAGATGAGGGATTCATGTTTGCGATTCAACAGCAGCCACAGAACTGACGAGTGGCGTTCACCTGGACATCTTGTACCCGAATAGCAGGGGACAATTACAGCTCCCCAGATTACTCCTTGGAACATGGGGGCTGGACATGGCTTGGAGACCTGAAGACTTTAGTCTGAAAGCTGAGACTTGAGTGAGACCAGAAGGGGCTGTGTGCTGGACTGGCCATTGAGAGAGAATGAGGTCAGACATGGATTTATGTTCCTTGAACGGGGGGTTGAATCAGACCTCAGCTGTACATCTTGGTGGTGTAGCTCCTGTGTGACAGTGGTGGGAAATGCGGCCTCTGCCCGTTTTGATCAGGGGCAGATGTTTGAATTACAGGGAGCTGGTTTTTACTGGGTACTGGCTGTGCCTTCTCTAATGTGTGTGAATTGTTCATGTTGAAAAGTGTCCAAAGATCAAGGGTAGGCCAGCTGTACACTGGGGATCCAGCTTTGACAACCCTCTGTAACATTGAACTACCCAACATCTATGGCTTACAGGAGGGAAGCGTCCTGCAAGGATTGGCAAGAAGCTCAATGGTGGTGGGCAACATTGCTGGCACAACAACTGCTACAAAATACTACAATAAATCCCAGACATAATTAACCATTTCAGAGAGTATCATGAACTTTCATGTTCAACCTAACTACGCTGCTCAGAACAAAGAATGCCCTATTTCATTAGCAGGCTGACCATGACTTGGCTGAAAAACTCTAGTAAATAAATGTTGATGGTGAAAATCTTTATAAGAAGTTGGCATGATATTGAAGCCTTAAGAAGAACATGATTTTTTTGTTATAGACATTTTAGTACCTTAGGAATAAAGCGAGAATCAGGCAAGAAGACACTTCAATAAAGGAACAGAGGCAGACTGACAAAGGTGTTTCGCAGTATGTACCCTTACATGTGTTTGCGAATTAGCCCAGAAATATTCTACTCCCTAATAGGTAAAGTGCAACAAGGTCACCGTCCTATTTGTACTAATGGTATATATATAATATATATATATATATATATATATATATATATATATATATATATATATATATATATATATATATATATATATATATATATATATATATATATATATATATATATATATATATATATATATATATATACATACTGCTTCCCACTCAGCAAGTTTCTTTAACTCATTGCTCAAGCGTACGTTAGTTTGTGTATGTCCACTTGTCATATTTCTATCACGTTAACAAACAATATTTGAGAGACATATAGTGATATGCATCTTTAACGTAAATAAACACACTTAGTCTAAATCACATGTGTACATGTGTTGCCAACCACAGTTGGCTCTGTTTGTGCAATGTAGACATGCTTTGCACAGATCCTGTGTGCATTATGCTGCCTCCCAAGGACCAGCAACACTTGACAGTGCTTTAAATAAAGAAACTCTAAATTAGGAACACGAAAGATGCCTGAAGCAATATTGAGCATTGTTTCCCAGTAAACATCTCGCTAATACAGCTTGACAACCAACTGGCACCTTTTCCAAATAAATAGCAGCCTAGTTGCCAGTTTACATCTTTAAAAAGGTGCAAGAACATATTGACACATGTTTGGCTTACTTTCAGTCAAAAAAACAGTCAATCCTTGGCCATTGCTCAACCACGGCTGGACTGCTCCGATTTTCATTCCTAAAAATAGTGCTGTTGTATCCTGTTATCTCTTAGTTACTTGCTACTCAGCTGGTGTGAATGTGATGTAATAGAATCTTCATGAGTGCATGGTTTGCATGAGTGCTCAGTTGGAATGAGTGGGGCTATACTTACTATCTTACTTGTAACTGAATAAACCTGCTTCACAATCTACACTACTGGCTACTGGACAGATTACCTACAAAGGCCTGCAAAGGCAATACTTTGTTTATATAAACTGCACTCTGCCAAAACCAACCAAAAGTTAATGAAATTAATAGATAATGGCATAGAAAGAAATCACATTGATTCACAAAGCTTGAAAGTTGGGGAAACTGGAATCATTGATTTACCCAATTATTCTCAATTCCCAGATCTCAAACTTGTAATCAGGAGGGAGTCTTGCACTCAGAAATGACCGATCCCTGCAGTGTTTATTAAGCTTTAGAATTCTGATGCAGTTACCGGGCACTTGTAAGGAGTGCCACAATGTGGGACAAGAACGGATTTCTGCTTAAAATACGATAAGGAGCATTTAATTGGTTACACCCCTGGACATTTCACCGCAGGACATATGCTAGCAAACCCTCGATGTGCCGGTGTTCACCTCATGGTGATATGTCTGCTGGGTCTTTTTGTCCTCTCCTTTTTTATCTTTTTTCCTTCGCAGTGCTGCTTTGTTGTTTACTTGAAGAGCAGCATCATCTTTATTTTGACCAACCCCATGCAGCTGTTGAATGTGGGCGTTCTCGGTCAGTATATTTCCCTGGAAATGGGGGAGGCGCCTTTTTTTTCTATGCGGGGTGTCTCCCTCACCATTGCACTTTTTTCTCAATGGGGAGGTGCCCATGTCCCTGTTTCTTGTGCTCTTTATGAGGAGAATGCCGTAACCTTACTCCTTGTTGTTTTCTGCCAGTTGCATTTTGCTTACTCAGGAGGTGAATTGTAGGAGGCAAAATGTCCGGTGGTGCACAAAATGCAGCACAAAAACCACTACCCACCCTGGACACTGCTATCAATAGATTCATAGCCAGAGCAGTTACATGTTATACCCCTGCCCATTCCCCCATAGCCTGCCAACGACTGACTATTTTCACCTGTACAGCTGAATTTTAATTCTGTTCTTTATTCCATGCTTTTTTTACACAAGTTTTTTGGAGAACACGTAGCAATGTATATGATCCTCTGTATTTGTCATGTGTTAACTTATCACTTGTATCCAATGGCTTGAGAAATGAACAGATAGTGCAATCGGATACTTTAGAATCTAATCAATCACCAACACAAGCCTAGTCCAGATTTAGAAACAACTAACACTTATCCTGCACTAGAATGCGCGTGCAATGTTCTATCCAGAAACCTAGGTGGTGCTCGCTTGGGACAATTTATGCTTAGTGAATGAAATGTTTTTAACTGAGAATTTTTTTTCTTCTATTTCAACCTGAATCAGGATCTGGAAGGGAAGTGCACGTGACTACTGATCATTTGGTGAAGTGTTTCACCGGAAATTGAAAGAAGAATTCATGAAAGATCACCTGAGTAGGTTCTTTCATCAGGTGTATATTTTAATTTCTTCTAAAGTAGGCACATTTTAGTTGTAAAACGCGATAATCTGTTTCCACTTTTCACTTTTTGTCAGGCATTTGAGCAGCTGTTTTTCCTGATACACGGTATCTTTTTCAATACAATGTTTTCGTTTTTCATAATAAAATGCTTCTAGCAGTCGAAATTCGTCCATGTGCCTTTGGCTCGGTTTCTTGATCACCTTCTTCGCTCGGTCTAAGGCCTTTCATCTGCAATATTTTGCTCAAGGGTGACAAACTCATCAAAAGCACACACATTTCTGCACCACTGTACTGAAAATGCATGTGTCAGATTTAAAAGGTGTGTTACCTAGTATACACAAATCTGGAAAAGGGTTCATACCAAGAAGGGCAGGCCATGCACCTCACTACTAGAAACTTGAAACTTTTCTTCACTCTGAAATGCACGCTACTCTCTGCTTATGGGCTAGCCTGACGGCTGTTGAGAGGAAGATGTACATGTTTTGATTGGGCAGAAGTTGTGTGCTTCCACAAAAAGTGCTTGTCCTCCACAGTAGCTGTGATAATGTTTCTTATTTATTCAACTGTCTTAATTTGAACTTTCAGGAGGACACATATAACATTGTAATTCTTTTAAACTGCCTTAGACAACTAGATAGTTTATGGTGTTTTTCTCTGGCAGCAGCACAGATGGAAGGAGGGCAGTCATTAAAGAACATGATATTTTAGGTCTGGCTTGACAGTGCGTTGGGAAAGATAGATCTTTGTGCAGCCATGTAACCTGCACAAGCTTATTGTATCAAAGAATAAAATACATATTTTAAATTCAGCAGTTGTTAAATAAATTTGAATTTTGAATTTTTGAAAATGTATAAAGCGCACGTACACAATGCAGTTTCATGGCGCTAGTGGGGGAGCCTGGGCATAAGGAAAAGGGAGGATTATAGGTCGAAAGCCTGCTGAAACAGAAAGGTCTTGAGGGCTCTGCGAAACTCCATGTAGGAGGAAGAGAGTCTGATGTGGGGCGGAAGGGTGTTCCAGAAAGTGGGCGCAAGAACCATGAATTTCTGTCCTCCCGATCTAGATTTCTTGAAACGGGGGATGACTAGTAAGGATTTGGTGTATGTGCGAAGATCTCTGGAAGGGCAATAGTTTGTAATGGCGGAGTTGATGAATGCGGGAGCCGTGCCCATCCGAGCTTGAAAAGTGAGGCAGCCAAGTTTGAAAAGGGCCCTTTGTTTGATGGGAAGCCAATGGAGGGAAATAAGGAGGGGTGATGAGTGATGAAATTTGGAAAGGCCATGTACCAGGCGTGCTGCCTGGTTCTGCACTAGCTGGAGGCGTTGGAATGCATAGGCGGGGGCTCCGTTGTAAATAATGTTCCCGTAATCGATTTTGGATAAAACCATGGCCATAATAATTAGTTCAAGTGCAGAAAGGGAAAAGAACCGAGATACTTTCCTAATAGTGCGAAGGGTAAAGAAACAGGAGGATACTCCAGAACTAATGTGGGAGTGCAGGGTCAAATGATGATTGAGTGTGGTGCAGAGAGTCTTAACAGAATAGAAGGGAGAAGGGGGTGGGCCAAGGGGGGGGGGGCAGTAAGAAGGGGACCAGGGGTTACCACTGCCTCCAGTCAAAATCAGCTCTGTTTTATCCGGGTTGAGTTTCAGGTGGTTGGCATTCATCCAATCCCGGATAAAAAGTATGACTGACTGGAAGGCAGAGACAC
Organism: Lissotriton vulgaris; assembly: GCF_964263255.1. Taxonomy (NCBI): domain Eukaryota; kingdom Metazoa; phylum Chordata; class Amphibia; order Caudata; family Salamandridae; genus Lissotriton; species Lissotriton vulgaris. Next base: position 937,457,683 of record NC_141689.1, on the reverse strand, counting down.
CGGATGAGGGAGAGGAAAAATAAAAAATGAGTTGGAGGTCATCAGCATAGTTGTAGACTGTGACCTCCATTTGCTGGAGTGCAAAAATAAGAGGGAAAATGTAAAGGTTAAACAAAAGAGGGGAAAGAGAGGAGCCTTGGGGGACACCGCATTGCACCCTGCGTGGCGGGGCAGTGAATTCGGCTAGATGGACGGCCTGGGTGCGGTCTGCTAGGAAGGAGCCTATCCAGGTCAATGCTTGCCATCCTATGCCCGCCGCCTCGGCACGGGACAAAAGGATGGAGTGGTCCACCGTGTCGAAAGCGGCGGATAGATCTAGGAGGACAAGGGCTTGGGGGTGTTGGTATCGAGCCCCTCTCTGAGTTGGTCCATGACCGAAATGACCACCTTCTCGTGGAGTGGTAAAAGATAATGCAATTATTTAAAATCTGTTACAAATAAGCGAGGGTGCAGGGTGCATTTTGTTAATCGGCAGTCATTCCTGCGCTTCATTGTTTGTTTAGCAGGTCCTGCACCACCTTGAAGTATTTGCCAATTCTTGCCAATTCGAAGGTAGTATGGTGGTCAAAATCCAAGTTGTAGCGTCCCTGCAAGTCCTTAACCGCATCCATGCGGCGCGAATTCCCCGCCCATGCTGACTCCGCCTTGCGCGGGCGGAGTCATGACGGAACGGTTCCGTCATCAGAACAGCTCAACCGATGCTGATGACGGAACCGTTCCGTCATCAGCATCGAAGGGGTTAAGCCATGGGTTAAAAAGAGTGGCTTTAGTAGTGGCCACCTAAAATGAAGTAGTGATAGCCAGCAGCAGAGTAAATGTCAGAAAGTTTCACGTTTATAGCCAAACAGCCTGCACTTCACAATATTAGAGAGGAGTGACCAGTTTGGGTTGAAGTCTTTGATTTGAAGTATCATCATCCTTGCAGGCAAGTTTTGAGAGACGCAGTCTTTCCCAATTGAACTGAGTTTACCAGGGCTTGTGATAGTGAGATCATCTAATATTTTCCACATCAGCAAATTTCGAGAGAAGTTTTGTCTGTTTCTTCAGTGTGCTTTTTACTGGTGTATGCGAGAGTGATGGAGAATTTAGTCCACTTAGGTCAATTTGAGGGGTGTCTGCTGATGCCATTAAATTTGAGCTGCAAGGACTGTATTTGGATTTTAATATATTTTGAAGGACAATTTCAACGTACCGGGCTTGGCTGTAAAAAATCTGTGATAATATTTTGGAATTGAGCACATGTTCATCCATTTTAAGCCGAATTCTAATCTCACCAGGGATCCCCTAGTGTAATATGGCAGCCTAAACACTATTTTGAGGCTTTTAGATGTACTTTTCCATGTTTTTGAAACGTAGTCCCAGGAATGCCTCACTGCCATAGGTGATGGCAGATGGTAATGTGGTCCTAAGCACTTTTTGGACTGGGGCTGAAGTAGGCCATTCAGGGGAGACATTCAGTTGGCAAAGTCTGGTGATAAGGTGTTGCCTTGTCTTTAAGGTTACTCAGATGTGTTTTGGGTTCACTGTTTGCTGAAAGCCAAGTGCCCAGGTAGTTATGCGATTTTGCTCCTGTTATTTTGAATGGACAAGTGACAAATTATTTGCTTGCGCATCCTTACAAATGATATCACCTTTGAATTTTAAGTGTTTACTAGCATCTTGTTTGTCTTATTTTATGCATGAAGGGCATTAAGGGCTCTCTGGATGTCTATTTTGAATATATAGGGAGAACTATATCATCCACATACTGTAATGTCATAATCTTGGTTGTTCTTATATTTGGGGTAATTAGATTTGCTTGGTTAGAGCAGTGTCCGAGAGCTTGACCCTCATCCAAGTTGATGAATAGAGTGCAATAATAGCGTTAAGCAGGTTGCTTGGAATGCCCCAAACCTGGAATTTGCTTCATAGGATGCCTCTATCCACCAGGTCAAATGCCGACAAATAGTCAACAAGGCATGCATAATGAGCTTCTGATTTCTGGATGTTCCCCTGGTGGATAAGTTAGGAAAGGACAATTAAGTTGTCTAGTGTGGAGGAATTCGATCTAAATCCTGTATGGCAAAACACGATTATTGCATTTGTTGTTGCCCATGACTCCAGAACTTTTAAAATGGCTTAAAATTCCTAATTTAATTTTTATATCTGACTGCCAATAACGTGCTCATATCCCATTCAACATAAACATTTTTTTTAATTCTGAAGCCTCTGTCATGCCAGGCAAGTTGTTGTTAATCAAACACACTTTTTAGAATCTCTCTGCCTTCATACTCCTAATGAAGTGGCATCTAGTGCGAAGAACAATATTCAAGATTAAAGATCGCCAATCAGTAAATTCAAACTACTTGACTCAAAGAAGTGTTGGTCATGCTCATGTGACAATAGTGATTTACTCCACATGTTTTTTCCAGTGTCATTTGGTCAAGTCACTATGGTCTCGCATTTGGTCTACACTAAACAACATTTTATCCACTGATGTTCCATTTGAGATTGTACATATTTTCATAGGTGGTTCTTCACCCATATGGAATGTTCATTGCAATGTGTGTAAATTTATAGATCTTTTCATAGCAATTTCATTTCAGATAATTACTACCAACTGGAAAGATACTTCAAAGATTTCACTTAACGCTGGTGGAATTTGTTATCACCACAGGCTTTTCATGCCTTTGCCACCACTCTACCCTTACAAATCAAAAAGGATATGTTATGGTTGCCCTTAACTGATTTTCTCTCAAGACAAGTAACCTGAATTTTTTATCTTTCCCTTACTCTTATCTTCTTATGGTAAATATAGGTATGAGTTTGTAGTCTAAGTTGCCCCCCCCTTTTCCTCTTTTCCTCTCCCCCCTTGCCCCCTCATGACAAAATACCCTTAAAAGCTTTGTTTCTTGGTACAGTTTATTTGCCCCATTTGGGGTTTGAGTTGTATGTTGACTCATTTTACTGCAGTTCTATCTTCTTTGATGTCATTTACTTCGGTAATGATGTTTTACTTTGCATACTTTTATTCAATAAAGCTTTCTAAACTAAAAAAAACATCACCAATCAGAAGAGATGGTTATACATCTCCCAATTCAGTCTAGACTTTCCATCTTAACAGATGGTCTTTTCGGTTTGGTACAAACTTAGGTAAAATAAGCAGATAGTGCTATTTTTTTTCATCTGTACTAATTATCATCAACTTGGGCATTGTAAAGATGGATCAATTTGCTCCATCCCTTTCCGCCATAATCAGTGCTGATTTGCACAACAAATATCAATGTTTGCATTTTGTTTAAAAAGTCAAAATGGGTACATTGGTTTTTGCTGTTATAAATCAGTATTAACAGATGTACAAAGTAATAGAGTAAAATAGTACACCACAGCAATATGCAATGTGGTTCTGAATAGCATATTGATGTAAGTAGCACAGCCCAAAAAAGAGCAGTGCCCAGGGGATTTAATGTATTTATTTTTGTTGTTGGAGTTTGATATATCATGTACAAGGACGTCAGCACCAAATAAGTGATAGAGATTTAGACTAAGAAAATGTTTATAAATTATTAAAATATAATATTTTACATTTATAGTTCAGCATCCAAGAAGACTCACCACACTACACACCTACTGTTATAATACAGGTTCAGTGTAGTTACGTTACAGCAGGTACAGAACAGAGACTGGATCATCAATGCAGGGACTGGCAAAAGGGCTGAAGACGTTAAGGGATGTCTGCTGGGTGGAAGCTAATAGAGTCTAGCATAGTTTGATTACATGAGACGTCTTTGCTGGATACCATAATGGGAAATGGAGCGAAAAGGTAAGATGGCTCTAAAAGTCAAGGCATTACAGCGCCAAGGGCTGGGTCAAGCAGAGAAATCACCAGCAGGCAGACACATCTGCCTACTTGTATGGGTTTGCAGGTTAGTTTAAGAGCACTAGTGAACTAACCCGCAAGAAGCCTGCGGTCATAGCTCTGTGTTGCTCAACAGCACTGGGAAGCCTTCGGGTCACCAAGCGCTTTATAAATTCCCCTAGCATAACATAAAGAAAAATGGGCAGGCATAGGCAACTGCTGCTGCCAAGAACATGAATTCTAGCATTGAAGCTATCAGGTTTGGATGATGGCACATCATTTCGTTGGTAGGAAGTGTCCAGATATTGGAATTAGGAGTTACAGGAACATAACAGAGGGATAGTAATAGGAGTTAGAGAGGATCAAGGTAAACTGCGTGAAAGAAAAGCAGGATGAGAATTCTGGTAATTTACGTGCTGGAGGGAGAAGCAGTTAAGCCAACAGAGAGCACAGTCTACAGAAGCTAGCCCTTATTACAACTGCACAAATGGAGAGTTAACAGAGCGTGCTGGGGTAATTCAATCAGAGTTTTGTAGATTGATTGATTGATTGATTGAGTAACTGCAGAAAATTGATAGATTCAGGGATTGTTGCTTTTGGAGATTAGGGATCCCATACAAAGGTTGCTAATGATTGTGCTAGATCATATCAGGATTCTGTGTGTTTGCCAGGTATTTCAGTTTGGGTTTAGAATGTTTTAGGATAGGAATGAAATTTTTAAAATGCAGTGGTTTAAGTGATAGCCACTGTAATATAAGAAGTGTTTGGGTCATTTTGTCAAAGTAGAGGATATCTGAGATTAAGCACCCAAATTAGAGTTTGATGGTCAGGGTACTCCATTACAAAAGTGACAGAGTACCCTGCCTGCCAAACCCTCAGTCCACTCACACAATTATGAGTCAGATGGACTTCTGATGTTGGTACTCTTGCGTCTGGCATTGGAAAACATACTCTATTGCATGATGGAATAGGGGCGTCAAAGTAAGGGCATTAGACTATCATCCAATTTAGAGTACATGTTCTGATGTGCCTTTATTTATGCCCATAAGATTTGACCTGGTGGTTATCGACAGAAAAAAAATGGATGACCACCAGATCCTGGGAGAAAACTCTCACTTTGGCAGCAGTTCCTGTTAAGGTACACCAATCACTGCAGGTCTGGGGTGATCTCTTAATTTGAGGGGCAGTAGTCTCTGGTCAGGGTGGAGGAGTTGAGATGACATCCACCCCCCTGACCGATGGCGAGCCACCAGCCAGGGTATAAATCAGCCCCTAAGTGTCCTGTTGCATGCAGTAGGGCTGTCAGAGGAGCGATGTTCGTTTTGAAGACCTAAATTGAGCGTATTGACATAGTGCAGGTAGGAGAGAACCCGGGTCTGAGTCTGTAAACATATAGAATCCAGTTTCACATAGTGATATGATCTTAATATCTGGATTTTACCTAGTGTTTTACAGAGGTAACTGGCTGCGTTATTGACCATTGATAATGGTAACGTTTGGTATCATAAGTGGACTGATGAATGGTTAGATTTGTCTGTGTTATTATTTCGCCAAGGGTATTTTTGTGTATCTTTTAAACACTGGTGACAAGAGAATAGATGCTACCGGACCACACAGTTCGGAAACCAGAAGGGAGTTTAAGTCCTAAATCCCCATCAGTTGTGTGTGGTCCAGGAGCAATTAATTGAGAAAAACTCCATAAACTGAAAAGTGTGACTTCATAATATGGATGAGGGCGGATGAGACATCCAGTAAGAAGACCGGATGTGGCTCTCTTTTGCCAAGGATCCAAAGCACACTTTCTACTTTTACCAAGGTGGCAATTCACTGACACAGTACCATCAGAGGCCTGATGGACGCTCCCATGACAATTTATGTTGAATGCAGTTGTGCAGCCTCACTGCTCTTGGTCTTCTTCCAAGTAAGGATGGGACGGTTATACCACAGAAGCTGTTTATTGAAGAAAGGTCATGTGGAATTTATTAACTGCTGTGTAACCCTGTTAAAGTAATCTGGACTATGGTAATAAAGCACTATACTTTCTTGTAACCTCTAAAATCATGTGTTCATTGTGTCACGATTTTTGCTTTTGGTTGCATTGAATTGCTGTGCGATGTTTCAGAAGCAAGACTACATGAATTGTATCGGTACTGGTGCCGTTTTGCACCAAAATGCCAGGATTTTGATGTTGACATTGGCCAACACATGCAAAATTGACATTTACGGAAGTTGACTACCGAAAGAATATCTTTCATTTAGTCGAATTGGTTGTGAAAAGTTGCACAGCCCAGTCCACTCCATTTACTCTGGCCCTTTACCCTGTCAGCTTTTCAATGCTGCTTGCATTTTTTACCACACTCGTTTTATTACCAACAAATGTTTCCCATATCTTCCCTAGCAACGAGCCCCCTAACTGACTCACTGCATAGTGTGGAAAAACAAAATAAGCCTCATTTGCCTATTTGCATGTTTGTAGCTGAAGATCAGTAAAGCCAAAAGCTATTTCTTACAAATACAAGAAATCAGCCACTGTGCCCAGAAAATCTGTTTACACTGAACAAACACACCACATAATTATTATTTAATTCACCGAAATAAAGCAATAAAATTGTGTCCAACCAGATTTAACAAGCTATGCTTCAGTGGCAGTAAACACTCTCAGTTGGAGAATGCCCAGCTTGGTTGCTTATGTAATGTAAGCCTTATCTTTTATTATTCTTTTCACATAGCAGCCCAGACTGTATTAGTGGCCTTGGAAATCCGAGTTTCTCTATTGCCTTAATTTTAATATTATATTAAATAAAAACAGCGTGAAGGAGGTGCATGTATTAAAATGAATCACTGTTTGCTGCTGCCTGTACACACATTTACGGCATTCTGCAAATATAATATTTAAAGTTATTACAGAGCTACGGGCAAGAGAAAGCCCTGGCACTTTTTGTTAAAATGATGAATTCCTAGAGGCCATTTGTTGACTCAGTAAACCAGCATAAAACAAACACAGATGATAGTGCGGATTAGCGAGGCAACATTCTGGACATTTAAGTGTCTTTTGCGCTGAGCTCTGAGCCGCACAGAGCTGCTGCATGAAAGCCCTTTACTCTGCGTAAAGTCTTGATATTAAATGAAGCTCACAAAGTCGCATCAGTGTTAGTCCTGAAGGGAAAACTTGTTTTTCAAGTAATTGAAGTAGAGTGCTTATAACGAATTTAGCCTAGTCTGAATTTACTTTGAAGATGTATTCCTCCCCCCCCCCTTCTCCCCCATTGTTACCTTTGTCGCTGAACGTCACCTGTATTTCTTTCAAGTTTCAGTACATTATCCCAGACGTTGCTAGTACACCAGGCCAACCGAAAAGGTATGCGAAATTCGTATAATTTGCTTTTGGGCCACTATTTAAAATTTCGAAAATGTAACGTGAAATAATGCATAATAACATGAAATATGAAACTGTCATTTGGTGGTACATTTTATTGTGAAATGTGCCCTGGGGCAGGTGAGTCAGGTGCAAACATGGGAAGTGCAACTTATCAGGAAGAATGTGCTGCCCTCAGGGCAGTCGCAAACTTGTGCTACCCCAGAGGTAGCACGTTCAGGAGAAAGACTGAGCAGCTATTTTAAAGCCAGTCCATGTTTATCTGTGCTGGCGCAAACTGCCTACACTTTTAAAAGGGATAAGAGATCCACTTGCAAGCGGGTGCAGTGAGTGACTGTACCCACATGCAAGGGGAAGTAAGGAGGGGGTCCATGGAACCAGTGGTCGAAGTGGGAGGGAGCGACAGGGCACGGTGTGCCCCTACTTTTAATGTTTAATAGAATCCGTTCCCCTATGTTTTTATTTTAAAATGCGTTCCAGGATGGCAGAAATAGCCAAGGCCATCCTGGGTCATATAGGGACGGGCGGGGTGGGCAGAGAAGGAAAAGGACTATGACTTTTCCTTCTTGCCCAGTGAAGATAAGGGCAGTGTCCACTTCTCCTTCTCTGCCATGGTCAGCTGCCCCTCCTTTTCTTCCTCTTCACATATTCCCTCTCTTTCTATCTCCTTCTTGCTCAGCCTTACTTGCTGAAAACCGTGACTTCAAGAAACGACTCTTACCCTTTTCTCTCCTTTCCTTCATTCGTTCCCCTGTGAAATGGATCTAAAAAGAAGAAATGTCTTTGCTGGAAATGTTGTTCTTTTCCAAACATTTTCTACTACAACGTGCAGTCTCGCGACAGAGAGAAAAAAACGGCTCAAAACAAGAAAAAATTAAAAATAAGTCAGTAAAGCAAGACAGAGTGGTCACAAAGTAGCCAGATTGGTTTTATTCACAACCACACACATTATTGCCACTTTATAGAGTTTGCCAGTGAATCACTACTTTCATTTTCTTGTCTTTCTTGAACAATATTGTTTTTCCTTGGTTGGGAAGTGCACCATTTCTGGTTGATGCCTGGAGTGGAAAATGTTTAATGTGATTCTTATCAGCTGTTTTCCTTATTTTAGTTTATAAAATGTGTACTGTGGCTCTGTGTTCAAGGATGTGGTCGTTTTACACTATACTGCTTACGTTTTGTAAAGATATAAGCAATAGACATTGAAACAGGCCCCTTCCGGGCCCTGTAGTTATGTCCCTAACTTCTCAGACCAAAACACTCATTGACTTCCGAATAATGAGTGTAAAAGCATTAAGGTTACCATGTTGTTCCTTCTTACATTTTACATGCTTTACTTAATATTGCATTCCCTAGGAATGTTTGCTTTTTCTAGGATGTTATTGCTTTTTTTCCAGGCAGCATATTACTCTTGTCTTGTGCATAATTTGAATTATTTGCATCCAGGTGTTCCTTGTGGGGCACAATTGTGTTGCAGCTGAAGGCAGTGTGAGTTTCTGTCAGTGGGGCAGTATGGTGTTTAGTGGGGGATAGAATGTGGCTCTATGGCCAGTGCTGCCAAATTTGGAACTGGGGAATCAGGTTCAGCCTCATGACCAGTCCACCAGACCATTCTCCTGAGGGATCAACTTCCCAGGCTAGACCTTAGAAGGACCTGCCAGACCTTCGAAAACCCTGGTGTCTTAGCACCAGCAGGTGGACCCTAGCGGTAGTGTTGGTTAACCTTGAAGGCCTGTCCACCGCAATCCAAACTGAAGTTCACCTCTAGCCTTGCGCACCGACCTACGAAGTAGCACATCTTAGGGCAACAGTGACACTGTGACACTGTGACCCACAGTACACCTCACCCATTGGTACCTCCTTTGGCCTTGATTCAGCAGTAGTAGTGCAACTCACCAGGGATCGGCACAGGAGTTGCATGCACACAAAACTAAGTTTGTAAACTTCACAGTCTCTCTGCTTCATGTACAAACACTTTTAACATGTGCTACCCGCTTTGGGGCCACTGTAATTATGCAGCAATGGAGGACAAAATGATGTTGCAGTGTTGATTAAATTATGCAGCAAAAAAAAGGCTGCAATGTAATGCAATACATTTTCTGATACTTTATTATTTTTACACATACTGACATTAGCTGCAAAGATTGTGCCTCATTAGTACCAGTGTAACATATAAATGCAGTGGTGAAAAAGGTGACTAGTCAATCTTTGCATAGGAACCTCCACTCCGCAGCAACACAAGTCACATTTCTTAGTAACTTTTGATCCCTTTGAGCCACAAACAATTTTTTTTCAAAATCCTCAGATTATGCAGCAGATGATATATTATCCGGCAAATATGTCGGAGGCATAATTATGTGGAAAATATTTTCACACTAGGATATCTTGCCATTCATGTTTGTAATGCTCTTGTGGAAAAGGGGAGAAGTGCTGATGACAGAAACTACATGACATGGAGACAAATGATGTGTGATTCCACTTTTAAGCGTATTTGGGACATTCTCAGATTGGAATTTTACCCGACTTTGTGAATGTATTTCAATGTCAATAACTTATATTAAACCTTAAATAAACCTGTGTCCATCCATTGGTTGAATTAAATAACATAATTAGCTGTAACTGGTTAGTGACATGCCAAACAAGCACTAAAAATTGGCATGTTTTGCTTTTTCTGGACACACCTCTGACTCCACCCACTGACCCAATTGACAGGTTATTCCCACCCTCTGATTTTCCACCCACAGTACCCCTACTGTTTCCCCCCCACTTCAACCACTGCATCTCTTTCAAGAACTGCATTTAGAAGAAGCACTGAAAGTATTCCATCTTTTTGTGGAGCACTTTCAATGCATCTTCTAAAGGCATTGTTTGCCTCTGCGCCCACATCAGAAATATGATGCAGGCGCAAAGGCAAAAAGATTGCCTCATTTGCATGGGGCCACACCCCAATGCAAATGAGGGAACAGGCTCTAATGACAGTGGTGGCGCTATATGTGCGTCAGCGCTATCAGTATTACAGAAGGGGCCGCACAAGTATTTGGGGCCCTTTCTATAATGCAAAAGAGCCCCAGGGGCGCGCAAAGTGGGTTTAAAGGCAGGATGAGTCCCTGGGGTACTAGTGTAATTAAGCCCCTGGTGTCCATTTTGGATGGCAGTATGCGTTGCACACTAAGCAAAGGATGTGAAAAGCAGAAGCATCACAAAGAGGAACTGTATGCCTTCTGGTCGTTTGCGTAGTTCCAGTGCTAATTTTCTAAAGCAATCATCAGATTTTATACAATGTACTGTAATAGTGTAATTTTGGAAATTTTACATAAAAGCTTAATGTGAAATTACCCAAATTACAGGAGATTATACCCATGCAATGGACATTTCGCCAAGGCCTAGCCAAACCCCGATCTGCCTCACACAGACAACTCTATCTTGCTATTTGAGAAAGTTTATGTCATCATTATATACAGTTAGATGCGGAGTGAACCTGTATTCACAAGTATTCTCACTACTGCATCACATTCCTGAAAGGCCCTTGTTTGTCAAGGGTCATGCATTTTGGGGATGTGTCTCACTCCATCACATCACCGTAAGCCTAAATCTGCAAACATCCCACTCAATATTACAGTTATCAGTTGCAAATTGTTTCTATCTTGCTAAATGGATTTTTGATATTGCACATATGTGACCTGCGGGGGGTAATGGGACTATGGGAATTGTATCGTTTTAAAAACATACGAAAGAAGACCAGAAGAAACCACTTGGTCCCCATACCTATCACCAAGACACCTTCCTTGTGGTTTGTAGAATCTTCCAATTCCTGCATTCTACTAATTGAAGCCATGATGAAACCCTTTGCAGTCGGTCACCATAATTTGTAGTAGAACAATGGGGAGAGGATGTAGCCTAACGGCTAGGGTGGTCAACCTCAAATCTGGGGAACTGGGTTCGAGTCTGGGTAACAACGCTCAACCTCCTGTTATTCTGGGCAAATCACTTAATCTCCCTGTACCTATAAAGAAAATATGAATGTGTCCATATGTAACGCAACCGCTGCTCATGTAAAGCGCTCTGATACCGGATACCTTCGGGTCAAGTTACCGCTCTATAAAACTCCGGGGAAAAAACTAATATAGTCCAATGGCCATCAGACTGTGTCACGATAAATTAGCACAACATTGCTTGCTTTCGCAACATTTGTTTTCAAGTGTGATCTTGAAATTTAGCACCTCATATTTTGACAGGTGTTTCAGTGTAACAGGGCCACTGCGGTGAATAATTTACGCTATTATTTTCTATACTTACAAGTGTGCTGAAAGGTATCTCTAGATTTACATAGGCAGAGTGAATGAAAGGTGCAAGGCAAAAAGTGGGCGCAAAGTTTTCTGAATTCACCGAGAACTATGAGTGTTCACAAACACAGCACAGGCCAAACAGTTCCATGTGGCTTTGATTCCTCACTTAATTTGTCTGTCCAGAGATAGCTAATAAGGGGAGGAGGCAGAGACCTAGGAGGGATGAATTCCAACGCCATTTGATAGATTGTGAAGCCATGTTTTCTAGCTGCTGACCATGCTTCAGGGCCTTGTGTTCTCCTCTGTGTCCTGAGCGTTCGCCTCTCCGTGGTTTAGCGCTTGAACTTTTTTACTGGTGCAAGTGATCTTCAGCCTTTTGTCCCAAGATCCCTATACAGGCTTACAGCCTTGAGAGCCACATGGCCAGGGCACCTCATGTGAATGGCAATGCAGGAAATACAGGCAGTGAAGACACCCTGTTCCTCCAGACATCAAAGATATAAATGGGAATTGAGAGTGATATTGTATAATTTGCCTTATTACACTGCAACAGCTGTTCTTGAGAGTTGCACTTCGAGCTTCTTGGCTGGGTCAATTAATTACTCTGCTTCTCCACTGGCAAGACCCATTCCAGGGGCACAGGGTATTTCCTGCTGGATGAAGGATGGAGGGGTTGGACTTTCCTGTGCTGTCCTACTGTAACTCCTTGTTAATTAAAGGAGGGATGCACCGTTAGTGGACAACGGAAGAACCCAGAATTCAGGAGATCCTCACTTAAATTCTGTGGCCAGGAGTGCCCTTGAGGGTGCACTGGTGAAGAGGGCCTGAAACCAGGAGCAGAACACGACCATCGCCACCTAAAAGGTCCAGCAGGAACCGAGCAATCGTCATTCAAAAACCCCATTTGCCTGCTACTTTTAGGAGATCTGCAGTGGAAGCCCTGGTGCTGCAGACACCCACTTTTGTTTAGACATTGTCAGGAAAATTGTATATTTCATTAAGAATACCACCCTTGATCTTGGTCCCATCTAGGGGAATGGAGTATGTCTTTCTGCTCTTTTGTTTTAAGATTTTCCAACATTAGAAGCAGGGAAGCCCGGTCAAAGTCCCTGTGACCAGAAGCAACTAGGAGAATAATGTCCCTGCCCCAGGGGAGTCTCTACAACATGGCTGTATTTGAAGGGATCCCGCTGGATGCTCTATGTGTTCCCCCGGTCCATGCAGCTGAGGAATATCATGACAACACATCAGGAGAGTATGGAAATCCACCTCTATTACTTGATGCCGGGAGAGTGCCTGGTGTGGGAATCAGCAGGAGACCCAGAGCTCAGGTGAGATTACTGCATGGTCTCTCTTTGCTCGGCTAGGCAGGCAGAGAGGAGCAATGTGTGCAGATGCCCCAGGACAGGGAAGGGCACCTCGTTCAAAAAGAAAATCTAATCACTCACCCCAAGAATTATACGCCTGATAGGGCATAAATAAAAAGTTAAAAAGAAAGCTCTGGGGTGGCTGTGAGAAGCTTTGAATGCCCACAGTCAGGAAGAAAAATAATTTCTTATAAGGAAGCGGGTTCCCCAAGGGATGAAGCACCTGTAAGTGTACAAGTACCTCATTGATCGGCTGTATGCGGCAGAGACACTCCTTCTCATAGCCCCCAGTCTAGGAAATTTTGTAGGGGGCTAAGTTTTTTAGGCAAGAGAACTTTGTTGTCCAAGAAGGGCAGGGAACCCACACCAAACATGCTGTTAGGCCTGGGCATGGATTTACCGACTTTGGCTTATCCCTTGAATTATTGTGTCAAGAGTTGTTACCTGGAAATCCAGTACATTTAACGTGCCTTACGGCTCTCTACTAGGAGACCTCATGTTATAAAAAAGTGTACAGGCTTGTTTTTTTACGTTGAAGAATGTGAACGTTTTCATGCCCTGTTGATGCCAAAGAGTTTATGTTGTTAAAGATCAAAACTAATGTTAAATGCTGTAGTCCTTCCCTATTTAATTGTGACAACCTGGACAAAGACAGTAGGCCTGACTTTTAAATATTGAAGCAGTAAATGCTTTTGCAATATGCCCCTATAGGGGTGTTGCTTTGTTTACCAATAGGACCTGCTGGTGTGTAAACTGTCACATTATGTAAATACAACTAGAGAGAAAGGGTAAACAGGGCTTCTCTCCTACCCCTTAATCACAATTCTTACCAACAAAAGAGAGCCTATTTATGTGAACGTATGTGCTTCAACTTACACCAGATCACCAGGGTTTTAATTCCATCCCTGGAGTGATCTCACTATTTTAATGTGAACAACTGGGCCTTTGAATAAAGTTGTTGGGGTCCTGTTGTGATCTTTTAATGTCACCAACTATTCACTGTTTTTTCACACTTCAAAGTTGACATACCAGCTCCGCTGCAATCGCAGGCGTTGAAGCACACAGGGGGGTATTTGGTCCCTCCTGTGACGAGCCCTATGATGAAGCATGTCACCACTAGGGTGAGTGAGGGTTCTTTTAGAAAATAGTTTTTTCTTTTTTCCTTGTCCTGTTAGTTTTTTGACCACTCACTTGTTAGATTTAATCACTGTGTTTTTCATAATTTAGACACAATGTCTCCATAGGAATTCACATAAATAGGCTCTCTTTTGTTGGTAAGAACTGTCACATTATACCCGACAGGCATTGCAAACAGGCTAAATTCATGGGGTTAGTTAACACTTCACATTTCTTTAGAGAATGTTATTTGTACCCTAGTTGTTCAGCAAGGCCCCTTTATTAGGGGGTTCTAATTTGTAATTCCATCTGAGCATTTTGTGTATAGTATATAGAATGGGTGTACCTTAAAGTACTTTCCCGTATTAAACAGATGGTACTCATTGAATATGGATTTATTCAGTGCTATTTTGTGCATTGCCGAGTTCTTAGTCCAAAGCTCCTACTTGGGTCAATATTAATGGCCACACCATGTTGCCTGAAAGTCCCATGCTAAAAAGGTGCTTGTTTCCCACTTTAGGATCCATGTTAAAGAGGCCTCAGGACACCAGAGGTGAAATGTCTCCATTGAGGAGCAATGATTTCAGATTTGACCCTCCCGAAAGAGATTTGTCACAAAGTGCAACAAAGGTGACATTTCAGAGTGTGCAATGAACAGAAGTGTGGACCTGAGAAAAAAGAGCAACCATATCGAAGATGATATCTAAAATTCAATAAACTGAAGTACAAAGTAACACAATAGAAAAATTTAGGTTAACATTAGCGGATGAAGTCCGAGTCTGACCGAACAAGTATGGACCTGCAGTAAATGGTCTAGATGATCAAATCATAGCCAACAGTATGTTGATGAAGATTGTAGAATAAATGGATTATTTGCATGCAGGTGTACAACTGAAAAAGAATACTAACACTGCCCATCTAGTTGATAATAGACCTTTCAGATTACCACAGCAATGTATACAGGCCGTTTCTTTATAAGATTAATAATGGAGTAGAGACACAACAGACATCGGTTAAAAAAATCATGATTGAACCTTAAGTCCTTTAATGAGACTTTTGATGATATATATTAGAAAGTCAGTGATAGCACCTCTGAAGTTATAGCTAAGTCAGATCAAACATTAAATAGGGAATTTTCAATTTCTTGTAACTTTGGTGCTGTTCGATGAATCTGCATGAAACTTCCCAAAAATAAGAACATCCACTCTGGGTTCTTCTTTCTAAATTTAGAGTTGATCTGTCAGGCAGGGGCCTAAAAATATTGAGGCTACAGAAGTCCACGTTTCCCTTTTTAACTCCCATAGGATTCTTGACAGAATTACACTAAACTTGGAATGCAAATAGAGCTTTCTCGAAGAAGTTCCTTTGCTTGATTGTTAAGTAGTTTTAGAGATATTACAAATAACAAAGTGTTTTATCAGTTGCAAATCCTGATATTTGGTAAATCTGAGAGTTTGCGACCACTAAAACACTTTTTTTAATGTACTAAAAGATTTTCAGAATCTTTAATTGGGTTACGTAAACATTACAAAATCAATATTTAAAATGGGCATGTTAAACGCATCTCTTCCAAATACCAATTCCTTAAGGTATGTATTTGCGACGGAAAACTGGTTGCAAAACATTAATATTTTACCTCCCATGCAAAATTGATGGTAAGTTATTCGCAAATGGAACGGAGTAACGAGGAAACCACTTTCCTTTTGAGAATGTTGACAAGAATATTTTTTATGAGTAGGCAGTGTCACTTTGACCACTGCCTACTTTTAAAAAAGGATTGTTTAACATTTTTTTTTTATTTAATGTGTCCCATTTTCCTTTTAGGAAAACAGAGTGCACTAAAAAAAAGATTGGCTACAGTTTCAGGCATCACAGTCTGCTGGGGTCAGCAGAACACTATGTCTGTGCTTGCTTTTAAACAAAGCAATCGCTGTGAGTAGAAATCTTATGAGTATGCAGTGGTCATTCGGACCACTGCCTACTCCTAAAAATGGTTTGTTTCACTTTCCCATTTTTTTAAACGTGTCCCATTTTCCTTTAGGAAAACAAACTGCATTCAAATAAAAAAATATTGTTCTATTTAATCGAATCACAGACAGTGTTCTGCTGACCCCAGCAGATCATAGTGCTTCTGACTGTAGCCAATTTTAGGGGGTCGCAATTTGGGACCTGCCTCATGCATATTAATGAGATAGGTCAAATTACGACCACTAAAATTTAGAATTTGGTGAACCAACCTAGTTAGTACATAGGTCAGTTTGCAAAATCCCCTTATATTCGAAAAAAAAGTCAGTGTGCAATTCAAAAATAATTTTCACAAATGGAAAATTCACACATCAGGCCCACAGTGTTTGAAAGGTTTTCAGTTCTGGGCATGAAGAGGTTACATTTCAAAGATATCTGGACTAATAATTCATGGATCCTCCAAAGATTTGCAAATCCAATAAAAAACATAAAAGTCACACCATCAGATTTGTGAGCTTTTTCTCCTATCATCCATTGCAGATTTATAAATCTAGCTGCATATTCTCAGATCCACCACACTCTGGTTGTCTGGCCATTACAGAGAAATATGGATTAGTGAAAACCTCACTGGGGAAAAGAAAAGAGGCATATAGATGCCGGGTGAATGTACCCGAAGCCCTATGTCCTTGTTGCCTATTGGGTGGGGGAACAAAAAACCCTCTGATATAAAATAAATATATTTTTTGATGGTGGGATGCACAAATTATTTTCTGGCTCATGAATCCTGGAACCTCCCGGGGTCCCACAGACCCTACTGGGGCCTTAGGATTCACAAAGTTGATATAGGATTCACAAATTTAGACAAAGATGAAAACCAGTATTCCTTGCACTATGGCTGTGATTGGCCAATGGACAAATGTAGAAGGCTGCAGTAGGGTATGGCCTCAATCTAGTCCATGCTGCGATCCCTTGCAGTGTACACCCGAACACCATGCGCTGCAGGGCTGGACCCCTGCAACATGATTTGCCAAAGCTCTTCCACAACAGGGGTTGGTGACAGGTGTGGGTTGAGCATAGGGCATGGCTCCCTATGGCCAACACCCCCTGCTCATGGCAAAAGTCTGTGTGCAGAGGGTTTTCGACTCCCAAAGACAGTTGAGCGGCAGGTCTCGCGTTGTGGCCCATCCCTGCTATGCAAGGTTAAAACCTGTGTGCACTGTTTTTAGGCTGCCTGCACAGGGTTGGTCACAGAAATCAGCCTCAAACCCCTCTGTGCAAGTCCAAAGGCTGTCTGCTATGGGGGGCTGGATGTCCGGCATTCTTTGGGTACAAGGAACTGTTGCATGTAGTATATGGTTAAAAAAACAACACAAATCACTACCAAAAAAAAGTTAATGTAAAGTTATGGTTAGTTTCACTTTAACATTTGATTATTTCAGTAACTATACAGAATGTACATATTATACAGGTCTATAAACATGTATTCGCCATAAAAAAGATTAAGCTGAAGTTATGGTTACAAATTCAAACAGGAAAACACACTAAAATTCGCAAGTTATGATTAGGGACATAACTCGCACAACAGCAGTGCAAACCATAACTTGCACACCAAATGCAATGCTCATGCTCGCACCCTAAATTATAAAGATGCACTTATAAATGCTGTCAATCACCTTGCAGATGAGATTACTTATCACAGTACCTTTACCATTTTCACAGAAACGACTGATAAATAATATAATTTGGCTTGATTATTTGTTGTTGTTTAAGTACGTTTTGTTTTTAGTTTTTTTTATTGGTATAAATATTTTGAGATCATTAGCATTGCATTCGGTGTAAGGGTCTATGGCTTGCACATTTCTGTGCGTTATCTGCGGTGCTCCTAACAGTCACAGTCAGAGACTGCCCAATCTGCAAGGAGTTTCATCAACAGTATGGCGGTGGCAGTATTTTTGACACCCTAGAAGTTCTTAACTTGCTTGGTGGTGAGGGGCGTGAAGATGGGGAAAGTTTCAGGGGCTGCAAAAGGGATTCATAGAGGGGCAGATGCATCTCAGGATAATATTATAGGGTTTTGAAATTCCCGCCTGATGCCAATGCACTATTATGGTTCTCAAATTCTTTAATTAAGCTTTGGCTATGTATGGCCAGCAATGTATGATATCAAGCATTGATTGAAACTCAATAAATGCAGGTATGTTACGATTAAACAGTCCACAGAAATAGAATGCAAAGATGTTTTATAACTAGTTCTAGTTTCTTTTTACCAGTTCAGGCGCAAAATGCATCCTCGGTGATGAGAGGCAAGTTTTGGCAGCTGAAGACTTGCAGCAGTTCTTTTTCAAAATATAATCAGCGTAGTTCCCTATAATTCTTCCGATTCTCATAAAAGATGAAAATAATAACAACATTTCACCCTTTGCAATTTATGTCACTTACAGAAAGCAAAGCCACTCTTGCCCGTGAAGTCGCAGGGTGCGACGTCTGTGAACGCCATCATATTATCTCCTTCGGTGCGAAAGCTAACCTGAGCCGACCTTACAACTCTTCCCAGAAAAAGCTGCGCTCTGCAAAGTGGTAATCAGTCAGATGGTGAGTGTACTTCTGTCTTCATCATGACGTCTACAGTCCTCTCCAGGTGGGAGAGTTTATCCAAACACATGTCACCAGATGCAAGGCTGTGAACAGGGTCGCACAATATTTGTTGGCTTCTCAATATGTTCCATCTAGCACCCATCTGTGCTGCTAAACAACAAACCGACATGATTTTTGTTTAGCAGTTGAGCAGGCGAAGGAGACATCACATGTATGCTACAGTACTTTTTTTTATTTGGTGGCACAAACATCAAAGTTCTGGATGTCTATCGTAGACGTTGATCCACCAGTAAGTTACAGACAGTGAGAGTGACATCACAAAGGCTTTGACCACCCGCTGATGACACCACTGGGCTAACTTTAAGCCCCGGCAAAATTACACCGACGTTAATGCATGTAATTTAGGGAATTTTGCATTACGCTTGTTATGCGCAATTTCCACTTGATGGCAATCGCGTAATTACGCCGCAGTTATCAGTCACAATATGGCATGGGAATACAGAAACAACGCAACCAACCAGAAAGCGTGCAACTGTTGCTCACTGGAAATCATTTTCGTGTTTTTTTTCCGCACGAGCAACATCCTTGCAGCAAAAATTGACGCAAGGATGCTTTTTACTGTAAAATTTGCATTTTGTGTAACTATGCATAATTTGGCATAATTACACACATTTTGCACATTCCAAGTTAACTCCTTCTCCCTCTCTTTGCCCTTAAGGAGTCTCTGATTTGCTGTTGAAATGCAAAGGGAAAGGCGTTGAGTGGAAATTACAGAAAGTAAATAAGGTGCTTAGGGTCCAATGTATCATTACACTTTTTTTCAAAGCCTTTCATTCTAAAAATGACAGGATTTAAAACTGTAAAATGGAAGGATGTAATGTATGAATGGCATTTTATGAGCTGGAAAAGCCTTTTCCACTTGAACAGATTCATTTTGCGACTCATTGCGAATGACCATTACCAGCAGGTGTGAAAAGGGCCCCTCCTCCTAATCAATGAAAGGGGCATCTCCTCATAATGGCAACTCGCTATGATATTTATCAATGCTTAGTTCCCATCTGGAAATTCAAACGTAGGGTTGAAGGTTTGCGGAACATTGCAGGCCACTATCTTTTCATTTGCAGCCAACTACACTGGGTCACAAATAGTGAACTGCTTAATTAAAATATTCATTTTGCGGCACTGTGCAAATGGGGAACAGCGATGCAACCTGTCAATACATAGGCCGCAAAGCAACTTGCATCCATGTTCACAAACTTGCCAGTGAGTTAACTGCATACCTTGGTTTGTGAAGAGGAATTAGTACCTCAGCCCTCGAGATCCCTGTTTACTTTCTGTGACAGCCCGTTATGGTTCCGGAGGATAGGTGCATCAGGGCCACTGCCATGGGAAACACATGGCAAAAAAAGGTGCTCCTCTTTGCAAACCCTTATTGGCGTTCCTAAGGTCTACGATGTTTGTTTGGATGAGTAAATAAGTTATCTAGTAGGTTTATAGGTTTCGTACAGATTAGGCACACATCGACAGGACTTTGAGGCTGAAGATAGATGTGATGCACAATGTACCAGCCGCATACTTGGTGACTGGTACAGCAGGTTTCAGAAGTATGTCTTCTGTTGGATCCATACAAATAATAAATCAAGCTGGAGATATGTGGACTACCAAGGGACTACTAAGCAATTATGCTTTCCAAATGGGAGAAGTTGGATACCTGATGAGTGGTCAATAATTTAAGATCAGATAAAAGAGAGAGCCAGGCTACCTGCCTCTATGCAGTGATCATCATTTGCAGCAGCACCCACACGTTAATGATCTGGAATGGCATTCAGGAATCAATGTTCAGAGGGCAAAGAGGGGTTCGTTCACCTTAGATGAGTACCTGCTAAAGTGACATTTTGATTTAAATGAATGTTACACCTTGTGTGCTTGTAAAGGGGTTGCTAACAAGTTTCTTTATAACCTTAGCTAGTAATGTGAGGTTTAAGACTCTATGGTAGAATTGTGAACTTTCTGCTCTGAAAAAAAGAGTTATTCAAATGAGCAATATTACTGTACCCTTTTTCAAAAATATGACCGAAAAAGAGACACTCTGAAGGTGTTGAGATAAATGTTGAGATAAATGTAGTACTATCTCCAGAAATCTTAGAAATTTCCATTACTTCCCAACTCTAAATCAAACCTGTCTTTTTAAGAATACAAAATTAAGTATTCATATGCTGAACTGAGTTTTTAAAAGGAATTACACATTAAGATAGGTGTAGACCTGATGCAATTTAAGTAATCTGACCGCAAAGACTGCAGAATGTTAGCCACCAACAGTTTCAATCACATTTCCTATCCCTTTGTAGCTATAGCAAAGAACAGAACATACAGACTGCTACAACACTGGTTGGAGTGTGTCTAATGCTAATTTATTGATTTAAGGAGTACAAAGTACAGAAAGTAATATTCACTAATGTCATCAAAGAATGTAAATGTTAAAACTATTTAAATATTAGGAATAACTACAAGAATAGCTGAATTTTACAGGGTGGAAGGGGGGGTTGGGGTAGTGGCGAACTTAGCTACGCATATCCCCTTACCAAACATGCCTTTACAATGAAATTGCGTTGTAAAAGCATGCGTCGTAAAGGAATGCGTGGTTAAGACGCATTTTTGGTTCAGGCTGCATTGTAGAGGCATGTGTGGTTTAGTCATGCATACCTGTTATACAACCAAGAAAAACAGGTTTGCCCCAGTCTGAGCTTTGCCAAGCTTATAATGGTTTCAGCTAGCCCACACAGTTAGCTTATCCAGCTTCATGAAGAACTGCCCAGCTACAGCTTTGAGCAATGCCCTGCTGGAGGATATTTTGAAACAAAAAAGTGATTACGTTTGAAGATAAAACCTTGAGATGGGCAAGGTAGCAAATGTATCCCTCTCTGCTACAAGTCCATCGTTGTTCACCTCTGAGCTTTTGACTTCAAAAGCAATGGCTTCACCGGGAGTTTGACAATGACTATCTGACTTTAAAGGAACCTCACCAGCTTCAGGCCTTTTCCTGCCAGAAGACTATGAGCTTCAAAACAGTAGCTAAGAATCTGATTTAGATGTTGGCGGAACAACAAAGTTTCCCACCCTACCAACACAGTGGTCAACTCACACAATTTGAATGTGTGTGGACCATAGGTTTGGCTACAGTGGGGACTACTCCGTCACTGGTGTAGATAAACTTCTCTACCGGTCCTGCGGAGAAAGGGCCATCCGAGAATTGGCTATATGTCCGTCAGTCCAATTAGGATGGAAGGACATATAGCTGCTTTTTTTATTTAAGGCAAAACCTAGTTGTAATGGGTAGTAAAAAATAAAAAATACCCCCTTCTCCAATGAAGATGACTCCCATGGCAATGGGTACATTACCGTTTTAATTTGCAAAAATAAAAGAAAAAATAAAACTGTTTGGTGCAAGGCTCAGTCATGTTGATGAAGCCCTGCACCAAACTATGAAAAGCATTGACAGGAACCGGCATGCTGGAAGTTCCTGACAATGCTTTGGAAATGTCTGCCTGCTTGGCAGTCGGGGTCAAGATTGAATGGCCAAAATGCGTGACATTAGTATGTTTGCGGTTATTCCTAAATCTGGTGGCGGCATCTCTGCCAGGGTGACAAAGTAATTTAGTCCTTTGTCCTGCTAGAGAAACAGGCCACCTGTCATTATATAAATATACATCTGGCCCCAAATCTCAAAGTAAAAACGTTTCCTGTGGTAGCGTATCCGACATCCACTCCATTGTGGTTGCCCTGAAATTCTGCCTAATACTGTCAACTAATATTTTGTGTCGTAAAAATGGAAAATTAATATCTCAATTTTCCTTTATCCGTTTCTAATTATTTTGATGCCTTTCTGGACATTAAATACTGTACTATTTTACTAAATTGGTTTTAGAATTTTATTGTGCTCTTTTCTGGACTTTAAAATAGCTATCTCTGCTTGAACTTCACGTACATTTCTTTGTAGAAATAGCAGCTGCTTGTGCAATATCTTCCAGGGGTCAAACCAAATTTTTTTGAGACGTGTGTGACCTATCCCTAACTAGCAAGTGTTTATTTAGCTTGTAAGTGTTCCCCCTATTCAAATTAATAACCTACCTTCTGATGTGTATAGTGACATCATCTATGGCTGATTGTTCCTTTATTTATTTCTGCGAGATTTTTAGATACCGCTCACGTGACTTTGCAGTAGCTTCAGAATGCTAACAGGTAGGGGAGAGGATCTTGACAAATAACCTATTCATTAAGTTCTTCAAAGCACTGTGACATCAGTTGGCTGAAGGTGGTGATATATTGAGGATTTTCTTTAAGCATAACTTCAAAACAGAGGTCCGGCTATGACAAAGAACCACGCATCCGAGTAGCCGTAGGTGATCACGCCCCCCGACGTTTGCAGTGGCATTTGCAGCGGCTGAGGATATCGCAGCTTAGCGCGGAAAAAGGGACAGAAGGATTTGGACGCGGAATCATTGGCCGGGGGAAAGTCTGGCGGCCAGCGGCAAAACGCTTTATTTGACTTTCAACTGCTGAAAGTGGATTTGGAGCCCTTTTTTTTCTTTTTGGATGGATGTAGTGTGCAAGGAGGAGGCCATGGCTGACATATTCCTTCGTGCTAACCGGCCAGGCTGAAGAAAAAGAATACGACGGGCAGAAGGAAAGAAAGGTGAGGAGGCTGGGAGATTAGGTTTTTTGAAGCAAATCCTAAGGAGTAAGCAGCGGCTACAGTATATTTTGGGGAGAAGCCCTGGTCCAAGTAGTCTCATTGTATTGACCATTTTGCACCCCTCTGCAGGACTTGATTATGGGGAGACATAACAAACAAAGTAATCTAGCCTCTAAAGTCGACTCAGCGACTGGCCTAAAGGCTAAGACTCGCCTGGCACAGGCACAGGCCAAAGCGTCGTCATCATGGGCAGGAAGAGCAGGACTTTTGGGAAACCGCCTTGACCATAATTCCAGCTTCGAGAGCTCGGAAGATGAACCAGCGGAAGAGCCCTCCGGAACATGTCAGGGAGTCAGAACCTCCCCCACAGCACCTATAATGGTGACCGGTGAGACTGGCAAGTCAAAAGTGGATAAATCAGCAACTGCCGAAAGTAGTAAAGAGGAGGGAAAGAGCGTCAAGGAGTTTCCTCTCTTTATAAAAAAGCTATTACAGTCTGTTCCTCCCCAGTCCAACTCACCTCAGATGGTGGTCGTTGATCTTGCCAGCCCTTTCCAGTATCCATTTGACCTTAGTTCATCATCCTTGCCTGTTACCTCCTCTTCCGCCTCTACAGCGCCTCCACACGCCCAAAACTCTCCAGCTTCAACCTCCATGATGCAAGAATTGAATGCTAATTCTTTGAATTCTGCCCCTTCGCCTGCTGCAGAATCTGTGCTGCAGTTATTTTCTCAGCCGGTTCAGAACCAGACTCTGATTGGTAGCAACCCGGCATTCTCTCCGGGGCCTCAGGAACAGCAAAAACAGCAAAAGTTTCCAACCCAGAAGCCAAAGACCTCAAAAACATTACAATTGGTTCATAGACAGGATCAGAAGGTATCTATCAGTCCACAGTTTCCAGCTTCTGATCCAGTCTCAGATTCTTTAGAAACTCTAATAGATGATCCAGCAGTAACAGTCTCCACACCAAACAGTTAGACATCAAAACGCTGCTCAATCTCATCCTTGATTAAATAAGAGACATGAAGAGGTCACAGGAAAATGAAATTGCTTCTCTTCATTGCCGCCTCGGAAAAATTGAAGATGCAGTGGCTTGTCTTCCAGTTAAAATCCAGGAAGCAGAGTCCAGGATCTCTCAGCTAGAGGATCAGATGACCGGATTGCTTACTAAAGTACGCAAAACTATTAGAGAAAGGAGTTCGCTAGAAAATAAGGTCAAGGAGCTGGAAAATCACACACACCGTTCCAACTTGCACAGTGGGAGTTCCCGAGAGAATGGAAGGTGCCCAGACACCGCAATGGGTGGAATCCTTCATTAAGGAAAAAGTCCTTCCCGAGTTCAGCGGGGATCTTACAATCACCATAGCCATCCTCTGCCAAGCACGAACGGCCCCCGTACCATCCTAGTCAATTTCGCAGACTATCACATAAAGGAGAGGATCCTAGGCAAAGCCATACAACAAAGGCAATTTCTGGTTAATGAAACTTCCAACTGTAGAGTTTTCCCTGAGATGTCAGCAGCTACGGCTTGGAGATGCAAAGAGTTTGTCAAGCTGCTTCTTTGTTTTAAAGCCTAAGGCGCGCGCAGGTGCCAACTGTGTGTTCTTGTTAAGGGGAAATTCCATATTTTCGCTAACTTAGAAGATGCGCAGGATCTTCTCAAGGAAATTTCGGGGTCACAAGGAATCAATGGACTTATGAATGCTGATTCTTTTTATTGATGTTTTGATGGTTTTTCTTAGTCTTTTTCTTTTTTTCTGTTCCTTTAGAAGAGGCATTGGATCTTCTTAAGGGCTCAGAATGAACTAATGTACGTATTACTATTTTTCTTATTTCTTAGCCGGGTTGTCTATAGCATCTCTTTGCCGGGGGGTCACTCTGGGTGCAGAACCATGGCACCCTCAAAAGTAGCTGGGGGGAGCGAGAGTTGGTTAGCGTGGTGGTACACTTCTCCCATGGAGTGGGATGCTGGAGGTGGGGGAGGGGGGTCAAAAGAGAAAGGCAATAAAAAGAGCAGAAGCAGGGGTGATAGATCTATTAAGAAATTGGGAATGTTTAAGTGTTTCTATTTCGGTATTTTTTGGTTGATTCTTACTCAATGGGAACCAGGGCAAAACTGACTAGTACATGCCGTACTATTTCCATCAATGTTAATGGGATACAAAAAAAATCAAAATATGGAGCTTTAATAAGGTAGCTAGTGTCTTTCTTGCCCCAGGTACTATTTTTCCAGGAAACCCATTTAAAAACAAATTTTCCTAAGTTATATCTTCCCAGGTTTTCCTCGCATGCTTTCTTTGCATCGGCCGGGCTGGCCGAAAGAGGAGTTGCTATGTATTTTTGCCGTAGGTGTCCTTAGGAATTTGGACAATCCCCATTGGGCGGCGGCTTTGGGTCAAGGCCAAATTAAACGGGATGATCCTAAACTTTATAAGTTACTACGGCCCAACAGTTGATGATACCATAGGCCTACTAAAGACCAGTGAGCTACTTAGGGGGGCACCTGGAAAATAATTTTGGGTGGAGACTTTAACTTTATTCAAGATTTGAAAAAAGACACATTGAATAAAAGAAAAAAGAACTGAAACCTCAAACAAGGAAAGTGTTGGAGGCCTTGAAGAAGGAATATCTACTGGTTGACCAGTGGGGTAAATCTAATCCTACTACTGCGAAATTTACCTGCTATTCCAATCAATTTCACACTGCATCCCGGATCGATTTCTTCCTTATATCACAATCTCTTAAGGTTATAGACACCACTATAGGGGCCAACCCATTTACAGATCATTCCCTTATTACAAAAGAGTTGGAAATTGAAGGGGGAGCGAAGACTCGCTCCAGGTGGCAGATGGATCGTCTACTCCTCCAAGATCCTAACTGGGTGACTCAAACTAAAGAGTGGATAGTGGAGTTCTTTAGTATTAATGAAGATACAGCAGAATTTATTTTGGTCTGGGGTGGGTTCAAGGCAGCCATCCGGGGACAGATGATTGTGCACTCAGCCTCTCAGTCGAGAAAAAGGCAGGATAAGATTAACCAACTCCAACAGGCTGTAAACAAGGCAATGAGCTTGAGAGATACTCTGCCCCAGGGGAGTGGAGATGCTGCCTCTCAGCTAGAAAGGGCAAAGTTTGATTTAAAAGATTTTTTTCTAATTGAAGAAATTAATAGCTCTAACACCTTCCAACAACAAGTGTATGAGGAGAGCCAAATGGTGGGAAAAATGCTTGCTGTGCAAACAAAAACTAAACAGGAGAAAGTCTTAATAGCAGAAATTATTGATCCAAAGACTCAAAATATCATTAGAGACAAAGATGATATAGCTCAAGTTTTCATGCAGCATTATTCACAGCTCTACTCTACAAAATACGAGGTAGGGTTAGACCTTATTCACAAATATTTTGATGAAGTAAACCTTCCTGTCTTACCTGGCCTGTTAGCTGATCAACTTGAGTGCGATATTTCGGTCGAAGAAATTTCAGATATGGTAAAATCAATAGCTGGGGCAAAGGCCTGTGGAGCAGATGGGCTCCCAATTGAATTTTATCAAATCTTTTCTAAAGAATTGACTCCTTTTTTGATGAAATTATTTAATGTAGTTAGATTGGGAGGCATTGTTCCTCCTAGTTTTAAAGAGTCTATCATCATTAGTTTTGCCAGAAAAAGATAAGAACCATAAGGTTGTTAACTCTTATAGGCCGATTAGCCTCCTTAAAGCCGATTTCAAGATTTTAATGAAAATATGGGCCCAACGCTTTACCCCGATTGCCCAGGCTTTAATCCACCCCGATCAGTCTGGTTTCGTGGCAGGGAGGTCTATGTCCTCAAATACCGGGTTTTTAATCGAGGCCCTTGATTTTGCTCCAAATAATAAAACTCTAACTCTAGATGCAATGGTTGTTGCCGAAAAGGCATTCGACCTGGTAAAATGGGATGCACTTTTCTTTGGCATGCAAAAATATGGCTTTCCTGCCCAGATAATCAATATGCTGAATAACATTTATCAAGGTGCCCAAGCTCCCCGGGTGGTAGTAAATGCCAATACGATAGGGGCAAATAATATAAATCGAGGTACCAGACAAGGCTCTCCGATGTCCCCCATCCTGTTTACCTTTTTTATCGAGCCGCTAGCAATAAGAATTTGTGGAAACCCTGAAATTAAACCACCAATAGAAGGAACGGCGAAAATAAAATTATTCGCTGACGATATAATGTTATATCTGCAACCCGACAAATTAATCTCGATCAGGTTCTTCACGAATTCAGCCAATTTGAACTGATTGGTGGATATAAAATAAATCAAAACAAAACTGAGGTTTTAACACTGAATGTTGATTGTAATTTTTTTGCCTTAAATTTAAAATCCCAAGCCTTAAAAACAGAACCTATTAGATACTTGGGCATTTATGTCACCAATCAATTTGAACAATTATTTAGTTTGAATTATTTAGCGATGCGTAATAAAATTAAAATTTTGCTCGATAGATGGATTCTTCTTCCTTTAACTTTAATTGGCTGTGTAGGTCTTATTAAAATGTATATACTTCCCCTATTGTTTTTTGTTTTTTTATAAATGTACCAGTAAAGACTGATTCCCATTTCTTTAAAGAGATTGAGTCAATGATCAGGGATTTTGTTTGGAATAGAAACGTTTCCATAGTCAAGATGCCTATATTACAGCTGGAAACCGCCCAAGGGGGTCTAGCACTACCAAATATTCGCACTTACTACATGGCAGCGATCCTGGATCTTTCAGCACTTTTATTGGATCCTAATTGTCTGTTAGATATGTTTTTTTATGATAGAATGATTCAGGAGTCAGGATCGCATGTTCCTATTTTTTTTAAAACAGCTACATTACCAAAAAAGACTCGATACAAGACTATCCGGGATCTCTCCGATAGATTACAGTCCTTTTTTAAACAGGTTGGGCTTGTTGGCTTTCAGTTTTTGACATTAGAGGAGTGTAAGATTTTGGAGCTTCAAATCCATTCCAGTAAGCTCAAAAGATGGAAGGACTGTGGGCTAGGCGAATTGTTTTTTTTCTTTACCCCACGGAAACTCATCACCCGGCAAGAGGTCTTAGATAGATCTGAGAATTGATTAAAAAACGGGGTTTGTGGAATAGCTGCAGATATTAAATTTTATAAATAAATATAACCTGTCGACATGTGGGATACCACCAGTTCAGGTCAACCCCCTTTATAAAGCCAAACTAAAAGGAGTGGGAAATTGATATACCTTATTGAGAAAGGGTGAAGAGTCTCCTTTGGTGGAAGAAGTTCTGGCCAAAATAACCCGAAACACTAACTGTTCCTTCTCGAGGCAGTTAGGAAGTAAGGCCCTCAGAACTGCCAATTTTAAAAGGGTGTCCTTTTTATCTCGTTGGCTGGCCTATTTCACCCCAAAAGCTCTTAATAAACGTTTTCCAGGAGTAGAAAATAAATGCTTTTGTTGCCAGCTTCGTGACGGAGGCTATTGGCTTTATATATTTTTTACATGCCCGAAGCTCGAAATATTTTGGCGTAAGATTTTTTCTTCAATGAGTCAGGCTATCAAGAAGACGATCGATTCCGAAGCGGAGGTGGCACTCTTTGGCATTTATACAAAAAGATCTGACTTGTCCAAAGCCGAAGAGGCATATACGGTGATTTGTTCCTTAAAAGCCTGTTTCTTAATCCTCCAAAATTGGAGGTCAGAGGACATACCATCTTACTCTAAATGGGTGAATAAAATGCAAAGGACAAGAAGGTTTGAAGAAGCTTACGCAAAAAGAGTTGGGGCAACGAAAAAGTTCACTAATATCTGGAAATTCTTTGATGGCGAACAGTCCAAGTCTGTCACCTAGCACTTTAGCACCCAGTACTTTATTTTTATAACATTTTAGGATAGAGGTTTATGCACTTTAATGGTACAGGGTTTTTTGGATAAGCAAAATGTTTACTAAACCAAGAAAATACATTGTCATTGGGTGGGCAAAGGTAAACTACAACACCAAGACTGTTTATCCCTGTAATATTCTACCACCTGCATGACTATCACTTTACTGTAATTGCGACTGTAGAAATGATAGCACTCGGCACTTTTTTGTTATTCATCTAAGCCAAGTCATGTTGGTACTGTAATGTAGCAGGGGTGTCTTAGAATGGATAGAATGTTTATCTATTTAATAAACACGACCTTGATTAGCGGGCAACATCTATTACCAACAATAATATAGGCTCCCGGTCATCCCTGATATATTTGAACATCTAGCACTGTTTGCACTTTAGAAATCATGGTATTGGGAACATTGTTCTTCTTCTCCTGCTTTCTATTACTGTTAACGTAAAATGTTTTCTACTAGACATCGCTTGCTGTTTTTAAAACTGTTTTATTCTCGATCATTGATTATTGTATATTGTTTTAATTGCCCATCTGTTCTGCTAAATATATATATATTTTTAAAGCATAATTTTCAAGACGACTATTTTAATCCTATTATGAATTGTAATTGAATTCCAGAAGGGGAAGCATTATATATGGTCCACTATCTGAATCCTCTTTCAGGGTTTGACTACAAAATTGTACTACTTTCTTGTCCAACTCTTGTAGTCAGTATGTCATGAGAAATGTCACCATAGCTCCAGTACCAAAACATAGACCTCTTTCTTAAGTCCTTTTTGATAGCAATATCTTAATTCATTTTTAGCAGGCACAACACTCACATGTTGGATTAACAAAGACAATTAAGCGACAACCTTGTGCAATCCACGATTTATTTTGGTAGAATTCATAGTTTTTCAGTGCTATATACCATTTTTCATTTAAACTTTTTTAAATATTCCATAACATTGTAGGATCCAACATTTAAATTATTTTCTTGATATCTCAGATGAGGAAGCCTGCCTAAGTCTGACAGGCAGCCACGTTCTCATTAGCCCAGGTTGGGAAATATCTGAGGGTTTTAGCCAAAATTAAAATCAACAGACCGCTATGCATATACCAGAGTGAGAGGAATGCTTCACTGCCATATGTTCCCCAAAGTGCATTTAAAAATAGAACCCTAAACTACCTCGTGTGCCATTACAAAACTGAGACAGAAAAAAATTGTGATTTAGGGCTGCTCTTCACAAAGCCCTCCTCAAGTTTGTGTCAGGTTTTGGACCCTGTCGATCAAGGGTTCGTGGTTAGCTAAATATTGAATTATGAAGCAAACTACCCATGTTATCGGTCCCCATATAAGCAATGTCCACACATTAGAACAAGTAGACATGTATTTTAATAAAAGGTGAGCCTCTTTCATTGTATGCTTCCAAGTTATGTTTCAGACCATGTCTTTATATTTAGCTTTACTTTGTGTTCACACTGTAAGTCTTCGGAATCGAAATCTTTTCCTAAGGATCAAGCCCTGCAGAACAGCATCCTACTCACATATATGTTACATACATTACTCACTAGGAAGTACTGTATGCTTATAGCCATCAGACTTTTAAAAAGTTGCAAAATATGTGTGAACTAAAATCTGATTCCACCCTTCAACTAAATATTGCATAAGAACAGTGTTTGAGAAGTAAATATGATGTTACATGGAATGAAAAATATTTTCATGAAAAATAAATACTCTTCTCATTTAGTTCGAATTACATCTAAATAGGTACGCAAAGACTCTTCTCTAGCCAATTAATTGATTATATCATGTGAGCACAATTAGCACCGTTTTAATGCCTGATACAGAAGTAAGCAGCTGAAAATGGACAATTTACGTTAGCAAATTGTCTGGCACTCTTTGCACTCTGTGCTGCTTTTTAGTAAGTATGATATTTTTTCAGAAAACAATAACGTTTTTGTTATTCAACCTATTTTAGATTATGTGACTAGTCCGGATCTTATCCTTAAATATGCAGAAAATGTTGTAGTTGTTAAATGTCAACATTTGAGTATTAATGCCCATTGGATTAATGGCTGCATTTGTTTTTACAACAAATTAGCCTAAACTGCTCAAATAAAAACTACTATGTTTACTAAGCAATTTGATAGGACCTTATATTCCTATTAGATTTTTGCAATCAACGGACTGATATCAATTGACTGTTCCTAAGATTCAGAAGGCTAGAAGTGGTGGTCGGTCTTTTGCATATCTGGGTCCTATCCGGTTCCTAAACTGTGAAAGAAACACAAGACTAAGGAGGAACTGAGATTTAGAAAGATATTAAAGACCATGCCATTTGCTTAAACCAGGGAAAATATGATCTGGCTAATAGCTGTATAGCCCTTAGAGGCCCAGGTGGGTAGCCATGCTGTTTCCAAATGCCTAGATTAGATAGACTAGGCTAGTGATATAGTCACATATTAAACTTGGCCAAGAACAAGTAGCAATATCCTTTTCAGAATTCTAGGTTACCAATATAACAACATCTCTGCACAAGATATATTAGAATACGTGACAATTAGGATGGGATAACCAATCCATTGGCTAGTAAAAGCCGTTCACGTTTTCAGGATATACACAATCAATATACATGAGTCGAATTTACATATAATGAATTTCAGTGAAGGTTGTGTTCAAATTTGTGTGTTGTTCTGCAAGTAGTACTGTAATTATATTAAAAATCCACTACAGAAATATTTAATAGCATGTTACAGAACAAATATCAAACTGCTTATTTAGTGTCGGGCTTTCCTCTGGGGTAGTATTCCGTGGGCTCTTATCACATGCATCGAGCTGTCCTTCTGCAGCTTTGGAGAACTCTGTAGCTAAGCCTCACTCATTCACAAGGGACAACTTCAAAATCCTAAAAGCATATTGGACCCGCACATGTCCCTTGTGGCGTGCTTTTGAGTGTACATACTTGTAGACAAATGTATTTTCACACTCGCAAAGTGAAACTTATCTCCACTGCCATGCCTGCTGATTTCAGAAATACCTATTGTCCTAAACGTCATCACAAATTGCAAATCTCTGGATTAATGAAACGCTTTTGCATCCTCAGCAGAAGATTAATTTCAAATTGGATGCAGTGTGCTGAAGCCTAACCAAGCATCTTTAATGCTTAGACTCAGAGGAGCCGAACTGCAGCATCAATGTAAGAAAGGGAACTGTTGAAAACATGCTTTAACTACTGCAGATTACAGAATCGCGCGAGGGCAAAGGGATGAAGGCGATTGATGTTCGAAGAAGTAGAAAAGGGACTGCATCGCACATAGCAGGAGCGATCAGAAGGCACAGGGCTGTGGGGCAGAAGGAGTAACATCCAAGCAAAGTTCTGCTTCTTCAGCGGGTTCTTTAATTATGCTGCCACTAAAACAGAATCACCACAAATCACTGGTTCACCTCGCTAAGCTGATGAAGTGACACAAAATACATAGGGCCCAATTCACAAACTATATGGTAGAGTATGTAAAGTAGTACTACTCATTTACTATAAAATGAAATTCACAGACCTACAGTTGGGCACTTCCGCCTCTCATATCTTTTCAGTGCTGAAATCTCCTCCACCTGTACAGAGATCTGTACACGTGCAGATATACATGTTAGTAGTAAATGTGGGAGAGTAAAAAGGTAGTAGCTTGAAAAGGGGGAATATTTGCGACCAAAGGGAGAAATTTTGAGAATGTGAAGAGGGGTTTAGGAAGGACATGCAAATGCAAAGCAAACAATCACAAAAGAGTAAGAAATTTACAATTCACAAAATGCACTTCTAAAGTTACGACATGACCAACAGTACCAAAACAGGTGTAAATGTACTGCACTGTACTCCCACACTCAATTTATTTACGTTTATATTATACTGAAAAAATATATATATATACATATATATATATATCATTCAAAGGGCATCTAAGTCTTCTGCTAGGTGTAACTCCCCATTCTGAAATAGTGAATTGCAAAAAAGTGCAGTGTTAAAATCTGGTGTAATAGTAAATCTACACATCAGTAAATTTACACAAGTATATTTATCATTGTGGATCAGGCCCATCGAGTTTAAAAGTAACAGCAAAAAAATGGTACAAACTATATGTGGAGTATGATAATTTAAAGTAGCACTGTACACATGTCTCAGGCCTGCGATTGCAGCCTGTGTGTGCTTTTTTAAAATGACATGTCGACTAGGCAAAATAAACCTTTTACCAGGCCCAAACCTTCATTTTTTATACATATAAGTCCCCCCTAGGCTAGGCCTTGGATAGCCAAGAGGGCAGGGTGAAATACAGTTAAAAAGTAGGATAGGTGACTTTAGGTTTTACATGCTCTGGTAGTGAAAATCTCTTAAATTCATTTTTCACTAATGCAAGGGCTCTCTCCTAGGATAACATTTGAGTGTAATATCCAAATGGGAGCAGGTAACAGGGTCAGGTTTGGTGTCTTTTGAAATGTAATGAAAAATCCTAACTCATGGTTGTCAGATTTTGTATTACAATTTTGAAAATGGCAGTTTTAGAAAGTTAAAGACACACAATTGATGGATAGAATGCAGAACAAATCAAAACATTCACCCCCAGTCAAGAGATCTGGCAAAAAAACGATGGATTTAGGCACAGATCTCTGTACTGGGGTGAATGTAGGACATTGTTCTGCATTCTGTCCATCAATTGCTCTTTTTGCATTTGTCACCCTGAGTGGGACAGGTATGCCAAAATGTGGGCCCCGTGCTCTCCATGCCACTGGAGTCAAGCTATCCTGGCTGAAGAGGGCTGAAACGTCGGCACTTATGACAGTAGGTCACATGGTAGTACTGTTTGTCTAATTTAGTACAACAACAGGTATTTGTTAATT
This sequence comes from Lissotriton vulgaris, assembly GCF_964263255.1. Classification (NCBI taxonomy): domain Eukaryota; kingdom Metazoa; phylum Chordata; class Amphibia; order Caudata; family Salamandridae; genus Lissotriton; species Lissotriton vulgaris. The sequence goes on along the minus strand of NC_141689.1, from coordinate 937,423,691 downwards.
CAAAATACATCGAAATGACTAATACCTGCCACCAAAGTCATTAATATAGCTCTAAAGGAATGGTATCATTATAATTGTCACTCTTGTAGGAGTGTGATGGTAGTATTTGTGTTGTTACAGTAATAGGCAGCATTGACAGAGGCAATGGGCAGTGCAAGTGGAAGTGGCCCCCTGAGAAGGGCCCGGCACATATTTTTCACAAATTAAGCACTGCTGCTATTGACTCCTCCTCTCTCCTCTGCCCGCATTGTTCCACGTCTCCAGCCATTCAATCACACTCCAAGCCATAGAGCTATCCTCTCTCCTTCCCTCACTTTGCTCTCCGTTCTCTATCCTCACGCTTACCCTGTATTCTGGCTCTGTATTCCTCTTGCCCCACCAAGGAGTCATCTTCTCTTCTGTCCCAACTCATCCATTCACCCTCTTTACCAGAGTCATCTACTCTTCTTTTCCAGAATTGTTCCCCGACCCTCCCCCTCCAAACTATCCACGGACCCTTCTTGCCATTGATAATGTTATGATATGATAAAAATTATTTATACAGCGCACGTACACCAACGGTTTCTTGGCGCTTCAAGGACAGGCTGGGAACAAGCAACGTGGTGTGATCCATTAATTTTAGGCTTGGGAAAAGAGCAAGGTCTTTAAAGCCCTCCTGAATTGAGGATAGGAGGGGATTAAACGGAGAGCTTGGGGAAGTGAATTCCAGAAGAGTGGAGCCTGTGAAGAAAATTGCAGGCCACCATGTTTCCTGCTTCTAAAGGTGCATGTTGACAACAGGTTTGAGCATGAGGATCGAAGGACCCGGGAGGGAACATAACGGTGGATCCGAGAGGCGATGAAGGCCGGGCCTTGCAGGGAGAGGGCCTTGTGAATCAAGCAACCCAGTTTGAAGAAGCTATGCTGGGCCAATGGAGGCTCCTAAGGAGAGGTGAAGTGTGACTAGACCTAGGCTGGCCAAAGACGAGCCTAACTGCTTGATTCTGGATAAGTTGGAGTTGATGAGTTTGGTAGGCAGGTATTCCAACATACAGTGCATTCGCATAGTCGATCCGGGATATGACCAATCCCAGAATGACTTGAACAAGGGCGTCTTGAGAAAGAAATCTGCTGATTATCCTGATGCGACGTAGGTGGAATATGCAAACCTATACCACTGATTTGATTAGGGCCCTCATGCTAATGGTAACTCCAAGACTTTTTACAGAGTTGACAGGGGATGGAGGTCAGCCCAGGGAGCATGGTCAGAAGTAGGTGTTCCAGGGTTTTCCTGGGGGCCATGTCAAGACCAGCTTGGTCTTATCAGGATTGAGCTTGAGCTGGTTCGCGTTCATCCAACTGCTAATAAAAGTCATAGTGGAGTGAACGTTCTCGATGGAGGAAGGGGAAGAGTCAATATTGAAAATGAGCTGAAGGTCATCTGCATAATTAAAGATGACTGCTGATCTTTTCTGAAGCTCTGAAATCAAAGGGAAAATGTACAGATTAAATAATAAAGGGGAGAGAGAGGAGCCCTGAGGGACTCCGCAGGTAAGACTTTTTTTTCGGAAGTCAAAGTGGAGAGGCGCACTGCTTGATTACGGTCCTAGAGGAATGATGTCAGCCACCTCAACAGTTTGCCCCGGATGCCGGCGTTCTCTCTGTGTCACTCCCTGCCATTCATCTTCCCTGTATGTTTCTCGGTCTTCTTCCCTCACTCTGCGCATCCATGAATTGACCTGCTGAACACAGGTATTGCCTAAGTGTACTTATAGCTAAATCAGTTACAAAGGCAAAAGCAGTGCATGGCCATCTTCCTATGTGTTTTTTAATTATACCATTCATGTGGGTCATCAAGTTGTACCTATACGTCAAATTTAGATGCAATATTGTGTCCACCTTGTAATGGCACAAGAATAAAATAATTCTTATATGGTCTCCAACCACACTATTACCTTTTCTAATGCTTGTACCACAACTGTACAAGTGCTGGCAAAGGCACGATCGAAGGGTGGTGTTATTAAAAAAAAACCTTGTCAAAGGCAGTTTGCCAGTGAAGACTAATTGGTTTTGCCAATTGTTATCTTGTTTAGGGGAGACAATATGTCATTGCAAAAGACTTTTGTGGCTTAGATGTGTGATGCTGCTTCAGGTTCATCTGAGACCAATCAAAAATACATTTTATACTGAAACAGCTATTCTTGAGTGAACAACAACCTGTTCATTCTCCTGTTTCATGGATCACCTTGATTTTGACATCACATGTTGAGATTATTGATCTCGCTTGATGTTTTGTCTAATGTCTTCTTGTAGGAAGTTGGGACATTCTCCTGCCATTTCTGGCAGGAGAATATATTTTGCCCACTTTGTAGTAATTTGGTCTCTGTTTAGTTACCCAGTGGTGTGGTTGCCTGGGCTCTTGTTTCGGTTTACCCACTCCAACTCCTCCGGCTTTGCGCTAGAAGCTGCTTTTGCTCAGTGCCATAACGAAACTTGAGGGGGCTTCCCTGCAAAGTGCATGGAGGGGACCCCTTCTTCAAAGTGCATGGAGGGGGCTCCTTCTGCAAAGTTCATGGAGGGGGCCCTTTCTGGACTTATTCCGGAGCTCTCAGGACAGTGTACTGAGCTGAGGTGCCCGGCCTGCACTCTCAGGGGCCTTTGTGACGCCACTGCTTCTGGTAGTGTTGTTGTCCTTTTCTGTCCGTTATTCTTCTTAGCAGGAGGGTTCACATTATGAAAGCAATTGACGTCATAACGTTTGCGACAAATTGTATGTGCTCCAGAAAATCAAGGAGGCAGTGCTTGTGTGATGACGTGCACTGCTTATTCATGCTGTGAAATACTACTGTCCATGGCTGCAACGTTGTGTGCCCCCCGCTGCTGATGTGGTGTGGCTTTACTCTGTTTACGTCATTGCAGGGTTGGACAAGGGGAACAAAAGCAGCCCTGGCAAAAATGCTCAGACAAGCCGCGCTCCCTTTCTCTCCTCGTGCAATCTCTCTCTCTCTCTCTCTCTCTCTCTCTCTCCCTCTCTCTCTCTACATCATACACTCTCTGATCGCTTTCTCTTTACCGTCCCCTTCCCTCTCTCTCTTGAAGCCCCTCCCCAGGGCCTGCTGCCATTAACCTCGGGGAGCTAAAAAAAGAGGGCCCAGCAGTGGCCCCGGGTTTTCAAAACCGGCCTCCAAGGGCTCCAACCCACCGGGGAAATGCCAGATGGAAGGAGAGGCCAGTCCGGCCCCCCATCTTTGTGCAGTGCATCACAGACAGTGCCCTGTGTTTAAACCGGGACAGCATATAAAATAACTATATGCTTCAGCGCTGCATCCGGATTGTTCCATGTCAGGATTATATAACACTTTGCATAATCCTCTCAAACTAATCTTTCTTGATTTGCAAAACGCCCCCCAAGATGAAATAGTATTTTTAGATTTCGGTCCATCCTCAGTTAACCTGTTCTGTGGAATTCCACTCTCTTTTGTGCAGATACATTCACAGGAATGCTGATCTAGTCTGTCAAAATCCAGCTCCCCCTCCAACATTCATGCACCGAAGGGAGCTCTGTGCACGAGTATGAAAACGTTGACATTTACTGCAGTTATTTTATTTAAGGAAGTGCCTGTCAGCCTTAAGCAGCATCAAACTGCCCTCAGGATGCGTTACCTAATTCAGTTTAAAAATGGAACCTGTTCGGTGGGCGAAAGGAAAGATGCCATTCTCACCATCGGAGCAGGGCTTTGTGCCCATTAGTGGCAGCATATACAGTCTGTTCTGCATTATCCTGGGTCGACTATTTCTGTAATCTACTGTACATGGGTAAAGGGAATGGCGGTCCTTTTCAGAACCAACAGAAGGTTGTGGGAATGTCTGCTATTTTGGTATTTTCTTTAATATCCTGCTAATGAGACATTCTGTTGGCGTGATCTCCGGATTCTAGGAACAGAGCCACTCGGCGTGTGCTTGAAGGCAAATGAACAAAGAGCAGTGCTGAGAATGATGCTTCATCTAGAAGGTTGGCAGGAGACTCCTTCGGAGTCTGCTGGGTGTTTTAAGAATTTATTTGCAAAAAGGGGAAAACAAAAGATTAATCACAATCGTAGAACATGATTGCAGCATACTGGAGTTGAAGCTATGGCGAACTGTTTGCTTTCAGTGCGGGATCGCTTTTCACTGCAGTACATGAAACTGAGCGCTGATTTAATGAAGGAAGTTGAAAAATATAACAGCAACTGCAGTGAACTACAGCAGTTACCTGTCCAAAGCCCATGCAATATAACCACAGGCCTGCTGTTTGTATTGACTTCAAGATTGTGGAAAGGGTGACACTTTATTCCATCTGATGGAAATGGATCACCTTGATGATGCAAAAGTACCGTGTGTTTTCAGAATTAAAAACACTTAAGAGGCATATGAAAGTGAAGATGTATCGATTTGGAGTATCGGCCAGCTTATTTGAGATTTGCTTGAATCTCACGAATCCTTCATGACAAATCTTTTGGAGCTCAAAATGTAAGTGACATGGGGGTAGTATGAACTGCTGTTCAAGCCCTTGCATTCTTGCATCTGGAAGGTGGTAATACCCTACTTTATGGCCTTCCAGACTCCACACTGACACCCTTTAGGGGCATCGCAGCGACGGCTCCTCTACTAATGCGGAAAAGTGTTGCACCACTGCTCTCAGGGCAGTGGAGAAATGAAAAATAAAATTATAATAACACAACGTTATCATTTTTTTCTAGGTTAGAGTGGGCGTGGCTGGGGTCACAGGGAGGAAGATATATCTATGCACCAAACGTGCCCATCACAGTTTGGCTGGGCTTTTTGGGCCGGCCAAACAGTCATGCGCACTTAGCAGTCCCAAGGCTCCCTGGCACTGTCTGAGCGGCCAAACAGGCCACTCAGACCACAGACGATGCTGCTGTGATGCTGGTGACAGCATCATGATTGGCTTAGGGAAGCCTTGTGCTGCCGTGAGGCAGGAAGAGACGAGGACAGAGGAGAAGCTGCAACCGTAATCAGGTAAGTGATCTTTTACATTTTTCTGATACTCCCTCCGCCCTGCCCGCCACGCCAGACCCATTACAAAGCAGTCGCCAAAGGGCAATCCACTATTCCGCGGCATGTCTCATCCAGGGCCTGTAGAAACATGATCACATCGCCCTCACCCTGATAGAACTCCATTGGCTCCACTTGCTGGTCCGCACTGTCTTCATACCCAGCTGCATCATTTACAGAGCCATTGCAGTCAGAGCCCCTGCTGAACTTCCACATCCCTGTATTTATCAGGACCTCCCCAAAACTGCTCCAATTTAGGAGAGAGTTAAAGACTAGCAGCTAGATTCATCAAGGAGCCGTTTTGTGTGTCCTTAATAGCGGTTATTAACCCCTCCCATGCTCATGACGGAGCCGCTCCATCATGAGCATCGGCTGAGCTGTGCTCATGACGGAGCGGTTCCGTCATGGCCCTGCCGCCGCGCCTGCACGGCGCTGATTTCGCGCCTGCGCGGCACGTTCTATTGAGCGGGCGGGGCCATGGCGGAACCGCTCCGTCATGAGCACAGCGCAACCGCGGCTCGTGACGGAGCGGCTCCGTCACGAGCATGCGAGCGCCGCTCGCCCCCCCCCCCCCCCAGCGCTGTCTGACTTCGCGGTAAATAGCGGCAAAAAATAGCGAATTCGCTATTTTATAATGGTTCATGAATAGCATTTAAGGAATCTCAAATTGAGATTCCTTAAATGCGATAGCAATTTGAGAAATCACAATTTTTGGCGATTTCTCAAATTGCGAGTTCATGACCCATTGATAAATTTCAAATCCCATTTTTGCGGGCGCAAACGGCCGAATTCTGCGATTCGCACCGTTTGCGCCCGCAAAAATGCTTCATGAATCTAGCTGTAGCTTCTTTAAAGAACACTACATCACCATGCATTTACCATCCACAACTTACCTTCCTCTAGTATTATTTGCGGACTTTGTTTTCTTTTGACCATGTACAGCGCTCACGCTTTAGGAATACCACGTAAATACATACATGTGGCATTGAAAGCTTTGTGATGGAAGCAGCAAGATGTGCATGTAATTGTCACCCATGATGTGTGTAGTTTCCATGTTGCACCACAAACACAGTTTTATACTTCAAAGTAGTTCACATGGTATTTTATCCTGCATAGGAAAACTCATGGCGACAGGGAAGTGCAAACACTTGCTAATTAAGAGGTTTGAGAGGCCGCAAAGCAGAAGAGTTCACCTGGCAACTCCTCTTTTTATTTATCCATGTAGGTACAAAACGCTAATGCTTAGACAACTGAATTACTTTGAAAGCTGAAAAAGGAAAATAAATGACGTTTCAGCATCATGAATACCAAATGCATATTTTGTGTAGAAAATTAAACTTGGTGAATTCATGTAGATTGGAGTGCAACCACAGTTGCCAACTCACACAATATATGCTAAGGATCATATTCAAATAAGTACAGCTTGGGAGTGGGTAAGTTGTTTTCTTTATTTGAAACATTTGCATTACCAATGATTTATTAAACTTAATTCAAGGGTTGACTGTAGTGTGTTCAGCCTATACGAAACTACATATCAATTTCCACTGTCATGCACTTGATATAGTTAAATATACCTAAATGAAGTGCAGAGTCCACTGTATTGATACGTAAAGATGATCATTTCAAAGGAGCAAAAGTATTGGGTTGCCAAGGATTCAATGGACATTATATGACCTCTTTCTCTATCTAAAATATCTTATCCTCTGCAGAATGTATTAGACATGAAGCCTGCTTCAATTCAGCATATTAGGCACCCATCTTTCTTCCATTTCTCCACCTGGTAACCTCTCACTTCAATAATCTAGCCAACCATCTATACATGTTTTGTCTGTACCGATATGTGACTGTATGCATAGTGCCTTAATGCTATGCATATCTGTGCGTTGTCTGTCTGTTCTTATGTATGAGGATGCATCTGTGTATAATAATTTCATTACAGACGACGTCCATGGATTCATGAATGTCTGCAGCATGTGCATAGGTATCTATTTGGATGCTAGTCTGTATGTAAGCATGTCTATGTGTGTATTTTTCCTGGGCAAGGGGGGCAAGCGAGGCTATGACAAACAGAGGCAGTGCCAAGGCCCCATCCCCAGACAGGAAGACAAGTTAAGACACCACAACCAAGAGAAGAACGAGCCCGGAGGGCACACAGTAGCACAACCCACAGAGGGGGTAGAAACCGGAAGAGGAACGGGGCAGAAACTGGACCCAAGAAGACACAGCAACAGCAGGGCCATCAAAAACCCAGGAAGGCCAGGGACCTGAGAAATCAGAGGCGCAAAACCAGCCCCAACCCACAATGCCCCGGCTGGAAAACAAAAAACACCAGGGGGGCGCGTAGGAACCCCAAGAGACCAAGCCGAAATGGCAAGACCAAGACTCAAGCAGAAAAAGACAGAACCCTGTCAACACCACAGGGAGCCAAATCCAGCTGCAGAAATACCAGGGACACAGCAGGCAGAAACCCTACCATTGAAGATAGAGACTACGCAACAGAAGCTAGAGTCTCCAGGACATACCAAACACAAAAGCCCCAGACCCAAGCTGGCCACAGCAGAAAGCAGGGGGAAGAAACACTGTCAACCGCACACCACCCAAGGCCGGAAGATGCCCGACAGCACCGCCGCCAAAAGAATGGACCCATCATCCAGCCCTCATGAGCCCCAAAGCTAGAGCGGCAGGGCAAAGCCAAAAACCGGCCCAACAGCAACCAGGTGCTACAGCCCGGCGAAGGGGAGCAGGGCCCCCAAGTGAGAGCAAAACCAAGAAAAGCTGCGAAAACGCAGGGGGAAACTGCAACATGGCGCACACCACCACAACTGCCAGACACCAGATCGCAGGCGACCACACCAACTTCCCCACCAGTCATAAGCAAAGTGGAGGAACCAAAGGAGCCGCAGAAGCAAAAGGACAAACCATAACACCTAGCCCCCACCAGTGGCAAACAGCCAGCCAGCGGGGAGGCAGAGGACCCCCAAAAACTGCCAAGGAACCCAGAAAGGAATAAAAACCAGCATAGGGCAACAGGCAAACTCCTAAACCAGGCACTCCAGGGACACCACCAGCTCAGCCCCCGAGCCACCAGCCCCCTAAGTACAGCCGCCCATGAGCAGCAAGAGGCAGAGGCACAGGGCTTACCAAAGAGCTACAGCTTCGTGGCTCATGCCAGGTCACATAGAAAGACCAACACCAACCCCCACTAGTGGGAATGGAACTCATAGAGTAGGGAGGCAAGGGACACCAAATGTCCTGACCGTGCCTGGAAAAAATGTGCCAGACACCCAGAAAGGCAATAGAATGAGGTGAGGAAAACCGATATGCTGTGCTCAACCCCGGAGCAGGCAGACTCCACACCTTATTGACTGCCCCCACCAGCCAGCCCAGGTGCACTCCAACACTCCAGGACTGGGCCAAAGTCAAACTGCCAGAACGGCCCACCAGGCACAGCAGGGGGACCACCAAGTCAGCCCCAAGCTGCCATCCAGCTTCCAGCACGTCTCTGCCATCATGATGGCGTGCCCTGCAACCTGGAACAGACAGGGAGGGCCAGCGCACCAGAAGCAAAGTGCCGGTCGGCAACATCCGCACCTCCCGGTAAGGCCAGCAGGCTGGGAAGCACCACGCAACACGTTGAGAATGGCCCAGCAGCCTGACAGGAACCTGCAGAAGACTGCATCAGGGGGAAACATCACTTACAACGCAACTTTTACCACGCAGTGCCTTTACGACGCAACTTTTACAACGCAAACCATTACAACGCATTGCGCTGGGGGGCGCTCTAGGATAGGGAATAGGTTTCATTTACTGTCTAACACCTTTCCTACTATCCATGGGGACTGGAGTTGGAATAGTAAATTAAACTATTCACTATCCAGCGCCCCAAAGCACTATGCGTTGTAATGGTATGCTTTGTAAAACCTGCGTTGTAAAAGCATGCGATGTAAAAGCATGCGTTGTAATGTCGTACATCCTGCATCAGGAGCAGCACCCGCAACCTCGTCCCATTCTGCTGGCACACAATAAGGAACAGGCGGAATGCTGGGTAGGTACTGGTTATCTACTCCCAGAGGGGGGCGGGGTAGGGATCCCATCATTCCCCTGTTCTTTTTTCTGTCAGGGAGATGGACATCACTATAAGTAAGGAATGGGACGAGGACTGGAGTGACCTATGTAGGTTGTTTGTGCTGAAGGCCAAGTTTAACAGCGGAAGGTTGGGTTGCAGGACCTTGATGCACAGGTGAAACTAAAACAATCAGCTGCATGCTGGAATAGCAGCGTATAGCCAGAAGAAGCGGAGTTACAAGCCTTCGTAAGGACACAAAACTCACAAGGCTATAGGCATCGTGTCACTTAACCATTCACTATTAGTACAGCATGCTTGCTTTACTTTTATTAAAACTTCTTGAATGTTTTCAATGCGGCATTGCAGTTGTACATCTCTACAGAGAGCATTGCTTAAGGCTGCAAATCAATATGATGAGTTGTTTCCCTTTTGGACTTTATAAGTGTGAAAGGAATAAAACTAATTTGCTGGATTTAATAACTTAAGTCCCCTGGATATTGGGGGAGGAGGTTTTGCAGTTAGGCTGGGCTTGCTTTTGTATGCAAGAGATGGGAACCTGAGGTGCTTTTCCAGTGGAAGCTGAGGAGATCTGTAGGGATTGCCCTGCATCCTTAAAAGCCCTCTAAAGAATAAGGTCAACAAGGTTGATTGTGTCTCCCAAAATCTATTGACATTTCATATGATGATCCGAGCAAACAAGGCCTTTAACGATGTGCCTCTGGTGCTAGTTAGATAAAAGATATCTAGTGAGATGCAGTGTGGTTTTAAACAGGATTAAGCAGTGGACAAGGAGAAGTTGATAAATTAAAGTTTGTCGAGCTCTACCTCAGGTCATAAATTCAGTGAAATTAGTGAGAAGCCTTGAAGGTGGAAAGAAACAGCTCAATCCTTCACAAGTATGTGGCACAAAGTTACATTCTACCACCACATTTACAAGCTGGTTCATGTGAGCCACTTCCGTGTGAACATGCCATGCTGGTGGTAGAAGTGGGCACTCAATTTTGGTGAGTGGAACTTCTTTTTAATCATCAGGCTCAGAGCAAGAGATAGCAAGGTAGCAAAGGGGGAAATTATGAGGAAGAGTGAGGCAAAACTATTGAGGAAAGAGGTAAGCTGAGATTTTAAAAGTACCTGCAAGGGACATGTAGAGGCAGGAAGTGTAGCGTGGTTTAAGGAAGAGGCATAAGATGGAAATCAAAGCTGGGAGCGGCGGTATGCTGCAACCCTGCCATTTGGCAGCACCATTGGCAGGTTTCCAAGAAAAAATTGGGCTTGTGAACTTATTTTTTTAACTAACTAAGCACTAGTCATCAGTAGTACCTGCAAGGGCGCCACCATCAATAATTCATGCAAGCTAAGCACGGTTCAATGCATTACCAACGTGCAAAGAGTTTCCCTTTATCAGTGACCTACTCACATCCTTCAGAAACAAATGATGTGGAAAGGATTAATGGTTGAAAAGATTATCATTTTGGGAATATGAAAGAGCCGCAAGCTCCGTAATGAGGATAAATGGATTAATGACATGTACCAAAGCATCACTTGACAAGCTTTTATATAAAAAAGGGGGAACAGGCTACGTATTTGAGAACATAGGGAAAAGTTTTTGATCCGAGTATATACCGTGAAATGCACATTATACGACCATTATACAACACGTGCTATTCTTTGCTCTTGTCTTGATATTCCCTTTTTGTGTTCTTCTGTTCTCCTTCTACCGTCCCTTTCTTAGGTATTAGTTGACAATAGAGCTGTAAGTATAAGAATATTTCTAATTCAGACAATGCTAGGAACTGTAGTTTTCCTTGTTACTGTTGCATAGTGCAGTGCTAGCTATGTGATGTAATATTAAAATATACATATTTTCTATAATTTTGATTTAAGCTTCACGTCTATTATCTGCACATTTATGTGAAACATGCTTATTTTTTGCAAAATATAAATGAAAAGATTTTTAAAAGAAACTTTAATCAACTTGGACAATGAATGTGGCTCAAAGAGAGCTTATAAACTGCCTTATGTGTTTTATAATCACGGTTTTTTTAAATTTGTGTTAGGCAATGACTGAATTCGGGTTAAACTACAAATATTTTAATGTTCTCCAGCTTTACTCTGTTGATATGGGTTTTAAGAAAGTAGTTTTAACTAGTGTATAGGCTAAGAAGTTGCTATTACCACTTACTGTAGTTGAAGCAAAGTCTCCACTCCTGTTATTAATGTCTATTTTCAGCACTGAGGACGCCTGCAGTCTTAACACCAAAGCAAGCGTAAAACCAAGTGTTATTATTACAAGCTACATTCATATTATCACATGCTACTTTGCATTCGTCAACAGACAGGTTGTCAAAATGTATTTGACAGAAGATCATCCCTTTAAAAACAAGAGTAGCTTGCATTACATAACACGGCGGACCTGAGTATTCTGGCTTATTGGTTCCATGAATAATGCTACTCTCCTCTTCATATGATGTCCACCCTGGGTAACTACTGCATAATGCTCACAGCAGGTATAAGTGCTTTTATTTGTTGTGACTTATCAAAAAAATAATCAAACTATTTTTAAAGAGTTTATTTTGAAAAAAAACTGTGAAAATATATGGCTGTCTTATTAACCAAGTAATATGAAATGAAAACCATGTCTGGAGGCAGTCCTGCAGGTATACTGCTTACTGCTTGTTGTGGTTCCTGTGTGGGGATGAAGTACTTAAAATCTGCTCACAGTGAGTGCTAGTAGTCACTGGATTCCGGCTGTGCATATGCAGAGCATTTGTTGTCCATGCGTACACTGGCAATTAGCTGCATTGTCCAGTGGCAACAAACTCTTGCATGTCTAGAATGGTGGTGGCTACCTTTGATGTTTGGGTATAACTCACCTCATGCTTCCCTCCGTCCTTTGCTAGGTTATAATGCTAACATGTTTCTGCACCCAGGAACTTGTAACATGAACCTCTGATGTCCCTTGGCAGGACTTATTTTTACTAAATGATTATTCGGAAGGAAATTTGGGGTACAGAGAAATATTGTGAAAGCTATGCATTGATGAAAACAGTTCGTTTTGAGCTAATTACTCGAACGTTTAACAGAACTCTACAAGACTGGGTTGTAGTTAACTGAGCTCTTGACACAGAGTTTTTATATTCTACTCAAGATTCCCTTTGAAGTAACAGAAACACTATTAAATAGGACAATATTGCACACATACACGCCTCAACTTAGCCCTCTCCACAAGGGCATCCCCTAACTTTTATGCCCTCACCCTACTCTTTTCAAAACCTGTTTTGTTGGCTTTTTAGGACTCTACACACTTTATCACTGCTAACCAATACTAAAGTGCTGGTCCTCTCTCCTTAGAGCAAGGTAACATTGACTTCCCCCAATTGGCACATTTAATTTGCTTACAAGTCACCAATAAAATGGTACTACATGTACCCAGGGCCTGTACGTTATATTGGGGCACAACACTAATTGTGCCACCCACTTAAGTAGCCCTTTAAACATGTCTCATGCCTACCATTGCAGCCAGTGCAGTTTAAACTGCCATTTTAATCTGGCAAAATAAAACTTTTGCTAGGCCAACACCTTCCTTTTTAATACATATAAGTCACACCTAGGGTTGGCCCTAAACAGCACATAGGGCATGGTGCAGTGTATTTAAAAGTTGTACATGTACTTTTAAGTTTTACATTTCCTGGTAGTACAACATTCTTTTTTTATCACTGCTAAATCTACCTCTCCCTAACTTTGGGTTACCATATTACAATTAATAAGTTATAAATTTCAATTGGGAGCAGGTAGGAATGCTGGATTTGATGTGTAAAGCGTTGCCATTTAAAACCCTCTATAAAGGTAACACTGGATTTTAAAACATAATTCTGAAAATGACACTTTAGACAGTTTCCCTTTTCTTCTCCTAACCATCTGCTGCCAGCAGTCTGTATCCTGGGTTACCTAACTAGGTAGAGCTTGTTGTGTATTGCTCCCAAACAATGAGACAAAGGGGGAGCAGGCATTGGCAGGATGGGCCATCTCTGACTTGATGGGGAGGAAGCGGAGCTGTCACCTACCATACTTGCACATCACAAAGACTCATCCTCAGCAGACTCACAAAGGATTTCGCACTAGTCTTTTTTGCCCCCAGGCAAACTGGGGACAGGGCAGGGAGGAAGCAAATTCCAAACTCCTTTGGGGGGGAACCCTTTAAAAACGTCTCTTACTTCAAAGCTGGCATGAGGTGTAAATAGTGGACCCTCAGACCAACCTTTTCAGCATACCTCTGAACCTGTGGAAGACTCAGAAGGGCTGCTGTGCTACTGTGCTGCAAGACAGACTGTTACACTGCTGCCCTGATGCCTGAGTGAGAAGGGTTGGACCTCCAGGACCAGCTCCTGATCAGAGCCTCACTAACAGAAATGGTTCGACACCCTTGAACCCATCACCTGGACTTGTTACTAAGAGTCTTGCCCCCCAAGTGGTGTCTGAAACTTTGGAAGTGGGCTTGAAGGTGTTCTGCCAGCCCAGCTGTGGTCTAAGCAGAACCGATGCAGAGTGATGCATCGCAGTGTCACAACGGAACCGCCGCTGTGTGACATATCTCCGACATGGGACCTTGCTGCCCTTTGGAACCGGCACAACGGATCTTTGATGCAGGATCTTGTATCTCCTACCTGCAGCTCCTCAGAACAGTCACTGCGCTATGCATCCTCGAAGTCAGATGTCGCATTACAGTTCTGCAGTGTTTCTAAACTGCAGCTGACCAATGTATCCTCATGCAAAAGTTCAAATCGCAGCCCCAAATCACCACTACACAATGCATCCTCGAGGCACGACCTAGTGACATTCCACAACCTGGATTTAACCCCTTCGGTGCTCATGACGGAGCGGTTCCGTCATGAGCGCCGGTTGGGCTGTGCTCATGACGGAACCGTTCCATCATGACCACACCCGTTTTTAAGAACGTTCAGCACAGCGTGAAAATTTGCACCGCGCTGAACGGGTTAAGGTATTTTTTTCAGCGGGCTTTACTTGGCCCCTTTTGAAGGCCCGCACTCCATAGCAGACAGTGATTTAAGACTTTGTATGTGTTCAATAAAATAACTTCCCTTTTCTTGTTAAATTTGTCAGCAAATTTTTTGAAAATGTATAAGGGGTATGTAAAAATGAGTTGCACAAAAGGCATGACCTAGAGCTAGTGAGCTCAGTGAAGGCAAACAGAACTTGTGATGACTTCGTACTTGTCTTGCATCATTGAAGTATATACAATTATTTGGTTTTGTAAAAGCATATATTTTGGACACAAATTTCTCCAAATTTTTGTCATTGAGTTAAGTTCCTTGGTGGATACATCTGCATAGTAAATTCATTTAAACTCAGCACGGGCAATTAATAATAGTGACAAAATACGTCATTTCCGGAGTTTTTCCTTGCACACCTCCTCCATCCTGTGGAGGAATCCCAGGTCTTCGAATGCTTCTGTTGAAAAGCTAACATTCAATGAACCTAGTGGGATTCCAGTACATTCAATTTAACTATACAGATCTGTGCCCTCAGACAAAACATTGAAAAATATTGGTGGTATTTACTCACGAAGATATCTATCCGAGATGTCCCACAAACAGATGTATAAATGTATAAACAAACTCCCCAAACCTTCCCAACAACTCATTTTTCCGTACCTCGACCCAACCAGTCCACACAGCTGCAAGTTATTCAGATTGAAGAGACAGTAGTGCAATGTAGAATAATATGAGTTTTTTTTATTACAGTTCTAGATTTTTCCAATATTCGCGTCCTATCCTCCTGTCTCCGCACACCATATCTATATCCCAGACTGCAAGCCTTACTGGATTAATGCAGTTCTTAAGTGACAGCTGCTTCAGAAAGAATAACGATCCTCTCTGGAAATATTTAATAAAAACAACAAAAATATATTTAAATATCAGTTTCTTACAGTAAAAAAAAAAGAGCATTGGACTAGCAAGTCTGTTGCCATGGATGTGAGGATTAATAGCTCTCTGTAGCTGGGGCCTAGCTAGCCCTTTTTCCCCGTCCAGAATGTGCAAGTCAGCATTTACTGGCATAACTCCTCGAGGAGCAACCCACAGGTATCAATATTCCCTCTATAAACTCTGATCTTTGTTCTCCGTGCTGTCTCTTAGTATTCCCTCTGTATTAAGGCTAAATTAGGTCCCGGTGGACACAGCACCGCTGAACGAGGCTCTCTGGCATTCCATTGTGGAGGAAGAAACGCACTCAGGAGGCCGATGCACTTGAAAAAGAGTCTAAAGCGTCTTCCGGCCTCCTTCTTCCCTGATTACAAACACCCCCATGCCCCCGCGCAGCCCCCTCCCTCACGCTCAAAGGCACTTGCTTTTACCTCCCAAGAATACTACATTTGTGCTATGTCTTGCCAAGAACCTCGGACTCTCACAATACACGATTCTTCCAGGAGCTTTGGCAAGGCTTTCACATGGGCATACAGCGTTTGGAGAAGCACAGGGCCTAATGTTACATCCCAAGGCAATTGTCCTAAAAGGACAACACAGGTAGCAAGCAGGTTGCTACTGAACAGCTGGTTTCAGGTGCTGCGTTGGGCCCGCAGTTACCTTCTATGTAAAAATGGCAACTTTAGAGTGCATGCTGTTTTCAAATTGAAAGCATGCAGTATTGTTTGGGGTTTAGGTTACTCATGCACTTCACACCTATGCACATAGAGTAGATTTTTTGATAATGCCAGAATAAACAATTACATAAAAATTATTCGGAACAGAAATGAGTTGCGTAGGCGTTGTTTATGGTCTAGATCTGGCATGGAACTGGCCTTTTGGGACCTATGTTGTGAACCGCTGTTCTATACATCGTCAGATTCTTTCTAACATTGGATACCTATGGGCGGCACACCTAACTTATATGTATATATTTATATATACCATGCAAGTGATAAAAAATGTGACCCAATAATATTTGTTATTTGGAGCAACTGAGCAAATAAGCCCGTAGTTGTACAGTAACTTAGTACAATGAAACAACTCTGCTACCCAGAGGCTTAACAAAACTTGAGGGGTCCCCCCTGAAAGGTACATGGAGGTTCCCCCTCTGTACTCAATCAGGAGCTCTCAGGACAGGCTACTGTGTTGAGTGAGCCCCCTGGAGTTTGGGGCGCCCGCACCATGGGGGCTATGCGGGGCTATGTTAGTGGAAATCTGTTCAGCCATTTTTTGGGAAATTAGTATTTATAGAAGTGCTCCGGTAGAAATAAAATGGTTAAAGCTGGTAAAAAGTTGAAAGACATGTGGACCATTGGTGTCCATATGTGCCCTGATTGGCCCTTTCAAAGTCGATGGGCGGATCCTGATTGGATTGGCTGGCCAGGACCATGTGAGTCAAAATATCGAAAACAAATTTGGGTTAGGGGAACCACGCTATCAGCTCCTGGTGCCATGATACCCAGCTCAGCACTCCCTGTGGAACCAAAGTAGTGATAACATGGTGCTGCAATACCATGGTAACACACTTCTAAGGTCCCACTAAGATTTCAAAAAAAGAGAGAAGAGTCTGGTAATAGACCAGAAACTGCGGCCAACCGCCTCTGTTCAGGCCCCCTCCCTTGCAGTGGGGCTGGCGCAGGCTCAACTCAAACCACAGCTGTGCAGGGATGTGCATAGCTAAGAAGGGGTGTACAGAGCTGGGGCTGAGCACCCGTAGAGGTGGGGCACAAGGCTTGGCCTAAGGCCCAGTAGCCAACTCCCTATGGTGCATTGGCTAAAGGCTTTTTGCAGCGGGACGTTGGCCACAGTCTGAGGTTTGGGTGCCTGTGGTGGCCTGTCACAGGGCTTGGTCTGTGTCTAACTCCCCGTAAGAGTTGAGGAGTGTACCTGCGGTGAAGTGATACCAGGCCCTGCATCAAACCCAGCACTGCACATGCCGAAGTGGGTTTGGGTGCCATCAGAAGGACTGGGGTACCACAGCGGAATGGGTGTAGGGCCTGGTTAGAGGGACGATGGCTGCATGCAGGGAGTGCAGTAACTGACAGTAGAGGCCAGCTCTTGTGCAAATCCTGAAACCTGGCTAATTGTGTCTGGCACCATAGTATCCAGAAAGGACTCTGATGAAGGACAATGGTGCCAATTCTGGTACAGTACTGAAAAACGATTTAAAAATACAAATGAGAAGGATCTGGTCACAGAACAGGCTCTGACGCCAACTGCCATTGTGCAGGACGTGCAGGGTATGGAAAGGCTGCCTGCAGTGGGTTGGGTGTTGGGCCAAACCAGAGTAGCTCATGGCTGAATGACATGCATCATAGGTGGATGGGCTCTCACATGGGGTTTGGATCGAGGGCCTGGCTGGTGATAATCAACTCAAGGATAATCAAAAATACACAGAAATGCATTTAACAATCCAAAGGATAAAGATAAATGATAGTTAGGTACTGAAATAACATACGGCTTATGAGGTACTGAAATATACAGCTTATGCTAAAAAGAAACACTGCAATTCACTAGTTACAGTTTAATGAACTAACTATAAATTTCTCCCCTGTCATGCACTGCTTATGACATCACATATTACATTACTCATTACATGTTAAATGATATTATTGATGACAACTCAAATATCATTCATGGTACTGTTATTCATAATACTCCATAAACCCTTGCATTATTTAAAAAAAGAAAGTTGTTAGAAAAGGGCCTACAGTCATTTACAGCATTGAGTTATTGAACTTACACATGTGGGTGCATAAGGCTTGAAAGCAAGTGCAGCAGTGCATGTTTCAACATATATTGTGCACTGTTTACAAACCAGTAAAGTTTAGGCTGCTAGACGTCCTCCATGTTTAACAAGGTAAAGGTTAGCAAACTTGATGCAGGTTGTAAAGGCATGTTTTAAAGTTGGGTTGTGGCTTGAAGCCAAATCCTTTTGCAAAACATCTTGTGAGAAAAGCCAACGTATCTATTTACAATAGATTAGCCACCAGTAGATGTCACATGTGCCCATGTAAATTAGTTGTAATATGGTGCCATAGACCAATTCTATGCAAAAAGGTCGTTTATAAAGTGTGATATTTATTTCCAGAACTTTGCTGAGGATTTTGAGGCTCCGTACGTTGTTGAATAATGTTGAATGTAGGAGTGGCCCACATAGAGTCGTTTCAACTGACGCTGTGGTTGTGATCAGGGCTCTACGGTTGTATGACATTGTGCTCATCGCAGGAATGTGAGTGGTGTATTTTATAAAACTATTGAGGTTTGTCCATAGGGTCTGGCAGAAGATGTCTTTTTCAGTGGCAAATGCATACCTGTCAACCTCTTGACTTAAAATTGCAGGTCAAGTGAAGTCTTGAGCAGGGTGAGAGCGTTAAGGCGAATAGAGTACAAACTCCTATTTGGAGGGTGCTCAGGCTTAAAAAAGGGCGTAACGCTATTAAATTCTATAGAGGCTTTTTGTTTGTTAAGCGGGTAAATACCAGTAAAAAGAGGGTAACATCCACCAAATGTAGGTGATAAGACATATATGATGTGTGTCAGCATGTAATCAAAGGTTATGTTCACTATCACTTGATTAGTAATATAAATTTGGGAACAGATGTAGTTTGTTGAATTCAATTAAGTACGCAAACTATGTAGGAAGTTGTCTTAATGACTTGATGTTGCCATGGATGTCATTTAAGATTTCATCAGTGAAATCATATAACATTTCATGAATTATGTAATAGGTGAGGTCATAAGCAGTACAGGATGGGGTACTTATTTAACTAAACTATAAACGGTGACATTATATATATATATACAAGGGCGCCTGAGCCCGAAACGCGTCATCTGTCGATTGCTGTTTGGCTAAAATAAACATCTTGCCTGAATCCAGAAGTGGTCCGTATCTCTTTCTTCGCCGCCGGGGTTCTCTGGTGGAAGTGGAAGGAGTAACCCGTTCGAAATATATATATATATATATATATATATATATATATATATATATATATATATATATATATATATATATATACATATATATCCACGGTTTCCTCTTGAGATCAGGCAAAAGGACGACAAGCCACACCATCCAGGTACCGGAAAGTTTGTTAATTTTGGGCATAAACAGACGCGTTTCGAGCTCACGGGCTCTTGGTCATATATATATATATAAAGGTTGAAGTAACTTTATAATTATGTGAATAGGTCAATGACAACATTAAGGTTTTGAACTAAAGCAATACAGAAATTAATTCAGCTAACTATAACGTATGCCCCCACCTTGCACTGCTTATGACTTCACATATTGCATCACTCATGACATATTCTATGACATCATTTATGGCATTACTCATGACAACTCAAACAACATCATTGATGACATCACTGATGACATAATCCAAGCTTCTTTTGTGCACATTACTCTGCAAACTAGTATGGCATTAGGGGCCTAAACGTAAGTACAAAATATCTCAGAATCTTGTGAAGCATCTTTAATGCCATCACAGATACAACTCCCTTAGTTGTAGCAAGCATGTCCTATGTGCATCATTGACCCTGTATCATACACTTCACATGTAGCCTAGTTTGCACTAATAATCAGCCACAGACATATGGGAAACCCTCATTGCACACGGTGATCAATATATTTAAACTGTTCAGAAAAAAACACATTTCTCAAGGTACTCAACATCTGCTCCAAAATTAATGCCCTTCTTTGGACAGATTTGATCTGTATTCAATACCTACATTGAGAAAATAAGTTGATATGAGTAGAAAATGGGTACTGTAAACTGTCTTTACTCTAAGGAGAGAGTTTACTCTGTTCCACACTGTTTACAGACAGTGATACTCTCATGAGCAATACACCACAGAGTTTTTAAAAGTATCTACTAGGAAGAGTGTACACTCTATGCAACACTTGATAAAAAAGACTATCCACTGAAAATAACCACAATCCAAAGGTACTAAAGATTACACTACCTACAGCATTCATACTGTGGTGAAAACTTTACAAATAGTCCATCTTCTGAAGCAAAAGAAGGTACCGTGGTGAACACAGACTTCTATGTTATGTAGAAATAGTCATGCTGTGACAATTCTATCTAATAACTCAAGGATGCTTACAATACTGTGTATGTAGCACGTAAACTTGTGTGGAAGGTGCTGAACGCAAGTTGTCAACTGTCACCTGCACGCAGAGTTACTCCTCAATGCAAACATTTAAAATGTTTTAAATGCCTCTACACACCTGTCATGCTTTAGGAGCACATACTTTTTGTAAACACTTACACCCATTTGCTGGACATAGGCTGTACAAAATTAGGTAGAAAACAATTATGGGAATTAGCTGCAACTATGTAAACTATAAAACAAACTAACACATTCATTGGATGATACCATCAATGATGTCATCAATTATGTCACTTGAGATGTCATCAGTGATGTCATGAATGATGTCATACAACATGTCATGAGTGATGTAATTTGCGAGGTCATAGCAGTGCCTTCCGGGGGTGCAAGTTATAGTTAGCTCTGCCATATTCACCTAACTATAACATCACCTTAACCATGATTTTTTTCAGAGAATATTTATAAATATATATATATACACACGCATATATGTGGGTGTGTGTGTGTGAATTGTGTATGCAGATGCGAGCAAGTACTGTCTATACAGGGTTAATTTTTTCGTCTCTGTACAAAATTTGTCTCCTACAATTTAAGTCATAAAACATGACAATGTACATCTAGAATTACAAAAGGTATGACAATGAATAACAAGTACAAAAGCCGAGGAAAAAAGGCTTCCAAAAAACTGAAATAGACTCACAAAGAAGTTTTAGCTTCAAGGCAGGAATAAAAATATCTGACCTAGAAAGGTCAATTTCCTTACAATCTCCCGGACTTCGGAAGGTGCAATCTGAAACACGGGTCACTGAAATTGCTTAGTTTGACTTCAAGCAATGCTGCTTCTTGTCACGCAGGAGGCAAAATCGTGTCTTCAAGTGATATCTGCTGCAGTAAGACGAAGAGTGCATTGTGGTAGTTTCATCCATGCTCTCCCAAACAATAATAAACAGTTTATTGACTATTTGAACGTAGAGGAAGCACTTTAATATTAACCTGTATCTAAAAAAAATATATATTTTAGCTGTAGACACACTGATCAAGGCAAGGCAGGGTGTTTTCCAATTTGTCTTTGAGAACTGGGATGTCAACACGGTCACTTTCTCGCTCGCTCCGAGCAGCCTAGGTAAATCTGAAATGTGGCACACGTGGAGTTTGCACCCAAATTTGGATTGCAGATTGCGATAGAGCTTCTCCGCGCAAATCCCTGCAAGTATTACCAGGAGCCATTTACATTGAATAAAGTATGGAAAAATAAATTCCATAGGTATGAACATAACTGAATTGGGTAGTAACACCACTTCTCAGGTGGGGAATGGTGTTGTGGGAATTACACAGGATATTTAGACCAGCTTTCATAAGTGGGGCAAAGAACCAGGGACCGTGGACAAAAACTGCAAGCGATGAGCTATTGTTGAGTGAAGAGAAGGCATGCTAATTGTTAACTCATAGGAGAACACTGCGGAACACTAAAGAGTCAGTGAGACTGTCTGGAGGGGAAAGGCGTAACTCAGAATGAAGGAGGCAGGTGCAAAAAGCTTTTCTTACATCATTATGGGATGTTCTCTCTGCCAGTCGCAAATTGTGTTTCAGATTCAGCAATGAAAGGGATCTAAAGACATTATACATCTGGTTGCAGTTCTTTTTAGATCTACAGATAGATATTTCCCCATTTCATCATAAAGTGAGCAAAAAAGAACAGTATATTATAGCAGAGGCCTTTCCCGAAGGGGTCTCATGGGCCGGCGCCATAACGGCTGCCTGGGTCCCGGGAAACCCAGTTTGGGTGGCTTAGTGCACCCACCAGAAAGGGAGGGTTCTACCCCACTCGGGAAAGGTGCGTGCGCCAAGGGGGCGTGAAAATAACTGGCCTATGGGAGGCCAGGGTGAGGATTGCAATGCCCCCCCCCCCCCAATGGTTGGATGCCACTGCAAGCCAGGAGAGAACAATGAAGAGGCTATAACTACACCGCCATCCCAGTACAGGTCACTGGTAGAAGCTGGGGCGGTGCGCTGAGGTGACTACTAAGGGATTGATTGATGATCTGTTCTGTCTGTGACTTATAAGCTGGTCAAAATGAATTATGAAATCCTGTGACGTCGGTTCATGGCCTGGTCATAGCGGATATGACCATGGTACTGTAACCAAAAGTAAGTCATACATGTAATGCTAAATAAACTGCGGCCAACATATACCATAAGAAAACAAGACATACATGTGGTGGTGAACTTTATTGGAAAATATATGGGAAGAAGGATATGTATGGCAGTTTGGGAATGGCCCACTGCAGAGGCTAAGCATATATGTAGTGTTAATCTATCAAGAATGACCAGTTCGAATACCCACTTGGCTTCGGTGTCCCTGCGATAGAGAATCAGCCACCCTCAGCCATTTGACCAAGCATTGACCTACTCATTTCCTTAAAGATCACACAACCTCTCTATCATCGTGAGGAGCATGTAGAGATGGTGTAGATTCATTACTTATTAGTTTTCCTTTCAGCTCACATTAGGTGTGTCTACAGTCTTAAACTCACTACGTCAGACAGGAGCTTTGATAATGCACAAGGAGGTTTGAGTGTGGTTAAAAGATTCAGATTCATATTTAATGATTGTAGATGAGGGAAGCACCAGGCAGCCAGGAGAGATTCCTTTCACTGTCTGTTTTTTGCTGACAGCCATCCAGAGCTGGGATAAGATTAAGTACATAAGAAGTCTGAATAACCATGGATACTTTGCTTATTAATAAAGCAATCTTTTTTGCTTAAAAGCCCCTCAAAAGAAAATGGAATGACTTTAAAAAAGAAAATGAAACTTAAGTTTTGTATTTTTTTGGAGTAAGCAGTATCAATTGGGACCACCGCCTGCTCTAAAAAGCACATTTTTGAAACATTCTCAAAGGGTAAGGGGTGTTATGGGTACTCCTTCCTATTCAGTTACCACCACTTTCGAACTAATGGTGAAGTATTATTGTTTTGTGAGCGTAATTCGGTCGTAAAACATTAATACATGCTATTGTGATTCGGCATGTGGAAAGGGTGCCCTAAACACGTCACTTGCAAATAACTAATCGCAAATGCAAATTGCAATTGAAATTTTGTAGCCAGTTGCCTTTTGTACATTAAAAAAAGCTTTTTTTCCAGTTGCCTTTTGTAAATTAAAAAAAGCTTTTTTCACTCAGTTCTGCGAATCAGGACGTTTACAACATCAAAAAACCTTTGCACATCTGGCCCCTAATCCCTAATCGATAACAAAACCACCCCCACTTGTAAAACTTATTTTCCCCTCAAAACAGAGATTGTGTAAAAGCAATCTTTAAGATCATAAATGTAATAACATTGTAGGGATAACACAAACATATTTTCACAGTATGTAATGAAATGATGGGTTTTTAGAAATGTCAAAAAGGGAACCTTTGTGATAAATGGTCTTTCAACTGACATAGCTGATAAAGTAATCTTCTTTATTGGATGCAGCTTTAAGATGATAACCATGTCTTGGGCAGGGCCTAAAAGCATTGTCAGTTGAGAAGAAAATAATCCTCAGGAAGTGGAAACCCACTTTTATACCATGGCATTGAAGATCGAACAGCATATACGAAAGAAACATATATATCAGAGACAATATTTTTGAGACAATATGGAAAAATTATTTGGTTCTGTATCGAAAATGAATTTGTAAAGTAACCGACAGAATTTGTGATTTATACCTAAATGTTTGTTATAACTTACTTTACAAATGTGATCTGTTGGTAATATGTGGATATGAATATCATTTTTAAAATGTGTTATATATTTTGCCTCATTCTTCTTCCTGTCTCTCCTCCCCTTCCTTTTAAATGCGTGCACACGTTGTTTACATTTTATGATTTTATTTAGTATTGCTTTGATATACATACATTAATTCTCTATAAATATTACCATTGTTCATTGTACTATTGTATTTTTATTAACCCGTTAAGCGCGCCGCAAATTCCGCCCCAGTGCGGACGTTCGATTGCGCTAACGGGATCCGGACATCCAACGGTCGTGCGCAGCACTAGCGAGGTAGTGCACGCGACGACCGCTGGACGTTCGCAGCACTGAACGGGTTAAAGGTGAACCACTAATAACAACACCTGGAGCAATTTTAAAACATGTTTAAGAACTTAAAATTTAAAAAACTGCTTCAGAATATTAGAGTGGTTGGTGAAGTCACGTGGGTGTATACAAAGTCCACAAATTCTGAGTACATTCTAGCCTATATTGAAGAAAAATATGTTACTCATTCCATAGAGCATGCTCTTGATGAGACAATTCCTGTCCCAGCTGCCTTAAGACTACATTAAAGGTATTACATTTTCAAGAAATCCTGTATTCTTTTCCTGAATGATGTGAGACCTGTGTTTACGACATTCATAAATACATGTTCTATTGACAGTGTACGATGGTAGACAGATAGATCATCAGGGGGACATATTTTAAATCTTTGTTATTCAGAAATTTTGCCAAAAGAAACAGGGACTTGGTAGACCACTATCTGAGACGTTGTGAATCTATTTGCATAATGGAGCTGTGGTGGCTCCTCCGCTAAGGCGGAGGAGCGTTGCCCCACTGCTCTCCGTGCAATGTAAAGCCAAAATGTAATTACAATAACAGAAGTTATTTCTGTTATTATAATTTTATTTTAGTATCAGCTAGGTTGAGAGGGCTGGGCTCCTGTGACATCCGGAAGGAGGAGTAGTTGCAGCCGCGACTGCTTGGCCGGCTGTCTAGGGCCAGCCAAACAGACATGCGCACTTTGCATGTTTCTCACCAGGCTGTAATGTACTATCTGGTGTGGGACATGTCCAGTCTCCCATTCCCCTTCTGAGCACTGAACCAGGGCGCTCAGACCAATCACAATGCTGCATTGCACCATTGTGATTGGCTTAGGGGAGGGACCCTGCGTGCTTCCTCGTTCCGGCCGCGGAGAGACGATGAGGGACGATGGAGGTGAGGCAAGTTAGGAGAGACGTAGCGAGGAGGTAAGTATTTTATTTTTTTTATTTTGTACCGGTAGAGGAAGCAACATTTCTTTGCATGTGGGGGACAACAATGACAGTGAAGATAGCAGCTATTAAACCGCCCCCAATGGCATAATGCACATCTTCCCACATATGCAATATCAATGGCACGTGACCCCAGAAGACAATTTCTGATTAGTTCATTTTCTGGTTAATCATGAACATATCACAGGCGTCGTGCCCAACGCTCTAACCAGCTGCACGCACCCTGTTCTTTAACTGACAGTAGGCCTGTCCGAAAATTCAGACTTTGATGATAGTGGACTGCTTTAAGGATTTGAAACATGGATCACTTTAATAAAATGTTTCCCACATATTTTTGCTCTAAATAAAATGAAACGTGTCTACAATAAAAGAGAATTGCATTAATTCGGAATCAGCTCGTTTAGACGACTGCACTCCTGCCTGCATTTATTAGAGATTGTATTTTTGTGTTTATCTTTGTACACGAGTCATTGTGCTGCTTAAAGCTCTATATTGTTTAGAAAGTTTGTTGCCCTATGAAAAGTATATGCACGCTGGAGAGGATGCACCGTAATGATGCTAGTGCTATGATTTGCAAACATACAACCAACACATTGTGAGAAAGGCTGAGATGTGAAAAACCTTGATTTCAAATTGTGGTAATGCAAAGCAGTTTTCACTAATGGTATTAAAAAGAAAATCCTGACACGAGAAGAGGGTGCTGTTGTTACTGACCTCCACGTTGTTATGTTTTCAAGTGACCTCGTGGTTGTTTAACTAAAACAGCTGGAACCCCTGACCATTGGCCCTTCACCTCAAGCCTCACTGCAGCTGCATAAACAGATATACTGAAGATATAAGACATGGCAGCAACACACAAAGCAAGGCTCCCAAACACTGTCCAAAGTAGAAAATATCTGAACCTCTATCGACTGTAGAGGATAATAGTAATTGTACTTACAAAGCACAAACTTCACTAGGTGGCCTTACAGTTCTGCATAAGAAGGAGGGAACGATACAAATTGGTTAAATACGTGGGAAATGGCTAACAGTGTGAAAAACATTTTTTTCATTGTTTAGGCCCAATGGGGTATATCATAGGGCGATATGCTACTCATTCCAAAGCTATGTTTCAAGTTCCTGACTGGTTTGTAGGAATGTCAGGATAATCCGGAGGTGCGAATAAACGCTGTTCCAAGTCATGAGTTTGCAAGACATTAACAGCCTGATTCATCAAGCTGAATAGCGCTCGCAAATGGCCAGATTCTGAGAATCTGGCCCTATGCGAGTGCGATTTTTGCATTTGGGATTCATCATCCCAAATGCAAAAATCGGTAATAGCGATATCGCAAATTTGCGATGAATTACACTTAAGGAATCTCTATTTGAGATTCCTTAAATGCAATTCATCATCCATTTTCAAATTGCGAAATCGCAATTTCGGGCCGCTATTTACCGCGAGGTCAAACCTCGTGGTAAATAGCGAAAACTCAGAAAAATGCTTTTAAAAGCATTTTTCTGAGTTGCATGTTGCACACACACATGTCCTTTGGACATGTGTGTGCGCAACCCCTGTTTATATTAGCATTTAAGGGGTGCTACAGTGTGTCCTCTGGACACCCCTGGCACCCTTTAAATCGCTATCTTATTTGCGATTAGCTAATTGCTAATCGCAAATAAGGAATACTCCCCATTCATTCCTATGGGCCTTTTGGCCCATAGGAATGAATAGGGAGTTATTCCTTATTTGAGAATAGCAATTTGCTAATCGCAAATAAGGAATAAGTAGGAATCGCATTTTTTTGGCTATTCCTACATGAATCCCGTTTTGCAAGCCTCTAATAGCGATTCCTTATGAATCGCTATTAGAGACTCGCAAAACGGGTCTTTCATGATTCAGGCTGTAACTTCTTGCCTTTTCAATATTAGAACAATGGAACATTGAGAGATCCAATGAAAACAATTGAGTGCTCAGGGCTTCTAATGGCTGGTAGAAGGCCAGAGCATCAACATGCCAATGTTTAACAAAGGCCTCACGGAGCCCGAGGGGATTTGAACCCCCTTGGGCTCTGTGAGGCCTTTGCTTTACAAATTAGAATATTCTGCCATTCAGGGGCGGATTTTTCTAATAGCTTTAGAGCCCTTCATAGCAGGCATTACTGGCCATTAGAGACCTGCTCCCTTGTTAAAGGCCCTCGCTGAGCGGGCCTTTAGTGGCCGGTAGAGCCCTCTACGGCGGGCTCTAAGGCTATATTTCACTTCTTGATGTTGTTGCATGTCACTATCTTTTGAGGATGGGTAGGTGCCATCCTGTGCAGAGGCATCAAGATGGAAGTAATGTGAGCGTTGAGGAAACTGCAGAGGACATGCATTTGCAGATGGCCCGGTTGAGAAAGAATCAGTGCTTGGAAAATGTTTTTGATGTTGAGGACAAATTCAGATTGCATTTATTTCATCTTGAGGTAGATATTATAGCTCTGATGAGAGTAAGATATCATTTCTGCTGCATTAGTGGTGATGGTCCAGTGTGCTAGGGAGATTTGTTATAAGGTTGTCAAGGAGGTTTCCAAGTGGTTTCAACTACAATTCTAATAACAAGAAGAACTCTGCAAGTTAACATTCACCATTGAGATCAGCGTTTGCTGCGTGGAATCCCCCAGAGGTAAGAAAATAACTTCTGCATACCTGTAGCATGTAATTCCATACATACAAGGTGACTGATATTTGATTAGGAGTTCAATGATATTAGAAATCAATCATGACCAGCAGACAAGATTCAACAATACCGGGGGGGGGGTATATCCCGGACTTAGATGGTATGACCTTTGTTCCAGTGAGACAGTGTAGTTTTCCTTCATCTAACAGTAAATTTTGTCCACGCACCTTAAGATTTTAGTTTGGCTTCATAATTTGTTCTCTAATCAGAGAACGTGTTTGAAATTGCTGTTGGTATAGTATGATGTCCTGGGACAACCACTCCTGTAAACAATTACAAAAACACCTGGGAGGGATGCCAACTTGGAAGGAAATCACAGAAAAAGTATCTAGGTTTAGATCATTAATTTGATACAATGTTATCATCCATTTACTCAGCCTGTTAATCAGACTTCTGTGGTCTGCATTGTGTAGGCTACATACAGAAGCTTAATTAATGTAGTGCCTAATGCTGAAACCCACTCAAGCTGATATAAAGATCCTCTCTTATGATTACAAGTACATTTCCTAATTCTCTCAGAGGTAAGAGGCTTAATGGGTTGATTTGGAGCGGTTTGTGTTAGTGGCTCTACCACAATACAACAATATTAACCATGGACTAACTACCACTCCCTCATTCGGATAACTATATATAGGAAAGTACAGTGTAATAGAAATGTTATGTAGTATTTAAGTTTCCACCATGGCAATTATGATTGCAAGATATTTTTCTTGTGATTTTGCTGTTTAGCATATATTCCATGTAATGCGCACTAATACCAACATTATTCTTTTTTTTTTATATCTGGCTTGATGGTGTAGTTGTCGTTAGACCTTATGTGACCAGCAGAAAAGGAGCTTTAAAAACACTATTAAGAGAGGAGATCACCTCCATCCACATGTTGATACCTTGAGCATGTGCTTCCACTGAAAGAAAAAGTGTTTGTAGGAAAGCATATGCTGAGTACAGCAGGACTGTTTGGGTATGGTGAAAAACTAATGATCATGTCTATGAGCATGAAAAGGTATGATAAAGTCAGTAGACCTGACATCTTTTTTTTGAAAAGTTCAGGAAAATTGATGTGCTGTGTGACAAGACACTAGGGCCTGTTGAGGGCGAGCCTGAAGAGAAGTAGCTAAGCATTCACTAAGTTTCACGCCGCTACTCCACTCCTGTTGCCCTCCAGACGCTGAGGTTACCGTGGCATACATTTGCCGCAGCCAAGGCTTGGTGATTGCCAGTTGGGTGATCGACCCCTTGAGTGACATCTCCAGCCTGAGAGCAACAGCGACCAACATCGGCAACAATCCCGCTGCTGTGTCCCTGCATCTTAAAGGTGGTGACATCGAGTAAGTGGCAATGCATCTTTGGCACAACCTACTCCAGTGACTGACAGCTGCCAGCTACCTCTGCATCTGCAGCCGCTGGGCAATGTAGAAGAAATACAGTTCCTAGGACACCAAAGGCCTCTACTCTCCGTGGGTGGAGTGGGACTCCATCTTCAAGTGTGGATTTGACAAGTGCTGCAAGTTTGATGGCTCCCGCAGATCCTGTTCAGTACCAAGGACAGCCGAGCCATCCCTGCACCTGGACTCCTTGGACAAGGTAACGAAATAACAACTGTTGGAACTTGATCTAGGGATCCACATGACCTTATCCACAAGAGGGCTCGTTTGAACTCACCCTGCGAGTGACCTAGTGTCATCTTAGTTTTCCCCAATTCATTTCAACAGGACCAACTTGATAGCTTAAAGTGCATCTATTTTTGAATGCTTTAAAAATCAACAACTCCGGTTGTATGTATGATAGTAAGTTCGTTCTGGTGTCAACATTTATATAAAAATATAATCTATTTTTATAAATTGGTGTCAGAATTCATTTCGAGTTGTGTCACTCACTTAATTTCAATGTTGGTGCATAAAATGCTTTATCATATTCCTCTAAATTAGAATGACTGCTCTTTGTCACTCTACCAGGGCTGTGCTATGGATTACGGCCCTCCAGCCATATCACATAATACTTCCACCTCCCAACACACTTTCATTTAAAAGCCAGTCCTGTTGCTATTGCCAATGCTTGTTATTTACTTTAAGGGTTCTCTTAAGCACTTGTAACCACCCAAATCTGTGTCCTCAGAGCGCTCATGGAGTGAGTGAAAATGGGTGAGCAGTATCCACCAAATATAGTAACTTATCCCAAGCATGCCTTCTGTTACAATGTTTTATATTTGTCCCATTAAAGAGTTCACCTAGGTGAAAGCCCATAGCCCAGGTGCAGAGGGAAGGCCAGCTGTAGATGTCTGACTGATAGGACTAGGATACTGCAGCTCTATAAAAACTGTTAAACATATAAAATAACTAAAACTCTGTACCCCCGTCTTAATGGAATGAGTATCCCAGCAGACCATTTACCTGCAAGGCGATTTTAAAATCTGGATCTTGAAAGTAATCAACCTTTTGCTAATTGGTAATAATGTATCGCTAGCCTTCATTTAGAATTTTCACTATTACTATTGCTATCACACTTCACATAAGTTACTTAATGGAGGAGAACATAATCAATTGTAATTGAATGATGGATACAGTAAGATTTATAACACTGAAGCAGGCAAAAGAGACCCGGATCTTAACACAGACTTGACCTGAGGCACATACTATTCCGAATCTCACCGAAATTCTTCCATTGCATCTTCTTGGTCCATAATTTTAGGATGCATAAAAGCATCTTCAGTATCTCCAGCTTCAAAAGCTTTCGCCACACCGGTCTCCAATTGTTCAGAGTAGACTTTAGGATTCTCTCCACGAGTCCTTATATTTTTCTGCTTCTACAGCATTGTTTACGGTACTTTGGTCCGCTTTGTGATTGTCACATGAATATTGAGAGAAGGAGCAAACACCAGTATTTCAAGCTATCCCTCATTCAGATTGAAAAATGTAGAATCCTGTGGTAAAATCCATAAGTGGAAAGACTGCTATGTGAAGTAATGGATTTTCCAAAGTGCAATATTACCGTAAAATAATTCAGATTAGATGAGAATGAGGCCCTTTTTATGGTGTGGCTTGATAGAGCAGCTGTCACCAGACATTTACATGAGGAACACTAGAGAGGGGCTTTAGCTCGGCCCACATTTTGGGAGCCAGGAGTACATTTTTTTGTTGGGCAGAAGTTGTGTGCTTCCACAAAGAACGTGCTTGCCCACCACGAAGCTGTGATCATTTAGTTTATTTATCCAGAAGCCCAAATCTGCACATCCATCACAATGTAAAGCTATTAAAGTGCCTTAAAGAACTAGAAAATGTATGTTAGTTTGCTCTGGCAGCAGCACAGATAGGAACTGGACAGCTATTAACCTACGTGTATGTTTAGCTCTGGCTCGAAAATGAATCTGTCACTTGACCTTTTAACCTTAGACAATATTATTGTACAGTTCTTTGCTTCTTCGCAAATACATATCCATACCCATGTTATTTACTTATAATGCGTCACATTACCATACAACGTCCTTTTAAAGCCAAACCTATTGGCATTGCCCATGCTTGTTCTAAGAAGTGAGGCCACTTGGCCAACACCGCAACATGCCTATTACAGTTAATATCTCAGTTGTACAAGATTGCTCGTTTTTCAGCCGCAGGCCTTTGCTAGTGCACAGTGCATTCGAAATGGAGAACAGGCTTGATTTGATATTTGTGCGAAGATAAACACAAAAACATATTGGGCCTGATTCACAAAGGTAAACTTACACTTTTGTGTAAGTTTACTGCTTGTTGGTATTCACAACCTACAATTTAATGGTAATTTTACGACTGCAGGGGCTCAATAGGCCTGTTCTATACTTTTATGTGTAAAGTTCCCCTTCCCAACTGCTGAGTCTCTTCAGTTGTAAAGTTACTATTACTCTGTAGTTTGTGAACACCCAAAAAGAGTAAACTTAAACAAAAGTCTAAGTTTACCTTTGTGAAAAAAGCCCATTTAGTTGGGGGTGTGGATGGGTGCCAGTGTGTGTGCGCGAATGTGTGTGTGTTACTGTGTGTATGTATCTCTGTGCGTCTAAAGCGGCCGCTTTCACAAATAATTTCAGAAACAACACATTTTGCTTCCCAAGAGCTACTAGGAAAAAGAACAAACCCTGCAAGTGTCCTTTTGTCTGAATCCTGTAGTTACCTTTGTTTGCAATGCTCTATGTCGGTGGCAAATCTGAACCACACCATTGTGCTCTCCACACTGAAAACAGATCATGAAAACAAACACAAAGGGGGTGTTTTGTAAAGATAAGCTGTGCAGCACCGCTCTGGCAGAGCTCTGAGCGCGAGGAATTATTGCCAACAGCAAGGCAGGCGCGAGAACAGCATTCACCTTGCTGATGCACAGAACCGCCGTCTGACACCAAGGTCCCCGGCCGTGATTATTTTCGGCACAGTCCTTCACGCGGCCCATTGTGTTTATTAGTATGTCCCCGTGCAGCTGGCAGAACATGTTCTACCTCTCCCCAAGATGAGATCATTAAAATGCCACTTGCTGAATCCCAGCCAGGGCCTGTGGCAGCCCAGTGTTTCCCTTCAGAAGTGGGGATTACCGCAGAAGCACAATGATGTGGTACATATGGTAACTGGGGACAAATAATCTACAGCAGTGTGAAGTAGAAGCCACATAATTCTCAGAATAATCCTCGGCATCTTCATGAGAGTTTACTTTTTAGCCTATCTTCAAGGCCCGCACCATCTTCAAATTCAGCGGAGTCATTTACAAAGCCATCACAACCAGCACCCTGACTTATCTTGCAGACAAGCACCCCATCTCTGGTGAGTCCGGACACACCAGCAGTGAGGTCACCATCCGACTGTAGACTAAGAAGTGTAAAAAGAAAAAAAACCAATGCAGCAGGCTTTTTCCAATGTTGAACTGAGGATCTGAAACAACATTCCCGTACCCATAAGGACCACCCCAATGATGCTCCCATGTAGGAATGAATTCAAGACACCCCTTCAAAGAGCAATAGACCACAATCCAAAACCCAGCTACCTCTTGTATCACTCTCTGACTGTATGCTTGAATTTGACTGTACAGTGAGCCACCGTCTTTTTGGCTAGGTTTGTGTTATACAAATGAAACATACATACATACAAATGAAAGGCACAAGTAGAACATGTGGTTATGTCATGTTAAGCTGCTGGTGTTTTATTAGTACACATCTACCACTGGTATGGGCTTGCACCACTGTAGACTGTCTTAAAAGTGCATTTTGGCTCATTTCTGGAATTTCATGTAGATTATGATCTGGGTGGTAGAGGTGGGCAGTAGTTTGTGTATTGTGAGTGGATGTTTGACTGTCGGCGTGTTGGGAGTCTAGTTCAGGAGTGCCTGCAAAAAATGATTGTGTTTTTAGCTCGCACAGGGAGATGGCATTGTGTATTCACAGCGTAGGGCGGGTCTTGGCTGCATCGAGTGAGAATAGAAAAATGTGTAAAAGGTTTACATGAAAAGGGTTGGGGACAAATAAAGCTCTTTCGAGCCATTTCTCTGTGAAACACTACATATCTACAGACATAACTGTTATTGATTCGGAGGTGAAATGTTTCTAAAATGGCTCCGGAATTACTATCTTTGGTTCTTCGATTGATTATTCAACCTACCCGGTTTTATTTAAATTGGTATGAATGCAAACATTAAGAAATGTTAGAGAGCAGCCACCCAGGAAGTTGTTATTACAATGTCTTCTGATACGCCTAATATTACATGCAGAAATATAAGTGGTCCAATTCGTGGAATCGTTTTGGGAATTCAATTTTCCTAGGCTAAAATACACGTGTCTTTATTTCATGTAAAAAAGGCACACATACAAAGATACTTGATAGTGTGCTTCTTTTAACAGGGAAAATTTGATTCCCCATGAAGACCCCTTTCCTGTGCATCTCGTTCAATATGTTTTTGGAGGGGGTACAATTTACTTCCAACTGTCTTTGTCGGAAGATAATCTGGGGCTGTCTCCAGAGCGCTAAGGGCTGAGAAAGGAGTTAGCCAATACCCACAAACGTGTAACCATGTGGGGGTTCACAATCTTACAAGGCATTCTCGCCCTGGAACACTCCTTTACTCCCAAAATATGAACTTTACTGGCACAGAAACACGTGTGTGAGTAAATCCGCCTCTGGGTGCAAAACCAAATTTTATTATTTACAAAATTAGTGTTACATGTGTAAAAGAACTATTTGCATAAAGTATACATCTGTAAAAAGCTGTGCAATTCACATCCTATCTGTCCACATATCTTTAAAATATCTTTGAGAAAAATGAAACGCGATTGGGGGCACTAATGTTAAGATGTTGTCTTTTTTAATTCTTATATGTGATTTTCTTATCTTGTACAAGTGCGTATATTTGTATGCCCAAAAAGTGTAATGACAAGTGTTTTGCGGCTTGCTCATCGCTTCCACTGTGCAAATACTCTTTGGGGGTATTTACTAAAATTCATAAGAAAACTTTGGGGCAGATGTATCATCCGTTTTTTTTGTCGCAAACGCTGCGATTCGGAAAATAGCAGCGTTTGCGACAAAAAACCCCGGATTTGGAATGTATCATTCAAAAAGCCTTGCAATATTAAGGAATCGCTAATTTAGCGATTCCTTAACAATCGCTATTTGAGAAGTGCAAAATGGTATCTTGATACATCTGCCCCTTTGTTTTTAAAATAACCGTGTACTTACCTGTCTTGAAAGTTTTACTTGTTATGAGTCTCTAGATATATGAATTCACCATTAGGTTTAAATTGAGCTTTCATAACAGCAACAAAAACTTTTGCTGTCAAATGTTAATGTATTAACTCATCATATCTCTTGAATTCTATGTATATCTTCTGGTATTATTATCTGCACCATAAATCTGGTGTTTGAAAGCAAGTACTCGGACAAAAGCTGACCTCACTTCCTTTTTCTGTCATGTGATCTCTGGGGCTAAATGAATGACTAGCCAAGACCCTGCACCTTCAAAAGATTTGAATTTATTTTAGGTTTTCTTTAGCAAGGACCAAGCCAACATCAGAGCGCTTTACACTAAAGTGTGGCAGAGAGGAGAACCTATAAGTACAATATGCATACCCAAGTACAAAAGCAAATTGCAATGTACATTTTAATAGTCAATCATATGGATGATACTTGTCAGAGGAAATAGGGTGAAAAAGCAGTGGAGTAACAAAGTTTCTATATTGTATATACACCTCTCCAGACTCCTCGTTAAGGTAGGCTCTGAAGTCATAGTTTTTGGTGCATCGTGGTTGCTTTAAAACGTAAGAATCCTCTATAATGCTGTGGTGGCTGGTATTATAATTTTATTTTTCCCTTTTTCACTGCTCTAAGAACAGTGGGGCGACGCTCCACTGCCTTAGCGGAGGAGCCGCCACTGCTATGATGAGAATGTGTTAGCCTTACTTGCCTCCAATTTCTTCCACCTTGCTATGGTGGCCTGTTCAGATGAGTTAGCAGTCACAGTGTGCTTCTCGTCGCTTCCATCTCTTGACTGCATGCTGCATGAGATTTTGATTTGTTGCTCTTCTGGAAACCTGTGTCTTTGCAGACACCTGTTACTAACACAGACTTTAAACAACTACATTTTTCTTCTTCAAAAGCCATGCTTTCCTTCATTGGTCTCAAATTGTGGCTTTTATGAACAAAATATATTAACCATAGATTATTTGCAAGCGTACAAATGAATTTGCCAATTTGTAAACTCCAAGGTTCACTCAAACGCCAGTGTCAATGGCTCAATAGTCTGATGAGGGCAGAAGGTCGTTCCAATGGGTATTATTTAGCAATGTTTAGGTCTGCCGTTAGACTTTACTAAGATATACATTCTAAAAGGGTTTTTATCCTATTCTCTTCATCCATAGGTCTGTTGATGTGTCATTCACATTTGTTCTTCTTCCCGTTGCAGCTGGAGCAGAGGGTCAGCCCACTACAGCCACAGTCTAGCTTCACTGTGAGCCATTGAGCTCTTTAACAAGTAGCACATACTGCCACAAAGTAGTTCCCATCAGTGCCAGGGACTGCAATGGCAGGGTGTGCTTTTTGGGATGCCAACAATATGTTTGCTTTAGCCAATGGTTTTTTGTAAAAATTAGTACGGTCCCGCGGCTTCTTCTAACAATAAAGTTATGTTAAAACCATGACAAAAAAGAACAAACCTTGATAAAGCCAAAATACTGGCAACTAAAGCCAGGCCTAATGGGTTTGCAAATGCTTGTTCACTTCTGAAGTTTCAGGGCAGAGGCATCTCTATTTTTTATCAAGATAAACAAATCATGGCAGTAGCAGGAGAAATATCTTTGTATTTTCTTATCCCTTTTTTACGGTTGAGATTTTGTAGGCCGTTAAAATTCCAAAGGCTCCCATTGTGAACACTATGTTCTAACTTGGGTTGCCATTTTTGAAACCTGGTGAGTGCACATTTTCTCTTTAAAGTGGAACAAGTTTCACTTGTCCCACTATAACAGGATGCTCGGCGATCGAACCAAGCCAGCCTCCTTTAATTTTGCTTGGCAGCATTTACCAGAGCCCTTGTGCAGTGGCACTGGACCATACCCCTCTAACGAGAACCCAGCCATTAAAAATCCAATGCAACCGATTTACAGTATTAGTCCTGTAAATGTGATTAATGCCCACAAAAACTCTGTTGAGAGCCCATAAAAAGCAGAAAATGCGCAGCGCCCTTGAAATGATGGCAGATTGTATTTAATAGAAGATCTGTCCACACACATTACTATCCGTGTAGATAGTGCTTGTGATAGCCTGTGCTAAATATTAAATTCCTGCATTTATCAATAAGGAAGATGCAGCAGTGCTATCGCTTAAGATACATCAGTGTTATCGCTTAAGAGACAGCAGTGCTATCGCTCAAGTATTGATCCCCACGGGGGCTCGCCGATACTGTCCGTAGGTCTGTAACTTTTTATGGTGCGTCGGAACCTATTTCACTTTTTATGCCCATTCAATCCTTGCCACCGTTCATGACACTGGCAAGAAAAGAACACGCCTTATATTTGCTTCGGTGATGTGTGGATCTGGGGTCAGATTGGATAAACTTCCAGTGGCTGCTAATTTACATGAAGGAGCTATTTAGCACAGTGTTATGTATTGATAATTTCTGTAGTTTAGCTCCATTTATCTGTGCTGCAGTCACTGTCTTGAAGCAGTGCTGAGGCCACAAACAACAAAAAAACGGTTAGGGCGGAGGAGGAGTCTCGCATGTGACACACTCTGGAGCCCAACTGGAACAAATCAAAATGACCCAGGTGCAAATTCATGAGTGTTCAATTGCGCGCAATGCTCCATGATGCGGATTCGCCAAGATTGAATGTGTAAGGAGGAATGCAAATATGCAAAGTACAGATTCTCATCATTATGTGGGGAAGGGCCCACTTCACATTAGCAAACTGTGCACAGTGTAATGGTGCATGGGCAAACTGCTGACGGAAATGTGTGTGCTCTTTCACCCCAAACACTTATATTGACTCCTGGTGACCTTTCTTTTTGATTAAAAGAACAGGAAAGTGTTTTATTCGCATATAAGGTCTATTCCAATCTTCCTTGTGCGAGCTACGGTGTTTCACGTGCGCCGAACCTTTGGCAGCGGAAATAGGTGCACGAAGCATGGCTGTAAGTTTAGGAAAACACCTGACAGACCCAAGTAGGATATCGATTCTTTCCATAGAGTTAAGCGTGTACACACATCCATCAGAGGTTGTGCCCTAACGGCTAGAGCGGTCGACCTCAAAGCTAGGGGTTTGAAGCTCGGCAGGGACGCTCAACATCTTGTGATTCTGGGCAAATCACCTAATCTCCCCGTGCCTAACAACGAATGAATGTGTCACTCTGTAACGCAACCGGTGCTCGTGTAAAGCACTCTGATAGCTTCCTAGCTAGTTTGCGCTATATAAAACTCCCCCAAAACATATATATTCTGCAAGATGTGAAGAGAAGAAAGAGCTTTGCTATCCCTCCCGCTTATCTCGTGTTATTTTGACGGAAGAGTCGTGGAAGGCAGCGGGGGAAGGCGCGCTCATTCCCATTGGCCGACAATTGAGGTTTACAGTGTTTACCATTGCACACGTAGATGTGTATACGTTTGTTGCCACTTCACGGACGGTGAGATAAGTTGTCCCTCGGCTGAGATGGTTTCACCGTGTGACTGTGTAGTTCAGGCTCCGCCCTGAGCTGCACGGTGGTGTCTGTCTTCGTTAAGGGTGATTGGGCGGTGGGGCCGCATGTAGGCCTCTCCCGGTGGGCCCGTGAAAGAACCGCTGCCACTGTTCATTTCCTACGACTGGCACAGGGCACGGGTCACGGTTCAACGTGAAAACATGTATGTTCCCGAAAGTCCTCATTAGAGGCTGTGGTAATATATCAGAACTAATTCGTTCATCTGACAGGAAGCCACGGCTACTTGACCCCTACCCCGAGGTGAACGCCCTGCTCCCTCATGGGAGATGCTGGCTGCGACCACCTCGCATTATGATACAGGGCGTTTATAGTTACGTATTTGCATTTCATGTGCCTCCTAGGTTCCCAGCTGTAGAGTGCATCTACTGACGTTCTTCCGGTGGGCGGGATTGTCAGGCATCACTATTGGAACTACAGAACGTGTCAGTTACTGCCTTGCACACAAAGTGCCTTTGCAACAGTACGAGTGCTTTACTTTCTTTCCCTATGCAGTGAAGAAGGGTCGTGTAAGCAATGCTGGTGGGCTG
This sequence comes from Lissotriton vulgaris, assembly GCF_964263255.1. Classification (NCBI taxonomy): domain Eukaryota; kingdom Metazoa; phylum Chordata; class Amphibia; order Caudata; family Salamandridae; genus Lissotriton; species Lissotriton vulgaris. The sequence goes on along the minus strand of NC_141689.1, from coordinate 937,385,054 downwards.
CCTCTAATAGGCTACATTACTATGGTATAAAAGAGTCGTTATTTTTTCTGCATTAAATTAGCGGGCAGGCACCAGGAAAAATATGTACCATATTCAACATTGTTAAAAAAACTGACAACCCATATTGTGAGCGCCATATTTTTGGAATTCTTAAGCAATGTCAACAAAGAAAAGTAATGTACTCAGCCAATGCATTTTCACTATGACTGGCCAATCAGCTAACAAGTTGTGACACATAGTTTTAATTACATTTAAAAAAAAGCTGAAACAGCTTTGAATTTCATCAGCCTACTCAATAAATGGGCATCTACCACACTGCTAGCCGACAAGGTCCGATGGCGGGTTTCCCACAGTCGGCTCCGCTTTACCATAGGCCATGCCCAGGTCATTGTCTAAGCATGTTTCCCCAATTAGAATCCCATGTAGCGATCCTTTTGTTAGTTATTTACATGACTGTTGTGCTCTGCTTGATTTGCCACAAATGTCGTTAAAACACCTGTGGTTTCCCTCATTAGGCCCTGAATGGGCAGGGTTCGGGGTTCAGAGGGCAGCCTGTGGGCCGTGGCGGGGGCTGGTGCTCACAGACTGCCCCCACCCTAGCAGCACTGAGGCTCATCTCTATTCATCAGATGATTAGTTCAATCAATATTTATTCCTGTGTGTTTCCTTTGTCTTTGGCTACAAAGCAGAAACCCTTCAATTTCGCAGCGCGGCCTTGTCGGCAACGAATACGCCGCCCAAAGTGAGCGAAGCGCATTGATTTACTTGGCAGCCTGGGATTCCTGCTTTCAGTTCCAGACACTTTAAAGATCATGAGCGATGTCTATTTTTTGTCTGGATTTTTGTTTCCATTGTCCTTGCCCCACTTCAAGCGGGAAAATACTTTTGATGAATAAAAGTGTCTTTAACATTGGTACTTCCTCCCAATGACTCTCAATAGTATGGTGCACAGACCGACAGTTTATGGCTCACCACTTCTTCTAGAGTAAAAATGTCAATGAAGGGTTAAGGAGGAATACAATTATTAATGAATAAATGAACAAACAAGAGATGTGTGTGTAGTTCCTAGAAACTAAACAGAAATCCTCTGAACAGCTACTGTTGAGAGCAGTGAAGAAAGATTTGTAAAAACACTTACACCGGATCCCAGCCAAGTTATCATCCTTGAACTGTAAGCACCAGTGAGTCAGTGGGTCTTGAACAGCTAAAGAGTGATGAATCAGTGTGCTTTAAACACGAAATACTATAGAGGGAGAAACATGCAAGTCTTATGGAGCAGTTTGCAAAAGCAAACATGATGGAGAATCAATTGAAGGGCACTTTAGACACAGTTCCACGTGCTGCGATAGGTCACGTAGAATGGATCCCTCTGTGGAGCATGCAGCCATGCCCTATAGCGCCCTCTAGTATATGATGTCTCAAATGGACCGCTCTCTTCATTTTTACTCGTACCCACCATAGAATGAAGCTCTAACTATCGCTTCCTGTCAATGTAACTTATCACTACTGTCCCTGCTCCCACGCTCTGATGGTGCCTTATGACAATGCCCACCACGAATAAAGCAGAGCGACGAGTTCTTGACACTGGCAGGAGGAGCCAATTGCACACATAATTGAGTGTTTATGAGAGATGGTTGGCACTCTCTGCCGTAAACAGACTGCCAGCCATTTTTGCTGTGCACACATTGGCACCGACTTCCATTTTTCTCCTATATGTTTTTCTTAGCAATTAGTTTTCTGTGGGTAAGTTAGGGTTATCGAAGAGAAGGTAAACTGCATCCCAAAACATATATTTTAGTGTTGTCAAGTCATAGATCGCAACCTTACAGTTAGTCAAGTTTGCAGTACAATAGAGCGCATGCATTTGGTCCTGAAAAAGCATGAATCCCTCAGCAGGCCTGGGTATTAGTTGAGATTAGCCTTGTACAAATGCTTGGTATGTATATACGCAATGCACTTAACTAATGAACAGGCATCTGAATGCCATGATGCATACTTTAACTGCAGAGTCCCCTTGAGAGTGCAACTGTTGTACCGTCGGAATGCAACCAGATACAACATTGTTGTGGTGTTGAATAAGAATATAATAAACCTTAAAGAGAAAGGCACCTTTAGCTGCAAAGCCATGCAGTTTTCTGGGATACTACTATTTACAATGAGTCCCCCCTCTGTAGTGATAAATAATGCACTCAATATATACTGACAGTAGGCCAACAGGGTGTGGGTTAGCACTGTTTTTATATATTTTTTCTAATTACACATCATGATTAAAGTATTTCATACTGCACCCATACATTTCAGCAACTTATTGTGCTTTTGCACTATAGAGAAACCACATTCAAAGATCTTCCATCTACTGACTTGAGCATCCAACCCGGAAACAACGCAGACTGTTAACTTCACTGAGTGGAAATATATATTCACAGGTAGGGGAAACCGAAACTGAGTTGGAAAATAAAAGTTTTAAATAGTACACACAATTCAACAAGGAATACACAGTTTGTTATGACAATCACCCAACTACTCTCAGCATGGAAACGCTCCTAGTTTTTTTCATCACCTTCTACATTGTTGTCCAACATACAATAATTCATCAAATGGCGGGAAAGGTACAACCTCAAGAAATCATTTCATTATAATACTTCCGACAATCCACGTGAATATATCAAACTTTAGAAATGGTATTAAATGCAATTCTGATGCCGTGCCCACTTATAACTGTCATTTTAAGAAGACAGAAATTGTGTATTATGATGTAACATAAACCATTACAGCATTGTTATTTTGGAATGACTTGTGATGTCAAAAGAAGACAGATACTGAATTATGTTCAGTAGCTTTAAGGGTGTTCATGTGCCCAACTTACACGGGGAAAGCTGCAGGTAAGTGTCAGCATTTACAATAACTCATTCAAAGAGTGCTAAACCCGCAACCACATAGTGCACCTGCTAAACCGCCATGGACAAAGTGTACGGGGCACCACATTGATTGTACATCAGAAACAAGTCACCATGCCATCAATAGTGTGGGCTTTACCAACTATGGAGGTGTTCAGCCAAAAGATCTGGGAAAGTAGGGTCTATAGTGAAGGCGAATTGAAAATGTAAAGTTATTTTGGCTATTCGCATAACAACCATCTTATGTATAGGTAAAGTGTTGTCAGATCACTAAATTAAAAACATGATGAGGTTATATCACTGAGATTAAAAAAATATGTGGCTATGTCACACCTTTCTCGATCTGGCTGGAAATTAAGAAAGCTACTCCATCTCAGAGTGAGCTGTCTCAACCTGGTTCCTAAGTTGTCAAAACAGCATTTTGGAAACTCACATTCATACATTTAAAGTACTTGATATGTCATTAGTCTAGATAGAATGGCTCCACTTCATCTTAGATTGGACGTCAACATGCCCAAGGCGAAAAAGGCTTCCAAGGTGATTACTGATATATTATTAAAAATACACAATATATATGTAATAATTTGGGATGTGGCATCCACTAAGGATGTGTTGCAAATACTCAAAAAGGGCACCTTCGGACACATATTACAGTTTTTTCGGTGGCAATGGCCCCTTCACTAGTGTTCTGTTGGTCAGAGCTTGTGCACTAAATCTTGTTGATAAGTCAGCAAAGATGCAAGGGCATGTTTAATGCTCCCATTCTATATCACAAATGAGATGTGAATTATGTGAATGACTTCTTCATATCAACAGCTGCTGAACTACCACCCCTTCTTTTTACATGAGGTGACCTCAAAGGCGGAACGCTGTTAGAGGTATCAGTCACTAGAGCTTTAGGAAACTGTTAACTGAACTCCACATAGAACTGGGGTCACAAGGGAAGAATATGGGACACCAACAATCACCCTACTTGCCTGAACTCTAACTTCCGTTACCTCTCAACAAGCTGTATTTATTGTTCTCTCCATCAAGTCTCTAAAGTAACGGAAATGCAAAATGCAGTGCATTACAAAACTTCTACAAAACAAATATTCTGAACAAATATATGCATGCGTTAAAAAGGTCACTTTAGGTTCCCCTTAGGAATCCCTGCTCATGCTTTGATGTCTACAAAGCTTGGTTAGGAACTGAATGTTCGTGGTTTTACCATTTTCCAGGTTATTTCGTCCTATTGTAATCACATTCAAATATTATTTTTTTAAATCAATAAGCATTATTTCCAAAACCTCCCATCAACATTTTACAGTTATGAAACCGCAAAAGTTTGCAGATTAACTTTTGACAGGGGTGAAAATTGACTTGGTGTTTTAGAGACATTCATTAAATGGCATTATGTTTATCTTCTTGATCTGGTATGATTTTTTGTTTCAACTGTTGTTAAATATCACATTTCAACTCTATGTTCTCCAAGTCTTTCAGCAACAACACTATGATGTATCAAAGTATCAGAAAGTTTTGGTTTGGGTTCCTTCATTAGAAGGATAGGTTTCTGAAGCTGAAGGGCCCTAATATGTATAGAAGGGCGTACTTCTGTGTAAATGGAAGTTGTCTTTCCATGTGCACTGTAAACAATTAACAGTAAACTGTAGATGAGTGGTCATAGACAACATGTTATTGCAGCTCTATGATGACAATAGCAATATTGCTACTGCTGTTCAGCACCCCAGCTCCAGTAGCTTTGTGATCTGCTTTTAATGCGCCAGCCTTGGCGTCAGACATCATCTGTTCCACTCCCAGCCCCCTAGTGATAGGTTATTCTTGGCAAATCCATCATGACAGTGCCAACACTATGTAGTGAGTGTATTGAAGTCGGGTTGCAAAAGAGCGGACATTTTTTTTTAGGTTCATCAAACATTTATTTAAATGTCATGAGATGAATTTGATGCTTTGATTTTCTTCAGTTTCTTTAAATTGTTTATCTAATGGCTTTACAAAGGGGTAAGTTGAGTGCAACGCATCACAACTGGGCAGCCATTCCTTAGTGTCACTTCAGATATCTAGTGAGAGTAGAAGCTAAGTCATGCTATTGCTGCTGGGCGTGGACGTGGTAAGGATATTGTCCTTAGATGCCGGGCTACAGGTCTCATGACCTCGTTAATCTAGAGATCTAACACCATTCTAGCTTCTCCTTCCATTACACGAAAGTCCAAGCCGTCACATTGAATTGTTCATGCCGCAGTCAGCGGTAGTGCTTAACAAACAACCACACTCACATAGGATTCAGTTAAAAACAATATCACAACACATTTCAATAGTGGCAGTCAATGCAGTACTATTGATATGAGATGCTGATCAACGTAGTAGCTTTAGATTTTGCCCAGTGTCAGTGAGCTTAAGTACAAGGAAGCTGATGTCAGGCTCACTTTTGCATTTAGAAGGTGCCCTGTCATTCTTATCTGGCCAAATTCTAGGTAGCAATGCTATAAAGATGCTATATTTGAAAACACTGAACGCAGATCATACTCCATGTAGTCATGAAAAAGCCTAATGAATGAACTACTGTGACAAAAATAGATCATACATTTTATTTTAATACCTTCGGGCAAAAGGCTCAGTATAAAAGCATCACATTGTACAATAAAAGGCATTTTTGATGTCTGAAATAAAAAAAACTATACTATGCACATGACTAGAAATGTTCAATCTTATACAAATAATAACTCTTTATTGCATAGCGCGTTGATTTCAAACCGTTTGCAGGTTTTGTATTTTTACAATTCTTCTTCGGTAACCTGAATCACCGCTCTTTGTTAGATCACGCAAAAAAGTGTAAGAGCTGTGAGTCTGATGTGCTACATCATAAGGCTGTGCTTCTCAGGCACACACTCTCGTAGCGGATGACTCAAACCAGTGAGGTGTCTGATTCCACATTAACATTCGATGTAACACATGCATGAATTAAAACAAAAATCAAAGATGTAAGATTGAATGAATAAAAAATAATCAAATAGGAATAACCAACAGGAGTCCAAAACACTGCTCAATTAGTAAGGAACTTTGACAATAGCAAAACTTGAAGCAGAGGTCATCCGCCATGCCTTCCTTCTTACAATGGACATTAACAGAGTAAGACAAAGGCTCTTTAGGATTCTTACTGGATCTCTGACCAATGGCCGTAAAGACCTCTGAAGAGGAAGATCAATGAATAGAAGCGGTAAGTGAACACCGTGCATGCTCTCTCCAAGTTACAAAGAGCTGTGGAGAAAATGGCGCCAGGCGTTTTTGCGATATGTGGAGAAACAAAGAGGTAAAGATGCAGCTTCCTTTCTTGCACGACAGAGAGCCCCAGTTATAAAGTGGTACAAGAGATTCTCCACACTAGCCTTGAAAAAAAGATTATATGTGAGGAAGGTATGTCTAACTACTCATTCCACGGTTGTCCTTCGAAAACACTTAGCCCGTATACTTCTCATTGTACTATTAGATTTATTCATTGATATATACATCCGTGCAGCAGTAAGCTATGTTTTAATTATTTATTGAAAGTAGACTCGTAATGCATGTAAAATGCACATATCTAGCCAAGTATAGCATTAAATTAAACAAACATGATAGAAGCTCTTAGTTGGGGTTTTACTTCTTCTGCACCGATAGTAATGTATATATAGCGTACAGAGTGACACACCACAATTTGAGTCGGGCACCAACACAATTATCATCTCATGAAAAGACAGGTCTCGCTCCCAAAAGATCAGTGCACCCTTCTGTCTCAACCCATACCGTCCAATCCCCTTGGTTAGATGGATGAGCCGAAGTGACCTTTAACCACTCAACAACAGACCATGCCATGAGGTAAAGCTAACATTGTGCCACACAGCGCAGACCACAGACCTCCAACCTACTCTGCCACGAAACAGACACAACATAGCATCATGGACAGACAGTCCAAATCACCAGGAGATTCCAGTTTTGCAAACGAGAAGTACTAATACTACAGTATGTTAAGTACTTACTGGACCACCAACGAAAATTGTGTCAGTGTGTCTATATGCAATGTCTGCAAGGTGGGAAAGGTGCCTATAATACACCTTGATATATACGTAACATTAGGATGCAGCTCTCATGCAACTAACAATACAAGCCTTCCATTGTTGACTTGTGTTGACCATAAGGTTTTTTTTTTAACATGTCCTGTCTCTGAGGAAAAGGAAAGTTAAATATCAAGTAGAAACACTCGTTTTAGGAATGCTTGGAGTTTCTCCTGAAATAACCCACATTCGAGATGCCAGTTCAGAAGGCAATACCAAGATGCTGAGTTTGAAGGTATGTGATTCAGTATAGGGGTGGATTATCATGACTATATACCATCAAAACAAAGAATAATGTGACAATAGCATAATGTAGTACATTTAACGTATTGCTCACTGCATTTCGTTTCCAATTTTTCATTAACAGCACCATATCAAAGGAAACTAGAATTTGGTCAAATATGAAGTGGTTATGTGCTCCTTTATAGGCATTTTGTAGTCCAAAGCAAAATAAATTATCAGAGGTATTGTATACCTCCGATGTATAACAGTGGTACCCCTCAGAGGTATAGAATGTGTATGTACATTGAGAATGGCTATATGCATTAATTGTTCCCAAAGTAATAGATTCCACAACTGCCCGAGAGACAGTTATTTTGTGAAAAACAGAAGTTGGTCAAATTCCACCAAGTTAGAGTTGGGATCAATGCTCTGCTGGTCTTACGCAAGACTTTAATTCGAGGCAGCTTTCCGTAACTTGATAGACCAGTAGTGAAATCTTACGCAGTCGGTCCATCAGTCCATCACTCACCTGTGGCTGAAATACTGCAGCCACATGGAATGGGCTTTTTCTAGTGCACAATCCTGACTCCATCACACACTGAGTCAGAGCCTGTCCAGCACCAAGCCCGTACTGCATGCATTACAATTGTTCATATGTCTGGGAAGTGAAGTGAAAGGGCCCTCACTGGATGGACATAAATGAATCCATCCTCACTGCGGCAAGGCATATCAAACTATGCGTGCCATGACAATATGTTCAATGACCCCTCAGAGCCTAGGGCTGCCTTTGGGGGGATTGTGTGCTTGTTAGTGATAGAGGCCTTTTCCTTATTTAATCTGAGTTTGTTTAAGACAAATGTCCACAATATCAAGAGGGTTGTGAACTTTTATATAGGATAATTTTGCATATCACAACCAATAATTACTGTAAAGTCGAAAAGAGTACAGCAGTGCAAAAAGATGCCCTCTTTTTAAAAAAAAAACTCCTAAAACTATGTGTATTTGAGCCGAAACTGCATTAAAAGGGCACTCAGGTTTTTGTTAAGTATACGCTGAATATACAAATGTAGAGACTATGTTCTGATGAACCAAGGGTCATTTAATGATTAGTATTAGCACAATTGTGTAGCAGCTGAACGATGAAACACAGGCGCGGATGATTGTGCGACATAAATATTTTAAAAGGAAACACCCCCATGTATCAAAATGAATTCAACCCACAAACTATGGCTGGTGCCCTGTCCTTCCTCAGGCTGAAGAAGCCGAACATGAGTCTGTGTGTTTTACAGTGTGTTCCGTTAAGGAAACAATATATCCAGCCTCCTGTTACATTACAGTCGGCCCTGCCTGTGTCTCTCGCGCTTCGTTTTACCTCGCGCTCAGGAGATTTTGGAGGTGATCACTGTGGCTTTGATACTCGAGGAATGATCCTGAGTGATGCTGTGCAGCACAAAATAAAGGGAACAATAAGACACTGGTATCATGTGTTGTTTTCTTCGCTACAATATTTATAACTCAATGTGTTAAAGGGAAAAAAAATCCCTGCTGTTGGCCCTGGATCAAAATGTAGCTGAATCTCAGTTCAAAGCCTTTGATACAACCCACATGATTGAACACAGCGGAGAGGGGATATAAGGGAGGAATGAGGCGGAGAGCGCATGGGAGAGAAGGAGGAAAGGCGAGAAATAACAAGAGGGGCAAGAGGGGTTTAAAGAATGGCAGAAAAGGACAGAGGGTGAAAGATGTTAAAAAAGAAGACAGGACAAGGAAAAAAAGAAGCTAGAGCGATCAAAGAGTGGAAAAAAAGGAAAAAGGCGGTTGAAGAGTTAGCAAAAATAAACTAATAAACAATAGAGGGTAGAGCCAAAAAGTAGAGAGGAGTGAATAGGGAGCCTATGACCAGCTAGAACGAGAAGGAGGAGAAAGGCAAAGAGAGAAGAAAAGAGGTTAAGAAAGAGAAAAGAGAAAATGCGTTTGGTTAAATGGGTTAAAGCAGCAATACAGACAGTATGAAGAGGTAAGTAAAACGAGAAAACGAGAGTGGGGTGGAGGTGACTGGCTTATGGTCAGTGCTTTAAATAGGCTGGTAGTCATATATAGTGAGTGCCTACACTTCTTTAATTTGAGAGAGAGGGTACCAACCCTTCTCAGTAGCAACCAGGTACTCAGAGGTAGTGGGTACCTACGATTTTATGTTGCCATTTCAAACACTGCTTATGATCTCAGCCTTCAGACTTTGGTAATGAGGCATGTCCAGTCTCCTCCCACTGGGCCAAGGCCTGACCCCTGTATTAAAGTCACCCACTGCTGCGTGCTTTAACCCCACGACACAAAATCCCTTGTAAATCAAGCACGGCAAATGAAAGACCTCCGAATTAATCTGCTACCGTTAAACAACCAGAGCACCACACACTGTGGTACAGATCCTCCCTTCAAAAGTACCCAATGCTGAGACTGCCAGCAGGGCCCTACTCCTTTGGCCCCAATGACCCGCCCCAGACAAGCCTCGCCACTAGCCAAGGGCCCTATTGGTAACAGCAAAATATGCAAAGACGGTAAGCAGCACGGGTACCTTTACAGGACAATTTACGGTGGCATGAAAACACGGCAGGAAACACTTGCGTAGTCCACAAATATATAAAAAGGGTCCAGTGGTGACGCAGTTTATAATGAGGGTCGAGGAGGGGGGCGCGAACGAAGAATATGCATTTTTGGAAGAAGCAAATATTTAGTTAGGGCATTCGCTGCGCTTCTCTCTAGTTTTATGTATTTTGAAACTTTAGGAAGGACGGTGTCCCGCACACAAACGCAATTCTGTCTCCCACGGAGCATTATTGTTAACAACTGTCACCAGATGTATTCACGGCATAGTTTCTTCAGTCTGTGTTCTGGATGTTTAAAAACTGCACTTGGCACTTTCCTGTGAGGGAACTGAAAGTTAAATTTCAGTTTGTAAATAAACACAGACAAGACAAACTCAGCAGGCTGAGGTTCAAAGATGGTCTAAGACCGAATTCGGCACAAAAGGTCAGAGGTCACCTATTGGCAGAGCAGCATACTTCTCAAGCATGCTTGCGTCATCACTCTGTAGCCATCAACCAACACTGCTCTACGCCCAAAGACTTAGAAGAGCGAAGAAAATGACACATTGCACGCACCTGGGCTAAGACCAATTAATACATCGACAACGTTGCTCATCTAGTCCAAGAAACTTCCCACTGTCCCTTCGCCCTCTCGCAGGCCTTTTCTCTTGCATTCCTGAAACACAGAAGCGCCAGTACAGGCTGACGACAAATGAGAGCGCACCCTCTACCCAAAATGCAACAAGAATAGCGATTGTAAGGTGTCTGGCGCTGCTGCGCACCCCAGTGCCCTCTGAGAGGCAGTATGGGCTGGGGTCAGTACTCGGCCTTCAGAGAAATTGTTCCTGCCGTTACATACTGCTGGGTTTAACCTCAGAAAAGTAAGGAGATAAAACAAAGGCGCTATTCTGCACATCACAGAGCCTTTCGTACCAGCCGCTTATAGTGCCCAAAAATGTACCGGGCCACAAGAAACGCTTTCTGCCTGAGCAGAATTTTAGGGCAGAATTATTAATTTCTGAAAGGTCTACCTATAGTCATGGGTGGCATTGCTAAGAATTGTTCCTCGATTCACACTCACCTGCCACCCTCTGAAAGTGTCACTAAGTGCTGCCCTGACCTCCTTGTAACTTTTCCCTGACTTTCAAAAATCAAGCGGCCAGCAACGATGACTGACACTTAGTGAAGTAAAGGTACCCGGGCACACGTCACTGAAAGTGCATGTGCTGGGGCAGTGGTGCTGCCAGGGAGTGGGTGGAGAGGGCGGCTGTGCCCCTGGCAGCAGCCATGGCTCCCTTACCTCGCATGGTGCTGCTGGAGCTGCCGCCGGTGCCGCTGCTGGGGGTAAGTCCTCGCTCGGCGCAGTCATGAAGATGCCAGCCCGGGCAGCGAGCAGAGAAATCCCCCTCAGTGCGAAGGCAGGCAGCCGGGACGCATCAGAGCTGCTGCTGGGCGAAGCATCCCTCTGAGCCCCGCACCGGCCCCTCTTTCCCCCGTCCCTCCTCGGGCGCTCTGCACAAAACACCTCGCTGGGCTCTCGCTGTGGATGCTGCTGCTCTGTTCCTTGGCTCTCTATTTCCCTCTTTTTTAATGTCTCTTTTTTTTCTTTTCAGGTGACTTTCAAGGATGAGGTGGGGTCACAGGCAGGAAAGAGGCAGGCAGCCAGGACTCCAGGAGGAGAGGGCAAGGCTGTGTGAGTGGAGGAGCATGTGCGCTTTCACATGACATCTGCGCCTCGCTCGCCCTGCAAATCCCTCTCCGGATGGGGAATGTTTTTTCGCCGTGCGGGAGTCGCCTGCCGGACGCGAGAGAGGCAGAGAGCAGCAAAGCGGCTTATAGCGGGGGGCGGGCAGCCGGCCGGGGGGAGGCGCCCGCTCCCGGGGAGGGGACGCCCCCTCTGTTGGGCGGGCGGCCAATGGCAGGCGCGCCGCCCGCTTCGCCGCCGGGCTCAGGCGGCTGAACCGCTGAGGCTGAGGCGGAGAGACAGGTACGGGGAGGGATGCAGCGAGCAACGCGCGCCCGCTGACAGGCGCACACGGGGGGCTGCTCCCCGGGAAGCCGGGTATTCTGTGGGATGAACTTCACTGTGCGGTGCTGCGGAGAGTTAAAGAAATAACGAGAACTGCCCGAGTGTCTCACACATGGCAGCAGGTAGCGTGGAGGGCCCTCTTTTACAAAGCACACATGTTACTAGAATGTTGGACACGTTACTGGAATGTTTGTTGTGGCGTGTGCATGGAATGATTCATGTTTTTTTGCTGAACTTTACCAGGAGAAAGAAATATAAACACTTTAATATGAAGGGTGAAATTACTGGCATTCTGCTATTACATTTGTGAGTAATTTACAGTCTTATTTTCTCTTACACCTTTTGAGTAACTTAACTGCTTTTGGCTATTATCAAAATCTGAGTGTGAAGTTACTTAAAAGATTAGGCTTATACATCCCCACGTCCTGAAAAAAGGGATGGAGACAACATCTAAAATGTAAGCTATAGCTGAAAAAAGTCTGGCACCACACTTGGCCAACCACTGGTTTTGGAACATTCTCCTGTAGAAAATAATTCCATATAAACTTATTTTTTAATTTACATTTTCCGGAAAAAGCCAATTCTATCTACATTACTGAAATACTTATTTAAAAAGGAATGTGATTGTGCTGTAGTATTTTTTCTTTAGTTCTACATGGACTATAAATAAAAAAAAAATACTTTAATATTTAACATAAAAATATTTTAACACATTTTTTCCAAATGAAGCTGCTTAAAATGCTCCCTATACTTTACCATATGGAGATCTACACCATTGGGATGGAGCACTCAATATGGTAAAGTATAGGGAACTTCTAAATAAAGAACCAAATAAAGAATGCTACATCACTATTAATTTAATTTTAAATTATACATTATTTTAATTTAAATATATTAAATTAGATTGCGTTTATTTTTGATAAACTTTACACGAAAAAATACATTTCCACCTAATAAAATATGTGTTAATTATATTATTATTAAAGGTGATGTATGGTACTAACTTCCATTAATTTAATTATATTTAATAACATTTATTGTTACATACATTTTGAATTCAAAAATATTGCTTTAATATTTTATAAGTAAATATTAAATATTCACATTTTTGTTTTTCTACCATTAAATTATAAAAAATTATATATTTAAATACTTTTCCTAATTTTATTTACCTTCATTTAACAATATTACCTATGGGAATTTATTTTAAGTCTCTACCTCCATTGATTTTTTTGGGAGGCTGTTGCAGTATCAATGGTTGGCCCTGTGTGGTGCTGAACTTCAGCTCTTAGCTGAATTAATTTGCCACCATTTGGTTCCCTTTGTAGCTGTAGTAACTTTAGAAGGACAGTTTGTGAATAGCAACAGGCTTACTCTTTTATGGGTGGGTAGACGTCTCCCCCTAATCCCCTCCCTGAGCATCCTGCCCCACCTTCTTACTCTTCCTGAATGCCCTCCCCTTTAGTAGTAAGTATTCCCCAGCCACTCCCTCCATCATTCCCACATTTGCTTATAAAACATATACCTATGTGTATGGAGACTTCGCAGTCGGGGCAGAGATCGCTGCACAGAAAAAGATAAGGGAGGTAGAGGTGGAAACTCCACATGTAGGTTTGGGAATAGCATTTTGTAGAGCATTTGTACTATTGTAGTACTACAAAATGTAATACAAAATACAGTTTGTGAATATGCTTTAAGATGTCCAGCTAGAGCAATTTTGTACTAAAGAATATTTTTAAAATCTTGAAAATGTATAAATGTGCACTAAGAAGAAGTAGTAACCACACAATAAAATACACAATTGAAATAAAAGACAAAATAAAAGTGCAGTGGCTTCCGTGGTCATCTGGGTCACACTCAAGAATGCGACCACAAAAGATTCCTTTTTGCGTTATTCATAAACAAGATGTTAGGGATAACAACCATCCTGTTAAAACATGGTAGCTCTTAGGCGTGGTTCGTAGCCCTTAATTGAACACAAACTCCGGAAAAATTAAAGCACTGCATATACATGGTGCATCCTTTGGGCAAGGGTGACGTGAAAGCATTAAACAGCATGGCCTTATCCCTCGAGTGCACCTCTGAAAAATGTACACTGTGAACAAGAGCTGTGCAGAGTGACTGTGAGGGGCTAGAGTTTGTTTACAAGGTGACTGGAATGAAGGTGCTGTACCTGATAGGTGACTGAAAAGTAATCTTTATAATCGTTTTTCGTTTACTGATGCTGAAAGAATGTGAGCAAATGCAATGAAATGGCTATCTTCTTTTTTCTAAAATGCTTGTTCTCCCTGATTCTGCTCACTTTTCTTAGAGTCATCTCACTTTCCTGCAGTCTGCCAGTTTTTCTCTCAACTCTGCCTGCTTCCCCCTGGAGTCTGTCCTCTTTTCTCCAATCTGCCCATTCTTTGCTTGAGTTTGCCAAGTTACCCTCGGTGTGCTCCTTTTCTTGGCCATAACTCTTCCCCTTTAGCCGACCTGCTTTCCCCCAGTCTCCAAACTTTCCACCAATGTGCTGGATCTCCCCCAAGTCTGTTGTTTTTCCACCAGACGGTGCACTTTCTTCCAGCCTCTTGTTCTTCCAGAATCTGCTGGTGTTTCCTCTAAGTTGAGCTTCCATCTCGGATCAATCTGCTTTCTTCTCAGCCTACTTTATTCCATGTGAGACTGCACACGTTTCCTCATAAGCCTGCCAGTTCTCTCCTGAGACTGCCTAGTTTTCCCTCAGTCTTTACCCTTAACCTGCTTGCTTCATTCTCAGACAGCCCATTTTGCCCCACCCCACTTTGCACAGTTTCCTCTAAGCCTATCTTCTTCCCCCAGTTTACCTATTCTTCCCCCAACATAGCCTACTTTCCCTTAGCCTGCTGGCTTTCCCCTGAACAGTGTTTAAGTTGAAAAAAAAATAAGTGCCTTGTCCCTTCTCATGAGGCCACTCCAGCTTGCGCCACCCATTCCCCCTGCCAGTGCTGCCAGGGCCAATACCAACACGAACTAGTAACCACTGCATTTATACAAGTGTGACAATTCAGACTATTCCAGGGCATCTTAAACTCTAGGTTTGGCATGAACAGTAAGTATTATTCACTTTAAATATATATTGAAATATTAAACACTATTGTCGTCCTCATCTCAAAAATAGACAGACAGACAGTCATGTGTTGGACTGTCATTAGAACTGGTTTTGAGAGTTAAATGCCGGTGCCAACCAGCAGAAACCCTTAACTCAAATTAAGCACTGCCTTGGGCCTTTTGACTTTAATCCCAGTCTTCATATTCTTCCCCACTTTTCCTCTGAGTCCACCTTTCTCCCTTTTGCCAGCCTGCCTGCCTGCCTGTTTTAAGCTCAGTAATCACTGAGGAGGTATGGAGGAGAGACACCTCCAGGCTGTGACATGATGTGTTGGTTACATGATGTTTCAAAGCTTATTTAGAAGGCAGTCAGGTGAACAGACATGTCCATGACTTTAACATTTTCCCTTGACATTATGAGTATCATTTCATAATGTCCTAGTAATGTCAATATAGCTGGTGAAAGCAGTGACAGCTGCTATGGAATGGTGATGGTGAGGCGGGGCAGGGGGGGTGGAGGAGTGTTGAAAAAAAATCACTTACCTGGTCACGGCCGCTTGCTCTCCTCCATCCTCTTCACTTTGTTCTGACTCCAGAAAGCTTCCAAGTTCCCCTCAGCTAGTCACAACGTTGCTGTCACAAGCATGACAGCAGGGTCGTGATTGGTCTGTGTGGCCTTTTTGGTTGCTCAGGCAGTACCTGGGAGCCTTGAGACAGTTCTCCACCGACTGTGCAACACAGCCATGTGGAGAAATGCTAAGTGTGCATGAAGGTTTGGCTGGCACAAGACGGCTGGCCAAACCATCACACGCACTTAGTAGTGCCCATGCCATTCCTACTGTAAACCAGCTCCACCCGCCCCAACCTGGCTCTGGGCAAAACATTAACATGATAATAACAATGTGTTATTATCATTTTATTTTTCCTTGTTGCACTGCACTGAGATCAGCGGGGTGATGCTCCTCTGCCTTAGCGGAGGAGCCGCCGCTGGGTGATAGGAGATCTTCAGATTTACCATAGATCTTTGATGGTTCACCTGAGGAGTTCACTTCAATTAGGTGAAATCTTTAGGTGAAATCCCGGGGAAACCAGGAATTACTGAGGGAATCGGGTTCAAAACTAGGATTGCCCTGATAATTCATGTGAAGATTCCAGAGACTTCCCAGAATGTGACTCAGTAGACAGCTTAAACGCCCAGACAGACATTTATAGTCAGGTTTGTAGGCAGATATTTTCAGAAATAATATTGATGATTTTATTTGTTAAAAATACACTTTCTTTTATTTCTTTCCTAAGTTTCATTAGATATGAAGTTTAGGTTATTTTGCTTGTCTAATTACTTTTGCCGTTCTATCAATATTAGCCATTTATTGAGAAAATCTACGTTCAGTTTGGTTTATTTTGTATTTGCATTAATTCATCTGGTTTTTGTACATCAAAAATTGGCAAACACAGTTTTAAAACACAAAGGCTCCAGTCATAAACTACATTTTGTAGTACAATTAGTAGTACTACAGTAGTAGTACTAAAATATTATAAAATGCTATTCACAAATCTACGAGTGTAAATCTCCACCTCCATCTTACGTATCTTTTCTAAGGGGAAATACTTAAAAACACAATTTTACTATTAAGTTGTAAATGCAGGAGCACCTGAGGGAGTGGTAGAAAAATGGGGCATAGTTACTAAAAATAGGCGAATATTAGGGAGGAGTAAGTAGAGGGTAGGGAAAGGTTAAGGAGGGGTTTTGTGAGAGGTAGACACACACCCAAAAAGGAGTAAACCCATTCCTATTCATACATTTCACTTCCAAAACTACTACAGTCTAAAGGAACCAACACTATAGTAAATGTACTCCAGCTTAGAGCTGGAGTAAGTTTAGCACCATGCATGTTCAACCACCAGCAATGCAACACCCTTCAAGAGAAATCAGTGGAGTTAGGGACTTAAAATTAAACCCCATTGAAAATAATGTTAAATGAAAATATTTAAACTATAATGTAATAAATATTTTTACGGTATAGTATACTTTATTTTAGGGATATCTCCACAAACAGGGATAGAGTTGAGATCTCCCTATTTTGCAAATAAATACTGAACATTTCAAAGTCGACTAAAGTTTTACAAAAATGAAAAAAATATTTTTATGTTAACGTTATTGTAAATAAAATGTATTTAAAATGTAGAACAAAATAAAAAATACTATACTGCACTATTAATTTCGAATTAAAGATTTAAATAATTTAAATACATTGAATGAACATTATCTTTTCATTTTTTTTTATTTAATCTGTTTTCATTAAAATTTCCTTTCAAAACAGGGTTTAGTAGTTCGTACGCTTGGGTTATTACAATTGAAATGCATTCCTTCATCAAAACAGCTGTATCCATATTTTCCTATTGTCCCATTTCTATATCCATACCAAACTATGCCCATAAGACCGGGTATAATCACAATCAGTAAAATAATACATGTTCAGTTTGATGACAGTCTGTTAACACTGCAGTGGATGAATGTTATTTGAAGGAAAAGGTGGCAACGACGGAGGCCTCTGTTCTATGATTATTGCTTATTCAGTTGGATGTCATGTCACAGTCTGTAGATGATCTGTGATATGAAGGTTCATAAATAGGATGTGCCATCATCTTTCTACGTCAAACATATGTCCGCCTTACTGAAGTTTTGGCTCCGATCAATGTTCTCTAGACTCAGTGTAACATTAAACCCTCAACCCTTACTTTATCCCTATCTTAACCATTAACTAAAACTCCTACTACCTCCTACTCCGTGTTCCTCTTTCCCTCGTATAAATCCCCTCTCCTTCCCTCGACTTCCGCCTAGCAACTCTCAGCAGTCTGCAGTTGTCTCGTTTTAATCAATGGGGTGTGAGCATATCACCTTTTTATTCTGCAATGTTACACACTACTGCTCTCTAGGATGGTCGCCTCAACAACAGTAGCTGATCTGTGGTACTTGTACTAATACCTACTCTTTAGATTTTCAGTGGTCCTCCCATGAATAGGGAATCCTGTCACTAGTATCAAATAGCTCTGGTGTTCAAGTAAGGAAAAATTACGTAGATTCTGTATCAATCCTGAAGAATCGCTCCTCCCCATACTGCATCAAATTTAGACATATGGACATTTAGTTCATGTGCTGTCTGCTTATATGAAGCGATTAGGTACATCTCCAGCATCCATTCCATAGTTGTTGGTACCCGGGTCCTTATCCAGGGCTGCAGGGTCCCCATTATGGTGACTACTAGTGCAGTGACAAACCACTGATTCCCCTCTAGAGTGATCTCTGGGTAGAATGATGTGTCATGCAGAAGCACAGCAGGGCCTTCTAGGGCTCTAGCTGACCCAGATACTTTGGAGGTTTTCTTCCAAATATCTTGGCAGTAGACTTTCACAAGCTGATATTCCCACACTATATGAACTATGTCTCCCTTCGGGTCCTGACACGAACAACATGTGAAAGCAGGTGGGAGAACTGCTTCACCAGTCTATAAGGGTTCCAGTGCCATCTATAAAGGAGTTTATATTAGCCCAGTTTCAGTGTGGCTTCTCTCAGCTGTATATCATGATTTTGTAATATGTCCGACCAATCAGCATCATCATAGTCTAACTGTAGCCTATTGGACAACCATTTCGAAAGGCGACATATCTGTGGCTGGGAATAAGTAGCATCAATAAGGATTTGTTATAATCTGGAGACTAGTCTTTTATATTTATCTCAGGCTTTCATGTATTGCAGTATGGAAGACTTGGGAAGATCTTTGGGGTGGGAGATTAGAAACATCTGCAGGTAGTGTATGAGTTGCCCATATATCAAGATTGGCCCCAAGTGAGACTAAACTTTTCCTGAGCTTCCTCAAAGTTAATACATTTCCCTTCTGCAAGCAATCGGCCGAATGTGTTCACTCCTTTTCTATGGAAGTCCACACATGCTAATTCTATAACTCCTATTTTTTTTTGATTACCCAATAAAGGGGCACCAACGCGCAGAGCCTGGTGGGCATAAAAAAACTTGGTGGTCCTCCTGCCTGACTACACTGGTAGCTCTCAACACCAGACAGGCCTGTATAAGGTAGTGTTTATCTCAGGTGTAATAAGCTAAGATGCCCTGTACCTCCCAGGAGCTTATCTTCCAAACTTACCCACACCAGTTGTTCCAGAGTGCCATACATCTGTTAATAGATTTGGCCTAGGAGGAAGGAAATCTGATACATATCTAAGTGTGGTAAGAGAAGCCCCCACTACTTACATAGGCATATTTGTTTTTTGTTTTGTAATTCTTTATTAGTATTTTTGTAAAAATTAATCACAAGAACAATAATGATAATAACATTGGACATGTAACAATTCATAGTAGAGACATGTACACATTATAAGCAAAAATATACATAAGTGATAAGTACAATTAAAAAAATATATATATAATATGTATATGTAAATAAAATACGTAAGTAAAGAATTAAATGAGTATAAGAATAGGAATAGGAAAGAAGAGTTTTTGAGATAATAAATAATGTGTATCCAACAACAGAGGGGGCATAAAAAAATTCCAATTAAAACTGGCCCTCCGGTAGTACAATGTGCATAAAAGAAAACATGATAAAAAAGAGAAATTCATTGGAGTGTTAGTTTACCAAAAAGTTAAAATTAAGGTTGAAAATCAGGATGAAGTGAGCATTATTCAAGGGGTGTCATTTACAAAGAATCTCCTTTTCCGATTCCGTCAGGTTGCACAGATAGTCTTTTTAATTGAATCAATTGAATCAATGTTTTCGCTTTTCTCTTACTCGTTCTTCGTTATTTTAACTGTTTTAATTAGATAAGAGGGAAAGTGTAGAAATATGAGAAGAAGTAATGTCATAATTGGTTATATTTTTAAAAATGACTGATGTTTGTAACAAAGTATTTAACAAAAGTGAACCGGTCAGTTAAAATTGATTTTTATATTTGTAGATGCCCCTGAAGAAGGAAAAGCTTTTTCCGAAATGCATTGGGCCGTTTTAATAAATATTATGGGATGTGGAACCCACATTGGACTCCTGAGCTTTTGAGAAATAATTCCGTTCACCGAATAATTGAGTAAAATGAATTGATAATACAAGTGAAGAAATGAATTAAAACAGTTAAAATAACGAAGAACGAGTAAGAGAAAAGCGAAAACATTGATTCAATTGATTCAATTAAAAAGACTAGCTGTGCAACCTGACGGAATCGGAAAAGGAGATTCTTTGTAAATGACATTTCTACTCAGCGCACCGAGACGAAGCGCATAACAGGTGAATGCACGCTGCGAACAAACAACACAGATAAACACGGACGAAACTCAGACGACTAGGAGTGCATCTCTTTCCTTGAACTGAATAGCATTATTCAAGGGGGGCACATAGACGTACAAGTGTGCACTGCCACTTTCAAGAAAGAACCCACCGAAAAGTTAACTCATCATCCTCCAAAGCAATAACCTTCCCATATGCTGCCTTGTAGTAAATCACAAGTGTAGCCTTAAAATAAGGTATCAAAAACCTTTTGGTGAATATTAAATAGTAGCTACAAAAAAAAATGTTGCATAGATTGTTTATGTTGACTGTTACAAGGACATGGCAGATAATCAAGGTTAGAATATCCAATAATACAATATAACATGAGATAAAGAAAGGTACGATAAGATAGGATAAGATAAGATAACGAGGAGTGGGGAGGAGTAAAGGGTAACAAAAAAACAACAAAAAAAACTTACATTGGCATATAGTTTATTAATTTAGAGGCAAGGTTTCTTTCCTCCCCAGAGAAAAAGCTTTAGCCTGCTAAGTGGTTTGCCGCTATAACATTTTGGTATTTTCAAGGAATGTGTTGCAAAATATAGGTAATTTGGGTGCCACATTAATTTAAATAACTACCACATAAAGGGAAGTTTAGCACCGACCATCTGGCCCTGGCTTGATTCAGTTTATGTATCACATGATGTAAGTTATCCTCTGACATGCTTCCATGACACCTCTGAATTAGAATCCCTAGGTATGCAAGATTTGACTCCAATGTAACTGGTGAGTTCCTTGCATAGCTACTGTGGTGGTTCTCGGCAATGGCATGGCCTCACATTTTCCAGTTTATGCAGTACCCAAACAACCTGGGGATATCGGAGATGGGGTTCATAAGGTAAGTGATAGAACTATCCGGGTTCAACAGTGTCAGAAGAGTGTCTGCATACAAGAGGGCTTCACAATATTTTGCAGGCAAAGGGATTCCTTGAATGTTCCCATTCTGCCTAATGAAAATTGCTAGTGGCTCTAGTGCAAGGATACAAAGTAATGGGGATAGCAGAAATACCTGCAGTGTACCCCTCATTAAATTAAACCACTGTGACACATCTTTGTTGCATGCTACCTCTATCATTGGGTGGCTGTATAACCACTGTATTTTCGAATATAGACATGAGCCAATTCCGTTCTTTCTAAGGTGACACCCCTATCCTTTCTTGTCGTCGTCTTTCACCTGCCAGAGGACATGGATTAGGATTGGTAAATGGGCAGCTGAGTAATAATGCCGGACAAAGTAAATCTGTTTGGGGTGCAGAAGAGCTAGTCGCATTGTCTTCAGTCTGTTGCCCAGAACCTTTGTAAATATTTTGAAGTTATCATTGATCAATGAGATCAGTATAACTCACACATTTATATGGATCTTTTTCCAGCGTGAAGATTATCGCTATTCTTCCCATATTTTCCTCTGGTAATTTCCTGTATTTCATTAAATAATAATTACAGTAGAGGGGATTACAAGTGTTTTATTTCTTTTGTAAAATTCAACTGGGTAGCCATCAATCGCTGGGGCCATTGAGTAGGGGAGGTCATCTTTTGCCTCCTGGATTTCGACTTCCATAATTAAATTATCCATCCTCACTGCCATTTCTGGAGTAGTTATGCGTAATGTATTGTTAGAGAGGAAGAATTCTTCCTCCATATGGTATCATGACAGTCTGCTGAGTATACTGTGGGACTCTTTTCTGAAATGTGCCTTCCTCCTGGAAGTCAACACTCAATATATGTGGTGTGGAAAAACCTAATTTTAAGTACACATTTTGGTAGTGTTTTACATAAAAAATAAAATAATGATCACAATGATACTGACAAAGATTTCTGTGGTTGTTTTTTTGTATTGTTCTTCGATATTTACGCAAATAATGATACAATAGCTAACATAAGTGCAAGCAACGCAGTGCTCCAATGTGTGAATAAATACAAAATATACACAAAAGACACACAACAAAAAAATCACTGATTACAAGCAAATAACATGCAGGTAGCTTTACAACATGTCGAATTATTATTAATCAATAACCAAGTGAAACAATGTTGACATTTCATGGTATCATGACAGTCTGCTGAGTATACTGTGGGACTCTTTTCTGAAATGTGCCATCCTCCTGCATCTGTCTGAGGAAGTCAACACTCAATATATGTGGTGTGGAAAAACCTAGTTGTAAGTATACATTTTGGTAGTGTTTTACACAAAAAATAAAATAATGATCACAACTTACTGACAAAGATTTCTGTGGTTGTTTTTTGTATTGTTCTTCAATATTTATGCAGATAAGGATACAATAGCTAACATAAGTGCAAGCGGCGCAGTGCTCCAGTGTGTGAATAAATACAAAATATACACAAAAGACTCACAACAAAAAAATCACTGATTATAAATATTTACAAGCAGATAACTTGCATGTAGCTTTGCAACATGTCGAATTATTATTAATGAATAACCAAATGAAACAATGTTGACATTTCAACTCCTAATGATTATCTCCTCAGGACAATAGTCGACTTAATACCTGCAAGGGGAGGGTAGACAGAAACGCAGACCAAAAATCAGTCAATGTGCACCAATGCCCAACGTTTGCACAATAGTGTTGTGGCATAAAGCTACCATCAAGTAGTAGCAGCTGTCCGTAGACAAGACTGAGTTACAATTGAGAACCGGAGGTCAGTGTTTGTCAAACTCCTTCATGGTAATAATCCACTAGAACACAGCAATTTCAGAATCGCCGCCAAATACACATCACATGTGCGTGATTCTGAAAATTGCACAATGTATATATTACTGACAATACCACTAAATCCAGCATAAACATATACCATACAGTTACCCACAATGTATTTACTGACCATCATGCAACTCTGCACCTATCTGTGTATACAGTGCATTTCATGCGCTTCTAGGCCATAACATTTGTGCAAAGGCTATACGGGATACACCGTTGAGTACATTGTACTCAACGGTGTATCGGCTAGGGTCACCAATTGTTAATCAGAACTCATTAGCCCACATGATCATTGCATGATCATGCATCCCACATGCATTGAATCCCACTGTGAAGTGAGAATCTCGTGCACTGGGAATTATACTAATTCAAATATATAAACACGGCGGATGATATCAGCCATAAGGTACAATAGCTCATCCAAGTTATAGTACATATAGAAAGCTGTGCAAATGGAGGAGGGGGGTACTCATAATACCATGATATGCCCGTATATCAGGTACCAAGAAAGCAAGTCACAATCCTACCTAACCGCTGCTTCACATATTCTTTCGATTACATTCATGTGAGGTACACAAGGCTGGTGGTTGTACAATGTGCAGCTGTTTGAATCATGCAAAAAAGTACCCATCAATTAGATTACGGGCCTTGCCTAAGTCAAAGGTTCAGGGAAATCTGACACAGACCAAGTGTCTTGAAAGATTACGGATCTGTTAAAGCATTATACCATTGTAAATTGTTCAAACATATTTAAACACGTGGTTGGGTTGTCCCCTTCAATATCAATTCTTACTTTTTTGAACGGAGGTTCCAGGCTCCATTAACGAGGCATTGTAGTGCACCAGCGCACTATCTCAGCAGCGCACGAGTCCACCTGCCCACCTGCCCACCTGCCCACCTGCCCACTTCTCGCCGGTGGGCGCTAGTGGCAGCAACATCGTGGAAGAGCACTTCTGGACTCAGGCGGCAAGGCGGTAAGGGGTGCGAGGAACCAGCGGGGCTGCGAGCGTGCGGGGACTTCATTTCCCAGAAGTCCCTGCGAGACCGACGGAGAGCTTCCGGTCCGCTCTCCCTGCTGGCCCGCCCCCCGCCCATCAAAGGTTCTTAAAAGCGTTCCTGCCTCTCTACCTTGTGGGACACTTACTTTTTTGAACGGAGGTTCCAGGCTCCATTAACGAGGCATTGTAGTGCACCAGCGCACTATCTCAGCAGCGCACGAGTCCACCTGCCCACTTTTCGCCGCACCCGCTTCGGGGGTGCCGCTTCGTCAGTGGGCACTAGTGGCAGCAACATCGTGGAAGAGCACTTCAGGACTCAGGCGGCAAGGCGGTAAGGGGCGCGAGGAACCAGCGGGGCTGCAAGCGTGCGGGGACTTCATTTCCCAGAAGTCCCTGCGAGACCGACGGAGAGCTTCCGGTCCGCTCTCCCTGCTGGCCCGCCCCCGCCCATTTCGCCCCCTACATAATAACATCCTACTCCCGCAGCGCGGGACGCAGCCCGGGCGAAGACTGGGCAAAGACAGGGCCGTTTTAGGCCGTTATAGACCGCTTAAGACCAGACCGGGCCATCCCTCTTGGTTTTCTTATGTGAGTTAGTTACTTGTGTTCTTTGCTTGTTTTAACTACCTATTGCTTAGATAATGTCTGTCCGTGAAACTAGGAGTAAGTCCACTAAGACAACGAAAAAGGCTACAGGCACCCTAGATGATTTTATCACCAGGACTAGTCTTTCAATTGACAACGAGATAACCAAACTCCAGCACAGAGTATCCCTGGAGCTGGAGTCTGCAAGGAGGCTCTCTACTGAACTAGCACTTAAGAAAAAATCCTCCTTAGGTAGTATTGCCGCCTCAAAAACTCCTGAGCGTACTTCAGGTCCCACACCAATCATCACTCTGGTTGAGGTACACTCTATTGCTGAGGAAATAACACCCTTTACTAATGATGACCTCGCACCCACTGGGCCTTCTGTCATTGTTGAATCCGAAAGTCTCCCACCTCAGGATCCTCTGACAGGGAATACCGAGGGCACCAAAAATGGCGAGAATGAAAAGGCACTGGGGGAAATAGAGCTGAACAAAGGCCAGGTGCCTGCTAAGGCATCACTAAAACATAAGAGAAAACGCAAACATTTATCTGCATATTCTAGGAAGAAGGCGAAGGTAGCCCTTAGCCAAAACATTGCAGGGGGCGCCCCACATACACCTAGTGTAACTATTGATAACAACATGTCTGGCCAAACGCCTTTAATTGTAGAAAGTGCTAATGATAGCATAGAGGAGCAAAATTCGATTATATTGGCTGACCATTCTGTTCATGAGGACCAGAGAAATTCTTTGAATCTGATAGAACAGGAAGGGGGAAGGGAAGAGTTTCTAAAGCTGGTGTGGGAGACGCTTAAGAGATTACTCAGGCCGCTAGAAGTCAGGTTAACTGGCATTGAGAACCAGTTGCTTGAGGTAGAGAAAAGTGTCATCACATTATCTAGCCTAAGCCTTAATTGCACTGACGCACCTATAGTCCCCAAACAAACTGCAGTTACTGCTCCTGTGATACCCCCAAACAAAAACCCAACTAGCGTACAGCAGCAAAAAGGGGGATCAGTTAAGAACAAAAATACAAATCCAATTATTAACAATGCAGATAAATCAAATTCACAACCCTCAACCTCGTCATCTGCAAATATCACTAACAAATCCTTGCCAAAATGTCATGTTCAAAGTAAAATGTGCCAACTGCCAAATGTTCCTAATGCTCATTCTCCTACCCCGAACAAACTGGTTCCACAGAAATCCCCATCCAATCCTCCTGCCCACTCTCATACTATCCCCCCCAGTAGTAAACCCCTGTCTGATAGATCTTTTGCCAATACTACTAGTAAGCCAAATTATCAATCTGGCCATGCCTATAACAACTTTAAAGGAGGGTATATAGATTTGCCACCCGACGCCAGCCCATTTGTAGCTGTTCTTACAGGGGTGCCCGAATTAGAAAACCAATATGAAGAGAATTTTCAATCCCTCAAGAATAAAGTGATATATTGGTTAAACTCGAATAAACCCATTCCGAACCATATGAAAAGTAAAATCCTTATGGTTCGTAGGGTGCCGTGGGTAGGACCCATGGCCAAATCAATCACGGTAGACTGCATAGTCATTTCTTTTGAGGAACCCCATAGTGCTGAACAGATTTGCAAATGGAAATCATATGGAGATACACCACCCATCGAAGCTAGGCCCCTGTCGTTCTTTTACCCTCCACCCAGACCTATACAATTTGGGCCAAACTGGAACACTGTTAACCAGTATCATGGCTATGCACCTAACTTGGCAAGACAGGTTGACAGAAATATGTGGTCTGGTATTCCCATCTATAATAGGTATAGTTGCCTAGATGCTGTCGACTGACTTGGGACTATGCCAGATTGTATTCCCAAGTTATACGACACCTACTGTACTCTTGTTAAAACATTTTTTTATTCTAGAGCAGAGAAACAGATAACCGCAGATAGTAACTGTGTTGTAGAAGGGAAGTGTAGTAGAAAGTGGAACCATCAGAGTAAGGAACTGTCTTTACCAGCTGATAATGGTCGTCACATCTTGGTTATGGGTTGTCTAGGTGGGGGAACTAATACCGCAGTTAGAGATGTGGCCACCGAAGTAGAAAATCAAACTGCTGATCTACAGCTAGGCAGTGTACATCACCAGCCGGTTTCCATGCCGGCCCTTGACGACCAAACCCACTCCATTAGTAGCCCTACACCACGTTTGCTTATTTTGTCCTGGAATATCGCTGGTGTTGGAAAAAATCTAAAGGATCCTGAATGGGCTGATTATGTTGACACCAGTGACCTTTGCTTGCTGCAAGAAACTTGGGCGATTGATGTTCCACATAGGGTTGGATATAAAACCTATGGGACCAAGGCAGTCCAATCTGACAGAGGGAGACCATCAGGGGGTTTGATCATATGGCTCAAAATCACTTTGGTTATGAGGGTTGAAACTGTTGATACAGGTACTCCTGACATTCTGGCTCTAAAAGTGGTACCTTCAAATGGAAACGAATGTTACATTGTCAATGTCTATAATAGACCAATTGGCCACTCCAAGGTTTCACCTACACTGGAAACGCTGGATCTCCTTCTGAAAAATGTTGTTGGAGATACTCCGGTAATTTTGGGAGGTGATTTAAACTGCAATTTTGAACCTGTTTCTCGCATCAACGATGTTTTTGAGGACGAGGACCAAGTGTACAAAATTCCTCAGCTTGAAACTTCAAAATTTGTTAAATATTCTACCCTAGCGGGCCAATTGTTAAGGCTAACTGCAGATCATGGCCTTAGAGCATGTAATGGACGTCTCCCTTCGGACCTGATAAAACATCCAACCTTCGCGAAAGCCAACAGCAATCTTGACTTCTTACTTGTTTCACTTAGTATTTGGCACTATCTGATTGACCTAAAAGTTGCAAGTAGGGAGGAAAGTGATCACTATCCTTTGGAACTTTACATTGATGTGCAAATGTTTAGTGATATTGACGTCAATTCTGCTACCTCCCCAACTGAGAACACCAATGGCAATATGTGTGAGGACGTACACATAAACAACAATAGACGTGCAGTAAAATGGCCTCACATTTTAGCGAATGGCAAGGCTCTAGCATCGGTGTACTCACTTTATGAAGAAACGTTTGAACCTGTAGCTGAACAAACCTTTTTACCTGAACACTTTGAACACTTTATCGAACTCCATAATGCTTTCTTTAGAGAACTAAAAACATATTTGTCAAAAATGCCAAGGAAAAAACAACAAAATATAAGAATGGGAAGTCATGGAAAATTATGGTACAACCACTCATGCAGGATGGCTAAGAGAAACCTCTTGCTTGCTATTAAAAGTAAATCAAAAGAAGGAGTTAAACTTGCAAGAGAGGCCTATAAATGTGCCCAAAAAACATCAAAAAAACTATGGGAGGAGTCGATATGGGCTGAAATGCTAGCTGCTGCAAAAATTAATGACAACATTGGTTTTTGGAGGGTGGTGGCAAACGAGGGACACGCAGGCAGAGCTGTGAAAGACACATTTTTGGACGAAATGACATGGGTGACCCATTTCACATCCCTCTACAAACAATACGATGGCGATAAAAACAAGATTTCATGGTCTCCACCTCCTATGGAACCCCTTGACTTCACATTGGAGGAAACAATAAGGGCAATAAATGAATTAAAAAACACTAAAGCACCAGGCCCTGATAAAATACCTGGGGACCTATATAAGCATGACATTGAGGTATGGGCTCCATATGTGAATCGTTTGTTTAACGTTTTGTCCACAAATTGTCGATTTCCAGATAGCTGGCGTGCAGCGGAAGTTGTGTTGATCTTCAAAAAGGGGAATAGACTGATACCCTCCAATTATAGACCAATAAGTCTCATGGACATCCTGCAAAAACTATATGCCAAGCACTTATTGTTTCGGATCAATGACTGGCTGGAGGATTCTAAAATAATCTCCAAATTCCAAGCTGGGTTTAGGAGTAAGACCAGCACCATAGATCAAATATTTAGATTCTGTTGTTTGATCTGGAAGTATGTGCATATTAGGAAAGGTCATTTGTATGTAGCTTTTGTTGACCTAAGAGCTGCATTTGACCTTGTCCCCCGCAGCTTGCTTTGGAAAACCTTAAGTGAGTTAGGCTTACCAGGGTGTCTTTTGGCACAAATAGTAGAGCTGCATGCTGGAAACTTTGCAAACATCAGGTGGGGTCCAAATGGTGAACTGACGCGCAATATTCCTATTGAACGTGGGGTTCGCCAAGGGTGCGTCTTGGCCCCTACCTTGTTTTCCTTGTTTGTTAATGATGTTCCAAACTATCTGAATGGTTGTACCAATGATTCCCCGCAGCTTAATGGAGAGAGAGTGCCTGCGTTGCTCTTCGCAGACGATACCATCCTCATATCTCAGACCAAGAAGGGACTCCAGGCACTCCTAAACACTTTTAGCCGATATTGTATGACAAAGGGTTTGGAAATTAATGCAGATAAAACGAAATGTATGGCATTAAATCCCAGTAAACCCGATAGAGGATTTTTGACCCTAAATGGCCAGAAATTAGGAACCGTGGAAAACTTTTCTTATTTGGGTGTTGCACTCGACTCAAAACTAAGCTGGAAGGCCCAAATTGAGAAAAGTAAGATATCATATGCCCACAATGTCAAGCCAATTATATGTAGACTGAATGCTAGCACAAGCAAGAGTGTAACCCCTGTTTTACAACTTTTTAAATTCAAAATCCAATCTGCTGTGTTGTATGGCGCGGAGATATGGGGACCTTGGGCAAGAGATAGCTTTCAGAGCTTGGACAATAAATTCATGAGAGCCATCGTAAGGGTCCCAAATAGTACACCCTTAATACCTCTTCAGCTTGATCTGAACTTCAAAAGAACAGATTATTTTGCCATTTTAAGACCATTAATGTTTTGGGTTAGGTTATGGACTACCCCAGAACTGTTAGAGTACAGAAAGGGTTTACAAGAATTGTTGAACCTTGACTCTTTTAATTCCATCCAGTGGTTTGTACACATTAAAAAATGGTTTACTCTCTTGGGCCTGTACTCAATGTGGGAAAATCCTGATAATCTACCGGCCTCTTCCAAATTAATAGTAAAACGAGCCTTTTGGTCCGATATGAGCGGCAAGCTCTTACATGGAAGTAGGGTCGGGTCTGCAATTCAAGATTTTCTATCCTTTAAGGATGAATTTCGCTTTGAATCATTCTTGGATGAAATAGAGCCACCTATTGCAAAATCCCTTTATTTGAAGTTTAGATATGGGATCCTCATGCTGAACTATAATACCGAACGATGGTCAGAGAAAAGACTGGGAGAATTGAATGTCAAAAGCGGGTGTTGCCCCATGTGCCTAAACCCCTGCATGGAGAATGAGGTGCATATGCTGTTTATATGCAGTGCCTACATGAAGGCTCGAAAGAAATGGTTAAAACCCATGTGTACCCTTTTAGGAACTAGATCCTGTTCTACAGTATATAGGATCATCAAAAGCAATACAACCCAGTTTATTGTATTTAGTATAAGCAGGTTCCTTTACTCTGTTTACATTACTCGCAGGAAACACGGCCAGATACTCTGAGTAGGACCTCCGTATATGTTTACAAAAAATTTACAGCCAAAATGTAATGTGTTTTTAAACTGAGGTGGTAAATATTATTTGTTGTACCATATTTTAAATCTACCGATTAAAAATGTTGTCGTATGAAATGTTGCTATGAGCCTCTGTATTTTAACGTGTATATGTGTCTTTTATGGTCAAAATTGGCCGAAATAAAGAAATAAATAAATAAATTCTCTAAAACGTACTTTTTTAGTGGGCATGGCGTCGTACCATCCAGCCCCAATCACAGACATCGAAAGACAATGTAGCAAGAAACAACCAGAATGAGGCACATCTTATCTGTCTCGTGTCTAGAAGGAATAGAATGCTAACTGTGGCTGCAGCACTCACATTAGAGAGGAATCTCCCAAACTCAAACCGTATGTAAGGGACAGTATGCAATTTATCAATGAGGTCGAAGATGTCCCTTTTGAAATAGATTAGGGCATTTTAGTGACTCTAGCTGTAGAGTCACTTTATACAAATTTACCACAAAACGAAGCCATTGAGGTCATACACCAAGGGCCCGATGTAGGTAAATGGCATTTACCGATTCGTAAATACCGAATTTGACCGATTCGGTATTTACAAATCGGTAAATGATATGTAGGTATTTTTACCGATTTTTTTAACCAAATCTGTAACATTCTGTAATTATCGAATCGGTATTTACCGATTCGGTAATTGCCATTGATTCCTATGGGCCTTGAGGCCCATAGAAACCAATGTCAATTACCGAATCGGTAAATACTGATTCGGTAAAATTACAGAATTTACAAGGGGGACATGGTGTCACTTTGACACCCTGTTGCACCCCTGATTCAGGCTTGTGGGCCATGTGACACAAGGGCATGTATGTGTGCCACATGGCACAGGTGTACATGCACAGATGTGCAAGTACACAGGAATTCGTTATTTACCATGCAATAGTATTATATGGTAAATAACGAATTCTTAGGGGCCTGTGGCACTGTTTCCAGTGCAAGCTACATATAGATTTTCCGAATCAGTAAATTTACCAATTCAGAATTTTACTGAATCAGTAAATTTACCGATTCAGTATTTTACAGAATCGGTAAATTTACCGAATCGGTAAATTTACCGATTCTGTAAAATATAGGCCCCCACATCTAAATCACCAAATACCGGTCGGTAACGGCCGAAATAGGCCATTACCGACCGGTATTTGGTGACCTACATCTGGCCCCAAGTCCTTTCTCTAACAGACAATGACGAGGGCACATGTAGATTCATCACTACACTCATGGATGTAGCTCTCAAACAAAACAACTTTATGTTCAGAAACAAGTTTTTTCTCCAAAAGAAGGGAATAGCCATGGACGCTTGCTTCTCACCGAATGTAGCGAATCTCTTTGTGGGCAAATTTAAAGATGACACCATATATCACCCTAGTGATCCATTCAGAGAAAAGATCAGGGAATGGAAGACATATATTGATGACATGTTCTTGAACTGCCATGGCAATGAGGATGAACTTAGTAGGTTCATACAATGGATCAACTCACAAAATCAGGATTTAAAATTCACAGCTAATTACAGTTGAGTAGAAGAGAGCTGCCTGGACCTACTTGTCAGGCGTGACAGAGGCTTTTTGTATATGACCCTTTACAACATGGGTACTCACAAACTTTCTCTCGGGGGCCAAATTTACAGTGTGGTTTGTGTCTGAGGGCCGCACCAGTGGGGGCGGGGTCAGTGGGGAAGGGGGCGGGGCTAGAGCAAAGAAAACCTGTGACCATGAGGTTGATCACAGGTCCCTGCAGTGGACGCCTTCGTCCACTGAGCCACCAGACCCAGCATACACACATCTCTCTCTCGCTCTCTCTCCCTCCCTCCCTCTCTTTCTCCCTCCCTCTCTCTCCCTCCCTCCCTCTCTCTCTCCCCCTCCCTCTGTCTCTGTCTCCCTCTGTCTCACTCACTCTGACTCTCTCACTCCCTCTCTCCCTCTGTCTCATTCACTCTGACTGTCTCCCTCCCTCTCTTCCTCTGTCTCACTCACCCTGACTGTCTCACTCTCTCTCTCTCTGTCTCCCTCTCTCTCTGTTTCCCTCTCCCTCACTCTATTTCCCTCTCCCTCACTCTATTTCCCTCTCCCTCACTCTATTTCCTTTTCTCCCTTTCCCTCTCCCTCATTCCCTCTGTCTCCCTCTCTCTCTGTTTCCTTCTCCCTCACTCTATTTCCCTCCCCTCTCCCTCCTTCCCTCTGTATCCCTCTCTCTCCTTCCCTCTCCCTCATTCCCTCTGCCTCCCTCTCTCTCCTTCCCTCTCCCTCACTTTGAGGTCTCCCTCACTCTGAGGTCTCCCTCTCTCTCATTCCCTCTCCCTCACTGTGAGTTCTGCCTCTCTCTCCTTCCCTCCCCCTCACTCTGAGCTCTCCCTCTCTCTGAGGTCTCCCTCTCTCTCCTTCCCTCTCCCTCACTCTGAGGTCTCCCTCCCTCTGTCTCCCTCCCTCTCTCTCCTTCCCTCTGTCTCCCTCTCCCTCCTTCTGTCTCCCTCTCCCTCCTTCTGTCTCCCTCCTTCTGTCTCCCTCGCTCTGTCTCCCTCCTTCGCTCTCCCTCCCTCCCTCGCTCTCCCTCCCTCACTCTCTCTCGCTCTCCCTAGCTCCCTCGCTTGCTCTCCCTCTCTCCCTCGCTTGCTCTCCCTCCCTCCCTCGCTCCTCCTCCCTCCCTCGCTCTCCCTCCCTCACTCGCTCTCTCTCTCCCTGGCTCCCTCGCTTGCTCTCCCTCGCTCCCTCACTTGCTCTCCCTCCCTCGCTCTCTCTCGCTCTCCCTCGCTCCCTCGCTTGCTCTCCCTCCCTCCCTCCCTCGCTCCTCCTCCCTCCCTCTCCCTCCCTCACTTGCTCTCCCTCCCTCGCGCTCCCTCTCCCTCGCTCCCTCTCGCTCTCCCTCGCTCCCTCTCGCTCTCCCTCGCTCCCTCACTTGCTCTCCCTTCCTCGCTCTCCCTTGCTCCCCTTCGCTCCCTCGCTTGCTCTCCCTCCCTCGCGCTCCCTCGCTCCCTCACTTGCTCTCCCTCCCTCGCTCTCCCTCCCTCCCTCCCTCTCGCTCTCCCTCGCTCCTTGCTCTCCCTCCCTCCCTCGCTCCCCCTCCCTCCAGACACCAGGACGCTCGGAGAGGCTCGGCATCGTGCCTGGAGGCCTTATGGCTCGTCCACCACCTGTCTTCACTACCGGGCCGTACCCCTGAGCTGAAGGACTCTTTGAGAGCCACAGCTGCCCAAAACCGGGCGCTGTGTCCCTAAAGCCAGTGAAACTCACGAAGAGGGCAGGGCGCTGCAAGAGCCTCGGCTCTGTCCCTGGAGCACGCAGAGGCGGGCAGCACAGGACACTCCGCAACGCCCCTGGTTCCCAGATATTGTTGGACCCCGTCACCTCTGCCACTGTGCACCGGCGATGAAGGGCTGGACCTCTGAAGAGCGTCTGCTCTGTCCCTGGTGCTCCCAGAACAGGGTAGAGCCGATGAGGTTCTAGGCAGCGCCCCTGGTGGTCACAGAGTGCGATACAGGAGCCTCTGTACCTGTGCTGTCAGCATCAGCCTGTGCCACGGACCGCCGCCCCCTGTGCCCCTCGCGGCAGGAACCTCTGTGAGCCATCACCATTTGCTGCCATGACTGGCGGGCACCACTGCCACTCGTTCGCTCAGTGACCCCAGAGAGACTCCAAAACCTGCGCGTTGACTCGGAATAAGGTGCATCAAATCAATAAGCAAGTCGCTGAGGCGTTCCGGCGCTTGCTAAGTAAACACCACCGATCCAAGCGGACGCAAATGAAAAAGCCTCGCTTCGTTTAGTCCTAAAAACAGTCTTGGAAACTCTCCTATGCTGTTCAGCTTCAAAGTGCTGCTGCCCTCCTGCGAAGAAGCACAGCGATTTGAGAACATTTCTTTACTGGGCACGCACACACAATCTCCACACACAGCCGCACCCAAAAGCACTTCACAGGTTTTTAAACGACCATTGGCATTTTAATGAGGTTTTGTTCACCTCTCAGCGCCGCTGCAGCTCCACTCTGACTATAGTGAGAATCGCCCGGCCCCCACAGAGCAGCAGAGTCTGAGTCGCGCTCTGTTTGCAGACACTCTAAAAAAATAAAAAAAGCTCGGGTACGATGTCTGGAAGGTCCGCGGGCCGCCAGGGAAGGCTTGCCGGGCCGCCACTGGCCCGCGGGCCGTACTATGAGTACCCCTGCTTTACAAGAAACCTACTGACATTAACGCTTTACTCAGTTATAACAGTCACCATCCCTGAGCACTCAGAGATAATCTCCCCTATGGACAATTTTACATCTATAGAGAACTTGTAAATTGAAAGATGATTTCTTAAAGAGGCTGACACACTAAAGAGTAAATTACTAGAGAAAGGTACCCTAAGAAAACAGTCAAAAGAGCTTCGAAAATGGCCTGGTTCTGCCCAAGAGAAGCCACCTTTACCCCCAGAGTAAGAGAGGAGAATGAGAAAATCGTTATGGATAGCACATTCTCACCAACCAGCAAGGAGATTCAGAAAATTACTTGCAGAAATTGGCCACTGATGAACCAAACATGCCAACTCGTTTGTAAAACGGAACAACATCAGGTACATGTAGTTAGAGCCAACAGAGACCACCCAGAAATTACAACATCAGGCCACAGTGGGGACTTCCAGCATTGGCCGGACATCATAGATGTGGTGTATGCGTGGCAAGTGTATTCACCTCGAACCATAAAACTCTGGAAACCAATGACAAAAAGTTCCCTTAGAGAGCAATCTCTAACTGTAATACCAAAAATGTAATTTATATGATAAGCTTTCCTTACATTAAGTCGTATTTAGGACAAACATTGCAAATGGTGAAACAACGCATCACCCAGCACAGGAGCAGAATCAGATGTAAGGTGGAAGGTGCACCCTTGGTCTAACATTACCAAGACCTGCAACACTCAGAGAACCACCTATACTGGCTGGTGGTTGAAGTAATTGCAATGGACAACTGTGGCGGAAATATCTGCAACATACTTAACTGCAGAGAATGCAAATGGATGATTTATTTAAAAACCACAAACATTGGGCTTAATGATGTAGATGAGCTGAGGCCTCTTTCCGTTCTTCCTACATGAAAAGTCCAGCGCTTACATACACTACACTTTCAAACATACACCTAGTGTGTGTGTACCATGAATATGATTACTACTGTACTGGTGATTTTTAGATAATATCTGTACTCACCTTGACACTATGGAATAGCATGTGAATATTAAGCCTAGAGATATAAGATAAGTGTAAGGTCTTACATGCCCAATTGTACAGCCATAGTAGGTTGATTGTCACACACTAAGATACCTGTGTATATATACATGCAAGTATCAGTCAATATGGGGGCATGGCCAAGCCGGCGACGAAGATGGCCGCCAGGCTCTGAAGCTCCGTTGAGCTTTCCAGCCCATTAACAAATTCCCTTAACAAAAAATGTCCATGAGCCCCGAAATTCGGTGTGGGAGACAGTGGAAGATGTGCTGACCCCGCCGATCCAACAACCGTCCCATTCGGCCTGCAATAGTGGTCGGCGGTGATGGGCAGATGCGGCGGCACACTCCGGCCAAACACGAGCTCTGCGCCCGGCCTCTTTCCTGGTGGGCGGAGCCTACGAGAGTGGGGGGATGAAGATCGCAATGCAGCCTGCGGCCTGGTCCAGCTGCAAAGAACCGGTAAGATGCGCAGCGCCCCTGCCCCAGGACACTGATTCTACCCCGACCTGTTGCGGACTGAGATGGGGACTGTTATCTCTGCACCGGTGCAGCCTTCCATTGCACACCATAGTGGGCCGGCCCAGCAGAGGGCCGGTCGGAGGCACGCTGTGCCTCTCTGCCAGCTACCACGTCTCTGCCTCGATCACGCTACTTGCCGCCATCACCACTTCAATCAGCCGCCTCCCTAGGGGGCACAGCAACTCGCGGCACCTCCCCGTTCTGGGCCACATATGAAAAGTACCTACGCCACAAGACGGGAATAAAGCTTCCATGAGGTCAAGTATCTCCAGCACTTTCTTTTATTCAAGTGCACTGTGGCTAGGATCTGGTCTGCACGCTGACCTTGCACCGGGGTCACAGTGCCCAACAGTTGCCGATGCTCAGCACACCTGAGTCCCCATGTACCCTGGACGCCCCTTCTCGCCCTGCCAGTGCCCTCCGGATTACTTCCCGCGACCTCTGCTGTGCCCACGCTTGCCTAGGCGAACCTCCTAGCAGACTCTGGTCCCCAGCTGTGCCACACCCTGCTCACCAAAAGTATGATTCTTATGTAACAGACACCACCATTTCAAATTACTCTTCATATATCATCAGCGAAAGGGCTGATAGTGCAGGAACACTCGCTGGGACCAGGAGGGTCACTGCAAAGTAGCTTTGACACGGCATGGGCCGCAAAGATCTGAAACAAAGAACTTTGCCAGAAAATAATTGACACCGCTCCACAACAGGACCCAGCCATGACGGAATCTGCGCACCAAGCGGGTCAAGAGGACGCCCTCTCAGACACACCGGCATCTCTACTTCTGGAGATGAGATTGGGTTTTAAGGCATTGGACAACCACTTTGACTTGCTCGACAGAAACATCTTGAGTCTGGGCGCCAAAATCAAAGTGCACAACAGACTGCTCTCCAATATTGAGGATGGGACTGCGCAATCCGCAAAACGTCTAGAAAGGGTAGAGGGCCTTTTAAAGGGGGTGACCATCAAAAATAAAGACCTCGAAGCACGCAGCTGCCGCAACAATCTCTGCATTCTTGGCGTTCTGGTGACAACTCCCACTGGCTGCATGGATCTATTTGTTGAGACTTTGTTAATTGGACTATTCGGCTAAGACTCCTTTACTACTGGCTTTGTAATCGAGAGGGCACACAGATCTCTAGGACCTTGCCCCAACCCAGGTCTTCCCCCCAGGCCCAT
This sequence comes from Lissotriton vulgaris, assembly GCF_964263255.1. Lineage (NCBI taxonomy): Eukaryota > Metazoa > Chordata > Amphibia > Caudata > Salamandridae > Lissotriton > Lissotriton vulgaris. The sequence continues at coordinate 937,348,001 of NC_141689.1, read as the reverse complement.
AGTGGCACGTGTCATGAACTTCCGGGATTGAGACACAGCACTTCGCCTGGCACGAGAGAGAGGTGACATCGACTGGCAGGGCGCAACACTATCCTTTTACCCAGACTTTACGGCCATGATGCAGGACGCACAGCGTAAATGTAATGGGGTCAAAGCTACCCTGAGGAACTTAGGGTTGAGATATGACATGTTATACCCTGCGAGGCTGAAGGTCGACGTGGACGGCAGTGCTCGAAGTTTTGAAAATCAAACAGAAGCGCAGGAGTTTTTCTGAGTCTACAAACAAAACAACCGTCCTTCGAATAGGGCGGGATCAGGCCCTTCTCCTCCACACAGTGGATCCGACACAAGTGCCAAACTGTTTTCCAGTGCTGTCAATGGGTGATTCAGTAGCTAGACTCACATAACTTGTTTCAATGTAAATGTTGGGAATCTGTTTTTTGACATCCTTGCACTGACATTGCATTTAGCTGGTACCTTGCCGAGGGCGTTGCCGCTCTTCATTTCAATGTAAAACAATTTGGTACTTCTTGTTCTTTGCTATGTTGGGAAGGGCCATTCCCTGGTTGGGGATTGGCTGGGTGGGGGGAGGTAGGGGGTTGTTTACATTTGGAAATTGTGTCCCAAGGAACATGTCAAGTAGTTCAATGTTGCTCATAGTTGTTTGCTGTCGCTATAAATACAGTGTGAAAATTGCTATCTCGGATAAATGGCCAGGTTTGGTAACATAGAGGGTCTCTCCGACCTCACCCTAATGTCTTGGAATGTACGTGGTCTTAATAATACTAGGAAACGTAGACAGGTGCTCCATTATCTGATACTATCAAAAGAGAAGACCCGCTTCATCCGCAGGTCAGCGGGTTGCACAGCCGTATACACATATTGTATCCAAAAGTGATGCAATTTAATCCAAATTAATCCATTTTCATCCGTATTTATTTCTCTTGTTTTCACTTTTCTTGTCATTTGTTCCATTCTTAATAATTACGTCAAAAGCAGAACTTTTATCACAGTTTTTTTGGATGTAAGTAATTCAATGTATTGCCCATCCAGGCCTATACTTGAACATTTTACTGAGTTTGTTTCCACTTTAAAACCAGATCTTCAATCTCAAAGCATTTCGGTTCTCTAAAAACCTTCATCAGGAGTGTCTGTAAAATTTATAGAAATATACACATTAAGTTTCATTTGCATCCCTCAACTGGTGTCTCATAATCCCCCCACTTCGTTATGCTGATTATATTAAACATTTTATGTCACCCATGTTTGTGCTAAACCCCTATGTCCACCCACGCTGTGAGTGCCTTCCCTAGTCAGAACTAAATAACACCACCCCCGAAAACATCCTCATGCTGAAACTTCTATGGTGATTAGAACGAACCCGTCCCCTTTACAAACGTACCACTTCTCTATCCTATCATCAGTTCGCCACCTAGTCCTACCCCTTGCATACCTGATTTGTACATTGCAGCGTTTTAACCTCCTCTGCCCTCCTCGTAATCGCTACTAATGAGCATGCAGTGCACTGCAATGGACGCCCTCATTTCATACAAGGAACAAGAGGATTCCTCTCATCCCTATCCTTTCTTATAATCTCATGGTAAACTGCCAGTGAAGATTTAAAAGACTTCACTGTGTGTGCATCACTTTTTCTTGGGAAGAAGAGACACATAGGTAAATGCACACAACATTTGCAACATGTAACTTGCACAAATGCATACCAAATGATGATCCATGTGATAGCAAGGAGGGTTTTTACAGGTACACTATACTTGATATGTAATTTTGGGTAATCATTCTAGAACATACGACTCAGATAGCTACTTTACTTGATTGTACTTTCGCTAACTGAGGTCCATCATCTTTCGTTTCTTCTGAGACTACTCAGTTTACCTAGACTAAACTAATATTCAATTTGTTTTCATTTTCTTGTTCAACAATTCTATCTTTTTTGGGAAAAATCTTAAAGTTCCATTTACAGCAGCCAGAAGAACGACCAATGCCTATCAAGTCAGGCAACAAGAGGACTTAAAGAAGTCTACCCCTGTTGTTTGGATAGGTACGTTGATTTGGAAAATGCAGACTACTGGCTCAAGTGGCAGACTCTAATTAAGTGGTTGTGGTGTAGACATGTCACATGATGGACACACCTTAATTATTTAATTGTTTAGGCAATCACTAATCAGCCGAATACATGCACTTAGTTGTCTGTCCTATTGTTTGGGCTCTCAGATCAAACAAGATTGGCTCTAAGTTAATTGTACACCTTTACAACAGCCTATGCTCCACCCTCTGACAGTGACTATTCATGAATCATGCTTAGCTTGACTCTTTTACATTTTCATTTTCTTTTTCGATTACACAGGCCTTCTCTTATGCAAGAAACCTCCATGTCGCTTCTGCTCAATGATTCTGCCATGCCTGCATCCAAGTCAGACAATGCCAGAAGAATGCAGATACACCATCCACTACAGTATAATTTTTCTTTTATCATAAATATTTTTTAACTGTGTGGGTCCTCCCTATTTTACATTTTCTACCCTACTTATGAATAGCTAACTTGGTTAGTGTGGGATCTTAAATAATATGACAGTTCGAAGTTGGTAACTGAACAGTCATCTTCCATTCATGACAGCCATGATATCATGTGTTGCTCATGGACTTCATGAATGTTGTGTTTGTCTATTCCTAACCTTTCCCTAGTTACCCCTACACATCCATTTATCAAACCCATTACCCTCTTCCCCAGGTTGTGCAATCTGTTGTGCTGTTAATTTCTACTGTCAACTGATCTCATACTTGGTGGGGTGGATGTGGTGAAGGTTTTGCTATTCGTTACTTTAGAAGGATGTTACAAAAAATCGTAAAATTGCCCTCACTACCTGTCCTACGTATACACACGCAAGAAGAAAAATCATAGTCTAGAGAATGAATCACAATAATGTTTGGGCATGGATAGGAAGTATGCACTTAGTGTTTTCTTATCACAAGTGTATCACAATCTATGTCCCATGGATTCTACTGTAATGACCTTCTGCTGAGGTCTGAGACTTGAGGGATTAATTATGCTTACTTTAGTAAGTTACTCTACACTATGGTGCTAGTTGTTGTTTTGTCATGATGGTCTCAGTCTTGGTTTTTCCACTCACTCTCATTTGTTTAGTCTAGCTGCCTGTGGTGCAGAATCAGAATATTTTGCTGGTTCACCAGCATCATTGGCTTTCCTGTGATGTATTCCCACCCACTACCAACATTAAGAAGGCCCTTTAGTAAACGCTGGTTTAAAGTATCGAATTGATTGGGGGAGGCAGCAGACACGATTCTTTCTACTCATATAAGAAAATACATTCTAAGGATGGAAGGAGATATTGTTATTTTTTGTCTATGTGTTGGTAGCTACTATGAGAGTGCAATAGGTACAGAGGGTAGTGAAAGGGCAGTATGAATGCAATGTTTACTGATCGGAGAATGGGTGCTGCTCAGCCGGATCAAGATATTAAAGAGGGGTAGATGGGTAAGCCCACAGTAAGTTTTCTAATACTGACTGCAGGGGTAGACTGAAGAAGGTAAGGTAAGTAAACTTCCTAAAGTGGTAAGGCAGCTCAGGTAGGGAGACACTAAAGACAGAACAAAGGGGATCAACACTGTTGGACAATTGCTTTGTGATGGGCCAGGTGCGGTGCTCAGCCTTCCTCATCAAAACGTTGATGGTGCTTCCGGTTTAATTTAAAATGATGCTGCTCTAACCAGTGATGTCTAGAAGAAAATAACATTTAAAAAGCTACCTATTTGATGAAAAATACCATCTCTATATTAATAAGAAATTCTAAAGTCCCACCCTCACTTCCCGCAACAAGCCCCCTCCCTCTCCCTAAGCTATAAAAAAAATTACCCTTCTCACGCTCTTCTCCCACAACAGGCCCACCCCTCCCTAAACAATGTGTCCCCAATGCCTCCAGCCTCCATAAAATGTCCCACTGGTTTTCTTACAGTCAGTGCTGGTCCATACTTGACTTCCTCCAGGCCTTTAATCTGTGCCTAAATAAGGCATATACAGTTGAGAGGTGAGGGCTTGGGACCTCAGCTAGCTGCAGTGGTGGCGATGGCATTGCCAGGATCTCTCCAGCTGGTAACCGGAGGCAGCAGTTGCCGCCTACTCCTCTTCTTGCACAGGACTACCAGCCGGTGGTACACCACTACAATTGCCTCCACCTTATGGAGGAGCAGCTATATCCAGCCGGGACTCAAGGGCATGGGCTCTGGCAGGAGCAACTAGATGATCCAGGGAAATAAGAAAAGAAAATGGACTGTAGTACTCACTTGTTTATATTGCCGGGCATTAACAGAGTTGGTCTGCTAGCGCCACTTGAAATATATTTATGTGATTCTTTATCAGTGGATCTTTTTTCCACATACATATTTAAGATAATGCAATATTTGTTATGAATCAATCCATGAGATCAAAGTATTACCTTTTTTTTTTAATGGATGAAAAGGTAAAATTAAATCATGGTGTGACAGTCACTGTCACCCTCACTTTTAAGGTATAATTAAAAAATGAGTGATCTGCAAAATATAAATATTATATGGTGCATTAAATGTACGCAGCACATTTAGTTTTTTTTATATATATATATATATATATATAAATATATATATATATATATATATATATGTACACAGCTTTCTTCTCCGAGGATAAGAAACAAGGACCCAGCAGGGGAACAGTCGGAAGCCTCTTTATTGCAGGAAACACAGCTTGGGCGAATGCATTTCCGGCTTCACTTAAGCCTTCGTCAGCGCCAGGAAACTGTGGGAACAGGTAAGCAAGTTCGTAGTTCACTGTGGGTGAATATAGATGTCCTGTCTGTGTGGCATTGGTTACTGCCAGACCCGCCCCTCAGCGGATGCTTGGATCCACCTGCTGTGCCTAATTGCAGTGCAAGCGGACTACAATACCCAGAATACTGTGTGTATTTTCTCTATGTCCATTCTCAACATGAGCATGTGACCCATTTAACATCTGACGCTGGCCCTTTAAAAGAACGGCTCACAGTAATGAACACTGTCATGTGAACAAGGCTCCACGGAGTCGAAACGTCATGCGGCGTGCTTGCACTGAATAAATAAGAAAATTGCACTGAATTTGGTCCGTGTCTGCATGATCTGTGGTGAGAGGTGGACCCCTAACCTACGGAATCGACGCTGTTCTTTGGATATATTGACCGGCAAGCTTCCGAGCCGGTTGACACACAAGACCCTCCTTACCTTTGGTCAGCACCTAATCGGAAACGCTCCTGGACCTGTTTCCTGGATTTTGCTTATACCCCGGAAGGAGTAAGGTTGCTGGACCCCCATTTACCGCTGAAAATTCACTAACTACAATCGGAAGAGAACGAGTCTGCGGCTTGGCATACCGAATTGAAGGAAAACCGGTATTAATTGACTCGACACACCGATAACTAATTGTTTGAACGCGGTCAGCTTGTGGGAAAGAAGTTAAGTGCTTGGACGTCACGGGAAGCCAATGATTGAACTTGGTATTCTTAGGACGCCGACACATCAATCAGGAAATTAGCGAGCATGTCGGCTGACAGTGTTCGAGACCGGGAGGCATTGCATTAACGATGTTTTCCGACAGTTCTCCTCTCCCGACCAACAACAGGGAGATACCTGACACTTCAGCCAGCAGCAGCGGCAACATTGTTTTACGAGACTTGGTCAAAACATTGGAGAAAAAATCCCGCAGTGAGCAGTCAAAATGGTGGGAATCCAAGTCACTACAAAGGTATGTGAAAGTGAACCGTATCCCTCGTGGATTACGCATTTTAACGGCCCCCACATATGATGACCCTAACCCTGATCTAATGAAGGAATGGGCGGAGTGCAATTTAGATGCCTCTCGCTGTCAAGTTCAGATTTTGATTAAATACGCTGACATTGATCGCGCTAAACTGTTGATTGAAATTGAAAATATTAACGAACAATTGGCTAGCTTGGGCGATAGTGAGGAAAAGGAGCAACTCTTGAAAGCAATGCATACGCGCCTGAAAAAAGAGGAAGCAAAAATTATTGAGAGAAAAACGTACAAATTTCAGCGAGATCGTAATGATTACGAACTTGGACAAATATTTACAATTTCTCGCAAATATGACTCACTGCGCGGAGGAAATAATAAATCTCAAGCGCAGCCCAAACGTAAACCTAATAGACAAACCAGGGAGTAAGTTGACATGACAAACTCGACATTCAGCTCGGACCTCGACTCCGGATCTGAAACGGAGCCTGCAATCAGGCGCGAGCAACTGGCATGGTGAAGCCATCACTGGGACAGGAAATAGTTTTTTTTATGCCAGCAAAGACTACAAACCCTGAGGTCAAGTACGCAACAAAAACACGTAAACAGCGAGCAAACTTCAGGAGGCGCCAGAGGGTCCGGGCCAGCAAGAGGAGGATTTCAAAGGAGAAAGAGGGGCAGGGGCCAAGGCCAGGGCACTGCAACCCAATCGAATTAACTCGAAGTAAGAACAAGACAATTGTCAACTTAACTCCGTTAAAATTAACAACTAAAGAGGAGGAGATTTTAAATCTAGGTTTGTCTTTTGCTCCACAGTGCAATTTCAATTACCCAGCCACTAGATGCGATATATATAAAGCAGTGAGAAAACTTAAACTGCGTAAATTCTATGCCTCTAAAACCAAACACAAAGAGAGAATGACAATAGCAGCCGAGGCTGAACATACTGATATTCTTACTCAAGGAACTCGGACCATAACAGAGCTATGGGAAACAGATGGAGTCGGATATGACGAGATTATACAGGAAAGGAATAATCCGGGAGACCTAGATGAGCTTGGCAATAGATCATTGACAACTACACCCTTTAAACCCCTGTCTACCTTCACTCCAATTCTCCAGAGAGACTCAATTGACATATTTCATGAAAATTTGGTGGGTGATTTGAAGGAACTAAAATGCAACATGTCCAAATGGAAATTTGATAGGCTATCTCAAGGATACAAAGCACTGATTATCCGCCTAGCAAAGGACAAAAACATCATTGTCAGGGGAAGTGACAAAGGCGGGAATATAGTGCTAATGACAAAAACTGATTACGATAGAGAAGCATACTCTTAAATCAATGACAGGGAATGTTATGAACGCATTCAGGCACAAACTGTGGCATCAATCAAAGTCAAATACCATCAAAAATTATCCTGCTGGAAAGCTGCCAAATTGATAAGTGGTGATGAATACAAATATCTAAAAGTAGACAATCCTGTTTTACCTATTATGTATTAAATCCCCAAGATACATAAAGACCCTTTAAATCCCCCTGGTAGACCGATCATTTCGGCCAGAGGAAGCTTGCTGGAACGAACTTCGATCTACATAGACTATTTTTTGCAGGGCTATGTACAGCAACTACACTCATATATACGTGATACTGGTGATTTTTTGATGAAAATCAGGGAAATTGATTGGATACAAGGTGATTGGCTCATAGCATTGGACGTGACATCGCTGTACACCAGCATTACACATGTACAGGGTTTGAATGAGGTGAAACATTTCTTGTCTAGGAGAGCAGAGGAGTGCAATGCACATAACTCAATGTTATTGGATATGTTGGAATTTTGTTTAAAAAGCAATATCTTTATGTTCAATAATTTGATTTACCGTCAATTGCAGGGTGTGGCAATGGGGGCCAGCTTCTCCCCAAGCTTTGCATGTTTACACATGGGGGCTTGGGAGGAGCTGGTCCTTAGAACCACATACCTGGAAGAAATGGAAAACAACATTATTGTTTGGTTTCATTTCAATGACGATTTATTTATTATTTGGAGAGGTAGCAAGGAGTCAGCACAAATATTCATTAATAACATCAATGATAATGATTTAAATCTTAGTTTCACTGCTACCCTCAGTCAAGACACTGTAACATTTTTGGACACTGAGGTATATATAGAAAATAATTGTTTACAGACTAGGATTTATCGCAAGAAAACAGCTGGAAACAGCAGTTTGCATGCTGCTAGCGACATCCAAGGCACTTCATATCCAGCATCCCCTATGGGGAGATGCTTAGAATGAAAAGAGGATGTAGCGACCCTGTTGAACTGAAAAAAGCCCAAATTGAGAGTAGGGAGAGATTTCTTGATAGGGGATACCCATCTCAAATGATAGATAAGGCCATCGCCAAATCCAACACCATCACTAGGGAGGAACTCCTAGAAGGTAACCTCCGAAACAATAAGATGATTGATGAGGCAAACTAGAAGGTAACCTCCGAAACAATAAGATGATTGATGAGGCAAAGAAGGGAAAGACTGATTTCAGAATTATAACTGGATTCAGCAGGCAATCTTGGAACATCTATAAGATTGTCAATAAATACTGGCCCTTGGTAACCAATGACCCTATTATTGGTGATAGCTTACCCAAAAAAGTATCCCTGACATACAGTAGGGCACCGTCCCTTAAAGATCAAATAGTGGACACTAATCCCGAACCAGTTAAAAAGAGCAATTGGTGGCTAACAAATCAAGGTTTTTACAAATGCAAGATATGCAAGGCGTGCACCCATGGTGTAAACACCAAGACATATAAAGATGGTTTTAGTGACGCAGAACATCAGATATCACAAGTATTAACATGTAAAACCGAATACGCTGTGTATATCTTGCAATGTCCGTGTTCATTAAAATACGTTGGTAGTACCAAACTCCCTGTACACCAGCGTATTTTGCAACACCTCAGGGCCATCTCCAATGGAGATAATACCTACCCTGTCGCACGCCACTACCGCGATGTACATCGGAGTAACAACAAATCGCTACAATACTTTGTAATTGATAGCATCAATACCAATAGACGTGGTGGTGACAGAGAGACAAAACTAAGAAAGCTTGAAACAAAATATATCCTTCTACTCAACACTAAGGCCCCAACAGGATTGAATGTAACAGAAGATATGTATACATGCCTGCTTTAATGTAATCTAAGTTGTTGACTTTCTGAATCTGTTATACTAAAATAAGAAAAATCAAAAATCTAATGTTATTCCTGACTGGGATATTTGAGGGTCCAAACCTAAAGCCATGGATAAATGATTTTGACTAGATGTTTCTGGAACATAGTTACTGCTGCTAACTGATCAGAAAAGAAGTGATTTTAAATATATGTTAATATGTTGGTACTGATTCAACTAGGAAGGTCCTAATACCTCAGTAGCTGAAACTCGAAATACCGACATAGACCCACTGATTTGATTATTATTTTTTTCACTATTTCACTTTATTTGGACTAATGAGAAACTGTTATGACCTACATATGATGATCTCAGGCAATGACTTACATTGGATATTTAATTGGAAGTGGAATGGACTTAGCACATATTATTGAGTTTACGAGTATGATAAATTAGACAATCTGACTTATTTTAAAGATAAAATCAAACGTCTAAAACAAACTATCTGTTTACATATTTGCGAAGTTTTGCACAATTTAATGTATTATTATATACAGGCACTGATATTATGGCGTTTTTTGCACATATGCGTGATTTGCACTTAAGACAGTAGCACTTTAGCAGTAGCACTTTATATAAGACGTGGTGATTTGTAACCAAGTAAATATGCAAATGTGAACTCAATTAGATGATAAATAGAAAATTTGGGTATATATTTTGATGAAATTTTGTGCAATGCAAATGGGTATTTAACCATTATTAACGATTTCCACACAAAAAACAATGATTTTCAATGTATTATGAAATGACAAATATAATGTTTAACCATCATAATTATGTGAACCTTGTACAGGTATTACACCGTAAGTTACAAGTATTTTCTCTATGTCCATTCTCAGCATGAGCATGTGACCCATTTAACATCTGACGCTGGCCCTTTAAAAGAACGGCTCACAGTAATGAACACTGTCATGTGAACAAGGCTCCACGGAGCCGAAACGTCATGCGGCGTGCTTGCACTGAATAAATAAGAAAATTGCACTGAATTTGGTCCGTGTCTGCGTGATCTGTGGTGAGAGGTGGACCCCTAACCTACGGAATCGAAACGCTGTTCTTTGGATATATTTGTATATATATATATATATATATATATATATATATATATATATACACACAGCTTTCTTCTCCGAGGATAAGAAACAAGGACCCAGCAGGGGAACAGTCGGAAGCCTCTTTATTGCAGGAAACACAGCTTGGGCGAATGCATTTCGGCTTCACTTAGCCTTCGTCAGCGCCAGGAAACTGTGGGAACAGGTAAGCAAGTTCGTAGTTCACTGTGGTTGATTATAGGTGTCCTGTCTGTGCGGCATTGGTTACTGCCAGACCCGTCCCTCAGCGGATGCTTGGATCCACATGCTGTGCCTAATTGCAGCGCAAGCGGACTACAATACCCAGGATACTGTGATGATTCGGGATAGGTCCAATGTTTCAGAGATGGACTTGCTTCAAACAGGGCCCCACGGAAATGTTGAATGCCGTTCTCTGCCTGTAAAAGGCAATGGCATTGCCAGGATCTCTCCAGCTGGTAACCGGAGGCAGCAGTTGCCGCCTACTCCTCTTCTTGCACAGGACTACCAGCCGGTGGTACACCACTACAATTGCCTTCACCTTATGGAGGAGCAGCTATATCCATCCGGGACTCAAGGGCATGGGCTCTGGCAGGAGCATCTAGATGATCCAAGGAAAGAAGAAAAGAAAATGGACTGTAGTACTCACTTGTTTATATTGCCGGGCATTAACAGAGTTGGTCTGCTAGCGCCACTTGAAATATATTTATGTGATTCTTTATCAGTGGATCTTTTTTCCCCATACATATTTAAGATAATGCAATATTTGTTATGAATCAATCCATGAGATCAAAGTATTACCTTTTTTTTAATGGATGAAAAGGTAAAATTAAATCATGGTGTGACAGTCACTGTCACCCTCACTTTTAAGGTATTATTAAAAAATGACTGATCTGCAAAATATAAATATTATATGGTGCATTAAATGTATGTGGCACATTTAGTTTTTATATATATATATATATATATATATATATATATATATATATATATATATATATATATATATATATATATATATATATATATATATATATATATCCATGAAAAAGAGGCACCCCTACGGAAGAGTCCAAGATCAGGTAAGTGTTGCTTGAATATTTTAATGAAGGCTACAGCGTGCGGGGTCTGGTATTCCACGCATACTCTTGCAAAGTCTAAAAGCCTGATGCGTTTCATGAAAGAATCACTTCCTCAGAGGCTTAGAACAAGGAAACAAAGCTCAGGTGCCTCAGTTTATAGTACAATCTCCCGCCATAGTGGGCGTTACCGCTCCCGCGGCATTCTGGGATTTGTAGTCGGTTAGTGTTGCTTCAGTGAGCCGGCACCCTGGCTTGTTGCTGTTACTCCAAATTAATCCAGGCAGGCAGCTGTTTGTTGCCTGCCGTGACTCTGCTTTGCATCTCCGTGAGGAAAGGAGATAAGCTGCTTCTACAGTGACCGCGTTTGGAGGCTGCTCGTCAGAGGTCGGGACTGCGAGACCCAGGGTTCTGCGCGTGAAGACCGGAGCGCACCTGGAGTCTCTTCCCGCCTCTGTTCCGCCCTGATTGCTTGGCTGCCTGCTTTGATCTGATTCGCCAGCTTCAGTATTTACAGCTCGCGGCCCCCGCTCCGCGGGTGCCGCTCGCAGCTGTTTGTTGCCTGCCGTGACTCTGCTTTGCATCTCCGTGAGGAAAGGAGATAAGCTGCTTCTACAGTGACCGCGTTTGGAGGCTGCTCGTCAGAGGTCGGGACTGCGAGACCCAGGGTTCTGCGCGTGAAGACCGGAGCGCACCTGGAGTCTCTTCCCGCCTCTGTTCCGCCCTGATTGCTTGGCTGCCTGCTTTGATCTGATTCGCCAGCTTCAGTATTTACAGCTCGCGGCCCCCGCTCCGCGGGAGCCGCTCGCAGCTGTTTGTTGCCTGCCGTGACTCTGCTTTGCATCTCCGTGAGGAAAGGAGATAAGCTGCTTCTACAGTGACCGCGTTTGGAGGCTGCTCGTCAGAGGTCGGGACTGCGAGACCCAGGGTTCTGCGCGTGAAGACCGGAGCGCACCTGGAGTCTCTTCCCGCCTCTGTTCCGCCCTGATTGCTTGGCTGCCTGCTTTGATCTGATTCGCCAGCTTCAGTACTTACAGCTCGCGGCCCCCGCTCCGCGGGTGCCGCTCGCAGCTGTTTGTTGCCTGCCGTGACTCTGCTTTGCATCTCCGTGAGGAAAGGAGATAAGCTGCTTCTACAGTGACCGCGTTTGGAGGCTGCTCGTCAGAGGTCGGGACTGCGAGACCCAGGGTTCTGCGCGTGAAGACCGGAGCGCACCTGGAGTCTCTTCCCGCCTCTGTTCCGCCCTGATTGCTTGGCTGCCTGCTTTGATCTGATTCGCCAGCTTCAGTATTTACAGCTCGCGGCCCCCGCTCCGCGGGAGCCGCTCGCAGCTGTTTGTTGCCTGCCGTGACTCTGCTTTGCATCTCCGTGAGGAAAGGAGATAAGCTGCTTCTACAGTGACCGCGTTTGGAGGCTGCTCGTCAGAGGTCGGGACTGCGAGACCCAGGGTTCTGCGCGTGAAGACCGGAGCGCACCTGGAGTCTCTTCCCGCCTCTGTTCCGCCCTGATTGCTTGGCTGCCTGCTTTGATCTGATTCGCCAGCTTCAGTATTTACAGCTCGCGGCCCCCGCTCCGCGGGTGCCGCTCGCAGCTGTTTGTTGCCTGCCGTGACTCTGCTTTGCATCTCCGTGAGGAAAGGAGATAAGCTGCTTCTACAGTGACCGCGTTTGGAGGCTGCTCGTCAGAGGTCGGGACTGCGAGACCCAGGGTTCTGCGCGTGAAGACCGGAGCGCACCTGGAGTCTCTTCCCGCCTCTGTTCCGCCTATTTAAGACACACCCTCCACGCTAAGCGGGACGCGTGCGGGACGCCGGGCTAAGCCCGGGCAAAGGGCGGGCCGTCTGTGGCCGTCCGTGGACGACCGAGGACGGGACGGGCCACCCTATTAACCATCATCATATCAAGTGCCTGGTATATTCTCAGTTCTCTTATCCGTAAATAGTCATATTTGTCTATTGTGAGTTCATCGGGAATTTCAGCTCCTTGAAAGCTCCTCTCTAACATAACAATCCCCAACAGCACTAGAGTCGATAAAAGGGATTTATCACCCCTGTTAACAACCGGTACACAAATGGGCTTTAAGAAACTGAGATCTCGGACAGTTTATATGAAAAGAATGGGAACTGATAATGCAGTACGAATCACCACGGATAAAGCTATTAAACAAGGTCGTTTAACCCATACACCAGCTATTACAGCTTATTTTTCTACACTCTTACCTAAAGAGATCCAAGATATACAATTGTTAAGCAACGACACTAACCCTGAAGTAAAAGTCTCCGCTGGGGAGACAAAAAAACTCATAACAACATCTACCCCAATGAAATGTAGCTCACAATCAAAGGAGGGATGTTTGGAATTAGACCTAAGTAACAAACTATCAAGCACTCCGAAAGACTTTCTTCTGTCATTTCTTGAAACGAGTGACCTGAAAACTGTAACTCCTATAAAAAACAGTGGGGGTGCAAATTTACTCAACGATTTAAACATTAGCAAACAAATTATTGCAATAGAGAATAAGGATCTAGGAATAACTAATAATACCCAGTCAAATACCTCTTCACCTATTGTTTTGCTTGATCCCTCTCTTGACTGCTTCGATCGTAATAACAAGAATAATACTGCTGATAATGTCCCTCCAATATCTAGAGCTTTATTCTCTCTACAAGAGATACTGGAATCTGTTCTTTCATTTCTCGGTAACATTCTTGCAAACTCTGATCAAACATTGGATGTCCAAATAGGTATTTTAAAGCATTTGGTAGAAGAAAAAAAGAACAAAGATTCCCACGCAGCACAAAAAATCAATACGTCACACAAAACTCATCTTGAGCCGCAGAGAACTCTGAAGGACTGCGAAAAAACTCTAGAGAAAAAAACGCGTGACCAGAATACTCAAACCGTAGACATCCAAAAGCAAGAAAAACAAATAATTGACAACTCAAATGACTCAGTAATATACTCTTTGAAAAACTTATTTAAAGAAAAACATCAGCAGAAATTAAAACACTTCCCAATATTTTCAAAGACCCTGGCAGAGAATAAGTCAATGAATACTATCGTTCCTGAAATGCAGGAATCAAGATTAAACATTACTAATGCAATGAGTGAAGGAAATGAAGAAAAACAAACTAACAAGAACCTAGAAAAGAATATGGCATCTGGGACAAAAAATAGAAGGAAGCCTTTGAGAAGGATCCAAAAACGGAAAAATCGTAAATTAAAATTTCAAAAACCCGCAATTTTTAATGAAACCAAGGAAAAACAATGCGATATTAAAAGAGAGTCGCAAGACGATGAAAAACCAGTTGCAACCAGTAACAACAGTGAAAAGGTGATGCCTCAACTAGACCCGACAGTAAAAGAATACATCCCTACTAAAGATTTCAAGCAATCAGATCGAAGTAAAAATATCTACACAGAAGAAAACAACAGCTACCATAGAAAGGGGGAAGGACCTTCTACCAAAACTCTACAAATTGAGGAACTCTTTCCCATTGATGAGGCACCGCTTAATAGAGGAAGGATTTTAAACCTACTACGACATATAAGGGCGCTAGATACAATGACTAGCAATGAAATCCATCTTGTGTCCTTTCCAAAAAAACAAAATAACAAACTGACACTGGTTACCTTTTGGTCAACAGTTCTCCCAGGTATAATATTAAAGGAGAAAGAAATATTACATAAACACGGTTACGATGTAGTGGAAGCAGAAGAACCAACGGACTTTAATACCCTTAATGGGTATAATGCTCAAATACAGGCTATTACCAACTCTCTAGTCAATAAATACCAGCGTACAAACAACATGACCGAAGATCGAGATATTTCAAATCTTAAAATATTGGTGAACAAAGGCCATAGGGCAGTATGGTACAAAACTGACAAGAGATCTGAAGAGCATACAACTACTGAGTCCTGGGCTTGGGTCTCTGAGACTCTAAACAGCAACAAAATTTCTAACTTCGGTCAACACTCTGTTTAGCACGGGACTAAGGATAATATCTTGGAATATCGCTGGCAGAACTACAAACAAATTATCCTTGGTTATGAGAAACCTCCCAGACATATTGCTTCTACAAGAAACATGGGATACTGCATCTTTCATACTAAAAGGGTACTTTGTATATGAAAACTTAGCATTGTCAATTAACCGAGGTCACGCTAAAGGAGGATTAGCTTTACTGTTAAGGGAAGATTATCTGTGGGACCAAGAAATAATAGACACAAAATCTAACAACTTGCAGTGCATTCAGATATCTGTAAAAAAACACAACACTGCTCCACCACAGGCAATCTTACTCTTCAATGTCTACGCTCCTCCCGGGAAAGAAAACGACAACACCTTTCTGGATATAATAGAAACGATTTCGCACATTATGGAGATCTATACTGACTCATCCTTTTTATTGCGGGGGATTTCAACAGTAAAATCTCCGATTCTGAATTCAATAGGTGGGCAAGTTTGTATGCAGAAGTAGGTCAAGACATCGTAATCCCACAATTCCCTGAAGGCATATCAACCAATAAAAGAGGTAGACTGTTACTATCGGCAATAACAAATCTCAATGGACTAATATTGAATGGAGCAATTGAGGGAGATACTCCTGCAAAGTTTACCAGGCAAGGCAATGGGTCTCCATCCATTATAGATTACATCATAAGCAGTAGGGACCTGTTTGATACTGCCTTGTTATTATCTAATCAATTTTGTCTGGAGAGTGATCACGCAATTATGCAATTAACAGTCGATTGGATACCTAAAAATTCCGAACCTAGCCATATGATTCACTTCGAAAGTACTGTATTAATGGAAAGTGAACGGAGATGTATCTATTGGAATTCCTCGACTATTGAAAAAATCATGACAAAAATTGATCACTCTAAACTTTTAGAACAAAGATTCTCCAAAAATCCTATAGAAAATTTCGAAATTATAATTAAGGATTTTAAGAAACTTATCCAAAGTATGATACTGCCAGGAGCCAAAAGCAAAATCAAAAAGAAAGAGGGAAAAAATGGATATTCCCACAAGAACTCCGAAGTAAAAAAACAATTAAACAAACTCATCCGTGCACAATACATGAAATCTTCATTAAACGTTAAGAAAGAAATAAACAGATTAAAGAACCAACTGAGGCGGGAGAATCAAAAGGAAAGAAGAGCTATTGAGGATCGTAATTGGGTGGAAATTCAGACTGCTGCAAGTACATACAATCAACGTAAATACTGGTCCTTAATCGCGAAAATAACTGGTACAAAGAAAAAATTACAATCCATCCCGGTTCCCCCGAATGACTGGGAACTATACCTTTCAGATCTCTATAAAGCAAACCCAACAAAACTGGAAGTAAGCTGTAAAGAAATGAAATACGAAAATGCCGAGAGCTTTTTAATACGAACTACAATCATTTCGGTTGAATACAATATACGCAAAGCAAGATCTACAGGCGCATCTGGTCCAGATGAAATCCCGATAAAGGCACTACAAGTTGCACCGAAAGAATGGAGCAAACTATTATGCCCTCTCTTCAATTACATTTTTGAGACTGGACAAATTCCAAACTCCTGGCAGGGGAGCATAATTATCCCTATTCATAAAAAGGGAAGTAGAACCCAAGCTGGAAACTATAGACAGATCGCGCTTATGGATGCAGTTGGCAAAGTGTTCGCAGCAGAGGTGCTAGATCGCCTGAAAGAATGGGCCTTTTCGTCAGGACTGATACCCATGTGTCAAGCGGGCTTTAGGCCTAAGCATTCGGTTATAGATAACATAGCAGTAATTCAGGTAATCTTCGATAAATACATTACCCTGAAATCCCAGGTAGTCTATGCCGCATTTATTGATTACTCAACGGCATTTGATCGGGTTGATCGACCTACCCTATGGAAAAAACTTAGGGGGCTTGGAATTCAAGAACAACTGTTGCAAGCAATAATAAATCTACATACAAATACCTGGTGCCAAGTCCAGATGGGGGGAGAAAAAGGATTTACAAAAAGAATCCAAACGGAGAATGGATTAAAACAAGGGTGCCTTCTAGCCCCGCTCCTTTTTTCCCTCTACTTAAGTGACCTGCCTAACCAATTGCAAACTGGTTCTAATTTACCGCCAAAGATCGCCCAGCAAAGTGTAATTTCATTACTGTATGCTGACGATATAGTATTATTAGATCTAACCCCTTTCGGACTGCAGGCATCATTGGACATTCTATTTCAATATTCGAAGGAAAACTATCTTATACCAAACATAAAAAAAACCAAAGTGATAGCTTTCTCAGGAAGAAAACGTAGCGCCAAGTACCCCTGGAAGATCGGGGAAGAAAAGATAGAAGAAGTAGTTAACTATCCTTATCTCGGGAGGATTCTCTCCAAAAATCTAACAAACATAACCCAGGTAACTAACTTGCAAAAGAAAGCTGATATACATGTCTCTGCTCTTTTGAAACTATACAGTGCAACAGGGAATCGACACTTCTCTGCACTGTTGGGGACATATAGAGTAAAAATACCACCTGTGTTAACTTATGCGACGGAATACATTCCCATAAAACAATGGGCTTTCATGGATCAAAAAGAGGGGAAAATTCTAAGAAGGATCATGAAAGTTTCCGATGCTGTACCTGTGCAGGCACTGAGACTAGAACTATCAGTAACAAGCTCATACGCAATAGCTATCGCCAACGTAATAAGATGGGCCTACAACTTGATTCATGCAAAAGAGAACACTCTAAGGTCTGTCTTGAAAAAAGAGACTTTTGGTGCAGAGCCGAAAAAGCAAGTGTTTCTGGAAAATTTGGATATGGCATTTCGGCTGGCACACATTAACATTGAAATGTTGAGCACTTGGACTCCAGCGCAACTAAAATTGTTCTTAAAAACTTTTACCCCTAAACTGAGCTACGAACTGGACTGCTCACACTGTAACAAATTGACTATTTACAAGCCATTTGTGGAAAGGCTTGAATATAAGCAGCCCCAAACTTATATTGGATTCACCCTGATACATGGAGTAAGAAGAGCAATCACAATGTATCGGTTGGGCATTCTACCTGTTTTAGCATTTACTTCCAGATGGCTCCCAGGAGGATCCCCTATGTGTACTTCGTGCACAGGTGGTGATCAAACTATAGAACATTTGTTGCTTGTGTGTCCTAACCATAAAGTAACCCTAGCTCGTACTAGATATCTTAATCCAATATTTCGCTTTTGCAGAATTACTAGGGGGAGAGAACTTTTGGACATATGTGGAAAACCTTTGAATGAATTTATTTGCTATAATTTGTATAAATTTTTAAAACAATTTTTATCTTTGTACTAATTGTGCAGCATCTTCGTTTATGAAATGTAAAATTTTATTGTGGTCCTCTGTTGAGTACCAACACAAATAAATTTTTGACTTTTTTGACTTTGACTCACAATTATCTCGAGGGTAATATTATTGTTACACTGTATCAGCAGCCTAACCAAAATTAAACAGGCCGATTTGTACAATTCTAATACATTGCAGAGGCCACATTCAAGCGCTTGTTTATAAACGTGAGTGAAATAATATCAAACTCATTAATCAAACTTAATTATAAGAAATCTAGCACAGAGTTAAATTATTCATTGCAATTGGTGACATTCTATTGATAGACTATGGCTTTTAGGGCTATTTCTAAATAATAGCTGCTTCTATGTAGAGAGCACTCATACACTAAGTTACATGTGCCAAAGTAAATACATAGCACTGTCAAAAATTAAGTGTAGCTAAATTAATCGTATCCATTGAGCCCAAATATGAAACGGTCCTCATCTCCAAGTGGAGTAAGGGAATTAACTTGTATAAAGACAATATCAGCATAAATGCCTCGCTGACAACCCACTTACATGTCTATTTGTATCAATAGCTGGTCTTAAATGTAACTTTCTGTGCTTCTAGATGGTATAATCTGTGCTGTCGCTAAAATGCTTATGTGTTAGATAACGTGTGCATAAAGGAAATTTTTAAGCTAAAACATAATATTTACATAAATGAAGTTGCAGATGTATTTAAAGAGTGGGTTTGAGTTAAGGAAAAGGACTGTGCTGGACTATAGATGTACTGTTAACGCTTCATCCGAATTTAGTCCATTCGGGATCTTGGAATCTAATAAGATAATGTACCTAGATTCCAGGCGTCTCAGGGCTAACCTGCGGTTTCCTCCTCTAGGGTTCTTAGGGACACTGTCAATTACAAAATAGGAGAGATGTTTTATGTTGCCTTCATGTACCTTGTTTATATGTCTGGCCACTGGGTACGTTTGATCATCATTGTTTATGGCTCGCAAGTGCTGTAGGATTCTGACATGTGCTTGATGGATGGTGCTCCCTACATAGCGCTTTCCACAGCTGCAAACAAGTACATAGACAGCATACTCTGTCTTACAAGAGTACCCGCCTCTGATCGTGTAAGGTCTATTTCTAAAGGGTACTATCACCTCTTTAGTATTGATCCCTTGTTTGCACGCTTTACATTTAGCGCATTTTTTGAAACCTTTCTGGGTTGGGGGCCATGGAACATTTTTGACCACCGTCGGTGCAATGCAGACCAAGTGGTTTCGCATCGACTTTGCCTTTCTGAATGTTATTGAAGGTGTGTTACCATTCAATTGGCCTATTATGGGGTCATTACGTATAAGTGGCCAGTGCTTTTGCAAAATTCTCCTAACATGATTGTGATATGTGTTGTATCCCGTTATCATTCTAGGAAGGTTACCAGTGGACTTAGATTGACTATCTTTATTTGCCTCTTTAGTTGCAAATAAAAGATCTTTTCTGTTCTTATCTTTGCATTTCTGTTCTGCTTTAGTCAAAGTAGATGTTGTGTATCCTCTTTTGCCAAGTCTCTCAAAAAGATTGGCTTTTGCCAGGTCCGTACCTGCTACTGTACTGCAGTTACGGGTCATACGCAGACATTCCGCGTAGGGGATCGATTCCTTGAGTTTGACCGGGTGGAAACTTTGTGCATGAAGCACCGCATTTCCTGCCGTAGGTTTTCTGTATGTTCTGGTTTGTATCCTGTTCTGCTCTACATACAGTTCTAAATCAAGGAATTGGATGGTCTCCCTACTCGTGGAACATGTAAACTTCAAATTCAGTGCATTGTCATTTATTTCTGTGGCGAATGCTACAGCACTCTCAACAGACCCCTTCCATAAGATGAAAATATCATCTATATATCGTTTATAGAGTATCACGTGTTCTCTCATGTTGGTTTCCTGCGTGGTTGCCAGTACTTGCTCCTCCCACCAGCCCATATGCAGATTAGCATAACTGGGGGAGAAGCAAGTACCCATAGCTGAACCTTGTAGCTGTTTATAATGCAGTTTGTCGAAAAGGAAAGTATTGTTATTCAAACACCACTCCACCATGTGTAATAACATTAAAGAGTGTTGGTACAATGCAATCGGTCTCTTGTCGAGGTAATGTTGTAAAGCTCTCAAGCCATCAGCATGGCGAATACTTGTGTATAAAGACTGCACATCCAAAGTTATGAATACATATTCCTCATTCCAATCAAAATCATACACTTTTCTAAGGAAATCGCCACTATCCTGTACATAGGCCGGTAAGTCTTTGACATAAGGTTGTAGGAAATGGTCCACATAAGTACTAGTATTTTCAAATAACCCGCCAATGGCCGAGATTATTGGTCTCCCAGGAGGTCGTGTAGGGTTTTTATGCACCTTAGGTATTAAATATAATTGGGGCATGGTAGGATAGTCATTTTTCAAAAAGTCAAATTCTTGCTTATTGATCAGCCCCATGCCTTTCCACCTATATAGTTCTGCATGGTACTTTTCTTGGATTCCAACAATCAAGGTGGGACTCACTCTGCAATAACATTCGTGATCGTGTAGTTGACACAATGCTTCCTCGTTGTACATCTTGAGGGGCCACAACACAATATTATTATTATTATGAATAAATATATATATATATAATATATATATATATATATATATATATATATATATATATATATATATATATATATATATATATATATATATATATATATATATATATATTAACTGAAAAAACCATAGGTTTCAGGGGCATTATAGTTAGTTGGACATTTCACTCGTACACAACCAAAGAAATTCACCTGTTACAGTTAGTTCAGCTAACTATAACTCGTGCACCCGTAATGCACTCCTGATGACAGCACATATTACATCACTCATGACATGGTCAGTGACATTACTCATGACATCACTGATGACATCTCAAATGACATCACTGATGACATCATCCAGTGAATGCGTGTTTTTCTGAAAATTAAATGGGTTTTAAATATGTATATCTCAAGGTCGATGGAAGAATAAATGGATATATAAGTGTGTAAATGGATGATTTTGAAGGAGGACTGCCTGAATAGTGAGCAATGCCCAAAGGACGGGGCTCCATTTATAAGATAGCCACACCCAAGATGGCTGCCTTGCAAGATTTCTGGGACTTGCAGGCCCCAATGTAGAATGCTCTGAAATAAAAGAAAATCAGCACATAACTACTATGCCACAATATTAAATGCTTGTTACAGACACTAATGTATTAATGTAAAATATTTCAGTCACCATCTGGCATCACTAACAAAATATTGCTTTCCACACTGCGATGTTCTTGCACCAAGTGCACATGGGACTTCCCATAGAGGTTGATGTAAGCCTCTATGAGTACCAGGGGCCGGCCCTAGAGCACGCACCACTGCAATGCTAACAATTGTTGTCAAATTTCTTTTGAGTGATGCCATTTACGTATTGTTAATGCTGGTGCATGAAATGCTTTACACAAGTTCCTCTAATTAAGCCTGACTGCTTTTTGCCACTCTACCAGAACTGAGCTAAGGATTGTTGTGAAAGAATCTGAGGTCCATTTTTGTGTATTGTGTTAGTATTACTTGATAAGGACCACCAGCCTTTTCACATAATACTTCGACCTTGCAACAAGTGCCATCTACCTGAGGTCCCCTCCAGAACGTTTTGGGGTGATGTGGAGACCCAATGTGTTTTCCCCGTTCATTTTTCCATAAGACAATTGAACAGCAAGCCTGCAAACACTGCTGAACAGAATTACCCCAATGATTTGGTTTAAATCTGTTCCATCATTTTTTGAGCAATTAAGCCCTCAAAACTTTGTATATTTCAGAGAAGAGATTTGATTGGGTGCCACATCAACAAAGATGTGGCGGTAGCCACCTTAGAACACAGTCCTAAGTTCTATGAATAAGGTTAAAAACCCTTCCCCCAGGCCTAGTGGGGGTGTCCCATTGGTTTAATTATGCGGTTTTCTTCAGTCCTTCGTATCAGTGGGTCAATGTATATAGTGAAGAGTAGGGGGAGCAGGGACACCCCTGTCAAGTTCCCCTCGAGATCTGTATTAGTACTGTATACTCTAAATTAACTCTAACGCGGGCCACTGGGCTCTTATAAAAGCCCATTATTGCCTTAATAATTCCTTGTCTTAACCCATACCGTTCGAGGGTGCCCCACAGGTAGTTCCAGGAGACCCTATTGAACACCTACTCAGCATCAAGCAGAATGAGTGCCATGGGGTTTCCTGAGACAGCTGCTGCATCAAAGAGTGTTATTACCCTGCGGACGTGTTCAGTAGTTCCTCTTCCGGGTATAAACCTGTGCTGACGTGAGTGGATTACTTTACTTATGATGGAGCTTAGGCGAATAGTGAATATTTTCAAAAAGATTTTGGAGTCACTATTCATTAGAGTGATAGGCCTATATGAACCTGGTTCTTGCGAGGGTTTGCCTTTTTTTAAGAAGACGACTATTACCGCCTGTGCCCAGGACCTGGGTGTTAAGTTCCCTCCTTGTGCCTGTCTCAAAGTTTATATCATATCCTGCTTTAATAGATGATAGAAAATGTTATAAAATTCCAAGGGGATCTGATCTGGCCCCACTGCCTTGCCCGATGGAAGAGTCATCAAGGCATTATGCATTTCTTCCTCTGATTTATTCAACTCCATAAGATCTTTATCATTAGGGGCAAATTGTTCTATTTGGATGTCATTTAAATATTCACTGACCACGTGGCGGGATAGCACTAGTTCCTCCTGAAACAATTCACAATAGTATTTATGGAATACCTCCTGTATACCTGTTGGTTCTTTGACCAAATTCTCATCTCAGCTGCCCTGGTTGGTGTAATTTCCCCAATTTCAGCTTTAGTTACCACGATTTTATGTGTCCAAACCTCTTCCGATGCCCTTTGTGCTAATGCCCTTATCAACTCCTCTTCAATAACAGCCATTGTTTTATAAAGTGTATTAGCTTGTTCGGTTTAATTTTTCCTTCTTCGGAAGCTATTTCTAAGTGTCTCACCTCTAACCCGAGCTTTAAAAGCATCCCAATCTACCCCAGTGCTAGCGCTACTCCTATTTATTTCCCAAAAACCCTCAATGCAGGTGTTCGTGTGTGTGATATATTCTGGGTCTTTTAGCAAGCCTCTCTCGAATTTCCAAAATGAGTCTTTCCTCTCCGCCCCCCTGAGATTAACAGTTAATACTAGAGGGTTGTGGTCTGAGAACACTCTAGGGGGTTTTTCTGTAACACTTTCTGAGGGTAACTGGGAAAGAGGTGAAACAACTAATCTAGTCGTGGTACCATTTTGTGTGGCGCACAGTAAAATGTACTCCCAGGATCCAGTGCTTAAGTCAATGCTCAGAATGTCAACCAAACCATTGTCTTGCATCACGACCGCCAAGCTCAACACACCTTATTTTTACGCCCTGTGTATTTGCTGGAGTCCTCCTCCCATCTGATGCACAAGCCGTTGATGTTTAAGTCACCACATAATATGACTGGTGTTCCTCATGAGGCAAGCTCTGAGTTCACCTCAGCCAAGACCTCCCGTACACAGAACCAAGGGTAAAACTGAATTCCCGGAAGCAAACATCTGCCAACACCCACCATCCAAGTGTATTGGTCCAGCAGTTCTTCCATTTTACATCACTCCTACGAGATAATATAGCAACCTCTTATGTCCTAGCTCCCTGCGATGTGTTCACAACCAGGTTATACCCAAGCTGCTCCATTAGTTTAGCTCTGGACCCCTCAATATGTGTCTCCTGTAAGCACAAAATATCTGCCCGTAGCCTTTTCAATTCTATTGCAATCCATTGCCTTTTGTTATGATCATTCAGACCACACACATCAATTGACACTATTAGAATTTTCAACATGTAACATCTGAACAAAAATTCCCTAACTTTTTACTTCCCTGAAATGTCCTTAGTTCCTCTTGTTTCATATCAGTGCTGTTTATATATCCACTAATTTTCTCATGATTCTCAAGAACCGATTTTCCCCTCCTGTTCTCCCCTCTTCCAAATCCTCCCCCTTGCCCTCCCTCCCTCCCCCTCCTCCCCATGACCCTACCTCTCACCGACCCCCCCATACTTGAGCAAATAGGTCATAGCAAGACCCATGTGATGTCACCTGAAAGGCAACCCGAGGTGCACCCGTACCTTATCCCCCAGCCCGTATAAATTGAAAAGTTTCTACGTGATATGCCATTTTACCCCCACATGTGAGAGCAGGATAGGATGATAGTTGAAAGAGAAGACACCCACAAATAAAAGAAATAGAGCTCCCATCTCATGCTTTCTATTGTTTTTTTCTACTGTTTTCTACCAGTGATTATTACAATCTTCCCTCATTCCATTTTTGTTCAATTAATGCAAACATATCTGTCCTCGTGACCCAGCCATACCTAGTATCAAAATGTAATGTGCTATCTTCCTGTCACCCATGTAGCCCCATGTTCTCTTGTCTCCTGTAGTTCTATCAGGTACTCTTGAGCCTTGATTTCTGATGACAGCACCCTGACTTTTCCTCTGTATACAATTTTAAGACGTGCAGAGCTAAGCAAAAAAGCCTCTGCGCCAGGCGCCTGGAATGAGGAAAATAATTAGCGTAATCTCCATCGCCTTTCCACCATGGTATGGCAAAAATCTGGACTTGCAAAAAAAAGTGTGGCCATTGTAGGATAGTTTTGCATGTGCTCTTGCCTTATCTGAGATGGACTGTCAAAGGAAGAAGTTCCCAAAGAAGACCAGGATCGCCCTAGGTCGTCCTAATTGCCGTGCTGTGGTTTTTTTCCTCTGTGGCAGTGGGAAACGATTGGCCCACTGAATCTCAGTGTCCCAGTCCCAGTTTGAAAGCTCAGGGAAGGCTCCTTTCATAAGGTCTACCATAAAATTTCTAGCATCACTGCCGTCGCTATTTTACTGCAATCCCCAGGAATCGTAAGTTGTTTCGGCGCTGGCGATTCTCGAAGTCTTATAGTTTCCACATCATGTCACCTGCCTCTTTCTCCTGGAGCTCCTTGTGCTCCTGCATTTTCCCTAGCTCACACTCGAGGGTCACCATTCTTTCCTCGACATGGGACACCCTTTGTTTAATTTCCGAACACATCTTGCTCACCTTCCGGATGGATCCCTGTAATTTCATTGTAGCCTGATGTGCTCTACGATTTTCTTGACGAGCTTCCCCTTGCATTTGCTTTAGGGTTGGCATAGATTAGATCCATCGAGGAAGCGTCTTTAGGGCTCAGAGCGGCGCTAGATGCCATTTGTATCTGATCATCTGTGCCTTTGTTGCACACCTGTCTAGTGGCTGAGTAATCCCATTTTAGCCTGCGGATGGTTTCGCCATTGCTATCTGTTTAATGTTTTTTCCCCCTGTCTGTGGATCTGCGCTTTAGGGTAGCTGCCCTATCATGGCTTATATTATCAGAAGAGTCATCAGTCCCTGATTCTTCATCTGTGAGCCTAGGAATGGACGTTGAGAGCTCTGATTCATCTGTGAGAGAGAAAAACCTTTCTCCCCCTCATAATCCGTTGTTTCCATTTGATTCTTCAGCTATGCCTCGACCAGCTGTCCTTTGAATGCTGTTGCCCTATTCTGGTAAGTATCTGTGGGGGTGTATTGTGGCACAGATTCACTCATAGTTTCCCTCATAGTGTTAGTTCAATTACCAGATTCAGTTAGTAATGTAGAGCTGCCTGAAATAGACATGAGATTTTCAAAACCTGTCAGATTAGGTGGTGTACCTCCTCTTAGTTTCTCGTTCTGTGGCTCGTTGCCTGGACTGATTCCTGCAGGCTAGGACACTGTTGAACCTCCTGTTTCTCTTGCTCCTCATTTCGCTCTCCACCCCAATCTGTTGCTGTTTGCTGTACCAACACGTCTGCTGCTGGGCTGCGGCTACAGTGTCGGGGCTGGAAGAGTCCGTTCTGGCGTTCTCCTTACCCATTTACTCGGGAGGAGGCACAGGCAGAGATAGGGATTCCTCTGCCGTGTCTGCACCATTAGCAAATGCCTCTGGGATTAGTGGTTCTCCAGAGATGATTCGGCAGCTTCAGGTCAGTCACCTCCGCTCTCCCGCTTGCATTGCCTCACCGGAGACCGCGCACGGCCCATCGCTGCACCTCCAAGGTCTTTTGCTGCATCCTTCGGTGCTCTATTCACTTTTGGGGCCATGTTCACAGCCTGTAGTAGACTCCAGCAGGCGCAGACTGCTAATTCTATGATACCTCTGAGAAAGGAGGTAACTCGCAGCTCAAACCACCACAGCCCTCTCCAGTGAATTGAAATGCTGTGCACGGCCAGGTAGGGGGTTCAATGCTTTACATTCCAGTGCCTATTCCGATCTAGGCATTTATTTGACTTTTTAGCTTGTCTTTCCACGCAAGCAGGGGTTTCCTCAGGGACAGGAGAAGAGCACCGGGGCAGCTCTCTCCCGGTGCTCAGTCAGCCACCATCTTGCTCAGTTCCCTTCTCCTCCCCAGTTCCCTTCTCCTCCCATGAATAGTAAGGCTAAGGGGTTGAGATCCATCTCAGGTTCAATCAGGACATTTATCTAATTTTTCAGGTTCATTATCTCACCTGCTTTCTCCCTTTATCATTGATTTTCTATCTTTTTCTTCCTCACTCTAAATTGTGTGCCTTTATCTCTCCAGCTCTAGGTCAAAGTCTGATAAAGACAAGTAAGTCCTTGTCTCCAAAAATGAGTGCTGGTGCTCACTACCTGCAACCAATGGCACAAAAAGCACTGATGCGCCCCTTTAAACTTTAAAACTTTGTAATCTTAAAATGTTAATCCAGTGGTAAACTCGGAATCTGACAGCGACACCCGGAACCATAATCTTCTCACATAGGCATCCAAAGTTAAAAAACATACCTGCAACCATCTGTTACTTTCTGCAGCGGGCACATTTTGGTACGCGCTCCCACACCCCTTGCCTGTCATCACAAGTGGTTAGCGGCCTGATGCGGATAGGTCTTGGGCAATCACAAAACATGAAATTTGCAAAGTCACATGGTCTGCAACAGCAAAATAGCAAAATATCTTTGTGCAATATGCAAAAGCAAACTTGCAAATCATTATAAATAGCAGTCTACACAACTGGAGAACAACCTCTTTTTGGAGATTTATAGTAGTCATTTCAATGATTGTGACAACATCTACGGTAATCTCCTCTACAAGGGGCATCTTTTTCTGTGGAACAGCTTCCTGTTTGGGAATTGTGTCAGACAGCCTCTGAGGAGCAGCAGTACACACTTCCACTTCCTGATGTCTTCTCCTCAATGCTGATGTTTTTTTAAGGCAGCCTTTGTCCGTTAAAGGGACAAGAGCAATTTAAAAGAAAGTTCACATTGAAGGAATATGAGCACAGCGATAGAGGTCTGCTGTGCCTTGCGGATCTCCTTCCTCGTGTTTACTGACATTTCTAAAATTCCTCATGCATCCTTAATATTCGTGAGGTGGGAAGTTTTGCGATTTCCTGTGAATATCCATTCTGCAATGTGACAGATTTGTAAATAAGTCACTTGGTAAAATGCCAGGAATAGCCGCATCCTGCTTTTATTAAATTTGAATATACCCATTTACAACCTTCCCAATCATAAATAAGGCCTCAGATTGATTAAAGAATGAAAAAACTCCAGTGCTTCAGCAATTTCTTCGAAAATCATTGGGAGATGTTGTATGGGATATAAGGCTACCTGAAAAGTTTAAAAGGGAATTGATACAGTTTTGACTTGAATTTTATCTTCTTCTTCTTACTGCTGGTTGTTCTTATTTCTTAGCCCCAATTTTAGAGATGTTTGATTTTACATTTTTGCTAGTGTGGGGACAGCTCAGTGCTGTTTGGATTTCATTTCATTTTGTATTATGTTTTATAATTGCTTTATGTTATTCATTATTGGGCCATAGAACTCAGTGAGATAGCGCTGGGAAGGAAGGCACAATATTCCTATATTCAGTTCTGTTAATTGAGAGAGGAAGGAAGGAAGGAAGAAAGCAAGGAAGGACACTGTTATTATTAGTACATATTTTCCTTATAATGATCTTCAGTTGCAGAATATAAATGATTATCCAACTGCTAAAAAAAGGCCTAAATACAGTTAGCAAATCATTATCATTAGATCTCTCAGAACAGTTTGAACACTAAAAATATTCTATGAAAACAGGACCTGTCAAGCCTGAAGAACTGTTACTCAGAAAGTCTTTCGAGTGGGTGTTCGCAGCATATTTAAATTCATTGTAGTCCTTAATATAACTTCTGCCCATAATAGAAAACAGAAGGTAGAAATTCATCAGTATTCATCTTAAATCTTCAGTTAATTAATGCTACTTTTATTTAATGCTGATTGTGGTGAATTACTCCACAAAACAGATCTCTAATTACCAACTTGTTAAAGTAGGAGCATAGTATGTTACAACCACTTAAGCTGGGCTTCATACAGCAACAATATATATATATATATATATATATATATATATATATTTTCACTGAAAAACCACAGGTTTCATCGACGTTATAGTTAGTTGGACATTTCACTCGTACAAAACCAGAGAAATTTGTCCGTTATAGTTAGTAGAGCTAACTATAACTCACGCCCCCCGCAATGCACTGCTGATAACGTCACATATTACATCAGTCATGACATGGTCAGTGACATCACTGATGACATCAATGATGACATCTCAAATGATCACTGATGACATCACTGATGACATCATCCAGTCAATGTGTGTTTCTTCAAAGTTTAAATATGTTTTATATATATACATATGCCACGGTGTATTGAAGCATGAGTGGGTGTATAAGTGTCTGAATGGATGATTTAGTAGGTGCGTGACTGATTGTATAAGTGACTGATTAAGCATGTCTTACTGAATGCATGAGTTAGCGAGTAAACTGTAAATGTCTGTATCAGTCTGTTAGTTGGTGTATATGCGGCTTTATGGGTTGGTGAGTAGCTACATGATTGTCTATATGGGTTATTGATTGGTTGTCTGAGTATCTGTATGGGTGCCTGAGTGTCTTTGTGGGGGGGTGACTATGTGTAGAGATGTGTGAGTAGGTGATTCACTGGGTGTATGGGTTCAAGAGTGCATCTTTGAAGGGCTGTATGGGTGGGTGAGTGTGTGTATGGGTGTGTTGGTGAGTAAATGGATGTCTCCGTAGTATATATGTGAGTAACTACATATGTGAAAGGCAGTATATGTGAGTATTGGAGTATATAAATGACTATACATGAGAGTCAGTGATTGCGAGAGTGGCGGTATGGATGAGTGTTTGCTTGTACCAGTGATTGTATAAGAGAGTAAGTATGAGTTAGTATTTGTGTAAATAAGTGAGGTGGTCTGTGTATAACTTTATAGGTGAGTAAATGGGTCTGATTCATTCTTTGGATGACTGAGTCGGTGTGTGAGTAAGTCTATGGATGAGTGGCGGGGTGTGAGTTTATATATAGGTGTATGAGTGCATATGATTGTGCTGTGTTGATGATTTACTGCATATATGAGTTACTGTATGGGTGAATGAGTGGATATGTGTGCATAGACCTAGGAATCTCTGAGCGGGTATGTACTAACTGCTATTGGTCTGTCTATGCTTTCGATATTGGTAGTCTGTATTTCAGAGTGGGTGTATATAAAATGTTTTATTATGGTGTAAGGAGGTGTATCAGATTATCACATGGATGATGTAATCTGTGATGTCATTTGAGATGTTATGAGTGATGTCATGAGTGATGTCACTGAGCATGTCATGAGGGATGTCACTGACCATGTCATGAGTGATGTAATATGTGACATCATCATCAGTGCATTGCGAGGGTGAGAGTTATAGCTAGCTCTACTAACTACAACAACCGAATTTCTATGGTTTTGTACGAGTGAAAGGTCCCACTAACTATAACGTCACTGAAACCTGTGGTTTTTTCAGTGAATTTCAAAGGTTTTTAAAATACTAATTCCTAACTATAACGTCCCTGAAAACTGTGTTTTTTTCAGTGAATTTCAAAGGTTTTTTTAAATGCTAATTTATAACTATGCCTAGAGAGGTAGGACATGTGCAGAAAGAGGAAGAAAGGACCAGAAAGAAGCAAGAGAAATGCAGAAAGAGGCAACAGAAGTCCAGAAAGGTGAAGAAAGGTGCAGAAAGAAGCAAGAGAAGTACACAGAGAACCAACAGAGGAGCAGAAAGAGGCCTTGTTGCAAAGACATCATGTGCCCCCCAAATGTTTGCTGATGGCTACTGGTGGTAACTGACTCTGACTAACCAGGCCAGGAGCCAGTGCTATGCTGGAAGACACTTAAAATACAGTGAAAACACCTACTTACACTAGAGTACACTATGGGTTGGGGTACCCCTGTGATTGGCATGACCTCCCCTGTATGGCTCTAATACATAGTAGGGCAGGGGGATTAAAACTACCTCTAACTAAGAGGTGCAGAAGGAGGCAAGAGAAGTGCAGAAAAAAGCAACCGAGGTGCCCAAAGAGGTAAGAGAGGTGCAGAAAAGAGCAAGAACAGTGCAGAAAGAACCAACAGAGGTGTAAAAAGAGGCAAAAGAGGTGCAGAAAGGGTAGGAAAGGTGCACATAGAGGCAAGAGAGGTACAGAAAGAGACTGGAGGGGTGCAGAAAGAAGGAAGTAAGAGAAATGCAGAAAGAGTCAAGAAAATTGCTGAAAGAAGCAACAGAGGTGTAGAGAGAAGCAAGAGAAATGCCGAACGAGGCAAGTAAGGTACAGAAAGAAGCAAGAGCAGTGCAGAAAGAACTAACAGAGGTGCAGAAAGAGATAAGAGGGGTGCAGAAAAAGATAGGAGGACTGTCTAGAGAGCCTAGAGAGGTAAGAAAGAGGCGGGAGGGGTGCAGAAAGAAGAAAGGGAAGTGCAGAAAGAAGTAACAGAGGTGCTGAAAGAGGTGCAAAGGGTGCAGAAACAGCAAGAGAAGTGTAGAAAGAGGCAACAGAGGTATAGAAAGAGACAAGAGAGGTGCAGAAACAGCCAGGAAAGGTGCAGAAAGAGGGAACAGGGGTGCAGATAGAGGCAAGAGAGGCGCAGAAAGAGAAAAGAGGGGTACAGAAAGAGGCAAGAGATCTGCAGAAAAAAGCAACAGAGGTGCTGAAAGAGGCAAGTGAGGTGCAGAAAGGAGCAAGAGATCCGCAAAAAAATGCAACAGACGTGCTGAAAGGAGCAATTGAGGTGCAGAAAGATGCAAGAGAAGTACAGAAAGAGGCAATGGAAGTGCAGAAAGAAGCAGCAGAGGAGCAGAAAGAGGCAAAAGGGGTGCAGAAAGAGGCAAGAAAAGTGCAGAAAGAGGCAACAGAGGTGTAGAAAGAGGCAAGAGAGATGCAGAAATAGGCACGAAAGGTGCAGAAAGAGGGAACAGGGGTGCAGAAAGAAGCAAGAGTGGTGCAAAAAGGAAAAGAGGGGTACAGAAAGAGGCAAGAGATCTGCAGAAAAAAGCAACAGAGGTGCTGAAAGAGGCAAGTGAGGTGCAGAAAGGGGCAAGAGATCTGCAAAAAATGCAACAGATGTGCTGAAAGAGGCAATTAAGGTGCAGAAAGATGCAAGAGAAGTGTAGAAAGAGGCAATGGAAGTGCAGAAAGAAGCAACCGAGGAGCAGAAAGAGGCTAAAGGAGTGCAGAAAGAGGCAAGAAAAGTGCAGAAAGAGGCAACAGAGGTGCAGAAAGAGGCAAGAGATGCAGAAATAGGCACGAAAGGTGCAGAAAGAGGGAACAAGGGTGCAGAAAGAAGCAAGAGATTTGCAGAAAAAAGCAACAGAGGTGCTGAAAGAGGCAAGTGAGGTGCACAAAGAGGCAAGACATCTGTAGAAAAAAGCAACAGAGGTGCTGAAAGAGGCAAGTGAGGTGCAGAAAGTAGCAAGAGAGATGCAGACAGAAGGGACATGCGGAAAGAAGTAACAGAGGTGCTGAAAGAGTCAAGAGAGGTGCAGAAAAAAGCAATAGAGGTGCTGAAAGAGGCAAGTCAGTTGCGGAAAGAAGCAAGAGAGGTGCAGAAAGAGGCAATAGAAGTGCATAAAGAGGCACCAGTGGTGCATAAAAAGGCAGGAGAGTTACAGAAAGAGGAGACAGAAGTGCAGAAAGAAGCAAAAGAGGGGCTCAAAGAGGCAAGAGGGATGCAGAAAGAGGCAAGAGCAGTTTAGAAAGAACCTAGAGAAGTGCAGAAAGACTAACAGAGGTGCAAAAGGAGGCACGAGGAGTGCAGAAAGAAGGAAGAGAACTTAGTACAGAAAGAAGCAGCAGAGGTGCTGAAAGAGGCACGAAGGGTGCAGAAAGAGTCAAGAGAAGTATAGAAAGAAGCATCAGAGGTGCAAAAGGAGGCACGAGGAATGCAGAAAGAAGGAAGAGAAGTTCAGAAAGAAAAAACAGAGGTGCTGAAAGAGGCACAAAGGGTGCATAAAGAGTCAAGAAAAGTGTAGAAGGAAACAACAGAGGTATAAAAAGAGGCAAGAGTGGTGCAGAAACAAGGAAGAGAGGTGTAGAAAGAGGCTAAAGAGTTGCACAAAGAGGGAAGATGGATGCAGAAACAAGAAACAGAAGTGTAGAAAGAAGCAAGAAAAGTGCAGAAAGAGGCAAGTGAGATGCAGAAACAGGCATGAACGGTACAGAAAGAGGGAAGACGAGTGCAGAAAGAGACAACAGGGTTGCAGAAAGAAGCAAGACAGATACAGAAAAAAGCATACAAAGTGCAGAATGAAACAACAGGGGTGCAGAAAGAAGCAACAGAGGTGCAGAACGAGGGAAGAGAGGTGCAGAAAAAGGCAAGAAAAGTGCAGAAAGAGGCAAAAGAGGCACATATAGAGACTACAGGGGTGCAGAAAGAAGCAAGACAGGTGCAGAAAGAAGCACAGAAAGTGCAGAATGAAGTAAGATGGGTGCAGAAAGAAGCAAGAGAAGTGTAGAAATGAGCAAGTGAGATGCAAAAACAGGCAAGAGAAATGAACAAAGAGGCAAGAGAGTTGCTCAAAGAAGCAACAGAGGTGTAAAAAGAAGCAAGAAAAGTGCAGAAAGAGGCAAGTGAGATACAAAAACAGGCAGGAAAGATACAAAAAGAGGGAATATTGTTGCGTTCTAATCTAGGACCCTGATCGATACTGTGACCTTATGCCCCTATACGGCTATAATCCCCTTATACCCCTATATTGGCATAACCGAGCAAATGTAATATTCAGAAGCTCGTCTCTGGCCTCACACGAACAGAGCCACATTTCAGAATTGCTTCCTCTGCCATTTCCTTTGCAGCCAATTAGTGCAATGACATAGCAGAAGTTACTATCTAAGATTCCTAGATTAACACTCCGAGTTCTTCAACAAGATAAAAACTCAGTAACCTGGGAAAGCCCCGCTTGCTATGTTTTGATTAGTAATAGAACTCTAATGAGCACTGATAGACGATCACTTCCTAGTGACATCTTTATTGACGTCTTATGTCCAAAAACGTACGCCAAACAAGGCACCTTTCAGGTATAAATATTACCAACATTGCCTTAAGCAAACGCTGCTGTTTTCGCTGATGCTGCTGCTGTTTCACTGAAGCTGAAGCTGCTGTTATGCTGATGATACCAAAGCTGCTATCGCTACTGCTATCGCTGCTAACGACCGAACGATGGTGTGGTGAACTTAGGAGCTGAACAGCCGTCCCCCTGCAAAGAGCCCAGCAGATGCAAGCTGCCCGCGGACGCTGCCCCTCCTCCTCCTCCTCGACGCGCTGAGAGAGACGCTGTCTTTTCTCTTGCTGAGAAATCCAGCTCCGGCGTTTCCAGTCCACTCTTGCAAGCGACTGGGATATCGAGTTCCCTGAAGGAGATACCAGACCTCCATCATTCTATTCCAGAGGTATGGTGTTGACTAAACCCGTAGAGAGAATTCTTGAAGCAAACTTTGGCAAAACCAACTTAGCTTAAAACTACTTACTTACTCCCTTCCCAAGTATTAGGCTTAGGTCAGGTACACTGGGGTAGGCGTAGTTAGAAGCACCAGTTGAGTATTTTAGCATAATGTATATATGAATGTATATATGTTTTATTCATTTTAAACCATTGTATGGCTAAGAAACCATATCAATGCTTTTACAGTATTAGTTTGCAATACTCATCTTATTGTATGTACTTTTTATAATAACAAGTCTTGCAATTGTGGCAATTCATTTCTATTGTACGAGAAGAAAGACTGTTCAATAAATTTTACCATTTATTGAAAACGCCTGTCTCTCTATTCTCTACATATTGTAAAAGTAATCTTCACAACCACTGACTGAGTAAAATAACTGTCTATTGTTCACACGCCTCTAGAGAATGACTCTTATCTGAGGAGCAAAGTTGTCATGTTGCACGGTTGTTGGAAAACTGAATCCCTTCTTGTCTGTACCAGGGAAGCTGATCACTTCCTATTCAGAGAAGAAAATTTCCAGTGACCTCTGAGCTAGTTGGTAACAAACCCAATTAAGTTTAGCATAGTCAGTAGAGGCCTGGAAGACCCGCACTTCTACGTCGATACTACTGTTATTCCAATGCGCAGGGCTTATTGGGAAAATAGGAACTACACTACATGGCGCCCAACGTTTGGTAAGGCGATAAACTAACGCAAGACGTTAGAGTAACTCAGTCGTGCATTTTTCACACAGACCCCTTTCTCCCGTAAATACTCCAAGAGATGTCTGGAGTGGGTGAAAGGTTAAAATCCGCCCGAACTCAGTAGGAAGAGATTCCTATGTAAAGCTCTGGTTTATTCAACATTGAAGGATACAGTGCTCCAAAATATTGTGCACCTAATCTTTGTCTCCTTGGAGACCCACTCTGCAAAACCTGCATTTATAAAATGTCAGTGTTAAACAACGGAGCTGATTCCGCAGTAAATGCGACTCAACAGGGTCCCGACGGGACTACTGAACCGGGTGCAATAATCATCCCGGCTCATTTAAGAAAATCTATAACATTAAAACTTATAGAAAATGGACTGACATCACAAGGTGGTACAGTGATTTTCGTGATAGAGGCACACGAATATCGGCAGACAGAGGTATTCTATTCATGGATAAACTTTCCAGCGGCAAACGCTAAAACAAAAGAGTTTCACTATTACAAAATAGAGAAACCACCGGATGAGTAGGCTCCTTCCGAGGAGACTGAAATCCCATTAAAATACCAAGAACATTTACTTTGGTTTAAAGGCGCCCTAAAACATAATGATCATATTACCAGGCTCGGTCCACTAGGTAGACCAGGAGCAACGTGGCCGGTTCTAGCCAGCTACACACCACATCCGGACATTGCAAAAATGTCAAAAGAAGAGCTGTTAGTACAGCTAAAAACATTAATTAAAATACATAGGCAATTAGTCCAATATGTAATGCGGACTGCAACAGTCCAACCACCTGTTAATGTACCACAGCTGACCCCTCATCAGGGGAACACTAATAAAATTACGCCACAGAACATACAGTCATGTCTTGGTAAAACACCCGTAAAACGGGAAAAAATTCCTTTCTGGTTAGCGCAGAAAATCACTCAAATAGAGGCAGTATTTCCAGATACCACCCCTATTGAGAAACACAGAATCTTGACCATCTGCCTTCCTATGGGAATCGCACCATACGTGGAGGACTGTGACACTTGGGGTACAGTCTTTGCTTCCATTTACACAAAAACACATGGTGTTCCGTCTATGGCGGTAATACCAGATGTACTAAGACAGATTCAAAATGAATACGGTCCAGAACCTGCTTTAACTCTTGGTATGAAATTACTGAAAGACTTCAAGCAGGTCTCGGCTATATTATTAGCCAACATAAAGGGCGAAGCAGCATCTGTGGCGATCCGCCAGAAGTTAAAGGAAACAGATATAACAGATCAACCTATTGAGCTTGCCAGAATCATAGAGAAATGCTATGAAGAATTAGGTAGAGACAGCTTGGGTGGAAAACCAGTAAAGCCCCAACTGCTCAAAAATCCTGAAAAATTATTTATTAAAAATAATTCAAACACTCCTAAAAAGAGCTGGGATGGAAATAAACAATCCACTCCCAAGGAAAAAGTTTTCCAGTCCAGAGGAAGGTCTCCTCGACGGAGGGAAAGAACTCCGACTCGAGAACACCAGTCTCCCCAGAGGGAGCCCTCTGAGAAAAGATATAACCTTAGAAATAGGGATAATTTGAAAAAGCCTGATAGATATCAAAGTATTGATACACGTCACTCTCGATCTTTTTCGCAGAAATCGGAAAGAAGAGGACGGTCAGACCCAGGAGAGCACACCAAATCCAAAGACAAGGAACCTGCTCAGAGTAAAAAATCTCAATTTCCAAAAAAGAAGGTAGCCAGTATTAGAGTAATCAACCATGCCGAGAATACTGAGGACACAGTTGAAAAACGGGGAGTGGGCACAGACAATGCTAGACAGTGCAGCAGAAATCACTATAGCCCGCAAGATCCTGATGAGTCATCTGGAGACAGTGGACACGAATGAATACATTCAGGTTGAAACTGCCGACACCAGACTTAGCGAGCCCCATAAGATATACGAAATAACATTGCGTATAGAGGGTGATAAGACTAGGAAAATAAAGGGTCTATTTTGGGATAAACTCTCAAAAGGCTATGATATTCTGTTAGCTGAAAAGGATTGGCCCCCAGAATTTGTCAGGGAGTGCCCTTGTGGCGGAGAAATGATTATGCCTGCCTTCTCGAATCATATTCCGATTCACAAAAAATATACTTATGCAAGGAAATGGGCAGTAGCCCAGGCACAGGCATTATATAAAAATCATGTAGGATAGGATGAGGACTCACCTCTCACAAAATCCAGTTAAAAAGTAAACCAACTGCCCAAAGGCAGTATCCCATTAAGCAAGAAGCTAAAAAACAAGTCAGGGAGATCTTAGATCAACTTGAATACCAGGGGGTAATTGAAACATGCACCTCTCAAATGAACAATCCTTTGTTTCCTGTCTCCAAGCCAGACAATTCATATTGTCTAGTTTTGGACTACAGACACCTTAATGCATGTTGCAAAACTTTTGCAGTACAAAATTCGCATAATGCTGCACTAATGAACTACATAATTAGGAAAAAATATAAAACAACATTAGACATATCTAATGGTTTCTTTTGTCAAAACATTGCACCAGAAAGCAGATACTTGACCGCTTTCTCCGTAATGGGGTCTCAGAAAAATTTCTGTAGGCTCCCACAGGGGTTCAAGAACAGCCCAGGACTATTCTCAGCTAGAGTAACAGAGTTACTACAAATATATGATGATGAGGCATTATCTTACGTAGATGATATCTATCTCACAGATGACGACTTGGATACTCACTTGAAAAGAGTGAACCCCATTATACTTGGGTTCGCAGCAGAGGGTTACAAATTCAACTTTAAAAAATCTCGAATTGCCCATCTGACAGTATTATTTTTAGGATACGAATTATCAAGTGAAGGAAAAAGCCTAGCAGACAACTTCTTAGAGAAGTGCGCTGTACTCCAAGCTCCAAAAACGCTGAAGAATTTACAATCGATTCTAGGCTTTCTGAATTTCGGTAGAACTTACATTCTAAATTACGCAGAGAGGGTTAAACCTCTCTACAAACTAATCAAACCTGATTTTAAACAAATCACCTGGACTCCAAAACACACAGAAATTTTGAGATCACTGCAAACAGACATGTTAGCAAAAACAAAATTAGATACACGTGACAACACACGCGATCTTGTAATCCGAGTCATCCCAGGAAGATGCGGATTCACGTACCTAACCTCTGATGAGGGAGAAAAGGTACCAATTTCAATTAAATCTCATTTGTACACACAAGCAGAAAAAACATTCAGTCACACAGAAAATACTGTGAAAGCAGTGCAAATTGCATTAGCAAATGAACAAGAACTAGCACTTGGTAAACGGATTAATATCCTCACAGCGGAATCCGCCTTCGAGGCGCTATTCAGCCCAGTAAACCTGCCTACAGTGTCACTGGATCCAAAATGGATACAGTGTATAGATTCTCTAGTAGCGGAAGATGTGAAATACTATTTCGCCCCGCAATTCGAAGAACTGAATGATTTAGAATATGAAGAAGAATATCCTCTGCCAATCGAACTTCTGCCTCTCCCACAGTACACCTGTATAATCTATACAGATAGATTTGTACAGCATTTCAACGTAGAGAGCAAATCCTACGATGCAGCCTGTGCGATTGTTAAAGGTCGTTGGCTGTGCGGTAAATTCAGACCGAAAATAACAAAAACTGAATCAGTGAAGTACTGTTCGGCTCAGAGAGCTGAAATCAGATCTTTAAAGATGGCGCTTGAAAATGCAGAACGTGAATTCCCGACACTTATCGTGTGCGATTCTCATTTTTGCGTCAACTCTTATAATAATAAGTTGCAGAGCTGGATTGAAAATGATGACAAAGATGACACAGGTGCATAAATAGCTCTGGAACCAGGTAGCTCTTTTACAGAAATAACTACAAAAGACTCACGTGATACACGCACAGAGTCTTCAACGTGATGGCGTTCACGTTGCAGGGAATTCATTGGCTAACACAGCCACAGCGGAAGCAACTAAACCGGCTTCCGTAGCCACAAAAAAGCGTGCAGAAAAATACATAGACGGGGAAACCATGCTGGCAGTAAAAACGACCGTAAAAGGCGACTGTGCAGCACTACCCGTGAACTATCCACTCAATTACGCATACATAATCGATGCAAACTCCGTTCCTTTTGCTCGAATCCCTGGAGTGGGGGATAGGGTAATTCCAAACAGGGACCGGAGGGGCTTCCTCACACAGGAAGCACATATGGGGTTGGGTCTGAGACACCAAACAATCAGGGACTCTCTGAGAGAATTGCAATCAGAGTACTGGTGGCCGGAAATGAGTGAAGGTATTCATGAGTTTGCAAAAAACTGTGAAGACTGCAACAGAGATCGCAGTGAAAAACCGGCAAGTGTAGTGTCAGAAGCCCTAATAGAAAGCATTAGGCAATATATCCGCGCTATCAAAAAAGAGAAACGCGTCCCATTGTACATCATTAAGGCTAAACACACTTAAAAAATGTGGCCTCAAGCGCTCGGCTGACGCCAGAACGGTTATAAAAGATCTGCGAGTCTTTATCGGCACATACGCAATTGCCATGTTCCATTCTGACCAGGGTCCTGCTTTTAGCTCTCGAGCTTATAAGGAGGCCATGGCCAGCATGGGAGTTGGGTTGCGGTATTCTTGTCCGTCACACCCCGAAGGAAACAGTGCGGTAGAAAGAAAAAAAAGGGACATAAAGCAATCTATAACAGCGAAGGTATTAGGTTCGGGTGCTGGGTGGGTCAAACATTTAATAAGTGTCCAAATCAGTCTTAATAATTTGCCAAGAAATTCTCTAAAAGGTTTCAGCCCATACGAACTATTGTTCGGAACTAGAATTAGAGTTCAGGACTTAGATAGTCAAGTATCAGTGTTACAAGATAAGAAAACAGACTTTGACATCAAAGATCGTTTGGCTGTTTTACAGGACTTGAATGAAACAAGAAAATCCTTAAGCAACATAAAGTTAAAGCAACAGCCAGCTACCACTGACGAGGCACCACAAGCAACAGCCCCAGCAAGGCCTGTCTGGATTCCAAAGATTGGGGATCTAGTCAGAGAAAAAATAGCGGTGAAGAAGGAATTTGGGCCTTCTTACAGAAAAGCAGTACCTGTCTTGGCAGTCACCGGAACAAGATCAGTAGTACTACCGCCCCTGGCTGGTAAAAAGGAGTACAGAGTTGTATCTATCGACCTGGTAAAACCACAAGCATGTGGCCTATAATCAACAGTAGGCCCAGTGGACTCCCGAGAAACAACAGAATACCCAAACTTGCAACAATCCAAGAGGTTCAAACTGAAAGACTAATAACATTCGATCAGCCTGCAGTGCACAGAGAAGGACTATGCAATAATGCCATGGAACTCGTGCCTCTTGAGACACAGATTGAAACAGTTCGTCAAGAAACACCAGTCTACAATAATGTGGCATCAGAAAGTGCTACCGAAAGACAGATTGAAAGAACAATCCCAACAATTGACAGAACTGCCTCTGGTTATTTCATCGACTTCGACAACTTTTCCAAGGATCAAAGTAACCCCGAAGTGATGACAGAAACAAAAAAGACTTTTAAAGAAAAAGCAACGGAACTCTTTCATCAACTGAAGGAAATCTACCTTATTTCCCCTTGGTTAGAGTTCTGGTTCGGTCTAGGTGTATTTTTCCTCCTGCTTTGGCTCATCATGGTACTTTGTTTGGGAAAATTCATTGAGGGAAAATATAGTACAATGGACACAGCAAGTCAGAACATCAACTTAGTCCTCAAACCACACAGATCATCCCACGTGAAGAAAAGAGAACTGTCAACAGTAAACGTCACAGCCATTGCAATACCCGGTGGGGTAGTATGGGAGAAAACTGACTATGAGATCTATGGTCCGGTCGAGATCCTGAAGTATCCTCATCAACTAAAGGTTTCCTTAAGTGACTTTGTAAAACCTAGCACATTCTCTGATGATTGGGACTTTGACAGTATTATTAACATGATGTCTGATTTAGTAATGTCAGCTAGATTCACAGAACATGATTATTTACAAGGTTCGTCTAGTTATGAACAGATGTTCTGTTTTACATATTATGGCGATCATTATTTGCATAAATCTGCACAGCCTAGAAATGTTTTTAAGTGTAATCAATGGGAACATTGTGCTACACCACCTAAAAGCAGTTTTAAAACATTCTTTGAGAAATTCAAGTACTTCTCAGGGTTTAACACCAGTGATTCAGAAACGTTTTATTACTAACAGTTAGCTAAAACAGGATTGAAAACAATGCTGACAAACACTAAATTGATATATTCTGAAGCATTTTATGAAAAAATGATGACATTTGGTTTTGATTATTGGAAAATAACATTGAAACAAAAACAATCTGGGGTACGAAAGAGTGGAAGGTACAAGGCCTAGAAGCATTATTCAGAACCTGCATGATACCAGAACAAATGATGTTTTTAAATGACACAATTCATCAAACATCCTGTCTTGGCCTAGCTAAGATCAAAGACCTAAACAAACCGTCTATTCCAAAACCAATACCTGAAAATACAACAACAGATATTAAGATAGACGTAACAAAAATTTTACATTTTAACAGAACACATCCTGAATGGAAAAAGTGGTTAATCTGGCCTACTGACACAAACAACTGTCAAGAGAGATTCCTGAATAAAACACAGGCGTTAAAAATGACCAGACAAGACCCTAGATACTCCCAGAGACAACATCCAGGGATAGTAACAACATACAGTGTAAGGAAACTCTGCCTTGAATGGCTAGGATCATCCACACTGGCTGAAATTAAGCAACACTTGTCTTTACTTAAAGAGAGTGCTTATTTGCACGATTTTATTATGGGACCACGCAAACAGCGTGAAAAGCGTTTCATAGCGACCAGTATCTATGCTGCATACAACGAGGCTTGGAAAGTCACACAAATTGAAACAGCAGAAAAAATACGAGAAATTGATCGTATTAATTTGGAAAAATCACTTTCTGTAGTGGACAATGTTTTAATGACTCTGTCCTCCAGAATATATTCGTTGGACAATATTTTATCCTCTGCCTTTGATATAATAGACAGAGACTTGCTAATGTTACAGCATGACCAGTCACAATTACGCTCTATTGTACAATTAGGCTGGACGCTGCAAAATCTTCGTTCAGGCTATGTGCCTTGGCGTTTAATCAACACAACGTCATTGTTTTCCATTTTTAACCTTACTGATAAACAAATCAGCTTGGCACAGAAAGGAGCAGACTATACAATCCTGAGCATCGAAAAAACTTGAGAGATTACCATTGACAATGTCAGAAAGTCCTGTCATTGAATGGATAATACACGGAATTATCACTATTCCGATAACAACTTTCCGGTTTAAAAAGTGCCTTGAATACATACCTACATACCAGTATGAGCGATATGGTAAAGGTTATGTTAATTCAGCATGGATATTACCATGCACACATTCATGCTATATTGACAGCGACAAAAATATATTTCTTAGTGGTGAAAACTGTAAACGTTCACTAAGCGGTATACTTTTGTGCCAGGGTATTATTTTACATGGAGCCTGTGAAGGTAATTCTAACAACCTTTCATGCCACCAGCTTGTCACACCTGCAACGCAGATAGAGCCTTTCTTTATGCAACTCGCGAATGGGAGTTACATTATAAGAACGGATCACAGATGTTGTGGCCTTTTGCCAGGAAAAGCGTATCTCGTAAGCGTAACTTCCATGGCCAAATGCTGTATGCAAGCATTGTTCCCGAGCGGCCCTGGAGACATAGAGACTCCCATCTGGCCTTGTCTGCCTTTCTCTTCTATACGAATTGATACTTTAAGCAAAATGAAGTCTGTGCTTTTGCAGACAACAGTGCCCATCACGTCATCAAAAGAGACGTATGATCTCCTAGTTGCAAGGACAGCTACGGAGGTTCATGACCTTTTATCAACAAATTGCCCCGTGCCTTTTGTAGAAATGTTGAGCCAACTCCTTAACATGTCTAGTGCCACAGGCATCCCAGGCATATTTAAGACGATTTTTACAGGACTGCTAACACCATTTCAAGCAATTCTGGGAATCGTTCCAAATTTTGTCCACTCTGTTTTTGGCGGCATACCCCTATTTTTGGGACTTGTAGCAGGGATTTTATTTTTGACCCTCCTGCTCTGATATGGCAAGCCACAGCTCAGACATGACTCCTATGGGAATGGAAGAAACAATCCTAGCAGTGCGCTACCGGGACAGAATAACTAGAGTCCTTGGATTGGCCAGGCTGAGAGATCTAAACATGACCTGGTTCCTTTCATTCAGACCTATATGGCAAAACTGCATCTTACCTGTACTTCGATGTATGCTATGCGGAGATGAGTGCGTGTTGGACACCTGTCTTGCACTTCCATCAGCAGTACCAATGGATATCGATACTTTGCTCAGTCCGATAACGGCTCACGCATTGTGTTGTCCCCAGCGGCTACCAATCCTGATGACGGCATTCTTTGAGACTCCTGTGCTACGACTAGGTGGTAACAGTGGAGCGAGTGACAAAAGCAACATCACCCAGGTACGACCTTCTGTGAGCATTGCTGATCCAGCCTTTGATGACAGCAATCATTCTCACACCTGCCAAGTTACAGCACTATCGAATTTGGTCGAACTGTCACCTGATTTTGTAGACTAGAACACCCGAACAGAAACAATAACTATAGAGAAGCATTCCGACACACAGCGTTCCCATGAACTCTGAATTCGGCCTTAAGTTTTGAACAACAAAAACTGCTAAAAGCGTTGGAACTCTATTTTCCCCGTTCAAGCAATAATTCTTTTGAATTGAACACTCTTTAATATTCACCTTTTTTCTGGCACGAAAAATTCTTTGTTTAAAGTAGAACTATTCATAGAGAACAGAAGCTTCTACTACTATTTTTAAATACGTCTAGAGACATAATAATTTTACATCAGCCTCTAGCACATTTTACTGCAATGCATTTATATGTGATGAAATTATCTCGCCCTTCCTTTCTGTATTCAGAGATATTTCATGTGTAATTCTTTTTGCAAAATCGTTGATTGATTTTATATGCTATGATTTTTGATTGATTTCTATGCTTCAAAAACGTACAGTACCTATATTTTCACGTATTACAAATACGCCTATTTCAAATGCATATATGTATTTTGGGGTAGGCAATGTTACACATGCATCTTATTGCCCTAGTTTTAGTAATTTGATGGACATGAATTTGTGGAGTGGGCGTTGCGTTCTAATCTAGGACCCTGATCGATACTGTGACCTTATGCCCCTATACGGCTATAATCCCCTTATACCCCTATATTGCCATAACCGATCAAATGCAATATTCAGAAGCTCGTCTCTGGCCTCACACGAACAGAGCCACATTTCAGAATCGCTTCCTCTGCCGCTTCCTTTGCAGCCAATTAGTGCAATGACATAGCAGAAGTTACTATCTAAGATTCCTAGATTAACACTACGAGTTCTTCAACAAGATAAAAACTCAGCAACCTGGGAAAGCCCCGCTTGCTATGTTTTGATTAGTAATAGAACTCTAATGAGCACTGATAGACGATCACTTCCTAGTGACATCTTTATTGACGTCTTATGTCCAAAAACATACGTCAAACAAGGCACCTTTCAGGTATAAATATTACCAACGTTGCCTTAAGCAAACGCTGCTGTTTTCGCTGATGCTGCTGCTGTTTCACTGAAGCTGA
Source organism: Lissotriton vulgaris (assembly GCF_964263255.1). Classification (NCBI taxonomy): domain Eukaryota; kingdom Metazoa; phylum Chordata; class Amphibia; order Caudata; family Salamandridae; genus Lissotriton; species Lissotriton vulgaris. Next base: position 937,303,158 of record NC_141689.1, on the reverse strand, counting down.
AGCTGCTGTTATGCTGATGATACCATAGCTGCTATCGCTACTGCTATCGCTGCTAACGAGCGAACGATGGTGTGGTGAATTTAGGAGCTGAACAGCCGTCCCCCTGCAAAGAGCCCAGCAGATGCAAGCTGCCCGCGGACGATGCCCCTCCTCCTGCTCCTCGACGCGCTGAGAGAGACGCTGTCTTTTCTCTTGCTGAGAAATCCAGCTCCGGCGTTTCCAGTCCACTCTTTGGAGCGACTGGGATATCGAGTTCCCTGAAGGAGATACCAGACCTCCATCATTCTATTCCAGAGGTATGGTGTTGACTAAACTCTTAGAGAGAATTCTTTAAGCAAACCTTGGCAAAACCAACTTAACTTAAAGCTACTTACTTACTCCCCTCCCAAGTATTAGGCTTAGGTCAGGTACACTGGGGTAGGCGTAGTTAGAAGCACCAGTTGAGTATTTTAGCATAATGTATATATGAATGTATATATGTTTTATTCATTTTAAACCATTGTATGGCTAAGAAACCATATCAATGCTTTTACAGTATTATTTCGCAATACTCATCTTACTGTGCGTACTTTTTATAATAACAAGTCTTGCAATTGTGGCAATTCATTTCTCTTGTACGAGAAGAAAGACTGTTCAATAAATGTTACCCTTTATTGAAAACGCCCATCTCTCTATTCTCTACATATTGTGAAAGTAATCTGCACAACCACTGACTGAGTAAAATAACTGTCTATTGTTCACACGACTCTAGAGATTGACTCTTATCTGAGGAGCAAAGTTGTCATGTTGCACGGTTGTTGGAAAACTGAATCCCTTCTTGTCTGTACCAGGGAAGCTGATCACTTCCTATTCAGAGAAGAAAGTTTCCAGTGACCTCTGAGCTAGTTGGTAACAAACCCAATTAAGTTTAGCATAGTCAGTAGAGGCCTGGAAGATCCGCACTTCTACGTCGATACTACTGTTTATGTTATTCCAATGCTCAGGGCCTATTGGGAAAATAGGAACTACACTACAATATAAATCAACAAAAGGCCTGATCAATCAGTATAACACCTAAATCTGTGTATCCAGCCAAGGAGCGGTCACCTATACTTTATAACTCACTCCCGGAGTTAACTAAATCCCTCAGCTGTGGTGTTTAGAAATTCTAAAAGAACTCTTTTACCATCATAATCCACCCAATGAGCATGAAAAAGTGTGGAATGGAAAGGAGGCACCTCATGGTAGTGACACCAAGGGGACTGCTAGCTGGTACTTGTCAGCAAGTCCACTTATCATCATTGGTTACCACCTTTCCGTAAGAAATAAGAAAACGTGTGTGTGTATTAATAACCAAAACTCAAAACCATGAAACCCAAACTGTAAAAACCTAGAGGTGATAACATGCTAATAACATGTCTAACCAATGGACTCCATGAGGATCTAAACAGGCAATCCTCACTGCTAAAACTTGGTGAAGCTACCTAGCTGTAACTAACTTTATTTGATGCTGATCCCAGATTAAAAATGTTTCCCTTCAAACCATGATCAATTAATCTACGCCGACATGTTTCGTTTCCAAGGGAAAGTTTCGGGCAACTTCTTCAGTTCTGTTGGGGTTCCAAATCAATGTCTCATGGTAGGTTCACATCAAACCATTAGGTTGCATCCATAACATATAAATGCAACCATATGTAAAAGGAGAATCTGGTATGCGTCAAAGGATCACGATTCCCCGCAGTGAATGCCCATAAGTCTTTTCACCGCTACCGGATATGTCCGGTCCTTACTTCGGTGGGCACTTAATGGTTGGATGTGAACCTACCATGAGACATTGATTCGGAACCATTTTTAATCTGGGAAGCTATCAGCATGAAATGAACTTTGTAATAATATAAGAGTTATTTTAGAATTTGTAAACACCACAGCTGAGGGATTTAATTAACTCCGGGAGTGAGTTATAAGTATAGGTGACCACTCCTTGGCTGGATACACAGATTTAGGTGTTATACTGATTGATCAGGCCTTTTGTTGATTTATATTACATTGAGTGGGGGGCGGCCTGATCTCGTCTTCCCCCTATAGCTCCTATTGTGTGAATGACAGAAAGAGGGAAGACAAGTGCAGAAAGAGACAGCAGGGGTGCAGAAAGAAGCGCAGAAAGAGGCAACAGGCGTGCAGAAAGAGGGAAGAGAGGTGCAGAAAGTACAAGAGATTTGCAGAATGAGGTCAAGAGAAGTGCAGAAAAAGAAAGAAAAGTGCAGGAAGAAGCAACAGAAATGCAGAATGAGGCAAGAGAGGCAGGGAAGGAAGCAATAGTGGCTTGCACACCATTAGCACCAATTAAACACCCACATTTAGCAATAAGTAACAGGTGACAATTCTAGGTTTGCAAAGTGCCTTCCACCAAGCTGTAACACTTGTCAAGGCATTTTTGGTAACGTTTGACCCAATTCAGCTAGAAACAAGTCTTTTTTAGTTCTACAGATTAGGGTGCAGATGATGAATTATTTGACTAATGCAGAAAATGTATAATTGTGCAAAAGTCGGTGCAGCCAAACAGTCACATAATTCCAGTGGCCCTGAATCGGTAAATTTACCGAATCAGTAAATTTACCGATTCTGTAAAATTGTGCCCCTACATGCCAATTCTTGAATACCGGTCGGTAACGGCCGAAAATCGGGCCCTAAGCCATATAACATAGAGCACTTTTTCAATGCTCTCCCCACTCCTCCGCCAATCTGTAGTTTCTTTAACAAATTCTGGGCTTCTTCAATCAATGCACTTAGAAAGAATTGGACTTTAGATAGTACATTTTAGTTTGACTATTGAGCTATAGAGGCCTGTGTCCACCCTTGCCCTGAATTGGCCTATCAGCGCAACCAGGTCTCTCCTTCTTTGTGCGATGCCATTGACATGTAGGAGAATGCTGTCACCTGCTCCTTCTGTGCTAGAAAAACTGATTTCCTTTCAATTGCTTTGTGATAATCTGTTCTTTTATTTTATGGTCCACAAAGTTTACAATGATGGTACAAGGATACTTTGAATTAGCCGACCTTTGAGTGGGAATACAATTCTCGGCACCTTCCCGCAACCCACAAAACAGAGGCTCGACCACCTGGTGTGATTTTCCATATCTTTGATATTATTCTGGGACTCACACTGCTTTTTCTGTACATTATCAAGCTCTTTGTCCCAAAGCAGGGAATAGTTTTCCAAATCTGACATTCTCTGTTCCAATTCCTCCAATCGTGCCATAATCTGTCCCATTGCCTCCGATATTTTATCCAGCTTCTGATTAATCACACCTATTACCTTACTTTGAGTATATCTTAGCTCTCTTTATTCATTGCAAGATAGTTTCAAGCAGATACTGTGATTGTGACTGTGCCTGAGCTTGATCAGTCTCATTCTGCACTGCAAATTCTCTGAACTCTGCACTAAGCTGGCCCACCCCCTGTTCCCTTTGCTGCTGACTATGTTCTGGCCATACCTCCAATAATTGAAGGTGAGCTCTCATGTCTTGTTTATACTGCTAGTGCTTTTTACGACACTAACTCTGTTATGGGATCACTGTGCCCAGCCTCCTTAGCTACATCCATTTCTACCTCAAGCTCTTGCCAGTTTTGAAAAACATTGAGTAGTCTCTCTCACAAACGCTTAAGGCATATTCCATATCCGGGGGCTATCTTCAGTCTGTGCTAGTCACTGTATCTGGGGGCCCTTCCTTCCTTCTTCATGTCCCCTGCCCACATATTAGTGACTGCTGCTAGTATAGATAATATAGCGGAATTACTTGCTGCATGCCCCCACTGAGGTGCCACATTTACCAGATTGTCCTCTGCGCCCAGCACTGCATTAACAGGACCCTCACCATCACCTGCCATCTGGGTCTCTGCTTCCATCGGTGATGCTGCTTTGGCCATTATTGCTGCCTAGATGTTACTGGTAAATGTCTCCTTGCGCAGTGCAGGAGGATGCATACACTTCCTTTTACCCTTCTGTGAATGAGGGAGTGAATTGGCAGTCGCAGAGTTAGAGCCTCTGCCATGTGATTGCCTCAAATGCCACACCACTCGACTTCCGCAAGGAAAGCTGCTCTGTCTGCTTTTCTCCAACTCACACTCAAAGCACTTTACCCATGGAAAGTCCGCCGCAGCGACCTGTCCTAGGCTAACATGGCGAAGCATTCACTCACTGTGGCAAGAAACCTGGAGACTCCTGCACATGCCTGGATCTTCAACCGAGATGCCGAACCGCCATTACTGTAATGTTGTCGTTTCCCCCCACAATGATGACGCTGCAACCTTGGTGCTAGTTCAACCTTGCTTTATTAGATACGTCTGTCCCTAAAGAGCGCCGAGCCTCAACTGCCGTACCGGCTCTTCACGCCAATCATTTACGCAGCGCTCATAGCCTTGCGCGGGCGTGGCACGTCACGTGGCCCACGTGACGTGCGTGCACTAGAGCACGCTACTACATATCGCCCCTTTTTCCAACGCACTGATAGTTACTATAGTGCACTGTTCAATTCATAGTCTCTGAATCTGGCTGGTTTGACCACCACCCTACCCCTGCGGGTCAGTCTTACCGGGGTGTTGGCGTTCTCACTTCCGTTGCTTCCTTCAAACTCGTGCCTCCTTCTCTCTCTCTTCGACATCCTCCTGCCCTCTGCTCCTGATCATGTACCACTGTCTCTAGTTCTTGTGGGCCTTCTCCATCCTTCCCAGCCGTGGTCTCTGGGGGCTCCTGCTCAACCGATTCAGATTCTTCCTCCCCAAGGTCTGTGGTTCTTTGGTCCCAGCTCAAGATTTTGTTACATCTTGCCATGCGGTCCTGCGACCACACGTTTCCGTCGCTCAGCAAGGCTGCCCTGCCCAGGACTCTTCACTTGCATGGGCTTGCTGTATTTGCTCTCCCCCATCCTCTGCACATTGGCCAACCTCACTCGCACCCATTCTCCTTCCTCCAGGCCAGTACTCCGTACATTCCGCCTGTAGTCGTAATGTTTGGTGTAGACTGCTTGGGCCTTCTCAAGGTTGGCTCGCACCACAGCGGGTGACCATTCGCTGGTGACTGTTTTTTCCTTCCACACTCTGTTGTCTTGTGTGAATGGTTCGCGTCCTCTCAATATTTGAAACGGGCTGTAGCCCGTGCTTGTGGGAGTGATCCTGTAGGCCCAGATCTTGTGCCAAATTTCCACTTCCCAGTCTTTGTCGTCGGATATGGCAGCTTGGATCGACCCCATCACCACCCTGTTGAACCGCTCCACTAAGCCGTTCCCGGCAGGGTGATAGATGGTTGTGTGTTTGGCTACAATACCATTCCTGCTCATGAAATTATTTCACTTCTCTGACTTGAACTGGGGTCCATTGTCACTGAGCACCGCCTTGGGAATGCCTTCCCTCATGAATGTATCTGCCAGGAACTCGATAATGGTATCTGCGTCCATGGTTTCTCCTATCGTTATCTCGGGCCATTTCGAGTACCGGTCCACCATGACACACACGTACTTTTAGACTCCCCGTATGTCCAGAACCGGGCCCAAGATGTCCACACTCAGTTCCTCCCAGGGGTTCTTTGGTAGTTCGAACTTACCCAGTTCGGGGCGGAGTGGTTTAAGGGCTTTATCAGCTCCTTGGCATCTGCTGCAGTTCCTTACATGTCTTTCTGCTCTCAAGTCCATTCCCGGCCACCAGCAGTCTTGTCTGGTCCTCAATCTTAGTTTGCAGATTCCAAGGTGTCCCTCGTGGAGTGTATCTAACAGTCTTCTGATGATGTTCGCGGGTGGTATTACTTTCTCACCCCTGTGCACAAACACTCCCTTGTCGTCCATCGACAGTTCTTCTCTGATTTCATAGTAGGGTCTAAGTTCCCCTCCGAGTGTTCTCTTCTCAGGCCACCCTTGGGTAACGAACTTCTTCACTTCCTTCAACGCCACATCTTCGTCATATGCCTGTTTCCATTCTGGGAGACTGATGGAGGCCTTCTGGTCCTCTGTGAGCGCCACCCATTCCTCCATTCCTGCATTGTTCTCATCACTTGATTCCATGGCGGCTGCCCTGCTTAGGTAATCTGCCACTCGGTTCTTGTTCCCTGGTGTATGCTCCACGTCGTACCTGAACTCTAGTAATTTCAGTGACATTTTTGAGATCCTTGGTGTAGCCTCGGCATGTCCGCTCGACGTCAGCACCTTTAGCAGGGGTTTATGGTCTGTTCTCAATAGGAAACGTGTACCCAACAGAAACTGTTTGAACCTCGATGTAGCCGATACCACTGCCAACATCTCCTTCTCAATTACGCTGTACCGCTTCTCGGTGTCCGACAGCGTGCGTGAGGCGAAGCTTATGGTGTCCATCTGTCCTTGTCCCCTGTCCTGCATAAGGACTGCCCCCAGTCCTTTATCGCTGGCGTCCGTGGTCAGAACTGTTCTGCCTTGGGGGTCGTACCCTTGGAGTGGAATGGCCTCAGTGATTGCCTTCTTGACTGCTTCAAATTCACCCTGTGCCTCTCCTGACCATTGAAACTCAGTGTTGTCTCTCATCAGTTGCCTCATGTGGTGGGTCCTTGAGGCGAAATGTTGCACAAATTTCCTGTAATATTCGGCCATGCCGAGAAATGACCTGACTTCGTCTTTATTGGTAGGTGGGGGTGCATCGCAGATTGCCTTGACGTTTTCAGCCTTTGGGGTCACTCCTTCCACCCCTATTTCATGTCCCAGGTATGTTACTGATGCCATTCCGATGCGACACTTGGACCATTCCGCTGTGAGGCCTTTCCCTCCCAAGATCTGTAGTACCTTTTCCAGTTTTGCGTCATGGTCCGGCTTGTCTCGGCCCATCACCAGGATGTCGTCCTGGAAGTACTGGACACCGGTGGTTTTCTGGAAGAGCTGGTGCATTAACTTCTGGAAGACTGCGGCCGCTGAGGCCAACCCAAATGGCATGCGGCAAAATTGGTAACACCCAAACGGAGTGATAAACGATGTGAGATGGCGGCTCTCCGGATGTAGGGCAATTTGGTGGTAGGCGGAAGTCAAGTCAATGGTGGAGTACCATTTGATGCCCCGGGTGCTGGCCAGCATCTCTTCAATTCTTGGCAGAGGGAACTTTTCCACCACAATGTTCTTATTGAGCTCCCTAAGGTTCATGCACAACCTGACCTTTCCGTTTGGTTTTTTAACTACCACCAATGGCGCCAGCCTTTCCGCGCATGTGATGGGCTCGATGATCCCTTTCCTTTCCAGGTCCTGGAGTTCTTCTTGGACCGCCTCTCGCACCGCGATGGGGATATTCCTGGCACTGTGAGCCACGGGTACTGCCTTGTCTTTCAGCATTATTTTGTGTGAGAATTTCTCTAGTTTCCCCACCGTGCCTCCAAACACCCTGGGGAACGCTTTTCTCCATTTGTCCAGGTGCGGCCATGTTCCCTGGTCAGTCAACAAGATCTGATCCTTGCCTCCAGGATCTAACTTGATGCCTAGATCGCCCTGGCCCAGCCACCCCAGCACGGAGGGACCCTTCTCTGATACATAGAGCTTGCAGTAGGCAGATCGGCCCCGGAACTCGTACTTCAGTGGCCGGAAGCCCGCCATTGGTATGCGGTCCCCGTTGTAAGTGACTGGGCGGATGTCCAGTTTCTCCAGTTCCGGGCCTAGTCGTGGTGCAAACTTCTCCTCCCACACTGCCCTCTGGACGATGGTGTACGGTGAGCCATTATCGGCCACTACGCTGATGGTGATTCCTCCTATAGCCATCTCCAAGACAGGTTTCATGGTTCTTTTGCCATCTATGCTCATTATTTGTCCATACACTACCAGTCCCTGGTCATATATACATAGCACCGTGACCACATTTTCCTCCGACGCCTCCTCCTGGGTATCGCTGTCATGGCTGACTAATCTCACCATGCTTTTGGAGGCCTTTTTTCTGCACACCTTCTCAAAGTGACCGATTATTCCACAGTACATGCATTTGGCGCGAAACGCCGGACATTTCCTATCGTGTGCTTCGTGTGCCCAGTTTCCGCACCTGTAGCATAGTTTCCGGTTCCTTCCCGCTTGCCTTCCTGGCGGGCCGCCATTGCTGCTCCACCTGGTGTTACTCTTGTCTGCTGCCCTTTTTGTCTGGTGGTCCTTACGGGACTCCTCCTTGTCCACCTTGTTTTCCATGGCGCTGGACGCCGTTCCTTTCTTTGTTGCGTCCGCACACCTCCTCGCCAGTTCTGCCCTCTTAACAATGACCATTACTTCTTTCAGGGTGGTTTCTCCACTGGCCCACAGCTTGTCTTGTACGGATGTGCATGTGGTGTGCATCACCACTTTGTCCTTTATAAACTCTTCCTCCCAATTGTCATACTTGCACGTATCCGCCAGCCGTTTTAATGCTGCCACGTACTCCTCTACTGTCTCTCCCGAACGTTGCTTTCTTTGTTGGAAGTTAAATCTGTCCACTGACACACACACCGCCGGTCTGAAGTAGTCATTGAGGTCGTCGATCGCATGAGCGTACACGTCATCATCTGTGCTGTTCCTTTGCTTCGGCACCAGGCTTTTGTAGACTCTCAACCCTTCAGGGCCGAAGTTCAATAGCAAGATGCGCTTCTTTCTCGATGGTTTAAATGTCTCTTCACTCTCATCTTCCAGAACCCCGATGAAGTTGTCGATGTACTCTCTCCAATCCTCCCACTTCATCAGCGGTTCTCCCGGTCTGGGCAGGAACTGCACCGGCGCTGTCGCATATCCTGTTTGCACGCTCATCCTTTCGTTCTTGATCGTGGGCTGGTGGCTCGTTTGGCCCTTGGGGCTTCCCGGTGCGCTGTCTTGTTCTACCTTATATGCGTGGTCCTGGGGACTACCTGCGTCAGCCCCCTCGTTCTTTACCAGGGTATCCAGCTCGTTTCTTTGACTCGGTGGACGCTGGCCTTGTTTGGCGCACTTCTTACCGTGTCTTCTTCCGCTTGCGCCGTTTTCGACCTCTGGGGATCTCCGGGTTGTTTGGCCCTGCCGCGCTCTTCAGGGTGCCTGCTAGGTGGTTGCCGTCGGTGTTCGCTGTCGGGGGTGGGGATCGGCTATCCCACCCTCGTCTCCATTGTAATGTTGTCGTTTCCCCCCACAATGATGACGCTGCAACCTTGGTGCTAGTTCAACCTTGCTTTATTAGATACGTCTGTCCTTAAAGAGCGCCGAGCCTCAACTGCCGTACCGGCTCTTCACACCAATCATTTACGCAGCACGCGTAGCCTTGCGCGGGCATGGCACGTCACGTGGCCCACATGACGTGCGTGCACTAGAGCGCGCTACTACAATTACTTTCATGTCCTGAAATCCCATGGAGAGATTCAGCAAGAAATCAAGATACCTCTTTCCTCTCAGCTTTCTTGCAGATCCTTAATGCCTGGGTAGCGAAGGAGAAGTCCTAGAGCGTACCTATCAGCTGAACATGTAGGATCCCGCTCGACCACACCTTTGTAGAGAGCTTTGTACTTGTAAATAATAATTGAGAATAATAATTTTTGTTTAAAAAATAGTATGTGTCATACATCACGGAACGCTTTCTACTCTTTTTGCTCATTCCATTTCTTGCTTCTAGTTATCTTTCAGCTCACCTGCTCTACAAATCCATTCCCTGTTCTTCTATTCTCCCACCTTCAACTCGGTATCTTGCTGAGAAAACAATAATGTTCCTTTTGAGTTTAAATGAATGTCCCCTGGATGACAAATCTGAAATAGGGTATGTAGTGGCAAGCTATCACAGTTTTGGGTACTTGTGTTCATGAGTCATTGGTAACCATCAGAATATGGTGGGATTCCTTTAGTTCATGACATGTTTAGTAGCCCATAAGATGCAGTTGTTGCATTTGTACCCAATGTTTGTTGTGACAGCCAATTAACTTTTTGTTGTTCCTTTTTACAAATGCGGCAAGGGTCACACAGAAAATACATTCTTCTTTTATGGAATTGATCATGTGTCAAGAGATCCCAGGGAAGGGAATAGAGAACTGTCTCTGAGAAGACGTGAGGCAAGGTGGATTATGAAGTTACCTACAGTGGAATGTGATTTGAATATAGCTCAGGAGCTGCACTACTTTTTAGGTGATTAACAGATTAATATGAGGGTAAATGAAAATGACATATAAATATTTACAGTAAATCAGAATTGGAAGTGTATACCAGTTTATATCATTTGCTCCTGAACATGTTATGAATTACAGGAAGTCAATCAGAATTTGAGGTGCAAATCTGTTAATATTATGGGCTATTGAACATGTCATGTACTATAGGAATCACCCCATATGCTGATGGTTACAAATGACACACAAGTACCTTAAACTGTGATCGCTTGCCACTACATTCCCAGATCAGTGATTTGGCCAGTAGAGATTCCAAGGTGTCTGAATGTTCAAGGTTTAATATCAGTCAATGTTTTGGATCATGCAGGATACAAGAGGAAATAGAGGAGGAGCATTTCTACATATGACTTACAGGGTGTAGGGTCTGTAACAGAGTATACACAGATCATGAGCAACAGGTGCCCATAATGTAATAGTATACAACTATAGGATCTTTTAAACTGGGATTGCTTGCCACTACATACCCATATCAGTGATTTGATTGGTAACATTTTCCAAGGTGTCTGAAACTTCAAGGCTTAATGACAGACACTTTATTGGATCATGTTGAATATGAGAAGACATTGAGTATTTATGCACATGACCTACAGGGTCCAGGGTCCATAACAGAGTATAGACAGATCACTAGCAATAGGCGACCCCGTCAATTAACTCATACGTCTTAGATTATGACACAAACTACTGAGACCTTTTACACAGGGAACATGCTGAATACGAGTGGACATTGGTGATGAATAAGACTGTGTTTGACTCACAGGGTGTGGGATCTCGAACAGAGCATAAACAGATCACTAGCAATAGGCGCCCTGTATTAAAAGAGCCCATATTTCTTACATTTTGTTATAAAATACTGATACTTATTATACTCACCCTTCAACAACTAGGGAACGACATACTGACATAAAGAGGATTGGAGCAGGGAACGTAATTTATGATCGCGGTATTTGATTGAGTATAGTATTAGGTATATACACTTCCAGAGATTATTTAGGTCAGAAGCACTGAGAGGGAACGGACACAGTATTATACTAAGATTGACTGTCATTACACCGGATGGAAGGAATGTGCACACATTCTAAGATTCTAATGATCTGTCTTCTGACAAGAAGAGGTCCCGTCCAGAGTATCATAAATAGCAAGGCAAGCTGGCGTCCACCATGAAAAAGAGATGGATGCGCATGCCGAGATACCAGCTGTGGACTTGCCAACCTGTACTCGGGTAAGACACGCAGATTTTGTAGAAGACCCTCACCGTAATTTAGAATCTGGGGGATGGACTCTGGATTGATTTAGTGTACTCTACATTTCTCATGACACCTGCATATGCAGAGAGACAAAACGTGGATCCTCTGGCCCGTTCGCAGGTACAGATGATACTAGAACAAGGCGCTCCTATGCCCATTAGGAAAATCATACATTATTGATAAATTCTGAATTTATACTCACGGACAGATGATTTGCTTTGAGGTATGTGGCACTTCAATCTACAGATCATATTTTCTTTTAATATTATGTGAGACTACCCTATTATAAATGATAATCATGTTATCCTTCCACAGAGAGAGACTTCGGAGTACACATACATATGTATAGACTGGTGATGATTACATAGATGAAATATATATGGGATTTTTGGTTCCTTTAGTATGACACTGCTTTATTCTTTTGCATGGTTATGTCATACACTATTCACAGGACCGTTTAGACCTACAGTATGCAATAATGTTGTAATCAGCTTACACCATGTTGCTTATAAGGACCCACACACTGGGTATAGTGGCAACCAAGAAGAGAGGTGCTGTCACACCTGAAATGAAAATGTACACAAAGAGAGATGAATAATGTATAAATAGAATTCCAAATGTTTAAATAAACTCACATTTCCACCATCTCCCCATATCATAGATTGGGAATTAGTTAGAAGACACATTTTGTGTAAAGTTCTAACCTGCATGCAATGGACAAATCTGTAAGTTAGGCTTTAATTTGATTTTCCAGCCCTGAGAAAGTTGTAGAGTGACACACCCATTGACGAAACGCATGTTGGGTGTCAGAAGAATCCAAATTCAATGAAAGAAAAGATTGAAGGACATAAGAATAATAGAACGACTCATAATTTTGTTTACATAACATCGCGTGTGCTAGGAGACTCATGTTCAGAGTTTATAGAGTATAGTTAGACAACTCAAAGGTATTCTATTTCTCCACCTCAGAGGGATTAAAGTTTGAGTTGGCCTGCTGGTATATGAACCAAGATGTCAAATATTGGATAGAGCAGTGGATGCATTAAACCACAGTGCCTCCAGGGCAGAAGTAGAACTATCTGACATTTGTAATATACAGACTTTTACTGCAGGATTAGTGGAACACATATGCTTATTGCGAAGCATTTATTGCAACAAAACAGCTCGGAAAATGGTGTATCAGTTGCATGCCAGATGAGTTTTTATTAAAATTAAAATACATTCATGGCTTGGACAAAGTGAGTTCTAATCCTGTTACCAAAATGATTTGGTTTGTTATCTCTTTCTGGCAGACTTTAATATATTCACACTTCAGCCTCTAAAGAACCATAACATGTATGTGAAAATGAGCATGGACCACTCACGGAGATATATAAACAAGTAGAGGAAACTGCATTTTAAAGCCAGCCCCTAGGTTTGCCATTCCTGAGGATTGTACTATTTAATTTCGACTCCCTGAATATCCTGGTACAAGAATATCGAGTACAGATTATCACGTGAAATACTATTGAAAGGTAAGTGCATATAGGGAAGTAATATACCAGCTCCGCTGTAATCAGGCGTCGCAGCACACCCGGGACACATTAGATGTCACTGGGTGGGCCCCATGATGAAGCATGCCACCAACTAGGTTGGTGGGTGAGGGCCTCATGAACTCACCAACAAGGTGCCCATGACAAATCTAATCAGAGTCTTAATAATATTGGTCATATTAAGCTAGTCTCTTTTCGTTAATACCTGTACCTACTGCTGTCTAATGTGCACTGAAAGAAAGTGGCAAAGGAGTGCTATGAACTCAGTCTGCTAGGAGTTGTTGGCTCCTGTACTGCAGAATGACCCTGAAAGCATGGGCAGATCCAGAATCTGTACGCCTATCTACGTTGTTCAAGATAACTAACATACATTTATTATAGGAATAGAAGAAAGAAGAACTACTCACTTACTTCATATATTTTGCAAATACTTAGGGCCTTATTAGGATATCGGACAGACTGCCATTGAATGCCTCCCACAAAAGTCCCCCCAAACACCCTGTTCACTTCCTTTTAACATCCTGCTCAGGATTTAATCCTAGGCAGGATCAAAAACGAAATATAGCTTGCTTTAAAAAGATATCTCTGTCAATTTTCTCTGCGTTTGTCATCTGCGAGAAGCCCTTATCAATGCAACGTAAAACAAAATTCCCTTCTCTGTGTCCTGGCGTATCAGGCTCAATGTAGCTACAGATTGCCCCATAAAATCCCCAAATTGTAGCTCCGTCTTGTGGATTCCGCCAAGGACCTCTCAACCAGGCCTATCACTCTCCCTCTGCCCAGGCCCAGATGTCCCCTGGCAGCTCTGTCTTGCATTCCTCCACCTCAGGCGCCCGTCTTTGAAATCGCTGCCACTGCAAATGAGACAAAGCATCTGCAATGTCATTAAAGACCCCTGGGACATGCTTGGCATGAAACACCACATTCACACCCGAGCATAAAGCTATGCAACAACCGCAACCGCAAGTCCCTCAAATCCCTCGCCTTCTGCCTGTTCACTAGCTACACCACTGTCATGTTGTCCACATGGAAATGCACTGTCCAATTCTGTAGTTCGGCACCCCAAACTACCAGCCCCGCCAACAGTGGAAAAAACAAAAAAAATGCAATGCTCCGTTCCTGCCTCAACCAGTGCGACAGCCACTTTTCAACGCACTAACGTCCATTCCCAAACGGTCCGAAGCCCAACGCACCTGCCGCATCCGAAAAGATCTGCACCTGCCCAACCATGCTTTCTTCTACAAAATCCAAAGACATACCATTGAAATCAGCCAAAAACATCTGCCACACTTCCAGATTATACCTGATTCCCATTGAAATCCTCACCCTGTGGTGTTGTAGCACTGCCCCGACATGGCCATGCCAAGGTGCCGGGAGAATGTTCTCCTTGCTCTCACCACTCTGCAAGCAAAATTCAGGAAACATATTAGCTTCTGCACAGCTCTCAACTCAATCTTCTTTCACCCACTACCCAGGACAAAAAAGGCCTTGATGTCGTCCACTTTGTCTTTATGGAGCCGTGCAACCCAGTTCAATGCCCAGCAAGGTCAGTCTGCAGCTGGGCCCACCCATTTTTTCTGGCACCAAAGGCGCCCCAAATTCTTGTGTCAATCCCTCAAAATTATGCAGTGCCCTCTCGCAAACACCAGAGGCTCCTTTCCCTACAAACAAAAAGTGGTCCAGGTAATGTGACACCCCCTGATTACCACTGGTCTTTGTGAACACCCACTGCAAGAAAGTACTAAACATTTTAAAGAGTGCACAAGAAATCGCACATCCCATTGGCAAGACTTTGTCCACATATATGGTGCCCTTCAACTGCATCCCCAGGAGGGGAAAATCCACTGGATGTATTGGCAGTATACCAAACGCAGATTGGATATTGCATTTTGTCATTTCCACTCCCTGGGTGCATGCCTTTACCAATCAGATGTCATCATCCACTGAGGCATACAGCACCCTTGAGTCTTCTTCTGCATTGAAGACATTAACAGACCCCCCTTCTGGTCATGATAGGTGGTGAATCATCCTGAACTCCTCTGGCTCTTTTCTGGGCACCACCCCCATAGGCGATATCATCAACTCCTCCAAGGGCCAATCTGTGAATGGAACCACAATCCTTCCTTCCTCCACTTCCTTTTCTAATGTTGCTGCTACCACCTGTGGTGATTCTCTGGCTGATTTCAGGTTGTCTGCCTATCTACGCCTCTTCAGACCCTGGTATCCTACCAGGAAGCCCTTGATGAAACCTCACAGTATTCGAAATGCCGCCACCCTGTCAGGATAAATCAAAAGCCACCACCCATGGCGTCGATCCTAACTGGGGTAGGGTCTCTTCGGCCCAGACTGTCCTCTTCCATTCGTAGTCAGCCACTGTTCTTCTAGGGTGGCCAAGCTAAAGCACTGTATGAGCGGGTGCTTTCCCCCATATTTGGAACATTTGTTTTTAAATTTACAAAAGTGCCTGGAACAAAATCCCTTCTTAAAGTTCAAACATGCCCCAGTGGTGCCTTCTGTCTGCTGTAGAGGGACACAGGGTCCCCCTGCCCCAAAACTAGACCCTCCAGCTCCATGCTGAGTGGGCCATGCCTGAAAGGGCCGACACGGCTCTGGCAGGCCACTAGCCGTATGTGTGGATGCCGAGGATTACGTGGAAGACAACCATTGCACCCAGAGCTACTGATCCAGCTCTCCCCAAGGTTTTTCTGGGTTGATGCTGACCCTGGCCCTAAATTCTTCATCATGGCTCAACCAGGCACACCCCCAAAATGCATCTGGGCTTTTCGAATAATGTCCATATACTTCAGTAACGCGGTACAAAAGGGGGTGGTGATGGACGGAGCATCTGAATCAATCAAACACTCACACCCAGTCAAAAGATCTGGGTTTAATCCATCACCGTTCTTTAGCCCACTCTGCCACCCCAGTTCAGACATGGCTATATGCAAATCAGTCTGACCCTGTGCCTCATGGGAACAGTCCAGCCGGAACTGCCAAGCCATGTCTTCCCTGGACCGGAAACAAGCTTCCGAGGACCGGTTTCTGGCATTCCAGCCGTCTTCAGCCCTGTTTGCTTGAATCCAGTGGCAAAGTGAGCAAGGGACTCACGTTTGAGCATTCCCTGCCACACTTATGGTGGCCAAAAGCGGTTCAAAAGGGGGTGGAAATGGACAGAGCATCAGAATCAATCAAACACTCACACTTCAGTCAAGGCCCTAATATGCTACAAAATCCTTTTTTTCCAAAGGAAAATCTGAACTTCCCATATAACTTACTACATAGCATGTTATACAGTAAACTGTGTACTCTGTATGGCAAGTGAAGAGTTTGACAATTATATATGTGCTTCCACTATTGGGATCTGTTATCTCAGTAAGGCTGTTTCTGCAATATTTGCAACACCCTCAAACCAAAATAACAGGTTGGAGTTAAATTAATGTATACTGAGCCTAAATGACTAAGTACCAGTTTGTCTTTCAGGGTGGCATTTTCTCCAAAATGTCATCAATGGTTTGGGGCCTAGCACTTCTCTTAACAACTCGTCTGCTTTTAGCATATTCCGATATTTATTAAGGATTTTCTGACCTCAAATTGCTGAGTTCTGTAAGTTGTAATAGACCGTACCATACTGTTGAATTGATGGGATATGCTTGTTCTATTGCTAAATAAAATCAGTTTGAGTGGTTTGGCATCTATATTCATGACTGCTTCCTGCAAGAAATTTTTAGGGCTCCATTGAGCCTTAGATCTCAATAGCGTCTCATTCCTACACTCCATATAGGTAATTTGAGAGCTGTAATTGCACTTGGCACGTATGAGTTCATATATGGGATAGCAGATCTGAATGAAAGGGTATGGTAGCTCTGTGCATGCAGAATGGAATTTCCCACTGCAGATATTGTAAATAGAATTTTTTTTATCCTGCCTTCTTTAATATGTAGTTTCAGGTTTAGGAAGTGCATTGAGATGCAGCTGTATCGGTGTGTAAATCTTAAATTTAAGTCACTGTTATTAAGTAATGACACAAAAATGTCTGGCATCATTACTTCCCTTTTCCTATAAGGGAAAGGTCAATATACCTCATCAAAGTTACCACATTGTTGGTGTACTTCTACATGATATCCATCCAGACCAAAAATTTACGTAGTTAGAGGCATATCATGTGCCCATTGTAGTACCCTATATTTGCCTGTAATGTTGCGGGTCAAATGTAAAGATGTTCTCAGTTAGTCATGTATGGATTATATCCAGTAGCATATATGTGTCTTAAAGTATATTCAGTTATCTTGCTATCAGAAACTGCCTGTATGCTTTCATTCCATCGTATTGTTTGATGCTAGTATACAATTAATTTTTATCCATGGTTACTACGATATACACCACCTCCCAACAATATTTCGTCAACTAATATGAAGTACTTAGTATTATATAAACACAAAGGTGTGGACTGCACAGAGGGAACGAGAAATAGAATTGTATAGATAGAGGTCTTTTATAAAGGACTGCCCCGGGAAGAGATAATAGTTCTTCTCTGTGGTTTTTGGGTGTCTTGTGGATCCACGGACAACCACCTTATCTTCAGAAAGCTACTCAAGAATTAGTTCTTCCCCACATAAGCACCATACGCAAACATAAATATGCAGCATATCCCTCTGTATATAAGTATTTATTTGTACTATAGATATGTACCTATATATGTGTATTGCTTTGAATAAACATGTAGAAATATTGTTTTTAAAACATAGATAAAATAAAATTTTGAGTATAACAACACTTGAAAACCAGATTTTTTCTAATGCATCTTTAATCTACATATACTTACTCCCTTTATGCATCTATATACCTTCCATGTACTTGGATCTATATATTTATTACTTTTCTCCTAAAAACGCATATTGAATGCACTACCATATTTCTCATACTATATCTCTATCAATATCTTTAATCTACAAATACTTACCCCCTTTATGCATCTATATACTTTACATGTACTTATGGATCTATATATTTATTACTTCTAATTCAGCATATCCAAAAGCACTAACCTATTTCTAACCCGACACCTCTCTCAATATATCTTGTACCTCAACTCTGACTCAACTCAAACCTCTTTCTACTACTCTTTCCAATGCACCACCCTATTTCTCACCTCAACTTATACCTCTATCAACATATCCTCTACATCCACTCTCTCATTCATGCCAACCCCCATACCACTACTATGATCCCCAAAATAACCCTTTATAGACTCTCCCCTACTCTACCCCTCCTTGCATCATCAGACACGCATTTACTATACCGATCCCCAAAAACAAGCCTTTCTAAACTCTTCCTTCTGACCCTTCCCCTCCACATCCCTTTTTAGTCATCCCAAACCTCTGCCTACTGCTATGAACTCCAAAAAAAACCAAGTCTAAATATTTCAATCTTCTATCTCTCTACTATCCATTTTGAATCAAAATAACAGACTAACATGTTCACTTCTCAAATTTCGTATTTCACTGTACTAATTCACCACTAATGCTACTTGCTGAAAAAGCGTGAGAGAGCGCAATTTGAATGAAAAGTATATCTGTACCATATTTTCAAGCATATCGCATAAAGTTAGAAGTTTTAACGTGAAGTTAGCACTTGTAGCGTAAAGTTAGCCGATGTAACCAATGTGATAGGAAATGTACCTGTATTTACACTAGAATGCTTTAGACTTAGAAAGGCCCGTATATATAGGTTGGGCTAATATAGAAATGTGTAGAAATGCTTAAGAACAGTAGAACGTGCTGAATAGATGTACGTATGTAATTATTAAACAGAGAAGAAGGTGAAATGTAAAGTGAAGAATTGTGCAGAACGTATAGCACTGTGTAAGAAACGAGAGCATAACGTTGTATTTATGTAGTATGGATCAGATTATAATCAAATGATTTGTTAATTCGATTATATATATGTGTGTTAAAAGTCATACTGTGTAGAAGAGTTTGTAGGAATGTTAGCATAGTGTGGTCATGTGTGATTTTAACCTAACTGACCAAGGGTTCGCAGGAGTGTAGTCCGCTGTATGTAATTTAGTGGGCTCACAGGAATAGGGGATAGCTTTGATCCGAACTTGCGAGCCAAGAGTCAAAGGTCTTGTTAAATTTAGAGTGACAATGCTGGACGAAGTTTATGGCCTAAATGAGATAAGAGACGCTTGGAATTTGGAGTCTTGTTTTAAGTGACCGTTCATGGGACCAAACGAGGTTATAATCACAACTGTAATGAATAGAGTTCTGATGAGGTGATAGACTTTGCTTTGAAAGTGTCAACTGGAATGTCATGAGGTTACCAGCAAGAAGACGAAGATGGCGCCTGAGAAGCAAGGTCAACTTAACGGACGACGCGAAGAGACGAAGCTATGGAAAGAACTAGAATGAGATCATGTGAATGTGTATGTGGTGGGCGTCAAAGGGGCGTTCCACCTATACTGTGATTGTGTATTTAGGGACAGCACCCCGGGGAGAAGAGCAGCGCAAGAGCTCAGAGCGGATGGCCTGAAGACATAGAGAGCAGAGCGCAAGAGAGCAGTAGGCCGAGGACCCTTAGAGAGCGGATGGGTAGGCAGAAAGGGTACTGCTTCTCGACATAGGTTTCCATCAGAGGCTAAGAGAGTTTGAACTTCTTTGGAAGTCAAACTGCTGACACCTTTTTAGGGAAAGGACTTGCTAGTAGGGATGTCACCTAGCATAGAGTAGGGACAGATTTAACTTGTTTATTCTCTTTTTGTAGATGATGCAACAGAGCCACTTTGTGTCTATGCTATTCAATTTGCTGATTCTGGAATTGATTTTAATCGTTTTCTTTTGTAGACTGAGATTCTTTAGGGAATTTATGTTCCTTTTAGTTCCTGTATACTTGTTGAATCTTATCCTGAGAGGATTGTATATGCAATTGATTCTGATTTTATATTAAACTTTTAAACTTTATCAGTTGTAAGTGGTTCTTCAGAGTTGCGTCAGTCTATGGGGTTGATTTAACTTATGTGGGTTTGCCTTTTACTCAATGACAGATAATAATCGATCCAAACTTAAATGAATGAGATAGGTATCTAAGTAATCAGAAAAGGTATCAAAATCTCATTCCCCGCAGTTGGTAGCAGAGAAAGATGGTTTTCTTCTTGAGGAAGGCAACCTAGGTCAGGTCTAGATTACCCCAAGGTCCCTAGTCATCGACGACCAGAAGAAGAATCCCTGCCGAAGAAGGTGCTGACGGTGCGAGAGAAAAAGCAGCAGAGTCGGTCGAGAGTGAGTATAAGGGTCATGCGTTGCCAGATTGCGGTGTTTTATGTTGTACCTGTGTTGTAATGTCAAGCGGAGTTGAATGCCTGTAGTGTGATTGAGGGAAGGTTGTGAGCGCGCGCAACCGGATAAAATCTTAAGTCCAGAGAAGGGCTTAAGTGGTTCGGGTGTATCGAACACCCAGAGTAATTGTCTACCATTGTAAAGGGGGTCATGAGGTACCATTGATCGCCCGCAGGACCGTTGATAGGGGGAGTGTAAGAGTGAGTGTATGAGTAACGGACGCTGGTCGTACGTTTACTGTGTGTAAGTAACCTATCAGTTAAGGCGAGCGTCCGAAGTGAGAGGAAGACGTTTCGTCAGTTGACGTTTCGTTAGACTGTGGACGTACAGTCAAGAAAAGTGATCGCTTGGACGGAAGTAGTCATTTTTCGGTGTATGAATGAGACGCATGCAAGACCGCGAGGCAAGCTGAGAAAGGAGGGGAACTGCTGCAAAGGGGACGAGTGACGTCAGCGTAGAGCCGCGCTGGGATTGGCGGGTTGGTGTAGAACCGCGCTGGGATAGGCTGGTCAGCGAGAGCCGCGCAGGGATTGGTGGTTTGTCATCGGGAAGTAAATAAGGAAGGGTAATTAAGGAAAATCGTAGATTCTTGAAAATGAAGTGTTTTAAACGTTTAAGGGCGATCTTTAAGAGAGATAGAGGAAACTTGTATGCAGGGGAAGAAGCCCCACCGGAAGGCACACCAGCTTATTATATGGCTGTGAATGTAGGGTTACACTCAATACTATGGATCTCCGAGTGGAGTAAGCTAACAGAAGGAAATGAGGAACTGACGTTCCCGAGATACGGGACGTTTAGGGTAGAAGCATTGAACCAACTGAAAGCGGTAATGCTCGCAATGAGACCTCTACCGAGGCCAACACAATTCGAAGCCCTTAATGCATGGTTCAGAGCGGCACACGATAAGAGCTTGAATAGGCGCCAAGAAAGAGTGAGACGATCGGTAAAAGCAGTGCAGGATGCTAAATGGGACGATGAAGCTAAAAAGTGGAGGGTGCAAAAGATAGAAGCAGACAAACTGTACCCAATGCTAGAGGCTACGGGAGAAAAGAAACCTCTAGAAGAAGATGAGGATAGCGAGCCGGATGAGGATCTGATAGAGAGGCTATTAATGGATAGACCACCTCCGTACAACAGAGAAGCCAAAAGTCCCGAATTACAGCAGGGGGACGGGGCTAGGTGGGGGGAATATAAATCGCTCCCCACATCAGAGTGGGACCCCAAGAAAGGTGAGGAAGTACCTCAATCTAGTCCCGTACAGAGAGTAGTAGGAAGATTCGTGGTCCAGAAGGTGCCAGAAACGGAGCGTGCAAGGTCGTATCAATTGCCCGATGCTTTTCAAGTACCTGTTACCATAGGTCCTATAGTGTCAATCTACAACCCAGAGGGAGCTCAGCAGGAGGAACAGGCACGGTGGGACAGGGAAAGGGCAGAGATGGAAAGTAGGAATAATACGATCAATTCCCAAAAGCAGTTGCTAGGACCAAGGAGTCGGAGTACCCCATTGGATCCAGTAACGGGTCCCTGGATAGAACAGGGGGGTCAGAGAGGACATATGGATTTGAGGGGACCGAAACCAAAATCCTTTAAGGAATTAAGGGAATACTTGAAAGAATGGGATGCTGCCGTAGAGACTCAGAATAAAAGAATAGAAACAGAAACAGAATGGAGAGATCAGGATAACAGGATCCTCTCTCACTGCGGAGCTGGCGAAAGCAGTCCGGAGTGGGAGGGAGGGAGTCAAGGAAGCAAAGGAGATACTTGCCATACCACCAGTGGCAATAGACAAATGTGTGAAGACAAGAGTACAGGGTGTGGGGGAGTGCCTCGCCTCATCCTTAGTGAGGGAGAACGAAAGACGCAGGAGTACCGAGATAGTTTCAGGTGCACTCACCATGCCCCGGGCGAAAATGTGCGACATTGGAGTCACGAGAATATAGGGAGTCGCGAAGGGTCTCGCCATACATCCGGTGATCACGGACGAGATCGCGGGAACATGGAGGGCCGTGAAGGACCTTATCGTTTATTGAGCGACACCAGACATCAAGGGAGTTGCAGTGATATAGAACAGAACGGAGGATCCTATCTCGCATCTAAAGAGACAGAACCGAAAAGACAGGATGCAGTGATGGGGAATAGATCATTGTTCCACCATACCCCAAGGGAAGATGGGAAAGCTTGGGATCTAGAGAGGTGGGAACAAAGAGAAGCAAGAAGGACGCCTCATAACTCGCCTGTGCCCAGACGTAGGACTCGTAGTGGGGGTGAGAGGGATGTAAACAAACAACCTAGGAATGAGGTACTAAGAGCTGAGATAAAAGCAAAACGGCTCGACGTAATGAGTTTAAAATCAGATTTGAATGAAATAATAGACGGCACATTGCCAATGGAAAGGATAGAGCTGTACGAACCGGATGAAATACTGTTTATGTCTAAGGATGTTACTCGGAAAGCGAGGTCAGTTCATGAAAATTTATCTAATTTGGCAAACAGATATATGATAGACCTGTCACGAACTAAAGCTTTACAGGGTAACCATAGGCTAAATTGCACGGATCAGGATCTAGATGAGCGTAGGACAATTGGGCTGAAAATACACATAAAGGAACTGATCCTGAGTATCAGATTGTGGAGGAATTTGGATAAATGGGAGGAAAGATGGTCCAAGAGGGGATCAGTCAGAAGGAGTACACTTACGAGGTCCCCAGATGGAGAGCTAATGCGAATGGAAGCTTTCCCTTTGCGAGAAATCGCGAACGGAAGCTACGTGCATGTGCCCTGGAGTAGGGGGGATTTAGCGGCATTTACCAATTCCTTTCCAAAGCTAAGGGAGAATCCCGTCGAGTGGTACAAACAGGTAGAGAGGTTCGTGAAGATCTCTAAGGTGCTGTGGGTCGACTTGAACACCCTGTTTGATATTGTAGTACCCGGAGATTTGTGGACGGCATGTAAGCTTAGTATCGAATGGCCCACTTGTGAACCCGAGAGGGATCCCCGGACAAATGGACCATCAGAGAGAGTAATGGAAAAGTATGAGAGGGTAATGGCATGGTTAAAAGAGAAGGTGCCGTTGCAGGACATAGACTGGGTTAAGATAGATCGAACCACTCAGGAACCTAAAGAGACCGTTCACGAGTTCTATGAGAGATTGCTGAAAGCATTCAAACAGTACAGTGGATTGGATGTGATGGACCCCAAAGACATAGGACAGTTTGTGTCGAAGTTTGTCCTGGGATTGAGACCGGACATAAGCCTGATGATTCAACAGCATTTGATCTGTTGGCAAAACAAACCTTTAGATGAGATTCTGAGGTATGCGAGGTACTGTAGCGATGAAATAGATTCGAAAGCAAAGAAACTTAAGGAGAAGCTGATGCTGGTGCAGATGCAATCAGCTGGAAAGGGTGGACAGCGGCAACAGGGAACAGGGACCCTAGGGAAGAAACAGAATAATCAAAGCAGAGATGAGGAGGAAAGACCGAGACCGAGGATAGATATCGCGACACTGAAAAAGACAACGAGGTGCCATCAGTGTAACGAGGTAGGACATTGGAGACGCGAGTGTCCTTATAATGTCGAGACGGGGGAATTAGAACAGGAGGAGGATGAGGTTCAGAACAGCCTGGTAAAGGGAACAGTGATCCCAAAGGGAAAGTTTGTCAAAGGGGGGACTCAGACTCCTCGAGCTCAGTTCCCTCAACCGCCTCGCATTGCTAATGGAGGGAAAACCTATAGACAACTGCCACTGTTCGTAGGAGGAGAAGAATGCTATTATGTTGATCCCCTTACGGGACAACGAGTGAACAGGGATGAAGACTGTACTCTAGGAGCAGCCCTGGAGGTAGACCAGAGAGGACCATACGTGGAAGCTGAAGTAGCTGGATGTCCTACGACCTTTTTGGTGGATACGAGGGCCACTCGATCCACTTTGAGATCGGCGGTAGTCCCAGGTCTGCCAATGTCGGGAGAAACGATCCAGGTGGTAGGAGTCGCAAATAGAAGAATGACCAATCCTCTGACAGAACCAGTGTCAGTGAAGATAGGGAATTACAGTGATGAACATCAGTTTTTGATTTGTGATTCTAGCCCTGTGTGTCTGCTAGGAAGAGATCTGTTGTGTAAACTAAACTGCACCATATATTGCATACCTGAAGGAGTAGAAGTGCAGACTAACGATGATGATGCCGACTTTAAGGTTGTAAACTCGCAGGGATGCGTGGAACTATATCCTACCCTAACCGTGGAGGAGCTTCCACAGGATTTGAAGGAGACAGTGTCAGCTGAGGTGTGGGATTTTACTGGAGAAGAAATAGGACTGATCAAAGGAGTAGAACCGGTAAAGATCATGGTAAAGCCCAATGCCGAGTATCCAAGAACACCACAATATAAGTTGACACCGGAGACGATTGCAGGAATAAAGCCTGTGATCGAATCCATGATTAAACAGGGAATACTGAAGGAGATCGTGGGAAGTCCATGTAACTCCCCGATTATGGGTTTGCAGAAGCCTAGTGGAAAATACAGAATAGTGCAGGACCTTCGAAAGATTAATAATATTGTTGTTTCATGTTGTCCAGTGGTACCGAATCCATCAGTAATATTGTTTCAGATACCGTTCCAAGCTGAATGGTTCACAGTGATAGATCTGTGCCAGGCTTTCTTTTCGATTCCTTTAGATGAGGAGAGCCAGTATCTGTTCGCTTTTAAGCTGGAAAATCGCGTTTTAACATGGTGTCGTATTCCCCAGGGGTATACAGAAAGCCCATCGATTTTTAACCAGCTGCTGAAGAAAAATCTTGAAAGTCTAGTACTGCCCATGAACTCGGTTCTGGTCCAGTACATAGACGACCTACTTGTGGCGTCAGAAACTGAGGAAGCTTGCAAAACAGACACCATCACCTTATTAAATCACTTGGCCGAGAACGGACACAAGGTGTCTCCAAGTAAATTGCAGTATTGTCTGACCGAAGTACAATACTTGGGCCATAGGATTGAAAAGGGAAAACGGAAGGTGTCTCCAGACAGAATAGAGGCGATCATGAAAATGAATGCGCCTAAAACACAAAGAGAAGTCAGGATGTTTCTAGGCATGGTTGGTTATTGTCGGCAGTGGATAGCCAACTTTTCACTGAAGGCAAAACCTTTACTAAAACTGACGCACAAGGGGGTGAGTGATCCGGTACCATGGGACAAAGATTGTTTGATGGCATTTTTGCAGCTGAGGGAGGACTTGTGTCGTGCCCCGGCTTTGGGAATGCCTGACTATGAGAAACCATTCTTGCTTTACTGCTGTGAAAGGGAAGGTTGCGCTTTAGCAGTTTTGGCCCAGATACACGGAAATGCCCGTAGACCAGTTGCATATTTTTCGGCTACCTTAGATCCAGTAGCCGCAGCGTTGCCCGGATGTCTCAAATCCGTTGCTGCAACGGGTGTCAGCATTGAAAGGTGTGAAAATGTGGTTATGGGACATCAGTTAGTGGTGTACGTACCGCATTCTGTGGAATTGTTAATGACCAGGACCAAGACTCAGCATCTGACGAATAGCAGGCTCACACGCTACGAGCAAGTCATATTGGCTGCTGAGAATGTGACCCTGAAGAGATGCTCTGTTTTGAATCCTGCTACTTTGATGCCACTTCCAAATGATATTGATGATGAAATTTGTACAGATCATGACTGCCTTGATGTGACTGAACTATGCACCAAACCGAGACCAGATATCGTAGATGAGCCATTGACTGACCCCGATGAGATTTTCTTTGTTGATGGTTCATGCGTAAGAGACGATATCGGTCAGCTGAGAGCAGCATATGCAGTCTGTACAATTACCGGAGTAGTGGAAGCCGCTTGCCTGGAAGGAGTACATTCCGCTCAGGTAGCTGAAATCATTGCTTTGACCCGTGCCTGTTTGGCAGGCAACAAAATTCGAGTCACCATATACACCGATAGCCAGTATGGTTTCGGGGTAGTTCATGACTATGGGCAGTTGTGGTCTCAAAGAGGTTACATGACCTCCTCGGGTTCTCCTATTAGGAATGGAGAATTCGTGAGATTATTGTTAGAAGCATTACAAGGTCCAACAGCTATTGCGGTTGTCAAATGTGCCGCGCACACAAAAAATACAGATTTTGTGTCGCAAGGAAACCGATATGCAGATGAAGTCGCACGTTACTGTGCGGAACAGGGGTATTCTCACACCAATGTAGAAGTGGGGGGAATACAAGAAAGAACTGATTTGACTATGTTGTTAGACACTGTAGATATGTGGGATGAATTGAAGTGTGTTCAGGAAAATGCACCAGATGTGGAGAAAAAAGCATTGGAAACAGCTGGATGTACCAAAAGTGAAATGAATTTTTGGATTTCTGCAGATGGAGAGCAGTTTTACCAAATGAACTCGTTAGTCCAATGGCAAGGAGATTGTATGGACCAGCACACATAGGTAGAGATGCCATGGTGAGAGTCTTCAGACAAACGTGGTATAATCCGAAGTTTAGAGTAGCGGCAGAAGCAGTATGTCAGCGTTGTGCGATCTGTCAGCAACTAAACGTAGGAAAAAGAACACCAGTCACATTGAGTCACATAGGGAGGTCTGGGGGGCCTTTCAATAGGATGCAGCTGGATTTTATTGAAATGCCCAAGTGCAATCGACTCAGATACGTCTTAGTGATTGTCTGTATATTTTCCAGATGGGTTGAAGCTTACCCTACACGTAGGTGCGATACACTTACAGTAGCAAAATTGTTGCTTAGAGAGTTAATACCGAGGTTTGGGGTGCCAGCCTCTTTGGAATCAGACAGAGGAACTCATTTCAACAGTGAAATAGTGAAGATGCTATGTTCAGCCTTGAGCATAGACCAGAAGCTCCATTGTAGTTATCGACCAGAAGCCTCGGGGATTGTAGAGCAAATCAACAGCACAATAAAGTCCAGACTTGCCAAAGTTTGTTCATCGACATCCCTGAGTTGGCCTGATGCACTTCCATTGGTTCTTATGAGCATACGTAGCACACCAGATAGAAGGACAGGTCTCTCTCCACATGAGGTGCTAATGGGGAGAGCTATGAGACTGCCATCGGTTCCGACTGCAGCATTGTTGAACATCACAGACAATTTGATCTTGGACTACTGCAAGGGACTATCTGATGCCATTCATTCTGTGTCCCTCCAGGTCCAGGCTGCAGAGGTTCCATCAGCTCAAGATCTGTGCCATGACCTGTGTCCAGGGGACTGGGTCCTGGTGAAGAAGCATGTCAGGAAGAACTGTCTAGACGTGCGCTGGCGTGGACCATTCCAGATCATACTAGTTACAAACACTGCAGTAAAGTGTGGAGGCTTGCCCAACTGGATACACGCCTCACACACCCGAAGAGTTCCAGCACCTCTGGAAGAAACAGCTCCTCTCTCGGATGAAAATCCAGCAGAAAGCGGAGAAGAAACAGAGAGGGAAAGTCAAGCTGTAGAGGTGATTGAAGAGGCTGAGCCTGTGTCGGAACAGGCTGATGACGGTCAAGACACCAGTAAGACCGAAGCTGTCTCAGAAGAGGAAAGTAGCTGGGAGTTCGAGTCAGACACCGAACAAGCTATAAGTGATCAAGAGACGAGTCCAAAAACAAGGAGCAGGAGGACAAGGAATGGAGAAGCTAGTTGGCCGGGAAGAAGGAGAAGGTCAACCTTGAGAGCAGATCCAGAGAGCACCCTTGTCCCGATCTCAGAAGATTCGGATCTAGACGAAGAAGCTACGGATTCAGGTTCTGAGAGTCCGAGAAGATCAAGGAGGGTACGTGTGCCCTGCAGAAGATACGCCATCCCAGAGTGGACTTATCTAGCAGATGTCTTGGGGACAGAGATCTGGGAGAGTGAGAGAAGTGCAGGTGACCAATCTCGATCCAATTGTGACAGTGGAGATATGGATGTTGACGCCTGACATCGAGACTGAGGGGTTACTGACTTTCACACTTCCCATTCCCCTTTACCTAAGTTGGATCAAAGACCTAGTGCTAAATCGATTAGAGTTTCCAACTTTTGGTCATCAAATACCAGCACAAGAAGAAAAAGTCATTCGTTTGGAACTATTGGAATATGTTATTAGAGCTGCAGGTATGAGAATCATTGTAGAGGCATAAAGACTTTTGTGTTTAAGCTATAAAGAAGAAGATAACCTAGCGCCGAGTGGAAAGAAGAATAAAATTAGGGTTTACATTTAGAGGACGGAGAAGGGTTAGGGTTGTCTATTGCTGAAGATAAAAAGACATTGTTGTGAAAAAGAGACTTTTGTTGGTTAAAAGAGCTTTACAGACTGAGAAATCAAATAAAGCAAACAAAGATCTAAAGAAGAAAACTTTTCCACGAGAAAGACATATTACATTGTTTGATAACATGGAGAATGGCAACCCAAACCGAAAAGCCAAATGCATAATAGGTACACTAATAGCAGTAGTAATTTTTCTCATTATTACAGTAGTTACCATATCATACATAGTAGGACATACAAGCGTAAAGGAGACAACAGATGTAAAGCCTGTAACGACTTTGAAACCTGCTCTTGTTGGGAAGAAGGAGGAGAGCAATGTAATCCGTGAAAAGGCGTTATTGGCAGAGGAAGCTCGTAGGTTACACGTAGACGAGTCGCAGGGAAATTTTAGATCAAACGCATATGCCAAATTATTGTATGAGTATATCGATGCCATGGAGGCCAAAGATTGTTATGTTTGTATGCAATTGCCGGCTTCTGTAGATGAAGGCATCAGATATCATCATCTCCCACTGACATATGGGATAACATGTAGTTTACTGCTCAGTATATTTTATGGTAGAGAAGGGTTTGAGTACTACTTTTCAAATTATGATTCGGTACTGCCTGAAGTCCCGAATTATAAACAAATGAATAAGTGGGACTACTATAAAAAGGAAGATAGATTGGCAAAATTCTTTCTTCCCTGGGATACATTAGATACTTCATATGCACGCAGAAATAATCTGACTTGCAAGGTGTCAGAGATAGAGAAGAAATTCATTGGACAAGTAGATGACAGATACAGGAGGCAGAAGATTCTAAAAATGTCAGGACAGTGGAAAACAGATTGGACCGAAGAAGAAAAAGCACACAAGAAGAAGGGTAGTAATGGTCCAATAGCTTTGGATAGAACGCAGAAAGGAAAGTTATGTTTAACTCGAAGCAAGACATATTATGAGAGTGTATTTGTAGGTGAAGTTAATTGCGAACATGCTTTCAGGTTAGAGTATTATACGAAAGATTTTATGAAAGAGATGCAAGCGATTCCTAATGTATATTTTGTATGTGGAAGAAATGCCTATGTAAAATTGCCTGACAATTGGTATGGTTCGTGTTATTTGGCAATTGTCTTCCCCAAAATATATCATGCAAAGGATTTAGAGATCATAGAAGGAAAGGCTTCGATAAGACCGAAAAGGGAAATAGGAGATGCTGAAGTAGTTGGAGACATATTTGGAGCAATATTTCCTATTTTAGGTTTGATACTTAACGATGTTAAGATCAGGAGACTAGCTACAGTTGTGGATAGATTATCTGCAAGTACTGCAAGGTCATTGATGCTAGTGGAAGGAGAGATGCAGTCGATTAGAGCAATAGTTCTTCAGAACCGTCTTGCTTTAGATGTTCTGCTAGCAAAAGAGGGCGGAGTCTGAAAGGCTCTGAAGGTCCAGGAATGTTGTACTTACATTCCAGATAATTCAAAACCACTTGAGAAAGTTATACAGAACATTACAGAGATACATCAAGAAATCGAAGATTTAACAAAAGTAAATGTTTGGGAAAAAGTAGGTCATGGAATGGGAAAAGTTGGAGATTGGTTTGCCAATCTAGGTAAAAGTGTTGTGTGGTATATATTGAAACCTATCTTAATAATATTGATTTGCATAATTACATTGTTGGGGTTAGTGAAACTGTACAAATGGTATAGGACGAACTGGTTACAAAGGTCCATGAGAGAGCAAGAAAGGAGATTAGCTGCTTTACAAGATCAGCAGTATAAAAGTTTGAGAGCTCTCGAGACGATAAAAAAAGGGAATCTTGTAACTAGTTCTGTGTAAGGTGTCATTCAAATTGAGGTGTTGGTGATGACCCCTAGAGGTCATCAAAGGGGGGAACTGAGAGAGCGCAATTTGAATGAAAAGTATATCTGTACCATATTTTCAAGCATATCGCATAAAGTTAGAAGTTGTAACGTGAAGTTAGCACTTGTAGCGTAAAGTTAGCCGATGTAACCAATGTAATAGGAAATGTACCTGTATTTACACTAGAATGCTTTAGACTTAGAAAGGCCCGTATATATAGGTTGGGCTAATATAGAAATGTGTAGAAATGCTTAAGAACAGTAGAACGTGCTGAATAGATGTACGTATGTAATTATTAAACAGAGAAGAAGGTGAAATGTAAAGTGAAGAATTGTGCAGAACGTATAGCACTGTGTAAGAAACGAGAGCATAACGTTGTATTTATGTAGTATGGATCAGATTATAATCAAATGATTTGTTAATTCGATTATATATATGTGTGTTAAAAGTCATACTGTGTAGAAGAGTTTGTAGGAATGTTAGCATAGTGTGGTCATGTGTGATTTTAACCTAACTGACCAAGGGTTCGCAGGAGTGTAGTCCGCTGTATGTAATTTAGTGGGCTCACAGGAATAGGGGATAGCTTTGATCCGAACTTGCGAGCCAAGAGTCAAAGGTCTTGTTAAATTTAGAGTGACAATGCTGGACGAAGTTTATGGCCTAAATGAGATAAGAGACGCTTGGAATTTGGAGTCTTGTTTTAAGTGACCGTTCATGGGACCAAACGAGGTTATAATCACAACTGTAATGAATAGAGTTCTGATGAGGTGATAGACTTTGCTTTGAAAGTGTCAACTGGAATGTCATGAGGTTACCAGCAAGAAGACGAAGATGGCGCCTGAGAAGCAAGGTCAACTTAACGGACGACGCGAAGAGACGAAGCTATGGAAAGAACTAGAATGAGATCATGTGAATGTGTATGTGGTGGGCGTCAAAGGGGCGTTCCACCTATACTGTGATTGTGTATTTAGGGACAGCACCCCGGGGAGAAGAGCAGCGCAAAAGCTCAGAGCGGATGGCCTGAAGACATAGAGAGCAGAGCGCAAGAGAGCAGTAGGCCGAGGACCCTTAGAGAGCGGATGGGTAGGCAGAAAGGGTACTGCTTCTCGACATAGGTTTCCATAAGAGGCTGAGAGAGTTTGAACTTCTTTGGAAGTCAAACTGCTGACACCTTTTTAGGGAAAGGACTTGCTAGTAGGGATGTCACCTAGCATAGAGTAGGGACAGATTTAACTTGTTTATTCTCTTTTTGTAGATGATGCAACAGAGCCACTTTGTGTCTATGCTATTCAATTTGCTGATTCTGGAATTGATTTTAATCGTTTTCTTTTGTAGACTGAGATTCTTTAGGGAATTTATGTTCCTTTTAGTTCCTGTATACTTGTTGAATCTTATCCTGAGAGGATTGTATATGCAATTGATTCTGATTTTATATTAAACTTTTAAACTTTATCAGTTGTAAGTGGTTCTTCAGAGTTGCGTCAGTCTATGGGGTTGATTTAACTTATGTGGGTTTGCCTTTTACTCAATGACAGATAATAATCGATCCAAAATTAAATGAATGAGATAGGTATCTAAGTAATCTGAAAAGGTATCAAAATCTCATTTCCCGCAAGCGCTTCAACACCTCTTCAGGGATAGAAAGCACTATATAAATGCACACCTTTTTCCCTCTTCTATCCCTCCAGTACTCTTCTCTATCCATAACTGAATAACATATCCACTACTCAAATTACTTTCATATTTCACCATACTAATTTTCAACACTAATCCTCTGTGGGTTCCGGATTGCTACTCGCCAAAAAAGAGCTTCAACAACCCATCAGGGGTAACAAGCTGTATATAAATGCAAACCTTTTTCCCTCGTCTATCCCTCCCCTACCCTTCTCAAACCAACATATCCACCACTCAAACTACTATCATATGTCACTATACTAATTCACCACTAATCCTTTATGGATTCCAGAGTAGTCTACTACTCTCCAAAAAAGCGCTTTAACACCCCATCATGGGTAACAAGCACTATATAAATGCAAAACTTATTTCCTTCGTCTGTCCTTCTGCTAACCTTCTGAATCCAAATAACTGACTAACCTATCCACCACTCAAAACTACTTTCATATTTTACTATACTAATTGAACACTGATCCTTTATGGGTACCGGAGTAGCATGCTACTCACCGAAAAAGCTATTTGATGCCTCATCAGGGGAAATAAGCACTATATAAATGAGATTACAATACAGTACAATCTTAGGTAACAGGTATAAAATAGGTGTTACTGGTGTCCAATGTTTTAAGAAACAAAATACAATCCATTCTTACAACTGCTTTTTCTTTAAATCCATTCATTTTTTTCAGATACCTTATCTTAAGATCAACATAATATTCCTTTTTGATCTTAACACAATATAAGCTGTCACTATACTGTCTGAGTCATTCATCCATGTAATCCTCTCATGTGAAGATGAAAACATTGCCAACCTTTTTAGAGCGTTTGATAACAATACTGTCATCCTCCCAAATAGCCCTAATGCCATCTCGCTGGGATTGTGTAAGGTTGTGCAATCTGTAGCATTTTTTATTCTAAGCCTTTATAAGTCAGGATTCATCAGATCACAAAAGACATCAGTATTGTCCATATCTGTCTGTGGCACATATTGTGATTTAGGTTTAAAAGGTGTGCTAGCTGATTCATCAATATTGTCTCCATATTACAAAGGATCTGATAGGTTTACATTATTTGTTTCCAAATAATATAGCATACTTAAAAATTAAATATCCAAATTATTACGTTTGAAGTCTTCACTATCATTATTTTCTACATGTAAATTTTTTATCAGATTTCAGTTTTTGTACCTTGTGGAGTTTACGTTTCCTCACAAATTTAAACACATCAATGCGACTTTCAGGATAGTCTAATCTCTTTTCATGGCCAAAGGATAATCCCCAAAATGCTACTTGTTCTTCATGTTCGGTCAGACTCCATCTTGACAACTTCATCACAATTGGTGTCTCAGCCAGCGGGACCATGATTTCTTTCGGGATGGCCTCGCATTCCCATAGAGATTGTTCCTTCTCTTCTGTCATTCCCTGTATTTCTGATACCTGCTTCTTCCATTGCTCCTCTTTCTCTTTTTAGGTTGTACCTTCCCTGAGTCTCCAGGATTTGAAGTAAAGTCCTATTCTTAATAAAACAATGATCGTATTCTTGTCTTTCATTCCTTCTTCTTTGTCCATAGCATTCATTTCAGGACTATTGAAGAGATTTATATCAATCATGAAAGGACACTTTCTGGATCAAGATCTAGCTCTCTGCCAAATGTGGTGTCATTCTGTTCAGCCGTTTTGGCTGTAGCTGTGACTAAAGTGCCACAGCAAAATTGCACAGAGTTAAACGCGTTTTGGGACACTCACCTTTTTCTCGGACCTCACTTCAAAGATCATCCCAATAGGGAGGGGGATAGGTAGATGAAGCTTTTTTTGGAAAGTTTTGTGAAGATTCGTCAATTGGCTGCAAAGTCATTAAGTCATTAGCAATCCAAAAAATCAATTTCCAAAGGAAACCTGGTAAGTAATTTCCAAACTAAAACTACACAGGGGAAACCACGACTGTGTGTGTGCGTGTGTGTGTATATATATACATATATATATATATATATATATATATATATATATATATATATATATATATATATATATATATATATATATATATATATATATATATATATATATATTCACAGAAAAAAACATAGGTTTCACACATGTTCTAGTTAAAAATTAACATTTAAAAAAACCTTAAAAATTCACTGATAAACCATAGGTTTCACACATGTTATAGTTAAATTCACCTTTAGATATAAATATATAAAACATATTTATTTTTCAGACAGACACACATTCAGTGGACGATGTCATCAGTGATGTCATCAGTGATGTCATTTGAGAAGTCATCAGTGATGTCATCAGTGATGTCACTGACCATGTCATGAGTGATGTAATATGTGACGTCCTCAGCAGTGCTTTGCGGGCGCGCG
Source organism: Lissotriton vulgaris (assembly GCF_964263255.1). NCBI lineage: Eukaryota > Metazoa > Chordata > Amphibia > Caudata > Salamandridae > Lissotriton > Lissotriton vulgaris. The sequence continues at coordinate 937,268,801 of NC_141689.1, read as the reverse complement.
AGTTATAGTTAACTATAATGGGGGAATTTCAATGGTTTTGTATGAGTGAAATGTCCAGTTAACTATAACATGTGGAAACCTATGGTTTTTCAGTGAATTTCCAAGGTTTTTTAAATTCAAATTTTTAACTATAACGTGTGGAAAACCTATGGTTTTTTCAATGTATTTCTAAGGTTCTTTAAATGCTAATTTTTAACTATAACGCGGGTGAAACCTATGGTTTTTTGTGTGAATTCCTAAGGTTTTTTAAATGCTAATTTTTAACTATAACGTGGCTGAAACCTATGTTTTTTTCAGTGAATTTCCAAGGTTTTGTAAATGATAATTTTTAAATGTATTAATTGTTATATTTTTTATACTGATTTACTACATTAGTTGAAATTATTTGTTTTTAGATATTTTATTTTTAAATTACATTACATATTTTTATATAAATTGAAAAATAAATGTTTTGAAAAATATTGAACTTTTAATATATATTTTTTTAATATTTTTTGAATTTATATATATTTTATATAGCAGGCAATGATATCCTAAGGAAGAAAATTTAAGTTACTGGTAAGTACAGTTACATTTACTTTTCAGGAACAGTAGTGAGCTGAAAGATGCAGCACTGAGGTCTCTCCTGATAACAGGTAAGTAAATCGGAATTCGTAGTTCGGCTGCTTTTTGAGGAATTTTTTAAAGTTCCAAAACTCCACACTTAGAAAATTTTCAAATGAAACATGTCAATGTTACCCTATGGAAGGAAATTCAAGTTACTGTTACTACGATTAGAATTACTTTTCAGGATCAGTAGTGGGCTAAAAGATGCAGCAAAGAGGTGTCTCCTGATAGCAGGTGTGTAAATCAGAATTCGTACTTCGGCTGATTTTAGAGGAATTATTTAAACTTCCAAAACTCCACACTTAGAAACATTTTCATGTGAAACAGGTCAATGTTTGCCTATGGAAGGAAATTCAAGTTACTGTAAGTATGGTCAATCCTGGGCTCAACGATGCAGCACTGACGTCTCTCGTGATAACAGGTGAGTAAATCGGAATTCGTACTTCGGCTGATTTTAGAGGAATATTTCGCTCAATAGTGAAGGAAGGGGGCGGGGCCTGAGGAGACATGTGTGCAAACACGCTCTGTGGTGCGTTTTAGGTTGGGGAATATATTCCTCTTCAATCCTGAGGTCACCTATGAACCAACTAGCCCATCAGGTACCTCCAGTTTGCGCCAGGGAGCTGTGTTGCAGAAAGGTGTTCAGAGGGAACGCCCCCTTTTTACAACACTCTGCAACGCAGCTCCGTGGCACTTACTAGAGGTACCCGTTGGACTAGTTGGCCCCAAGGGGACCTTTGGATTGAAGAGGAACATATTCCCCAAGCTAAAACACGCCACAGGGCATGTTTGCACACATGTCACCTCAAGCCCCGCCTCCTACCTTCACCACTGTGCAAACATGCCCCGTAACGCGTTCTAAGTTGGGGGATTACGTCCCCTTGCATACTGGGGGTCTCTGGGGGCCAACTAGCACACCAGGAACCTCCAGTATGTGCCAGGGGGCTGAGTTGCAGAGAGGTGTAAAAAGGGGCGTGGCCTCATTACACCTCTCAGCAATGCAGCCCCCTGACGCATTTGCAGAGGGGGAACTAATTCCCCTTGCATACTGGGGGTCCCTGGGGGCCAACTAGCCGACCAGGAACCTCCAGTGTGCGCCAGGGGGCTGTGTTGCAGAGAGGTGTAAAGAGGTCATGCCCCTTTTTAGGTTTTGCCTCGCCAAAAAGATGCGCTCTGCGCATCTTTTTCGGCGCAGGCGAAAACCTGATGAGAATTGTAGTGTGCTTTGGCTCGGCCCTCGTCATTCATTGGCTGGCTCCGTAAATGGAGCCTTGCCATTGGATGAGGGGCCTGTCCGTCAATGCCGGACCAGACACGGGGGCGTTCCCGATATTCTTTGGCTTTTGCCGACGTCACGCGACGCCGGGAACGCCCCCGAGTCTGGTTCGGCATTGCCGGCACTTCTGCGTCTCTCAAGAAGTATGGCGGCGCCCGCGGGGCTCCCGTGGCCTGGAGGGAACCCCGGGAGATGTGGAGGACGTTGCCGGTCTCCCATGCCGAAGAGGGAGACCGGAGAAGTGCCGCCGTCGCAAGGTGCAGGTGAGTCGATTTTTTTTTTTTCCCCTCCTCTCTTCCCCTGCCTTCCTGCCCCAACCTCTCTCCCCCTGTCTCCTACCTTCACTCGTCGCTACGGGCCGCCGCTTAAGCGAGGTCGCTGCCGCCTTGCAATCTCCACGAGGCAGGACGCTGTCGTCTCCGATGGGCTCCGCTGCCTGCTTTCAGCCCCCGCCGGATCTCAAAGCGGGCGTCAAGGGCAGCAACGGCACAGGGGAGCTCTCCGGCTGGCTCATGGAATGCTCTGCTGCTGGCTCATGGAATGCTCTGCTGCTGGCTCATGGAATGCCGTGCTACTAGCTTATGGAATGCCAGGCTGTGCTTCTGGCTCATGGAATGTCGTGCTCTGCAGCTGGCTCGTGGAATGCCGTGCTGGTCAGCCAGCTCTTTCAGTGGTTGAGTGTGATGTACTGACTGCTGGTCCCTGCCTCTGGAAGAGATATTGAGAGCAGCACATGCCCGCTCTACACCTTCTAATCTGCCTCCCGTTTGAGTGAAGGCGACAGGTTGCCACTTCTGAAATATGACCTCGAGTTTCTTTTACCCCACTCCTAGGAAGGCTGACATGTTTTGATTTGGCTTATTGAAAGCATTATAGGGATTTCCAGCTGGCTGTGGGCCAGGATGTCACACTTCACTAGCAGAGAGCTTCACTTTAAAGAGGGCGTGCGAGCCGCCGCGGTGCTTCTTTTTCGGGCTCTCATCCAAGCCAGTGGGTGTTTTGTTTTTTCAGTGCTAACAGCACCGTGACGCTGCTCAGAAGAGGTAGGCGAGAGACGGCCTGTGGCCCATCTCTCCTTATGTCTAGTAACCCTACTATGCTGTGTGTCTTGTACACGATGCATGATTGCAAGGGTGGGATAGGCAGCTTTGTAAAGGCATTTTCGGTGGCCATGTCCTGAGTTTGATCCGACCATAGCGTAGAGAAAAAAGCAGTTCTCTTTCCACAGTCTGGTATCTCTAACAATCGCCAACTAAAGGCATTCAAGAATGTTACTTTGTTTGCTGATGTTATGAGATGTAAAATGGCTTCATTTAGTTTCTTTACTTTACGAGTTTATTGAAGGAATGGCCCTTTTAATTCCCTTGGAAAGGTATGCAAATGTCTTGTGCATATTATTGTATCCACGTGGAGCTATAATATTACTTGGATTGCCTCTTGGTAAGCTTCCTCTCAGAATATCGTGAATGTAGGGTTGCCGGATGGCTCCATCTTTGCAGGTCACCTTTATTACCAGCCATAGACTTTTCCTTCACATATCATGACATGGTGCATCCGTTCCTATGGTTTAAGTGACTCAAGTAAAGAGTGCAGTTCCCATAGTGCACTGCTTTGGGTCTAGGAAGAAAGTGTGTTGCCATGCAGGCATGTGGCAACGCTTCTTATGTGGTTTAGTAAAGCTGGTCATGGATTGGTCAATGTGTGTAATTGTAGATGCCAGGAATGTAAACATTAGACATTATATTCTACATTCTTTATAAGTAGGTTTCATCTTGCGGCTCAATTACCGATTTTGGAACTGAGCCACATAATCCCTAAAATAGCTATTTTTTTCTGTCATGGTAAGAACCTTGCAAGTTTTTTCAGAAGTAAGCACTGGTCATGTAAAATATAATATTTAAATAAAATATACTTTAATGTACCTCGTAGATATCTTGAAAACCTGGTGTGGATCTTACCCGAGTTGTGGACTAAGATTGAGCAGCTTTTATTGCCAATGTTCACTTTCTGTTCTACAGAATTGAGAGTTCTTAAACATAGGTAGAACAGCCAAATTAAACACTATTTAAAACAAACTTGATAACACCAATAGGCCATGTAGGAAATGCTTCTTTATGCATGATCACCCCCAATTTTTTGTAGACTGATGCTGGTAGCGTTTTTTTAGTATGTTCACTGGGACTCTGCTAACCAGAGATTAAGTACTGTGAGGCAAACAGGAACTGCTGAGATAGTGGGTATGGTTATCTCTGAACATTTTTCCCAATTAGTCAGGGAGGGGGCAGGATTCTCCCCCACCCATGAGCTAGTTCCGGGGACCCCCTAGGTACCCATTTCAGAACACTCTGGATATGTTGGAGAACAAAAGATGGACTGCATCTACTGTTTAAGACCTGTGAGGAGACCTGAAGTGCTAGACCTACTCTCAGGACAAAATTGTGAACCCCAAGAGTAAGTTGGGTGAGCTCCCTGTGAAGCTACACAGCAACAACAAGCTGCAAGAAGCTCTTTTTCTGAAGAGCCCAGCTGACCTGTTCCAACTGGGCCTGCCCGGGACTCTGGTCCTGGCTTCTGCTGGAGTGAGTCATTTTTTTTCGTTTTATATAATGCAAACTTGACCCGAAGGTATCGGGTATCAGAGCGCTTTACATGAGCACCAGTGGCTTTACAGATGGGCACATTCATTTTGTTAGGCACAGGGAGATTAAGGGACTTGCCCAGAGCCACAGGATGTTGAGCCTCCCTGCTGAGACGACGGACTCAGTTTTCCAGTTTTGAGGTCCACCACTCTAGCTGTTGTACGACATCCTTGACCCCAAGCGCTGTCTCTGAGGTCCTGGGACCCGTGGCTGTGTCCAAGTGTACTCCTAACATACTGATAAACCTGGGACTTAAAATAACTCTTTGGCTCCAAAGACCTGTGGAGGACTGGGACAAACCTAACCCGTCAATCCGACAAAGGTGTGTTGTGCTTGGCCGAAGATTCAGGTTGCTTCCACTCAGAGCGGAGATGTGAGTCTTTACCGGCCATGCTGTTGGCAACGCCACCCCCAATGAATCTACTTTTGAGGCATAAAATGTGTGAACCATGTTCTAACGATATGAAGTGTAACCTGAAGAGGTTTTAAAAGCCCCCATGTCCAAAGAATTCCCATAAAGTAACGGGATTTAATTGGAGGCTGGGCCACCATTTTCTTACTGTGGATGGGCAAGAGATGCGAGATTTCTAAGATCCTGAAGCAGAACGGGATCTGCTGGCCAGTGGGAATTTTGAAATTAAAAATGACATTTGAATTAAGGGTCTGTATACATTTTGTGGCTCAAGATAATTGGGCTGTCAGCTTGTGGGTGTCTTTTGCACGTGTGTGCCCCTGTTGTCTGCTTGTGCCTCTGTGTGCCCCTGTTGTCTGCTTGTGCCTCTGTGTGCCCCTGTTGCCTGCTTGTGCCTCTGTGTGCCCCTGTTGCCTGCTTGTGCCTCTGTGTGCCCCTGCTTGTGCCTCTGTGTGCCCCTGTTGTCTGCTTGTGCCTCTGTGTGCCCCTGTTGTCTGCTTGTGCCTCTGTGTGCCCCTGTTGCCTGCTTGTGCCTCTGTGTGCCCCTGTTGCCTGCTTGTGCCTCTGTGTGCCCCTGTTGCCTGCTTGTGCCTCTGTGTGCCCCTGTTGCCTGCTTGTGCCTCCGTCTGCCCCTGTTGCCTGCTTGTGCTGTTGGTGTGTGTGGAGGGCTCTGTGTGGCTGTGTGTGTAGGAAGCTCTGTGTGGCTGTGTGTGTGGGGGGCTCTGTGTGGCTGTGTGTGCGGGGCTCTGTGTGGGGGTGTGTGTGGGGCGGCTCTGTGTGTGAGAGAGAGAGATTTGTTTAATTACCAGGATAATTGCCGGCAGCAGCACCCTTGCCGTGTAATGCCTTGTACTACATCTGTGTTAGCAGTCGCCTCAGGCTGTTGTTTTTTTTTATGCAGGGGACGGGATTTGATCATGCCCATTACGCCGTATTGCTTTTCAAAGGCAACTGTTGCAGAGCCAAGTGGGCTGTTGAAAATTGTGTTTTCTCCACCTGCCCCTGTTGCCTGCTTGTGCCTCCGTTTTCGTGCCCCTGTTGCCTGCTTGTGCCCCTGTTGCCCGCTTGTGCCTCCTTGTGCCCCTGTTGCCCGCTTGTGCCTCTGTGTGCCCCTGCTGTCTGCTTGTGCCTCTGTGTGCCCCTGTTGCCTGCTTGTGCCTCTGTGGGCCCCTGTTGCCTGCTTGTGCCTCTGTGGGCCCCTGTTGCCTGCTTGTGCCTCTGTGTGCCCCTGTTGCCTGCTTGTGCCTCCGTCTGCCCCTGTTGCCTGCTTGTGCCTCCGTCTGCCCCTGTTGCCTGCTTGTGCTGTGTTGGTGTGTGTGGAGGGCTCTGTGTGGCTGTGTGTGTAGGAAGCTTTGTGTGGCTGTGTGTGTGGAGGGCTCTGTGTGGCTGTGTGTGTGGGGGGCTCTGTGTGGCTGTGTGTGTGGGGGGCTGTGTGTGCGGGGCTCTGTGTGGGTGTGTGTGTGGGGCGGCTCTGTGTGTGTTTGTGTGTGTCATTTGCGATAGATAAAGCTAGTGGCATTGTAAATGACAATGCCATTTATTTATGTTAAAAAAACATAAATAAAAATAATGTCAAGAGCAATGGCAATAGCTCTAACTTTAACAAAGGCAAAACCATTGCATTGTAAATGCTTGTTACACCTCTCTTCAGCACAGCCCCCTGGTGCTTTTTCAGAGGGGGAACTGATTCCCCTTGCATACTGGGGGTCCCTGGGGGCCAACTAGCCTACCAGGAACCTCCAGTGTGCGCCAGGAGGCTGCGTTGCAGAGAGATGTAAAAAGGGGCGAGGCCTCATTACACCTCTCTGCAATGGAGCCCCCTGGCCCATACTGGAGCTTCCTGGTGGGCTAGTTGGCCCCCAGGGACCCCCAGTATGCGAGTGGAAGTACTTCCACCTCTGCAAACGCACCAGGGGGCACATTTGCAGAGAGTTGCAGGGAGGAGGCGTGGCCTCCTCCCGATCTGGTTTAAAAAAAAAAACTTTTAAGAAGGGGGGCTGTGTATCCCCCCTTCTTTTTCTTTTTTTTTTTGCCCTGGGGACCCCACCCCCCAGGGCCTGCCCCCAATTTTCTTTTAATCGAGAAGGGGGCCGCGTGGCCCCCCTCCCGTGGCCAATTCCGGCCCGGGGACCCAATCTAACAGGGCATGGCCAACTTTATTTTTAAAATGTTTGTGGAGGGGCTGCATAGCCGCCGTCCTATGCCCCCCTTAAGGCCCCCATACCCCGGGGCCTGGCCTTCCTCGTTGGAGGCCGTGGGGGGGGTCCCCAAGCCCCCCACGGTCCCTGCTGGCTCCCCGCATCCTGCGGGAGCTGGCATTGCTTTTCTGTATGGAGAGCAGCTAACATGCTGCTCCCGATACAGAAAAGCAATCAGCAGTTTGCTGTGGTAGGGTGGGAGCCGCAAGGCTCCCGCCCTACCACAGCAAACAGCTGTGTCCCGGGAGTGGGCACCCCGGGACACTGCAGGAGCTGGCCCTGGGGGATGGCGGTCCCCAAGGCCATCGAGGGCTCCAGGAGGGGGGCCGCACGCCTCCCTTCCAACATCAACAAAGCCCCAGGGGGTGGTGGTCACGGACTCCCCTATTTTACATATAAGTGCCCCGGGGAGGTGGTAGTCCCCAGGGCATGTGGGGGGGTTGAGCCCCCCACAGGTTTTTTTTAATTAAAAAAATGAAGCCCCAGGGGGTGGCGGTCCCCGGGGCTGTGGGGTGGCCGTGAGCCCTCCCGCATACCTAGAAAGAAAGCCCAGCGGGGTGGCAGTCCCCAGGGCTTGGGGGGCCTTAGAGGCCCCCCATCACTAATAATGAAGCCCCAGGGGTGGCTGTCCCCGGGGCTTCAGGAGGCTGTGAGCCCCCCGCATACTTAGAAAAAAAGCCCTAGGGGTGGTGGTCCCCAGGGCTCGGGGCTAATAACAAAGCCCCGGGGGTGGCAGTCCCCGGGGCTGCGGGGGCGCTCCATGCCTCCCCGCAATCACAATTAATTTGCCCGGGGGGTGGCCATCCCAGGGGCATGTGTGGACTTTTTTAATCATTTTACCCCGGGATTTGGTCCCCCCGGGGGCTAATTTTTAAAAAATCAGACTGGGATTTCTTTTTTGAGGAGTTTGCGTATGTACGCGGACCCCACGATTTACTTTAAAAAAAATATTTTTGGGGGGGTCCTTGTGGGACGCCTGAGCAGGCCTAAGGGGTCAGGGTGTTTCTACCCTGCCCCCTTTTTGCGTTTTCCACGTTTGTTTCTCTGCTTTCTTGTGCCTCGGTTCTACCGAGGCACAAGATGGCTGCCACCACGTCCTGGTTTGGAGTGTTGACAGCCAATTAGCATTCAGCTTGTGCTCGGGAAGGTGCAGAGTACAGTAAGCTTACAGTAAGCTTACAGTAAGCTCCTATAGATATACTTATGATTTTCTCAGGAACTACTGAACGGATTTACACCATTTAACAAGAAGCTTGATCTGCAAACCGAACTCTACCTTTTTTTCCAAATTTGGTGTAATTCCGTTTAGCCGTTCGGGCAGTAGCCCTGGCTAAAGGTCCTATGGTAAATTGCATGGGGAAAACACGTTTTGGGACCCCCCTTTTTTCTCAGCCCCTGCTTCATGAATCACCCCCAAACTTTCAGGGAAGGAGCGGAGCGGAGCAGGCCATTTTCTTGGAGAAATTCGCGAAGATTCGTCCACCGGTGCCAACGTTTTTCCAAATAGAATGTTGTGGATTTCCTATGGAAACTAGGGAGCATATTACCAAGCAATAGCGATAATTATCGCTATTGCTTGGTTAGAGACAAAAATGTATCGCTGACCTGCGGCGATTTTTATCACAGATAAACCTTGGTAATAAAAATCGTCCGCAATGCATGAATATCGCTGAAAAGTCAGCGATATTCATGCATTACCGAGCTAATGCTCTTAGCCATGTTATCCACCTCCCATTGGATAACATGGCTAAGAACTGCTCAGGGCAGGTGTTAGCTTTTGGAGATATTCACGCTTAGCGCGAATATCTACAAAAGTTGGTAATAGGAGATAGCGATGTTAGCGACTGTTTCCAGTCGCTAACATCTTGGCATGCCCACTTTGCATGTCATTAGTGATAAATTTCTCTGACATGCAAAGAGGGGCCCAAGATGATCGCTATCTCCTACTAGCTGTTGCTAACTGGTGTTAGCGACAGCTAGGTAATAGGGAGATAATTTTATTTCCGCTTTCTTGGCTTTTAAAGCCAAAAAAGCGGAGATAAACCCCCTTGATAATATGCCCTTAGATTTTAACTATAACTACCTACTGGCGACCGCCAGTAGGTAATATGTGTGTGTGTATATCTATCTATCCATCACTCATGACATCACTGATGACACCATCCAGTAAATGTGTGTCTTTCTGAAAAATAAATATGTTTTATATATGTATTTGTAAAGGTGGATGGAAGAATAAATGTTTAAATAAGTGTCTAAATGGATGTTTTAAAAAATATGATTGATTAACTGGCTTATTAAGTGTATCTTAGTGAATACATATATTAGCGAGTAATGTTTAAATATTTAAATGTTTGTATCAGTGTTTCACTTTGTGTATAAGTGGCTGCATGGGTTGGTGAGTAGCTACATGTGTGTGTATATGGGTTATTAGATGTTTTTTTTAGTGTCAGTAAGAGTGTCTGTATGGTTTGGTGGGGGTATTACTTAGCACATAGATGCATCAATGACTGACTCACTGTTTGTATGTGTTTTGAAGACAGCTTATGTGCAGGACTGTATGGGTGGATGAGTGTGTATATGTGTGTGTTAGTGAGTGCATGACTGTCTCACTAGTGTCTTTATCAGTAACTACATATGTTTTAATCTAGTATATGGAGTATTGATGTATATAAGTGAGTAAATGTGAGAGTGAGAGATTGTAAGAGTTCCTGTTTAAATAAGTATGTGTTTCTATAAGTGATTGTTTAATAGAGTAAGTATGTGTAAGTTTCCTTAGAAGTAAGGTGGTAGTGTGTGTATAGCTGTGTATGCAAATAAATGGATGTTCAATAGTTTATTTGCATGTGTGAGTATGTGTGTGAGTAACTTTTGGATGACTGTCGGTGTGTAACAGGATGTATAGGTGTATGACTACATATGATGAGTGAGTATATGTATGAGTGACTATATAGAACTATTGGTGAATGAGTGGATGTGTATATAGATGGCGGAATTACTGAATTGGTTGTTGTAACTGGTTTGGGTATCTCCATGTTTTTGAAAATGTTAGTTTCTATTTTTGAATATGTGTTTCAAGGGTTACATTACACTGAAAGGAGGTCTGTCACTCTGTCACAAGGATGGTGTCATCAGTGATGTCATGAGTGATGTCACTGACCATGTCATGAGTGATGTAATATGTGACATCATCAGCAGTGCATTGCAGGCGCGCAAGTTATAGTGAGTCCATCTAACAATAACGTGGGAATTTCAATGGTTTTATGTCAGTAAAATTTCCAGGTAACTATAACTGGTCTGAAGCCTATGGTTTTTTCAGTGAATTTAATAGGTTTTTTAAATGCTAATTCCTAACTAGAACTGGTGTGAAACCTATGTTTTTTCAGTGAATTTCACACGTTTTTTAAATGCTAATTCCTTTCTATATTGAGTTTGTAACCTATGATTTTTTTTTAATTTGCTGTTTTGTGTGAGTATTAATTAGTATTATTTTTTTATAATATTTTTTTAAAATTTTATTTATTTTTTATCATTTTTTTTTGGGGGGCTCTGGGTCCAAGCACCGGTAAGCTCTCCGGAAAGCGCACCCTTTGCGCTACTTGCGTTTCGTGAAAAAAAAATATGAATGAAAAGTAAATAGTAACGCAAGACATTTAATACCATATATATAAAAGCAGTTTTTTGAATAAGGAAATGAAAATAATTTAGCATTTCCGTGAAACTATCAAAACGTCACTTTGGCGCGCCGCGTAAGCGCCCCCAGAAGCGCCTACGTTCGCGCCGCATATGCGCCCCCTGAAGCGCTCCGGTGCACGCAGCGTCAGCGCGTCAAGTCATGTGACCTTAAAATAACACTTTTCATTGGTTGCTAACAGTTTTTTTTACAAAGAATGAAATCCCCACTCATTTCCTTCACTTCTTCTTTCACTTTTGTGACTGAAAGACCTGTCTTTCTTGGATAATCATGGCTGCCAGACAATCCAGCAGTGAAGATGAGCCTGAATTCATTGGTGAAGAGCCTCCTCAGCCGAAGGTGAAAGAGCATTTCATCTGGAATTTTTTTTGCATACCAGATGACCAGAAGAAGGTCAATGCTCCAAAAGTGGAGTGCAGAATCTGCCATACAGTCCTGTCACGGGGTGACCCCACTAAGAAATATTCTTTTGGGAACTCCACAATGCTTCGCCATGTGGAGAGGAGGCATCCCCAGAATTTTGCCCGGGAAAGTGTCAGGGCTCTGGCACAAGAGGTTCTCAGTGATGGGGCTTCTACATCCACCGGAGGAGCAACTACTTCAGTGAGGGGGCGATCGCAGGAGCTGGTTCCAAACATTCAGCCTGCATTCAACAAAGGCGTCCTGAAATGCAGATACTGTGATCAGCTACTTACCTTTGGGGAGCAAAGTGTCCTGCTCATGGTTCGAGCATTGGGGAACCATCGCTGCCGTTCCCAGCCCTAATTTTTTTTGTTTTTTTTCCTCCTGTTGAGCAGTTTCCATTCCCTGTTTTTGTTTTTGTTCTAAAAAAAGAAAAAAGAAGAAAAAAAAAAGTTCTTTTCAGAACTACCTCCAATTCTCATCAAAGAGCTATATTCTTTAAAAAATTTAAAAGAGTAAGTGAAGTGAAGTGCATTGATAATGGAAAGGAAAATGAGTAAGAAAGAACAGAAAGGTATGAGAGGAGAAAGTAAATGAAGTAGGGGGACTGAAAGAAGGTGAGTGTTGGGAAGGAAAGTAAGGAGAAGGAGAGTGAACATGGGGAATGTGGATATTCAAAGAAAATGTTGAAAAGGAACGGGGGTGTGGAAGGGTAAGAAAAGATGCATTGCTGGAGTTGCATCATTTTTGTGACACACTCCAGCAATGCATCACTTTTGCGCTTACAGATACGTCTGAAATACTGACGTATCTGTAAGTACTTCCGACATAATACGTCATAAATTTAATATGACGCATGACTAGAAGACTGAAGGCCTCATTTATGAGGCCATGCGTCACTTTACCGCCACCGGAGCGTCACTTTTTGTGACGCACCAGTGCTATAAAAAATGCACCTTATTCAGTCATATTTAAAAAGTGACGCATCTAGATAGATGCGTCACTTTGTAAGCCCCTGCGCCACATTATACCTACGTCGGGTGTAATGTATGCAAAAGGGACGTATTGACACAAGAAAGGGTCGTACAGGTGACGCAGTGAAATCTATGAGATATCACTGCGTCACTTTTATGACGCTGTTGCGTCCAAATCTTGTGCCTGTATCACAGCAGGCATAAGACTGATGCAAGCCCTTTCACATGGGGCCTGGCCCCATGTGAAAGGATGCATTGCTGGAGTTGCATAATTTTTGTGACACACTCCAGCAATGCATCACTTTTGCGCTTACAGATACGTCTGAAATACTGACGTATCTGTAAGTACTTCCGACATAATACGTCATAAATTTAATATGACGCATGACTAGAAGACTGAAGGACTCATTTAGGAGGCCATGCGTCACTTTAACGCCACCGGAGCGTCACTTTTTGTGACGCACCAGTGCTGTAAAAAATGCACCTTATTCAGTCATATTTAAAAATTGACGCATCTAGATAGATGCGTCACTTTGTAAGCCCCTGCGCCACATTATACCTACGTCAGGTGTAATGTATGCAAAAGGGACGTATTGACACAAGAAAGGGTCGTAGAGGTGACGCAGTGAAATCTATGAGATATCCCTGCGTCACTTTTATGACGCTGTTGCGTCCAAATCTTGTGCCTGTATCACAGCAGGCGTAAGACTGATGCAAGCCCTTTCACATGGGGTCTGGCCCCATGTGAAAGGATGCATTGCTGGAGTTGCATAATTTTTGTGACACACTCCTGCAATGCATCACTTTTGCGCTTACAGATACGTCTGAAATACTGACGTATCTGTAAGTACTTCCGACATAGTACGTCATATATTTAATATGACGCATGACTAGAAGACTGAAGGCCTCATTTATGAGGCCATGCGTCACTTTAACGCCACCGGTGCATCACTTTTTGTGACGCACCAGTGCATCACTTTTTGTGACGCACCAGTGCTGTAAATAATGCACCTTATTCAGTCATATTTACAAAGTGACAAATCTAGGTAGATGTGTCACTTTGTAAGCCCCTGCGCCACATTATATCTACGTCAGGTGTAATGTATGCAAAAGGGACGTATTGACGCAAGAAAGGGTCGTAGAGGTGACGCAGTGAAATCTATGAGATATTACTGCGTCACTTTTATGACGCTGTTGCGTCCAAATCTTACGCCTGTTTCACAGCAGGCGTGCAGGCCCTTTCGCACAGTGCTGTAAAAAATGCACCTTATTCAGTCATATTTACAAAGTGACACATCTAGGTAGATCCTTCACTTTGTAAGCCCCTGCGCCACATTATACCTACGTCAGGTGTAATGTATGCAAAAGGGACGTATTGACGCAAGAAAGGGTTGTAGAGGTGGCGCAGTGAATAAACTGGGTTTTCCCCATGCTACGCTCCCCGGTACGCTCCCCGGTGCGCGTACCAGGCGCTCCCCACGCAAATCGAAACCATGGTATGAGTGATGTAATATGTGAGGTCATCAGCAGTGCATTGCGGGGTCGCAAGTTATAGTTAACTCAACTAACTATAACTGGGGAATTTCTATGGTTTTCTATGAGGGAAATGTCCAACTAACTATAACATCCTTGAAACCTATGGTTTTTTCAGTGAATTTCAAAGGTTTTTTAAAAGCTAATTTATAACTATAACGGGCCTGAAACCTATGGTTTTTTCAGTGAATTTCAAAGGTTTTTTAATGCTAATTTCTAACTATAACGTGCCTGAAACCTATGTTTTTTTCAGTGAATTTCAAAGGTTTTTTAACTGCTAATTTCTAATTATAATGTTCATTAAACCTATCTTTTTTCTGTGTTTTTTAATTATCGTCCTATTCTCAACTGCAAATCTCACCACTCTTCCATCAATAACTTACGCCAACAAAATCACCACAACTAACACTATGATATGCAAAGTAGGCATTCCCATGCAAAAAAAACACGAAAACACCACTTCCCCATATTTTCAATGACCAGCCAAATCTGCAAAGCGATCGAAAAAGCAGGCGATAAGCCGAGTCAGCAGTAACAAATTAACATCAACCTTTAACTGGTGTAAGGAGGTCGACTATCTACTCCGTGAATTGGACCCAATTCACAAGCACATCTAAAGACCAACATGTGATAGAGCTACTGATCATGCAGCTCCGACACCAAACAAGGCCACAACACCAGCGCCACCACCACCAGAACCTCCCCCGGACCACCCCCCCTACTACCACCAAGGCAGCGCAAAACAAGACAACCGACCTTCCCAAAGCGCCATGCCCCTCTGTCACACAATAGCTGAATGTTGGGAGATGTTGCAACCAATTATATATGAAGGAGGCAAGTTGTCCATCAATAATAAAGCACACAGTGCCAAGTGTAATGCTGATGTGCTGCACAGAACTCACTATGCAAAGCACAAACCTCTCCATGTGGAGATATACTATTGATACTTGCAGCGTAGTGCACAGTGGACGCAACCATGTTACCTCAGGCAGTGGGGAAAATCTCGGTAATGTAGCTGTGTGTTCCTCCCTCGAAGCGGAGGTGGAGTGGGCTGCTCCAACATACGCCACTCCAGAGTAGCAGTATGAATAAATAGGCCAGGCCATAGGCATGGTTCACTTGTAGGAAGACCAACGACTCAGAGCGGCAGCCCTCACCCTGGCACGTGGCTGCTGCCATGACCACGGGACTCCTCGACACAGGCCCCCTGTGAACTTAGCGGCACAGCACCGCAGACTTATGTCTGTACCGACTTCTGCCTTTGATCTACACTGCGGACAGCAGGGCTCACAATTCAGATGCAGTGGCAATTTCAGATGACGCAGTCCAGTTCCATTGACACGTTGCTCCCAGTGCGGCCCACCCGGACCGTGCATCATCGCAGGGTGCGCACACGCTGTGTGCTTCACATGCTACTAACTCACTGCACCATAAGTCATCACCACATGCCGTTATCAATGCACAGTTCATTAGACAAAAGACTTTGCTCCCAGTGCTGCCCACCGACACCACGTATCATCAAAGGGTGCACACACGCTGAGTACTCCAGGTGCTACTAACTGCAGCTCAACTCAATGCCACTTGGCTGTGCACCCATCCTGACCGCTGCCTCTGCCCTACACTGGGGTTACATAGTTCACAATTCAAGATTAGTAGCAAAGCACATTTTGTAGGTGACTATAATGTGTTAAGAAGACCAAATGCTCCCAATCTGTGCAGCTCAAGTCAACGTCACCTGCCTTTGCTGTTTGCTGCCTCCAGCCTACACTGTGGAAGACCGGTCGACACGTAATGCCAACTAACCCTGTTCAACACAAGCCGATCCCACATGTGTAATTGTGACATGTCCTGAATGGAAGCGACCACAGCACCAGACTCCCTTCGATCAGTGAGTGGTATTTTCATATGGAAGGCCGGCGACATGTGGTGCCACTGAACCTGTACTACGCAGGCTGGTGGGGCCACCTACGTATGCACTTGGCTGTGCGCCCTTGCTCACTGTTACCTCTGGCCTACACTGTGGAAGACCGGCGACACATGGTGCCACTAACCATCTTCAACACAAGCCGATCCTACATGTGGAACTGTGTCCTGCATCCTGAATGGCAGTGACCCCCAACTCCATGAGTCAACCACAGCACCAGACTCCTTTCGATCAGTAAGGCATATTGCCATATGGAAGGCTGGCGACACGTGCTACCACTAACTCTGTTCAACACAAGTCGATCCCACATGTGTAACTGTGTCCTGAGTCCTGAAAGACAGGGACCCCAAGTCCGTGGCAGCGACTACCGCATCCAGACTCCCTTCGATCAGTGAGGCATATTTTCATATGCAAGGCCGGCGACACGTAGTGCCACTAACTTTGTTCAACACAAGCCGATCCTACATGTGTACCTGTGTCCTGAGACCTGCATGACAGTCACCCCAAGTCCGTGGCAGAAACAACAGCACCAGACTCCCTCTGATCAGCCAGGTATATTTCCATTTGCAGCGGCGGCGACACATGGTGCCACTGACTCTCTTTAACACAAGCCGATCCCACATGTGTTACTGTGTCCTGAGTCCTGAATGGCAGTGACCCCAAGTCCATGGCACCGACCACAGCACCACACCACACTTATCAGTTAGGGGTATTTCCATATGCGCCTACAGACTCCAGTAGGTAAGTAACTACCTCAGTCCTACACCCTACATATTATCCTTTTAGTATCTTTGCTTAAAGATTTTCTTTTATATCAGTTATAGCTTTACTACAATGAACAAATTAATCTTCAAATGCAAACTAACATGGAATAGCAGTCTACACTGCAGGCAGTACAGCTCACAATTCCAATTTTAAATGCTAATTCCTAACAACAAGATTGTACTCTGAAAATACAACACTTCGTCAGTGTATTCTATACTTTTTTCATCTTTTCATCATACGCCTACACTGCACTCAGTAGGGCTCACAACAAAAATTATTTCTTCATTCATTAACTACAGAGTCCACTAGGCAAGTAACTATTACAGGCCTCAAATCTACATAATATCCTTTTAGTATCCTTTCTTCTTGATTTTTTTTTACATCAGTTATAGTTTAGTACAATAACCAAATTCATTTTCAGGTACAAATGAACACTCATTAGCAGTCTACACTGCGGGCAGCAGAGCTCGCTATTTCAATTTTAGACACGTTGTGCCAACTAACACTGTCCAACACAAGCTGATCCCACATGTGTAATTGTGTCCTGAGTCCTGAATAGCAGTGACACCAAGTCCATGGCAGCGACCACAGCACCAGACTCCCTTCGATCAGTGAGGCATATTTCGATATGCAAGGCCGGCGACACGTAGTCCCACTAACACTCTTTAACACAAGCCAATCCCACATGTGTAACTGTGTCCTGAGTTCTGTATAGCAGTCACCCCAAGTCCATGGCAGCAACCACAGCACCACACTCCCTTTGATGAGTGAGGCATATTTCGATATGCCAGGCCGGCGATATGTAGTCCCACTAACCCTCTTTAACACAAGCCGATCACACATGTGTAACTGTGTCCTGAGTCCTGAACGTCAGTGACCAGAACTTCGTGACAGCGACCACTGCACCACAGTCCCTTCAATTAGATAGGGGTATTTGCATATGGAAGGTCGGTGACACGTGGTGCTACTGAACCTGCACTATGCAGGTGGGTGGGGCCACCAACATATGCATGTGGTTGTAGGCCCTTGCTCATCGCTACCTCTGGCCAACACTATGGTCAGCACACCTCACAATTCAGATAGAGTCCTGATTCCACATGACACAATTCAGTATGCAAAACACATTGCTCCCAGTGCGGCCCGTCCACACCACGCATCATCACAGGCTCATACAGGCTCAAAGCTTCTGGTGCCTCTAACCCTCTTTAACACAAGCTGATCCCACATGTGGAACTGTGTCCTGAGTCCTGAATGGCAGTGACCTCAAGTCCAAGGCACCGACCGCAGCACCACATCCCTTCGATCAGTGAGGCATATTTCGATATGCAAGGCTGGCAACACGTAGTCCCACTAACCCTCTTTAACACAAGCCGATCCCACATGTGTAACCGTGTCCTGAGTCCTGAATGCGAGTCAGCACATATTTGTGGTAGCGACCACAGCATCAGACCCCCTTCAGTCTTATTTGTTGTTCTTTTCTTTAAATACATTTCTTTATATGTAAATCTATACATGTCTTGGGGCCACATGTAGGTAATGCCTATTTACTGATTCTAAAATACCAAATTTTACCGATTCAGTATTTCAGAATTTGTAAATAGTATGTAGATAAACATTCGGTAACTTTTACCGAATTGGTAATATTCGGTATTACCGATTCAGTAAATACCGAATCGGTAATTCCCATTCATTCCTATGGGCCTGCAGGACCATAGGAATGAATGGTAAGCCATTCACTATTACCGATTTGGTAAATACCGAATCGGTAATAGGGGGAACATATTCAAGGGTGGCAGGGTGTCACATTGACACCCTGTTGCACCCCTGAATCCTGCATGTGTGCACATGTGGCACACATACATGCCCCAAGGGCATGTATGTCAGCCACATCGCACTTTTCAAAAAGCACAAATTTGCTTTTTGAAATTGTTTTCGATATTTATCACCAACTTGTAGTTAGTGGTAAATAACGAATCCTCTGATCACAAATGCACTCACTTGAGTGCTCCCTACATTGAGAATTTGTAAATTTACCGATTTGGTATCTTAAGGATTCGGTAATTTACCGATTCCTTAAATTACAGAGTCGGAAAATTACTGAATCCTTATTTATACCCACCTACATTGGAAAAAGCTAAATACCGGTCGGTAACGGCAAAATTACCGATTTTCGTCCGTTACCGACTGGTGTTTGACTACCTACATTTGGCCCTAAGATTCTTCTTTGTCCAACTGCACAGGGACACTACTGGGCCCTAGAAGGTTGTTGGAGGTATGTTGGTAATGTGGGAAGATGGTGCGTTACCTGCTGATGTGGGGAGAGGCAGCGTCAAAGGGGTATCTATCACAGAAATAACTCCGATATGTTTCACAAATGCCTCGGATAGATGCCATCTGACAGAATGAATCACAAAATGATTTTTCAATACTTATGTAGTGTGAGTTATGAACAGTTCGCACCCAGGTTTGCAGAGGGACAGCTGCGGCCCATGTGCTCGACTCACAGACGCAGTACTACGAGCCGTCCGCGTCATTATAGCTATCCCTGCCCTGTTCCGTCGTACGCCACACCACTCCGATTACGTTCTGACGTTGGCCCCACATAGCTACCTGTTGCAGGCGTACTCGCTGTTGGTGTGCAGGTCAGTGGTCTAGTTCTCAACATCTCACTGCCACTCCCTGAGGGCAGGTTTGCACACATACCATACCCATCTGGCACATGCGTCACAGGCCATGTGACCACGCAAATATAATAGATCGACAATGCCATATCCTATATTGCCAGTGCTGACTAGATGGCGGACGCTCCACGTGTCTCAACCATAAAAATTCTTTGAAAAGTTGCGCAGAAGGTTAGTCGCACCGTAATCTGTATAGTCGTTAGGGGCCTACCATCCCCTTGGCGCAGACTTCAAATGCACAGGGTTAGTGCCACCCTAAGCTCACATGACCATCAGGGGCCTACCACCACGTGGCACTGACTTGAGTTCCACAGGCTTAGCTGCACCAAAAGCTAATATGGTCTCCGCCATTGATGACTCAGGACTCAGCGACATGTATGAGATCTGCCGAGCCTTGGAGAAGATGATTTGGTCTCCGCCATTCATGACTCAGGACTCAGTGACATCTGTGCGATCCACGAAGAAGCTGATGTGGTCTCCACCACTCATGACTCAGGACTCGGGGACATATGGTCAGAGTTTTGGTGGCACCATGTAATTATTTTCTTATGGATGCGCAGGGGCGGCAGTCTCTCTCTCTCTCTCTCTCACTTCCCTCTCTTCACTCACTCTTCCTTCTTTTCCTTCTATCTCTCTAACTCTCTCTCTTCCTTCTCCATTTCTCACTCCCTTTCTTTACTTCCCTCTCTGGCTTTTTTTTCCTTCTGTTTCTGTGTCTCTATCCTTTGATATGTGCATTACACACGTCCTTGTTTTGTGCTTTATTTTCCAGGCTCTGTCGTCCACATCCATGGTCCCCACAGGAGTGTTCCGCCTTCTTGTTTTTTATTATTTTTGTTACATTTTGTTTATTAGTTCATCGTTCATATATATATGTTAACAAAAAAAGAAGTTTGAAAAAAAAATGATTACATTTTTGTTTGTTTTCGTAACTGCTGTGTTACTCTTGCTTGTTCTTATTACTGTTATTTGATGGTGTCCACCATCGTGTTAATTTTTGTGACACTTGTCTCAGAAATACTGGTAATGTCTGCAGTTTGCACCAACTTCTGAATAGTGTGTTAGATTTATCTAAACTTTACTTCCATTAAAGTGTTCATAATGAAATGCAGACTAGCCGTTCCCATGCAAAAAGACACGAGGTGCACCTTTGCGATTTATTCTAAATACTAAAATCCTGTATTGAATTGCACTGAGGTAGTGGCTACACTTATAGTGTACAGAGTAAGTGTGTCTCTGTGTTCTGGTGTGGCCTGCCACAAGGGCTGCAGCAGTCGATGTTGTAAAGTGGCATGCACCACCTCCAAAAGGCACTGTCATGGTGTAGTTGGAATGCAGCAGGACATGCGCAAGTAGGCATTACATTGGTGTACTGTACGAGTGCATGAGATACAACAGCGCACCGTACAAAAGTGTGGGGGCTCGTGGGAGGAGCAGCTGTTTGGCAACGTAACCCACAGTGAACTCACCCATGTGCCATGAGCTGGGCATCTCATCCATGATATCTACGGTTGCAGGCATCCCACAACACCCACAACCGTCCTTTGTACACATCCTGTATAAATGCAGCATGGTTTTCACTTGTGTGCTCGTTCACTGGTGTGATGTTGCTGGGTTATGTGACTTGTGCTCCTTGTTGGTGTGTTTCATTTTGGCCATTGTTTGTCTATACTTCTGCTGTACCTAATTGTGCATGTGTGCCATTCTGCCCATCTCCCCCCCGTCCCCCCACTCCCTGATTTTTTCTCTTCCTGGTGCTGTTGTGTCTATAATTGTGTTGCTCCACACATAAATACATGTAAAGAACAAATTAGAATAGTTCATTGATTCTTTTAGGGTTCAAAACTTCTCTCTATTGGTTTCTTTTTAAATTTCCATATACCGTAAACAGTTTTTTTAAATATTCAACAACACATAGAAGTCAGAAGTGCAACATATTCTATCAACACACTTTCTAGAACATTCAACAACACGTGCAGGTTAAAAGTTCATATTTTGTTTTAAACTTAACGATATTTTTCTCGAACATTTAACGGCACGTACAGTTTAAAAGTTCACAATTGTTTTAAGTTCGAACAGTGCCTTCCAAATGCAAGTAGCAGGTGTGGTTGAGTTGAGCAAATTCAATCCTATCATATGTACTCCACTTTGAAACTGCTTTGTCTTAACCACTCACAAAGATACTTTTCCACAAAACGAAAGTGCACCCTACTTTTAAAAAAGAATGCTTTTCATCTCCCAATCACGTATCATTTTGTATGGCAAAAAAAAGTAGTTCCCCATCTTTAAACATATCTCTTACTCTATGAAGGAACTGCATGAGCTACGGACATCTTTCCATACCTTCCAGCCATACCTTCAAAATGCTGGATCGTAGGACATAGCTAGATAAAAAAACATATATAATTATGGCCATGCCCCGGGAGATGGTGTCCCCGGGCACTAAATTGGCCTCGAGAGGGTGGCCACGTGGCCCCCTTCCCATGTATATTTTGTATTTTTAAAAGGGGCATGGCCCTGGGGGATGGGGTCTCCAGGGCCCCAAAAAAAGAAAGAGGGGGGGGGCACACAGAGCCCCTTCTTAAAAAAAAACGAAAAAAAATAGCCGTATCTCGGCTAGGCCACGCCCCATCCCTGCAGCACTCAGCAAATGGGCCCGTGTTGCGTTTTAAGTTGGAGGATTAAGTCCCCTTGAATTCTGAGGGTCCCTGGGATCCAACTGAGAGGTTGTATAAGGGTATGAGTGTGTATGTAGGTGGTTATGTGGATGTCATTAGTGATGTCATTTGAGATGGCATCGGTGGTCACTGAACGTATCATGAGTGATGTAATATGTGAGGTCATAAGCAGTGCATTGTGGGGGCATGTGCTATAGTTAACCCTGGTAAGTGTCACTGCTGAATTTCACTGGTTTTGTATGACTTTCCTGTAACCTTTGTTTTTTCAGTGAATTTTTTTAAGTTTAAAAAAAATTCTATTTCCTAACTATAATGGACCTGAAACCTTTTGTTTTGTCAGTGCATTTCAAACTTTTTAAATTCTATTTCATAACTAAAAAAGCTCTGTAACCTTTAGTTTTTTAGTGACTTTCTAAGGTTTTTTTTAAATTGTATGCGCTAACTAAACCTGTGACCTTAGAGAGTAGGTGTAGAGTGGCTGTATAGGGCAATTAGTGTGTGTGTGGCTGTATTGCTCTGTAAGTGGGTGTGCGAGTAGTCATATGGGTCTGAAGTGGGTGTGTAAGTGGTTTTGTGGAGTGTGAGTGAGTGGTGCATGGATCGGTCAGTGGATGTTAGTGGCTGTATGGATTTGTGAGTGTATGTGAAAGTGACAGAATGGGTATGTGATTGGGTGTGTAAGTGTCTAGGTATGAATGTCAGTAGCTGTGTGAGTCACTGTCCAGAACAGAATCTCACATGTCCCTTTATCCTACAAGAGAACACAGTTTTCAACAAAATGTCTACCTAACTGGAGTACTTTCTTCTGGTTAATTACTAAGAACTACCTCATTGGATAAATGTCCAGTGCGTATTCTTCATTACATCTGCATATTGGACCACGAGCAAATATCTCCAGTGAACTTGTGTGCACTTTGGGAATGTAATTGTTCCTTGTGCCTCTTTATCCATAAATCTGTGCTAATATGAATTCTCCTATAGGGACGATAACAAGAACACAGAGAGGCAAATTACCAACGAACAAGAATACTTTCTCCTAACTATTATTCTTTTTTTTAGGAACTGTCTGTAGGAAGCTGGCTCTATATATGCTATACCAAAGTAACATATAGTTCTTCTTCAGCCACGTTGGGCTCCTACTTAAAACAAAGACAAAGCACCAGTGCTGATCCTTTTCCAAAACAACAATCCAAGAATACTCTAACCCAGCCTCTCCGTTCCTTCCAACACATTTCACACAATGAATTTATAGACCTGGTCAAAGCAAGCAGGCCTGCCGGCAGCCATTCTGACCAGTGGCCACCTCAAACTTTCAAGAAAATACTTCTAAAAACCTCTGCTGCCACTTCAGTAAGAAGAATCATCAACGATTCCTTAACTACCGGCATATTTCCAGAAGTACTAAAAAAATCATATATATGCCCATTACTGAACATTAAGAAAACAAACTTGGACCCGCTAAAACTCGACAACTACAGACCCATTACAAATGGACCTTTCCTGGGCAAACCTATAGAAAGAGCAGCATTCACCCAGATTTCACAATTCATTGAAGAAAATGTCATTCTTTCAGATTCCAAACTGGATTCTGTCAGGGTAGAGGCACAGACTCTGCCCTCCTTGTCATCTGGGATGACCTGAAGAACACAATTGACTGCAACAGGGTTGCTATACTACTTCTCTTGGACCTCTCAGCTAACTTTGACACAGTTGACCATAACACTCTGATACAAAGACTCTATGAAGCCGGCATAGAGGGGACTGCTCTAGACTGGATCCCATCCTACCTTCCATCTGGGAAGAGGCACAGAATCTGTCCTCCTTGCCATCTGGGATGACCTGAAGAACACAATTGAATGCAACAGGGCCGCTGCACTTCTTCTCTTGTACCTCTCAGCTGCTTTTGACACAGTTGACCATAACACTCTCAAACAAAGACTCTACGAAGCCGGCCTAGAGGGGACTGCTCTAGACTGGACCGTATCCTACCTTCGCAACAGAACTAATGTCATCCGTACCCCACCTTTCTCGTCCAAACTGTATTCCATAAAAGCAGGGGTCCCTCAAGGCTCCGTCATCTCACCCATGCTTTTCACATGAAGTCATTACTGGTACTGATCAATCAATTTCACCTCACGTGCTATAACTATGCAGATGACCCGCAAATACTCCTTCAACTGGAATGAACCAAAGACATTGGAAACTCCCCAATTTTCAGGTGTCTCAGAGCCGTGGATCAAAGAATGATGTGGAGCCATCTCAAATTGAATGCTTTCACAATGGAAATACTCACATATAGCGATTGGAAACATTATGACTCGCTCGCCGCCTGGCCTGATGAACAAGGATCACTGCTTAAAGTATCGAAAGAAGTGAGAAACCTCGGAATGACCATGGACTTCAAGCTATTGATGAATGAGCAAGTGGACAAACTAGCAAGATCATGCTTTGTTACTATAAAAACACTGCAACTAATCTTCCCCCATTTGGGATTTCCACACAAGGTCCAAACTACCATCTCCCATGTTCTGTCCAAACTCGATTACATCAATAGTCTCTACCACAGATCACCTTTAACGACCATGAAAAGACAACAACAGATTCAGCTGCCATACTATTCTTAAATTTCAAACCGTGAGAACACATCTCCCCTGCCTTAAAAGCCCAGCATTAGTTACCTGTTGCCAGAAGATCCATGTTCAAGCTGCTTTGTATCACCCACAAAGCCATACATGGAACGGGACCGCTCATCATCAGGAATAAAATCACCAAACACATTCAACAAAGGAACCTCCGCTCTAGTGTGGCACCTCGCCTCAAAATCCCAAGATACAGTAAAAAAATAAAAGGGTGGCACGTCCTTCTCTGTTCAAGCAGCCAAATGATGGAACTCATTACCCCCCAACATAAGATCCACGGACAACCACCTTATATTCAGAAAACTACTCAAGAATTGGCTCTTCCCCACATAAGCACCATAAACAAACAGTGATATATAGCATATCCCTCTGTATATAAACATGTATTTGTACTATAGATATGTACCTATAGATGTGTACCTATAGATGTGTATTGCTTTGTGTAAACGTGTAGAATAATTAAGTTTTAAACAAATTAATAAAATACATTTTTAAGTACACCAACACGTGAAAGCCGGAATTTATTTAATGCCATTTACCCTACATATACTTACTTCCTTTATGCATCTATATACCTTCTATGTACTTGGATCTACACATTTATTACACATGTATTACTTTTCAACTAATTCAACATATCCAATGCACTTCATCTCAAATCTCTTTCTACTACTCTTTCCAATGCACTACCCTATTTCTCATCCTATACCTCTATACATATATCCTCTACCTCCACTCTCTCATTCATCCCAAACTCCATACCACTACTATGATCCCAAAAATAACCCTTTCTATACCCTTTCCTAATCTACCCCTCCTTGCATCATCTCATACCTCTTTTTACTATACCGATCCTCCCCAAACAGGCCTTTCTCAACCCTTCCCGTGGACTCTTCCCCTCCACATACCTTTTACTCATCCCAAGCATCCTCCTACTGCTATAACATCCAAAACAAAAAAACCTTCCCTCTTCTATCCCTACACTATCCTTTTCAATCCAAATAACAGACTAACATGTCCACTCAATTTTCACTATAATATTCCTTTATAGGTTCCAGAGTAGCGTGATACTTGCCAAAAAAGACTTCAATATCTCAGCAAGTGCTATATAAATGCAAACATTTTCCCTCTTCTATCCCTCCGCTTCCCTTCCCAATCCAAGTAACTGACTAACATATCCACAACTCAAATTACTTTAATATTTCACTATGCTAATTCAACACTAATCCTTTATGGGTTCCAGAGTAGCGTGCTACTCACCCAAAAAGTGCTTAAACACCCCCCTCAGGAGTAACAAGCGCTATATAAATGTAAACCTTGTTCCCTCTTCTATCCCTCCGCTATCCTTCTCAATCCAAATAACTGGCTAATATCCTCCACTCAAATTACTTTCATATTTCACTATACTAATTCACCACTATTCCCTTATTGGTTCCGGAGTAGCATGCTACTCGCCGAAAAAGCACTTCAACACCTCGTCAGTGGTAGTAAGTGTTATATAAATGCAATTACAATACAATATTAAGTAAGTGTTTCTTCGTTTGGTTAAGATGTCCTCATATACCACAGAATAGAGTGTGCGCTTCACCAACACCCTGTTGGTTTTCACCTGCCATCTTGTGAATCCACCCATCTCTGGTCTCAGCGAATTCCAAAATGCACGCCTGCGTCAGTGCCTCTCTCAGGTCACTTGCAGACCTGCACTATTGTGAGGACACAGGGTATTTTAGAGGGGGCATGAGGAAGGTCTCCAGATCTCAAAAAGGTATGGGACTATGGTTGCATTTCTTATTCCGCCTCGCCCAGAACAGCCTCGCCAGGGAAGAAATTAGGTCAATAAATTGAGGTGACCTGTGATGAACTGGCAGATGTGGCATCCCTTTATGGCATCCCTGGTACACATTACAGGGGTAACCGCAGTCTGTCCCCCACTGAGCATCCCAGATCAGAAGGGTACCTAGAAGTAACTGTGGTGTAAACAAATACCAGAGAAATTGTAATATCTGCAGCTAAAGCTTACATTTTCCATTAATGACTCTTAAATTTGTGCACTCCTCTACTGATTGACAGTGGATAGCAGATGCACTTTTAGCGCTGGGGTGATGGCCTGGCCTCCTTGTGGTCTGTTCTGCAGTCGTGACTCCTGGCACTTATCCTGGTGGAAAATGGGGTCCCCAAGCGTAGGTGTTGTCTAAAGGGGATAGTGAGCCCAAATCCAGGTAGTGCATTGCACCGCATGGCGGGATAGCAGAGACACTTTTAGCACTGGCTTGATGGCCCTGCCCCCTTGGGCTCTATTTTGCAGTCGCACCCCCTTGCGCGTTTCCTGGTGTGAAATGGGGTCCCCAACCATAGGTGATGTCAAAAGGCGTTAGTAGTAGCCCCTCTCTTAATTTTAGACCCAGGGAGGTGGTGGTCCCTGGGGCATTGTTATGCCCTTGTAAAGGGCCCCGTGCACCGCATGCATTTTTTAATTACACCCCATGCCCCTATTCACAAAATCTATGTGAATTTTAAAAAAAATGCTTTTTTGTCGTGTCAGGGTCCCAGGGGGGCCTCACAACCAAAGTTTGGGGGTCAGGGTATTGCTACCTTGACCCCTTTTGTTTTTAGTTCTATATTTTTGTGGGACTCCGCTGAAGCTGTGTCCCAAAATGTCTGCCAACACTTCCTGGATGAAGTGTTGGCAATCAATCAGAGTTCTGCATTTCCCTATACAAGCTTGTTATTATTCACCATTTAGCTGCAATCACAGCTATACAAATGTGGATTTCCTTAAATTTCTCAACAACTACTAACAGATAGACACCAAATAACAAAAAGTGTAATCTGTGAAGCAAAATCTGCCTTCCTGCCAAATTTGGTGTCATTCCCTCCAGCGGTTTGGGGCGCAGTTGCGTATAAAGCTCCTATGAGAATTAACATGGGAAAGACACTTTTTGGCCTTCCCTTCTCTCAGCTCCCAGCTGGACAGATCACCCCAAAACTTTCTGTGTGCATCAAGAATCATTGGCACACTTCTTTTTGATAAACTGTGTGAAGTTTTGTCAAATGGCGCCAAATATGTAGGAGTTATTGTGAGCCTACTTGCTGGGGGCCTGCAGTGGCCGTCTTCCACCTGCCCTATTATGATTATGACTATCCCTGGGCAAAGCACTACACTACGCTTGTGTAGTTTGCGAAGTTTGCGCTACTTCACACTACACAAACTGCACGTAGCACAGTGCAAACACGTGTAGCGTAGCGTAGTGCAGCGGTCATTTTTTGCTTGCTCAAGGTCCTCCCAGTGAGATTCTCAATGCAAGGAGGTCAGTTTTCTCATTGCGAGTGGTCGTGTATGCTCGTGACCGCTCGCGATGAGAAAGTACCAGTCCGCATTAAGAAAGCTGCTGCTCGAGTAAAAATCTACTTGAGCGGCAGAAAACTACAGCTCGCACTGTGCAAGATGAGGTTTTCAATGATTGCACAGTGCCAGATGCTTTTCCGCACTGTGCAATCATTGAAAAAGGCATCTTGCACAGTGCGAACAGAGTCCTACGCATTTCACTTAGTGCTACCCGTAGCTTGCGAAGTGCTCTTTGCGTAGTTACGCGTAGCGCTACTTCACGAACTACACCCAGCCCTAATTATGACCAGGACGGTTGGGCTGCCCTGGGACCACTGCAACCACCAGGGATCATAGATTTTTGGTGGTGGCGCAGGGGTCTTGAGTCCGCAGTATGCTTAGTGAGGCCAATGTGGCCACCTAAGCATATTATGAGTTTCCTCACTGCCAAACTTTTCATGGCGATGCGTCCGTCATGAAAAGTATGGCAGAGAGACAACAAAGGGGGCCCTACAGAGCCCCCATGTGCCTTTGAACCATAGGGTGCATGCAGGGGGGCACATGTTCTGCCTCCACATATGCATGCACCCCAGTACCTGCACGACATGGACTGCAGCAGTGCATGCATGTACTGATTTTGATGTTTCCATTGCAGTGCCTCTTTCATAGGCACCGCCATGGGAACGCCAACAAACAGGCCGCCAGAGAAGAGAAAATTCCTAATCTGGCAGGCGGTTCAAACACAGGATTGGCGGGGCTATCCCAAACCACCAAACTCATAAAATGGCCCATAGGCAAGTCAAAAAATGCTTTTTCTATGGAAACATTGTCCCACCTTTAACTGCCTACTGGCGACCGTGTAGGTAGGTAGGTATCTATATATTTTGACAAAAAGGTTTCACACAGCTCACGGCCCCCAGGAGTAGTGAGTGCCCAGGTGTGGGCTCCGGCAATATTGAGATGGCAATTTTACAATGCAGAGAAGAAAAAAACACACACACTCTCAGCAGGTAGTTGCAATTTCAGTTTTATTGAGCAGTATGGTTAATGCGTTTCAACACAGAGGTGTCTTATTCACAAGTGGAAAGTGGAAGTGACAAAAGCCATATATACGATGAAAGGTGCATGGAAATAAGCAAAAGACAATACAGTGAATGTGACAAAGGGGTACATCTTGGAATAGAAAACTATCAAACAGAAAGCTCAGTACATAAGAAAAATTTGTTGAAATTCAAAAGAGAATGGAAGGTTAACAGATCAAAAATATTCAACAAAAGGCAGTGGCCCACATTTTAGCCCGGCTGTTACAGGTACAGAAGGCGAGGGAGTAGGAATAGGAGTAATGCCATTATCATTAGGATTTTGGACGCATTCAAATGCATTGCCTAGTCTCCATCTTTAGTCAAGCAAAAATAAACACAGGAACCACAGTTCATTTCAATTTGACTCAGAATCAACTGCAAAGAAGGGCAAGTACCTGATCCACAATTAGTGTAATATCTTATCTACTCACATATGAAGATGCCATCTTCCTTTTTAATTAACTCATTCTCACAATTTATTCTATTTGCTTTAATCTACTCCCATAATTCCTACAACCGCAATCCTTACAACAGTTGAATTCATGCTCAAACAGGAATATTTGCTCTTTTCCGGGCAATCATGAATTAGCCATCTCAAAAAGGTTTTGCTTCTGTAATTCGTGAAGCGTACTACATATTTATATTCAAATTCAATAATTCTTCATGACTGGACACATTACAGCGGAGATATAAACACCAGAGACAGAAACAAGGGAAAGGCTCATTACAATCTGCAGGTGGTCAAACTTTCACATGTGGATAAGTGGTTGTAGACTGGAGTTTTTAAGGCTGAGTCTGGGCATCTGAAAAGGTATCAGGGCATTTCATGGTTGTGCCTAATTAAATGATGATTGTGATTAGGATTATTATGGTTGGGTCAATTATTTAGATCTATTCCTAGGTGTATTTATGGCCTATACCTAGGCATATGGTGGTAGTGCCTGGTCATAGAAGGCTTTGCCTTGGGATTGGTGGTTGGATCTGGGAATCTGGGGCTATGATTGGGAATTTGATGTGGTAAATGAGCATGTTATGTCGTGGTATACAATAGCCACACGCTGGTATTCGATTGATATGCACATTGACTACCATAGCAGCAGCTTAGCCTTTATTATTTTTCAGGGGACAGATGTCATGTGACTATTTTCTTGGCTGTCAGCAGGGTCAACGTTCATGTGACGTCATTTCCTTCAATTACCTCAAGAGTTAATGGGCGTTTGAATCCAATTTCTGTACATCATCTTAAATACATATTCTAGATTTCGATGGATCTTTTACATTATTTTGCTAAATACATCCTTGTCATGTCATTTTCTTCATCAAAACTGGAACAAAATTTGAGGGCATAACATTATACCACAGGGTCAATACTTGTGACGTCCTTGAAATACTTTACAGAACACAGTATTCAAAATATGCAGCACTTACTTTATGAGACTAAGAGCTCAAGGTCATTTACACATTTTTAAAGAAGCCCTTTCTTCTATGACAAAAACAAAAAAAATTGAACACGTTTAAAATATGTTCTGTGAACATTTAATCTAAAGCGCTTGATGTCCTAATGATGTTCTTCTATCTGTCTCCATGGGAAATATCTCCAGTAGTAAACTGCGAAGCCGCATTAGAGCTGGAAATATGAAAGGTGGAAATGAAGAGTATTTTCCACTGGGGAGTCCGTTGGCATTCAGTTGTCTCATTTAATTATCACTTTCCTGATTCACCCATTATTCATGAGCCTCTCCTTGTTCTTTAAGAGCTCCGAGCTGTGCTTGCCAGTGTTGTGGCATATTATGAGGCACAGTGTGCAGCCGGGGTGTGTGTGCGATAATGCATTGGACTGCTCTCCTGGCATGTTTTCTATCTGAAGTTCCCCAGCTGCCAAAACAAAGCTGAGCGCTTATTCACAGTAAGCAAATCAAATGGCATCGCACCATAGCGCTGGATCATGGCGCAATGACGTCAGCGCATGGTCGCTTTAAAGAGGCAGCGCGCCCTCGATGTGTTCATCTACTGTTTGCCTCATTCGGGTCTTCCGTTAGTGCGTAGTACTAAATTAGTCTGTTTTTTTAATTATGCTGCTAATGTAGACTACGAATGAACTATGTAGGCCATGTAAAATGATCGAGCACCAAATAACGGCTACACAGAACACATCTTTCTAGATCATTGATTGTATTACTTATGAAACCTTGGGGAAAAGAAGAATTTTTTTAAAAAATGTATGTTTTTTTTTACGTTTCAAATCTCGTGATGTGATTATTTCAATGTCCGTTTTGCCTTGTCTAGAAGCCCATTCGTGCAGTAAAATGTAGTCTCAACGCAAGGATTTAACCTCTCCTCTTCAGGTACTACTGCTATATCACTTTAATGAGAAATCAATACAACGCCAATTTCCAATGATTGCCTAACGTAGGCCCGGTTAAACCGAAAGAGAGAGTGCGTCACGAAGAGAGTAGAGGAGAAATAACTGCAGTTAATTCCTGTTTGCAACTGTCTTCCCATGCTCACATCTAAAGGCAGGCACACACGCCAAATGTACCAACTTCTTTAATGTCCCTATTTCAGCTTTTCCCGAAACTAAAGGCCCTATGTTGAGTTTCACTGCCCGATGGACCGTCAAACCGACGGTGGTGGAGCGGCTAATGCCAATTCGGTGGGCCAACCACCCTGTACCAAGTTGGGTGGTCAGACAGCCATAGGACTGCTGCTGCCGCCAGGGATCAGCGGTCCATACCCTGCATTGCGGAGGAGGTTAGAATCAGGGCCGGACTGGGAACAGAAACCGGCCCTGGCAAACTGCTCAGCTGGCTCCCCCAGGGGTGAGGGGGAGTACACCTGAGCAGTTTGCGAGGTCAAGTTTCGGCCGATTTTGTTACCGGGGACCAATATTGCCGACCCCCGGTAACAAAAACGGCCCCAGGGGCCCAAAACTGGCCCCCACCCCAGCGGCCCACCGGGGAATGCTCGGTGCCCGCAATGGCCAGTCCGGCCCTGGTAAGAATATCACCTAGAAACTATGGTGCCTTCAAAGTAATTTTGCATAAATTCATAAATAGCATAGGTCAATAAATGAGAACCTAAAGGACATTAAATGCAACAAGATGTCTTAAGGCCAAACACATTCAATACAACAACTTTTAATGGTACAAATATATTAAAATATATAGCTTCTTACCTGTATCAAATCATGTAAAGAAATGGTGGTTTTATGGTACTTAACATAAAGAGAGGTAATAAGGTTTTCGAATAAGTGAATGGCACTGTGCTTGTGAACATTGCAAATGAAAGAGGAAAACTGTTAACAACAAATAGGTACAAAAGTAATCAATGAAATAGTTTGGGCTGTAATAATTAGAATTCAGACAGTGAAGTAAATTCAATGAGTGCATCTGTCTCATCAGGCCTAAATCAAAGACCTACAACTAAAAATTGAATATTGTCGTAGCCATACATTTCAGCTCCTTAAAGAATAAATAATGGTCGGAATCAGAATATGCGGACACATGGCCACATTACGTGTTTGGCGGTCTACAGATCGTCAGACTTGTTGGAGTGCAGCAGTCTTCTGACAGCCCTATTACAACCAGGGTGGTCGGTCTGCCCTGGGACCACCACAACCACCAGGGATCGGTCATCTCTGGCAGTGGTGCAGTGGTCTAGAGGCCACAATATGCTTGGTGGGACCAGAGCAGCCCTGCCAAGCGTATTCCAAATTTTCTCTCTGCCACGGTTTTCATGGCGGTGAGCCTATCATGAAAACATTGGCCAGAGAGGAAACAAAGGGGGCCTTACAGGGTCTCCTGTTGCCTCAGGGCCATGGGGTGCATTCGGGGGGGTACTTGTTGTGCACCCCCTCATGCTTGCACTCCAGTACCTGCATGGCATGGACTGCAGTAGTCCATGCCGTGCAGGTACTGATTTTGATGCTCCCATCGCGGTGCCTATTTAAAGCAGATAATGTATCTTTGCAAGACATTTTCAAGATCAGTCTGGTGCTGGTATTTGAGGGGACCTTTTACACATGGTGCATGCTTGGATAAAAAAGTGATGTGAGAAACTAGAAAAACATATTTTTTAACAAAAGTGAAATGTTCATGGCCTGTAGTGAAATTTCAAGAGAAAAATGTATGCGATTTCACATACAATTTCTTTATTATGGGAAGTTATTTAAATTATATTTATTGATTTTAATTGTTAATTCATTTTTAATTGTTAAAAATGTATTTGGTTATTAATTATGTAAAATGTTTAATTGTTTAATATTTGGATTATTTATGTTGACTTGTTAAATTTAATGGACAAAGAGATAACAATAAAAAATGTCAAAATGACTACCAAAAGTTATTAAAAGCCCACAGATTGTAACAGTCTGTTAAGCTTTGATAGTCACTATTCCTTATCATTATGGGAAACCCTCTCTTATGGACAGTTCCTTTGCTTGTGAAGGAATTGTAGCGAGATAAATGACTATAAGGAACCAGCACAGGATCTAGCATAAAAGATACATGCAAGAGAATATCCTGAAATATTATACAGAAGGCTACGCAGATAGTAAAAAACAAAACAATTGTGAAGCTTTTTTGGAAACCTCACATTGGACAACTCAGCATAGGTTAACATGTGCAACACATTCACTCCAATATCCTTAAGAACTGGCACATTTTGATCACTGGGAATCTAACATTACCCAAACGATTATTTGCCTTTCAACTATCACAGAAACTTAAAGATCAGCTGATCCGCACAAGACCTATGGAGAGGAAATATTTAGAATCAATAACCATAAGTTGGGGATTACCTCATTAACGCAAATCAATGGACGTTTTGCATGTGGATATTGCAATATATTCCTCGACGACACAAAGAGTTAGTCCTGGGCCGAAAGAAGCCATGGGAGCAATGGGGCTACACGAATTGTAGCATACAGAATTGTTTGTACCTTATCACATGTGAATGTGGACAGCAGTATGTTGGGATGACAACCGTAAATGTAACAATATACGGTAATGAACACAGAAGCACCATCTGCTCTATACACACAATAAATAAAAATAGGGACCTATCACTACTACAGTGGCCCTTCGGACCATCATTGCCACGGTGGTGGTGTGGGCACCGTCACACCGGCTGTTCGACTGCCCCAATATGACATTGGTGGTTGGACATCATTGACACCATCGCAACTGCCAAGTATCAGAGATCCCTCGCGGTGTTGCAGCAGCATTGAGGACGCACTGGGCTTGGTGTGGCCATTACAGCCCTGCCAAGCATTTTACGAGTTTCCTCTCTGCCATGGTTTTCATGGCAGTGAGCCTCCCATGAAAAGTGTGGCAGAAAGAAAACAATGGGGGCCCTACAGGGCACACATTTCGCTCAGGGCCATGTTGTGCATGAAGGGTGGCCCATATCATGCCCCTATGTGTGCATGCACCCCAGTACCTACAATGCATGGACTGCAGCAGTCCATGCCCCGCAGGAACCTGCAATGACTTTCCGAAAGCGGTGCCTGTTGTGGCTCTCCTATGAGCCTTTAAACAGGCACCCTCGTGGCCCCGCCGCCGCAGGACCGCCAGACCTGGATTCTAGTAGGAAACCACCTGGGGGGTCTAATTATGGCTTTGGTGGTGCTGGGGTGCTGGCTTGGTGGCCCTCTCCCACACCACCAAAGTCATAATAAGTCGCTTAGTGCGCACGTTCCAGAACTACAACATACTCCTGAGGATATGAGATGGACAGTTTTGGAAAGTATTTAGTCTGGTCTGATGGCAATGTCACAGTTTTTTTGCAAAGAACAGAGATGGGTTTGTAGGTTCAAAATGTCCACTTTTGGCCTACATGATGAGATTTAATAGAGCCAATTGAAGACTTAAGTAATAAATATTGTCATCTGTAGCTCTAGGCACATAAATCACCTGTACTGACGTCTCACAGGCGCACAGGTGCATCTCCACAAGCTCGTCAGTTCAATGGCTCAAGGGAGCCTTTTCAAACAAAGGGGTGGGATCACACTGCTTCACCTCCCAGCACAGTTCGCCCCTTAGCATTATGGTAAACGCAGTTCATGGTACATGTTTACTTGAATATTTACTGGAGTATTCCACCAACGTTGGTGCAGGTTAGTGCTGTAAATCTCTAGACACTTCTTTCTGGATATCATCCGCCATCAGTAGAGATAAAAAATAATAATCTGGGGTTGCTGAGCAGGCTGTCACAATCCTTTCAGGTATCAATTCCTCTCACAGGCGTATAGGTGCATATCCACAAGCTCGTCAGCTCAATGGCTCAAGGGAGCCATTTCAAACAGAAAGGGGTGGGGCAACACTGCTTCACCTCCCAGCACAGTTCGCCCCTTAGCATTATGGTAAATATAGTTCATGGTACATGTTTACTTGAATCAGAGAGGAAGGAGGTCAGCAGGGATAGAGCCTTATCTTTGATCCCTATTGTTGCTAAACTGTGGCTCTGAGTCTTATGATCCACCGTATCGAAGGTGGAAGATAGGTAAAGGAGAATGAGTGCAGCATATCCCCCTCTGTCTGAAGCAGCCCATATCTCTTCTGTGGCTTTGCCAAGGGCAGTTTCTGTACTGTGCCCTCATCTGAACACGATCTGGGTAGGGTTCAAAAGATGGTTATCTTGAAAAAATATTGAAAATTCTTTGTTCATGATTTTTTTGACAACTTTAGCAGGGAGAGGAAAACGTGAAATAGGGCAGTAGTTATTAGGGCCAGTTGATCTGAGATTAGTCTTTTGTATTAGGGGGAGGATTGAAGATTGCTTTCATTCAGATGGAAACACGCCTGTTGAAAACATTGCATTAAAAATAGCTGGGAGGTTGGTGGTGATCAAGTCCGCTGCTATCTTAAGTATCCTGGGGGGGGGCAGGAGTCGTAAGGGGACCCTGAGTTAGCTCCAATCAGGAGGGAAGCCACTTGATTAGGAGAGGTGGGAAAGAATTCGGAGAGAGGGGGTAATCCCACTCTATCTGAAGTATCTGATCACAGGAGGCCACATGATTAGCGTTATCAAATTTATTGAAATTTGCTTAACCTTATCTTTAAAGGTAAATGCTAGGGTGTCACAGGCGTAACGAAAGTTCACGGGCCCCCCTGCATGGTACAGAGAGCGGCACCCACTAAAGATTTCATCCAGAGCTATCATTCCTGAGTACTGTGCTGACGGGGTCGCCTGCAGCTCAGGGTCCCCCCGGACTGCGGGGGCTGCGGGGGCCTTTGTTACGCCCCTGGTGACCACCTGAGAGAGTCCCTTGGTGGAGTTAGAGTCATTTTTAATCATCTGTGTGTAGTAATTACTTTTTTCTTTGATGAGAAGATTTTTATATTTGGCTAATGCCAATTCATATGAATGTTTTTCTTGGGCATCATAGTACTTTTTCCAGCTCCTTTCCTGCCTTCTGCAGGCTTGCCTCTCCAGCCTGAGGGCTTTGAAAAATCATGGAGCAGAGGGTTCCCTCCTGTTTGAGTGAGAGGACTTAGAAGGAGCTAGCTTAAGAAAGGTGGAGTTAAGCGAGTCCGTATAGTAAGTGGATGCTAGCTCTGCATCCGGAGGGAGGGTAGGTTGAATATGTCCCAAAAGTTGGGGTAAAATGTTATTTTCTACCTTGTTCCAAGCTCTGCGACTAGTGGACTCAACTGGCTGTAAATGGTCTTAAAATTTGTGAGGAGTATTAGGCTTGAAGAAAATGGCTTTATGGTCAGACCAGCTGAGCGGGAGAACCTTTTTAAACAGTAATGTGGGGCTTAAGAGTGAAGAGGCCGTCCATGGTATGCCTAACCAAAAATATGTGGTTTCCTTAATGAGTTGATTAAGTCCTAATGATGAGGACATTTCCAAGAGGGCTTCTGTGTCTTTGGCCTCTTTGGATTTCAGATGAAAATTAAAATCATCCATAATAGAGAAATTGTCAGACTTGAGGCTGTACTCAAATAGTGATTGCACGTTATTTATAAAATTGATTTTAGTGCCAGTAGAGTGATTTATAAGAATGCCTTTAAAGGTTAGGTGCTTATAGCAACCTAAGCTAAAGAAGAGTGCTTCACAGTAATTGGAAGGGGTGGCAGTACAACTGGCAGTATGGCCACTGTGATATATTAGGTTAAGGCCTCCGCCTTCTCTTAAAGGTCTATTGACTGCAAAATCTGGGTTGGATGCCTCGTCATCCCATGTTTTGGAAATAAATAACAAGTCAAGGTGTTCATTGTCTGGCAGATTTGGAATTTCATGTGTGGGCAGGGAACATGTGTTAATTAGGGCAAGATGAAGCTTAGTTCCATTTTTATTGGTGGGGACTGCCCATGTGAAGTAGTTGGTGGGCGTAGTGGCAGTTGTGTTATATTTTTGTTACAGTTAGGGCATGTCAAAGCTGGCATGTAAGGGAGAGAGGCCATGCAGAGATTGATACATTGGGGGGAGCGAGGATGGCGTAAGGTGAGAAGGGTCTTACCTGAATATTAGAAATGGGTGTCTTGAAGCGGGGAAAAGATCCAGGGGGTTCTGGCCCTAGACCCGGTCCGGGCATGGACAGGCACAGACAGGCTTGTCTTAGGTATGCCTTTGACGCACCAGCTGTGCGCATACACTGCACAGACGCAATGTGGTGAATAAATACACTCTTATGAGGAGGGTGGTGTTGCCAGATTTGGTGCCGGAGCATGAAAGAGAAAAGTGAGTAGCCAAAACAAATAGAGCTGTCCAACTGGGGCACAGCAACCCCTGCAGCACCTACAGGGTCCCCTGTGGGTGTTGCTACCGGTAAATTATATGTTTAAAAGAAATACAATATGTGAAGGAACCAATAAAATTATGAAAAGCAGGTATGCAGTACACCAGAGATGGCACCTGCTATGTCAGGAGCCAGACACCTCCTAAAGCATAAAATACAATAAAATCAGACGTTGTGTCCATGTTTTAGCATGCTCAGGAGGAGCTGCATGGACGCGATGCAGCCATGTTTTAATACCCTCTTAGAGGAGATGGGCAAGTCCAGAGTCGGCAGCGGAGCACAAAACCAATGGGGCTTTCCAACCGGGGCCCAACAACCCCTGCAGCACCTATAGGCTCCCCTGTGGGTGTTGCTACTGGTAAATGATATGTTTAAAAAATATGTGAACAAAC
Organism: Lissotriton vulgaris; assembly: GCF_964263255.1. NCBI lineage: Eukaryota > Metazoa > Chordata > Amphibia > Caudata > Salamandridae > Lissotriton > Lissotriton vulgaris. The sequence goes on along the minus strand of NC_141689.1, from coordinate 937,230,841 downwards.
CAATAAAATTGTTAAAAGCATGGATGCAGTACCCCACAGATGGCACCGCCTAAATCAGGAGCCAGGCACCACCGAAAACAGGGAATACAAGGAAATCAGATGTTGTGTCTGCTTTCTAGCATGCTCAGGAAGACCACACACATTTACAAACAACTGAAAGAGGTGAGTAAATAAATTCTAATTAGATTAATGTTGCATTTTAAAAGCAATATAACTTGGAATAAATGAGCACAAACGTAAGTGTGAACTCCATTCTATATGCAAATGTGAAAACATTAGTACACACGTTCACACAAATCTTTTGTTTCTGAAGAAAATTCATTTTAATAGTGTGAGGATGGTTTATCAGGTTCCTAAGGACTACATTTCATTCTAATAAGGCTAAGGCACACAGGGACTCATTACGATGCTTGTCAGTAGGGGTCCGAACTGCATCTACTGCTGCGGTCCGAACTAACCATCACGATGCATGCAGTCGGAGGCAGCAGTTGGAGTGACCAACCAACACAATCTGACGGGCTCAAGGAGCCTGTCGGTTGGTCAGAAAGGCCTCATAATCCCCTTTGGATGGCATTTCTGATGTCAGGATTATGATGTCGGTTTCCAAAAGCCTTTCCATGTTGGCCTTTCCGTCCAACATGGAAAGGCTTCGGAAAGTGATGGTGGGGGCCCCAAACAGGGCCCCATTACCCCTGGCCCTCCGCATCTGTGCTTGGGATCCATGCACCATATGGCATGCACCATGAGGTGCCTGCTGCACGGTGCAGGGATTTTCACAAGCTCCCATTTCTTAATAGGTACTTGTGCTGTGGATGGTTTCCGCCAGCTGCACAAGCTCCCATTGAGAAATGGGAGTTTGGGACCCCACCCTATGGGTTCACATCCAAATAATGCTGTTGATCGGTTCCCAATACACAGCAGTGTCGGTCGGAGGGAACTTTGACTGACTTCCTAAGAAGGGCCATAGTGTATATAGTGTCAGGTACATGGAATAGTATTAAAGGAAAGAGCCAAAAGTATGCTGCTCCATACCCATTTTATGGACAATTCAATTGCATAGAAGCGTTATATATGTACTACAACTTTTTTTCTTTTTTTTTTAAAACGGTGTTCAAAAGAATACGAATACAAAACCACGCCTTTCGTAGATGGCAGGAGTACAAGTCGGAATCCCGAGAACCACGGCAAAATGCTATTACTTGCTCCCTGAATTGGAAGTCAACTAATTGTAAGACTCAAAGAATGTTCATGAACACAATACTGTTCAGTATTATTTATTAGATCTCATATATATATATATATATATATATATATATATATATATATATATATATATATATATATATATATATATATATATATATATATATATATATATATATATATATATATATATATAAATTTTTTTTAAACAATGGCCCGAATGCTTCGAAGGCTTTCGAAGGATATATATATATATATATATATATATATATATATATATCTGAAAAACACACCATCTGGGAGATGTATTAGCTAGTAATGTTGAATCACACTAAACATGACCACATATATCCTGAGGTCAGACTATAGGTCTGGCAGCTGCCCGCAGTCATCTAAGCAACAAGACACATAACAAGCACAGGCAGAGCCAATAGGTTTGGCCTTGGGGCCTTTTGACTTTGCCACTGATATTTGGCAATGTTGTGCAGCATTGCCAAAAGAAAAAAAAAGCGCAATGACGCTGCTGTGTGATAAAAAGATACAGGGAAGAAAATGATAAAAAAATATGTGAGGGAGCTTGAAACCATGTGTTGACACCTTACAATTAAACACTGATACAGTACATCAAGAAGTATAGTAACCATTCCAAGAAACTGATGCGAAGATACTATAGCACACTTCTACTGGCTTTTTATTGTAGGTTGCATTAGATTTTGTCTATAGTTTTTTTTCCGGCACACACTCTGGTGTATGCTTCTTGCCTGCATGCTTGTGTCCAATACACCCTGGCTTCATGCCTGTATGTGTGTGCCCAGTACACCCCCAAAGTGCAACACTATAAATATACAGTCGACGTATTGACAGGACAACGAAAATATTAATTGCGGTCATTTTTAGCCTTCAGTGTGACCTGCTACCTCTGCGGCGTAAGATTACGCAGAAAGCTGCAAGTGTGCGCCAGAGTATTTCATTGTTAGTATGTTTGTCGCTATTTGTGAAAAAGCCTTTGTACTTGGCAGACTGGAGCAGTTCTGTAAATTTATTTGTGATGTTTCCAGCTATTTCAGGCATGTAAGCAAATTATAACATTTTACAAAGCCCATTGTGAATGAAACCCAGGACATTATATTTCATCATAGCCGTGAGGGTGTTTATTTATATTAGTATTTTCATTCAATGGGCAGTCATGCAGTTACTTTCTAGGAAGGCTGTGGAGAGGGGTAACACAATGATGGGGATCATTTTGTCATAGAAATGATGGTAAGTCATGTAAAAAGCAAAATTAGGACACATGTTACTCATCTATTTCATTAAAACATTAAAACATTCTGACATGCAGACTGAAACATGCACTTTCAACACCAGAAACAGACTGCCGCTTAACTCCCTGGTGATTATTAGCAGTTTTACCACAGTGTTCTGGTAAACAACTAATGTGGTAACATTCTGAAGTTATGACACAAGTGTAGCACATCTGAATGCCATCTTGATAGAATCAAAGTGGAAAACTGAACCCATTTTCTACTGAAAATACTGCAATAGAAATGAAGGTGCTCCATAAAAAAAAGTCTCCCAGGAGAGCCACCAGAGAAAAAAGAAAGCCCAAAGGTAGCCTAAATAGCACACAAACATAGCCAAAGTATAGCTCACAAAATGCTTAATTTGATTTTATTTTTACAGTTTTATATAGCGCGGATGTAACCCGAAGGTATTACAGTGTTTTGCATGAGAATCAGTTATATTGCACAAGGACACATTCATTTTGGCTTTAGGCATGGAGAGAAAGGTGATTTACCCAGAATCAAAGTGGGTTGAGCCGATGTCAAAACTCAAACCTGGTTCCATAGTTCCAAAGATAGTAGATCTGTCAAAACACCACATCTTCTTCCCTAAGTGCAAAAAATAATCAAGTGATCAACTGGATTAAAAAACATAGTAAATAATTTGAAGGCTTTTGATTGCTATACTATTTGAGAAGTCAGAAAATGTGTCATCATTTTACTTTTTACATCACTAATCATAATTTTTATGGGAAAAAGACCCCCTCATTTTTAGATTGAGCCTAGCAGCATGCATGTGCTGCTTTGCGAGGCATGCTGTATCTTCTCTATGGGCATTGCTCATGCCCCTCTTACCCCATTGGTTCCTTTATGTGCTTGTCTAAATTCCCTCACTTTGTGTGGCTAATGTTTACATTTGACTCTCCTTTCAGTGGGTGGTTCCTGGTCCTGGTGATTGGCCCTGTTAATTGGATCAGTTGCCTTCTGATCATTTAAGTAGGTTTGACTCACTACCTTTTGTTTTCCCTCGACTTGCAGTGCCGTGCCCCAACACCTTCTAGCCATGACTGCATTTCCTGGCCCCCATCTCCTACCCGTCACACACATATATTGCATTCATTCATTATATTTAGTACAGGCCCCACGCACTGAAACTTAGAAATTATTTCTGTTTACTGATACAAAGTACTCCTCCCTTTCCCTTTCCCTCTACCTCATTTTGTTTACTTTCAGCTAGCTCCATCCCATCTTTGCCTACCAGCCCTCAGCAGCCACCTTCTCTTTTCAGATTACTTCAGTATCAAAAAAGCTGTCATGGATGCTTCAAGCCTGCGCTGTACACAGCTTCCTGGCTGAATGCCGCCCCCCTTTTGTTTCCCCCTAAGTGTGGGTCCTGAGTCTGCAGAGCCTGCAGCATTTGCTTAAAAGGTCTGGGACCTTTCTACTTAGGACTCACTGGCCAAATGGAAACCATGGAGGATGACGGGCAGCGAAAAACGTTATAACTTTTAAAGTTGTAGCACAGCGGGGACTATACATATACATATTCAGACATGTAGTTATGAGAATAACCCTCGGAACAACTATCTGCTGCCCGCACAGCTGACTGCCGCTGTAGTGCCATAGGCACTCCCATATTTTGGGACCATGTGAGGACCTTTGACTACCATTGTTTTAATTAATTTTAGTTGTTTGATTTATTCTAGCTTGAATGTACAACATCGTTTATTCTGCATGTTCCCTCTGCCATGTGCTTGTATTTTGTGTTTGTGTCTCCTTAAAGCTGCAGAGTGGGAGTGGTTGCTTTTTTCTAGCCTTTCCAGGAACAGAACATGTGTGATGTGCATTTGAAAGCATGAGAGAGAGAAAGGCGTGGAATGTACTTCTCTGTCTCAGAGTGTAGTGCTTTATGGTACATTGGGAAATAAAGTATGTGATGCTATAGGCAGTGGTGCACAAATGTGAAATGTGATGTGCATTGGCACTTTTATGAAGTTTTTACTATTGGCTTTGGCATGTCCTCATGCCATCTTGAATACTGACTCTGTCTAGCTTGAGCTTTGTACATACAAGCAGGCCCCCACATCACTCAAGTTGTTTAGGCTATTCACGTTCAAGATTGTTTTCTGTACTTTTGGAGAGGTTTTCCACTTTCTCAATTTTCACTTAGATAAGAGTCTGGAACATGCGGGAGCACAGAAGAATATGTGAGAACTCCTTTGCCTTTGGAATGCTTGTGAGTGTTTGGCCCATTCCAGTAAGTTTCCTTGACACAGAGGAGGTCTTCTCTGAAACCTCTAGTTCATTGAGATTATAAAACTGGGGTTTGTTGACTTGGAAAGCGGGATGTTGGACTTGAATGGAGGATGGGTGTATCTAATTCAGTGTAGCTGTTACCGGCTTGCTGAGTCTCTTGACCCTGGCTGTGATATTTCTCTAATTATTGGCATTGTGATGTGTGTGTGTGTCTGTGTACACATTCAAGTTCCCAGTGGTTATAATCATCTGATGTATTTAGTGTATATAACTTTATATCTTTTCATGCTTTCCTTTGATTCCTTGCGTCTGATTACTTGCATTGAACAGTTCCTACTTCTTGCAGTGGATGTCCAGTATTATTATTATTATTATTATTATTATTATTATTATTATTATTATTACTATCTGTTTGTATTTTATTCCATGCATTTAACAGTTGCTTTTACTTACTTGTAAGTGTGTTACTATTGCTTGCACATATATGCATTTCTATATGGATGTATAAGTTGTTTCATTTAACATCTGGGAAAGCCTTTCTGTTAGAGAGTGTTGCACAAATAAAACCACACACTTTATTCTGAAAACTGTCTTTTGATGTGCCTCATTTTATGAAAGTGAAACCCTTTTCCTGGTGTTTTCTTGCTTCACTGTGTGTGCCTCCATGTGGGAGAGCTGTATTTTCTATTTTGGGAGTGTGAAGCAATACAGCTACAGACGGTCAACAGCACCACTGCCCTTGCTCACCCTGTTCCCCACTAGCATGGGATAAATGGATGATGCCTCACCAGGTACTCAGACGCCATGACCTATTGCAGTGGAGAATTAGGAGGATCTGAGGAGACAGGGTAAAGGTGAGCATGGATGCACACCTCCGCATCTATCTTCCCAATGCCTGTGGCTCCTGACTGCCCCCCCAGCGATGAAGCTGGCCTGCCATATCCCCCTGATACCCGGACAGTGCCAGAAAAAAAACCCCGTCCCATTCGGTACACACAGTCTACACCTTGGCGGGATACCCCCATGCAGCGCAAGTCCTAACAGCTGGTCAGTTGTGGGGATAGGGCTTGCAGCGCGAGCCCTCGGACATATCTTGGTCATTTATTTCTGAAACCTTCCACCAGTTAATATTACAATGTGATACTGGGCAGTATACACTGATAATGTCCCTTCTCAGCAGTGCATGCTTGGTGCAATCATTTGGCACCGACAATGATTCGGAAAATGCTATTGTCCTGCCGATATGCCATGCTTGTTGATTTTATGTTATTGATTTTACAATTGTCATTTTACACCAATACATCACGCCCGCTATATTTTCGATACTCATTGCTGCCACATAAGTATGTAACATGCTAGGCGCCGCCCATACTCTTTGTGTTCACTTCCCACCAACACTTGCAGATTAATCTCTACCGTGCGTCTGACGGCACGGAGGGTATGTGCGTTGGGCGGCTGGGGGTCGTCCAATTTGGGTAAGCGTAGGATTTGTCCGCACATCGGCAAAATGCCCACTGCATCAAAGCTGCTAAATGTACAAGATCATTTCAAATAGACTCTCCTTCCGGCACTTTACCACAGTGTAATATTTTTGGTTTTATTGTATTCATGTCCCTGTATCTGTTTTATTCTCTATGAAAAACCTGTAACTGCTTTGATTTAATTTCTGTGCACAGCCGTTATGTATGTGTGCTTACCCATGTAAGGGTATTTACCCCATGTGTAATTCCTGTAATCCCTACTTGTAACTAGGTGAAGCCCTTTTATGCCAGCGGGTCAGGGTTCCGCTCTATAAAAAAAAAAAAAATAATAATACAAAAAAAAAATATATATATATATATATATAACTTTGGCGCCGGTTGACGAATCTTCCTGAAAAGTTCCTCAAATTTGCCTCGCGGTGCTCCGGTTCTTCCTTGAAAGTTTCAGGGGGATTCGTCAAGCGCGGGCTAAGATAAAAGGGGGGTCCCAAAACGTGTTTTCCCGATGTTAATTTCCATAGGGCGGTCGAAATCACTTTTAGACCGAACGGCTGAATGGTTTTCCCCCAAACTTGGCAAAATTGTAGGGACTGGTAGCCCAATGTGCCTTTGCTATGTCTCAAGATATGTGCTGCAGTGGATTTTGAGTAATTTAGGTTCAAATAAATATATATATCTATAGGCGCGCCCCGGTACACGCACCGGGGAGCGCACCGGGCGTGCTACGCGACTTGCGCACGGAAAGCTGATTGGCTCACGGGTGTCTGTAAACATTAGAAACAGTCCGGAGCGGCCTCCATCTTGTGTCTCGGTAGGATCGAGACACAAGAGGTGGCAAAAAAAAGGGGGAAATGACCATAAGGGGGCAGGGTAGATCCCCCCTGACCCCATAGGTTTGATGTGGGGGCAGACCGGGGAGCGTAGCATGGGGCAAACCCAGTTTATTCACTCTGTCACCTCTACATTCCTTTTGCATACATTACACCTGACGTAGGTATAATGTGGCGCAGGGGCTTACAAAGTGACGCATCTACCTAGATGCGTCACTTTGTAAATATGACTGAATAAGGTGCATTTTTTACAGCACTGGTGCGTCACAAAAAGTGGCGCTCCGGTGGCGTTAAAGTGACGCATGGCCTCATAAATGAGGCCTTCAGTCTTCTAGTCATGCGTCATATTAAATTTATGACGTATTATTTTCGGAAGTTCTTACAGATACGTCAGTATTTCAGACGTATCTGTAAGCGCAAAAGTGATGCATTGCTGGAGTGTGTCTCAAAAATGATGCAACTCCAGCAATGCATCCTTTCACATGGGGCCAGGTCCCATGTGAAAGGGCCTGCACGCCTGCTGTGAAACAGGTGTAAGATTTGGACGCAACAGGGTCATATAAGTGACGCAGTGATATCTCATAGATTTCACTGCGTCACCTCTACGACCCTTTCTTGCGTCAATACGTCCCTTTTGCATACATTACACCTGACGTAGGTATAATGTGGCGCATGGGCAAACAAAGTGACACATCTACCTAGATGCGTCACTTTGTAAATATGACTGAATAAGGTGCATTATTTACAGCACTGGTGCGTCACAAAAAGTGACGCACCGGTGGCGTTAAAGTGCCACATGGCCTCATAAATGAGGCCTTCAGTCTACTAGTCATGTGTCATATTAAATATATGACATATTATGTCGGAAGTACTTACAGATACGTCAGTATTTCAGACGTGTCTGTAAGCGCAAAAGTGATGCATTGCTGGAGTGTGTCACAAAAATAATGCAACTCCAGCAATGCATCCTTTCACATGGGGCCAGGCCCCATGTGAAAGGGCTTGCATCAGTCTTACGCCTGCAGTGATACAGGCGTAAGATTTGGACGCAACAGCGTCATAAAAGTGACGCAGTGATATCTCATAGATTTCACTGCGTCACCTCTACGACCCTTTCTTGCATCAATACGTCCCTTTTGCATACATTACACCTGACGTAGGTATAATGTGGCGCAGGGGCTAACAAAGTGACACATCTACCTAGATGTGTCACTTTGTAAATATGACTGAATAAGGTGCATTATTTACAGCACTGGTGCGTCACAAAAAGTGACGCACCGGTGGCGTTAAAGTGACGCATGGCCTCATAAGCGAGGCCTTCAGTCTTCTACTCATGCGTCATATTAAATATATGACATATTATGTCGGAAGTACTTACAGATACGTCAGTATTTCAGACGTATCTGTAAGCGCAAAAGTGATGCATTGCTGGAGTGTGTCACAAAAATGATGCAACTCCAGCAATGCATCTTTTCTTACCCTTCCACACCCCGTTCCTTTTCAACATTTTCTTTGAATATCCACATTCCCCATATTCACTCTCCTTCTCCTTACTTTCCTTCACAACACTCACCTTCTTTCAGTCCCCCTACTTCATTTTCTCCTCTCATACCTTTCTGTTCTTTCTTTTTCATTTTCCTTTCCATTATCAATGCACTCCACTTCACTTACTCTTTTTCATTTTTTTAAGAATATGGCTCTTTGATGAGAATTGGAGGTAGTTCTGAAAAGAACTTTTTTTTTCTTCTTTTTTCTTTTTTTAGAACAGAAACAAAAACAGGGAATGGAAACTGCTCAACAGGAGCAAAAAAAACCCAAAAAAATTAGGGCTGGGAACGGCAGCGATGGTTCTCCAATGCTCGAACCATGAGCAGGACACTTTGCTCCCCAAAGGTAAGGAGTTGATCGCAGTATCTGCATTTCAGGACACCTTTGTTGAATGCAGGCTGAATATTTGGAACCTGCTCCTGCGATCGCCCCCTCACAGAAGTAGTTGCTCCTCCGGTGGATGTAGAGGCCCCATCACTGGGAACCTCTTGTGCCAGAGCCCTGAAACTTTCCCGGGCAAAATTCTGGGGGTGCCTCCTCTCCACATGGCGAAGCATTGTGAAGTTCCCAAAAGAATATTTCTTTTTGGGGTCACCCCGTGACAGGACATTTTTGCAGATCCTGCACTCCACTTTTGGAGCATTCACCTTTTTCTGTCCATCTGGTATGGAAAAAAAATTCCAGATTAAATGCTCTTTCACCTTTGGCTGAGGAGGCTCTCCATCAATGAATTCAGGCTCATCTTCACTGCTGGATGGTCTGGAAGACATGATTAACCAAGCAAGATCGAAGAGAAAAAAAGGCAGGTCTTTCAGTCACAAAAGTGAAAGAAGTAGTGAAGGAAATGGGTGGGGATTTCATTCTTTGTAAAAAAAACTGTTAGCAACCAATGAAAAGTGTTATTTTAAGGTCACATGACTTGACGCGCTGACGCTGCGCGCACCGGAGCGCTTCCAGGTGCGCATACGCGGTACGAACGTAGGCGCTTCCAGGGCGCACACTTGGCGCGAACGTAGGCGCATACGCGGCACGAACGTAGGCGCTTCCGGGGCGCATACGCAGCGCGAACGTAGGCGCTTCCGAGGCGCATACGCAGCGTGAACGTAGGCGCTTCCGGGGGCGCTTACGCATCGCGCCGAAGTGACGTTTTGATAGTTTCAAGGAAATGCAAAATTATTTTCATTTCCTTATTCAAAAAAACTGCTTTTATATGTATGGTACTAAATGTCTTGCGTTATTATTTACTTTTCATTCATATTTTTTTACACAAACGCAAGTAGCGCTCTGGGTGCGCTTTCTGGAGAGCTTACCGGTGCGCGGACCCAGAGCTCCCCAAATAAATGATAAAAAAAATAAATTCAAAAATATTATTATAAAAAAAATATTAATAATTAATACTCACACAAATCAGCAAATTATAAAAAAATCGTAGTTTACAAACTCGATATAGAAAGGAATTAGCATTTAAAAAAACCTATGCAATTCACTGAAAAAAACATAGGTTTCACACCAGTTATAGTTAGGAATTAGCATTTAAAAAAACCTATTAAATTCACTGAAAAAACCATAGGTTTCACACCAGTTATAGTTACCTGGAAATTTTACTGACATAAAACCATTGAAATTCCCACGTTATAGTTAGTTGGACTCACCATAACTTGCGCACCTGCAATGCACTGCTGATGATGTCACATTTTACATCACTCATGACATGGTCAGTGACATCATTTTTTTGAAAATGTTAATTTCTACTTTTGAATATATGTTTTAAGGGTTACATTACACTGAAAGGAGGTCTGTCACTCTGTCACAAGGATGGTGTCATCAGTGATGTCATGAGTGATTTCACTGACCATGTCATGAGTGATGTAATATGTGACATCATCAGCAGTGCATTGCAGGCGCGCAAGTTATAGAGAGTCCAACTAACTATAACGTGGGAATTTCAATGGTTTTATGTCAGTAAAATTTCCAGGTAACTATAACTGGTGTGAAACCTATGGTTTTTTCAGTGAATATATATATATATATATATATATATATATATATATATATATATATATATATATATATATATATATATATATATATATATATATATATATATATTAGCAGCCCGTTGTCCGGGTATGAATTGCTGCCGGCCAGTAGTATATTGTTTTGTAGGATTTCGTTTTGATAGCATTTCTTATCTGTGACAGGCCTGTGAAATGCTGCGATTCACAGCGCACTGCTGATGCACTTAAGAATGCGCGTTCAGTAGTGTGTGAACTCGAGTTTCCCTACTTTATTTTTCCTTGCAATATTATATAGCGCGAACTCGACAAGATGGCATGAGCACAATTTACATTACAGAAGAACACATTCATTTGTGGTAGGCACGGGGAGACAAAGTGATTTGCCTGGAATCACAGGATGTTGAGCTGATGCTGAGATTCGAATGTAGCTCCCCAGCTCTAAAGTTCGCAATTCTAGAACTTTGGCGGGAGGTGTGTCTAAAAGTGGATGTCGGTGCTGGCCATCAATGGGAGAGACCTGTGCATTTTTCAAATGGGTGGTGAAAAAATATGAGTATGTTGCTGGAGATGTGGGCCGCCGTGCCACCAATGTACTTACCGGGGAAGGGTACACACCTATTATTCCGCAACTTTCTTTCCGCATACCATCACTCCGCATACTTTCTTTACTAAAGTACCATGACTCCGCAATGCCATTATAACGCATAGCATTACATTTTATATGCTTTTACCACGCATACATTTACAACGAAATTCGTTGTAAATGCATGAATGGTAAAAGCATGTTTTTTTAATGTTTGGATAAGGTAAGTATGGGTATAGGGGTCTATGTTTTGGGGTACTGAGGTATATGTTTTGGGGTGTTTGGATATTTTAAGGGTTCAGATATAGTATTGGGTTATGGGGTACAGGGGTAGTTTTAGGGTTTAGGGATGGGTATGGGTTTTGGGGTACAGGGGTATTTTTAGCGTACAGGGCTAGGTTTGGGTTTTAGAGTATAGGGGTATTTTTAGGGTTCAGGGGTAGGTTTGGGTTTTGGAGTACAGGGGTATTTTAAGGGTTCAGGGCTAGGTTTGCGTTTTGGGGTACAGGGGTATTTTTTAGGGTTCAGGGGTAGGTTTGGGTTTTGGGGTACAGTGGTATTTTTAGGGTTCAGGGCTAGGTTTGGGTTTTGGGGGACAGGGGTATTTTTAGGGTTCAGGGGTAGGTTTGGGTTTTAAGGTACGGGGGTATTTATAGGGTTCAGGGCTAGGTTTGGGTTTGGGGTACTGGGGTATTTTTAGGGTTTAGGGGTAGGTTTGGATTTTGGGGTGCAGGGTATATTTATAGGGTTAAGATGGGTTAGTGTTTAAAGGTGTTGGGGTATTTTAAGGAGTAAGGGTGGGTTATGATTATGGGGTGCAGGGGTATTTAAAGGAATCAGGGTGGGATTAAGACATGATATGAGACATGGCATGAAGGGCGGAACGTACCACACGCCCCCAGCGTTTGTCACGTCCACAGCACATGCCCACAGCACAACGCGGACACGCCCATAAGGGACTACTTTGCTGGCACGGTTCTTTCACCTTTTAAGTGTATATGGTGGGCGTTTGCATAGCCTATGTCCTTCTGCTGCAACTGCCCTTTCCAACGCTGTATTGGGTGTTGTGATTGGCGCTGTGGTTCCTGAGATTACCCGCCTCAAAGGTTTGTGCTCTCTCTTTATTATATATATATATATATATAATATAGTAACACACTCGCTTTCTTTTTCGTAAAAAGTAGACGGCACTCTGAGCTTAGATGTGGAAAAATGATTTATTGGCAGACCCCCCGGCCCCCAAGACGACAGACGCGTTTCGCCGTTAAGGCTTCTTCAGTGTCAACCAGTGCATTACAATAGACGCCATTATATCTCCGCCTTTCTACCACCATAGAAAAAGGACTAAGTTACCAAGTTGTTTATGGCAGCCATCTTGCAGTGTACTTTTACATGGATACATCGGAAAAAACATTAAACGTTATAATACGCGGAGTTTGGCGTCTGCAAAGTACTCGTGCAATTAAAAACAGTGTGGAATCACCCACTTAAAATTCATTGTATATCACATTACATTGCGTAGCAAACATTAATCAACTTATAGGGACGAATAATAAGAAGGTAACGGTTATGAACAAGATTCCACCTCTTTAGCTCCAGGGGATTATCTTTCACATACATGATTCAACACAATCAAATATTGTTTCTCTCTACTGGAATTTAAGGTGTTTACATCAATAATACTTTCTTATTATTTTGAAAAAAACTTATTTCACACCGTATTTATATGTGTCCCCTTTTTTTTCTCATGTTATATATGTTAAGATACGCAAGTATTTTACCGCCCTGTATGGGCAGTTTCTGTAGTTGATCTATTCTCTCCTCCTCTCGTCTCGCCCTGAATGAGCCTGAATGTCAATATAATTACATATTGAGTTATAACAGGAAAGGGAGAGTGGGTAATGTTGGAATGATGTCCTATTGCCTGTCTTTCTATTTCCTGTTTAAGTTCTTGATTCAGCAAGGTGTCTAGAAAGCCTCTATGTAGTTCAGACAGCTGCAGTTCGGATATGATCTCAGATGTCCACATTTTTCACCTACTCTAGGTGTACCCAAAGTTCCTCATCGTTGTTCAGCCCAGCAGGTTGCATGGTCTGGAGGTCAATAATATATTTCGATTCCAGTGCCCTCAGTGATCTTACTTTATCTTCACCCGCTCCTTCCTCTCTAGTTGATCTATGAGGAAAAAAGTCAATAGGTCCCTATTGCTATTGTGGTGGGTTTCGAAGTGGGTAGGTTTTATCTCTGTTAGTAATGGCACGCATGTGCTCTAAAATACGGGTTGATGGTGCTCCCGATGTATCTCTTTGAGCATGGACAGACCAGGCAATATATCACAAATTCTGAAATACAATTCAGAAATTTAGTGATAGTTCTGGTGGGCCGTGGATCATTGGGTCTCCCCTCGTATTTGGTTCGCTTCTTGCTATACTTGCAAGCTTTGCAATGCATGCAGGAGAAGAAGCCCTGAACCGGTTTTGTTTTAGATGATTTTGGGGGGGTCCTCGAAGTGACTCCTCGTTAAGTGGTCTCCGAGGGACTGGCAGCATCTATAAGTTATAGATGGTTTAAGGGGTAACTTATTTTTTAGGACTATATCTGTTTTAAGGATATGCCAGTTGTTATTAAAGATTTGGACCAACTCATTAGATCTCATATTGTAGGTTGTGATCATTCTCATCACTTTTTCAGACTCCATTGTTTTATTCTTATTTTTTAAGAGATCCCTTCTGTCTGTGAGCTCTACTCTCTTAGAGGAATACGATAACGATGTTCTCGAATAGCCTCTTTCCAAAAATCTGGAAACAGCTGCATCCAGTGCCTGTAAAAAGTCACTGTGATCTGAACAGCTCCTCTTCAGGCAGAGTAGTTCACCAAAAGCAATATTCCTTATCATACTTTTAGGATGGTGACTTGCCGCATGAAGTACGGTATTGCCCGCTGTCGGTTTTCGGTAGAGTTTCGTTGGTATAGAGCCCCCTGCTATGAAGACCTCTAAGTCGAGATAGTGTACGGATCTGTCACTAATTGTACTTGTGAATCTTAGATTAAGGCCGTTGTCATTTAGTGGTGTGACGTACTCCTCAGCCGAGGACCTGTCGCCCCGCCACACCACAAACAGGTCATCAATATATCTTGTCCAGATCATTATATGATCCAACCATTTTTCATTGGTCCCCCCCCCCCAGGCCACTTGCTTCTCCCACCAGCCCACAAACAGGTTCGCGTAGCTGGGGGCGAAGCACGTGCCCATGGCGGTCCGCCTGGTTTGGCGATACATCACACCTGCAAACAGAAAGATGTTATTGTAGAGGCAGAACTCTGTCATTTTGAGAAGCATACGATTATGTTGATGGTATTGTATGTTTTTCTTCCCAAGAAACAATTTTATTGCTGAGAGTCCCTCTTGATGTCCAATACAGGTATATAAATTGGCAACATCTAGGGTAATCAGGAGCATATCCGTTTTCCACTTGATACCGTCAATGAGCCTCAAAAAGTCTTGGGTATCCCTCACAAAGGAAGGCAGATCTTTAACAAAGGGGGACAAGTAATTGTCAATAAACCTGGATGTAGCTTCCATGAGACTTCCTATTGAGGAGGCAATAGGTCTCCCTGGTGGATTTTTAATGTCTTTGTGCACCTTTGGCAGGTGATAAAATATTGGAATTATTGGATGCTCACAGTATAAATACTCAAATTCGCTTTTATTGAGCATCCCTTCATCCCTCCACCCTTTCAACAGAGCGTGGTAATCCATGGTGCATTTTTCAAAATCCTTTTTGTTGATTATCAAACAGCAGTCTCTGTCCTGTAGTTGTTTTAAAGCTTCTTGTTTGTACTTGGCTTTGCTGAAAATCACAATGTTCCCCCCTTTGTCTGAGGGTTTTATTTCGATTGAACTGTCCTCCTTCAATGATTTATTGGCTTGCCATTCCATTTGCGAGATGTTAGAATTGTTTCTTGTCAGTTCCATATTTTTAGTTGTCATTTTGTCCAGGTCTTGTAGGATCGCATCATTAAAGACGTTGATGGCATCATGTGTGACATGCGGTAAGAATCTTGATTTCCGTTTAAGATTGCTTGGATCTCTTTTCTGTATAATTTCTTCCCTCCTCAGTGTTTCAATTGAGCTAGGGACTTCATCCATGCCTGCTAGAGTATGTGTTACTGTGAGGAGTGGCAGGTTGTTGTCAGTGAGAGAGTTTCCGGATTCCTCCACTTCCTCCGGAATAGATGTTAGTCCTGATTGTGAACGAGATGCAAATATTTTGTCCAGTTTTAATTTTCGCACAAACTTAAAGATATCAATTCTAGTTTGTACTGGGTCAAACTTAGCCGTTGGGCAGAAGGTTATTCCTCTCTTTAGAACTGCTTCTTCATGTTTCGTCAGTTTTCTCTCTGAGAGGTTTATTATGGTGTTCTCTTGTTTTACCATCTCCCCCTCCTGCCTCTGCTGCGGGTCACCATAGGTGGTGCACCTTGCACGGCCCCGTCTTCCGCGTCTGGTTTTACTCTTCTTTTTGCTAATGGTTTCTTTGGCATTTGGGACTGAGGTCGTTGTCGCGTTTCCTTCATGACCTGGAATTCGTCTAAAAAAGGAACTGAGGTAGTGGTTCCAGTGCTTTTCTCCTGCTTTTGTTGCTTCTAGTTGTCTCGTCCTCCGAGGCCGATGCCTCAGATTCTGATGTGACTGTTTCGGCTACAGGTTGTGCCCCCTGGGCAAGTCTTTTTCTTGTAGCATCAAATTTTTTTGCAAAGGTGAGTATCCGACCAGTTAGATAGTCCTGCTCATCCCTTTGGAACCTCGTCTGCTTCCTTTTCTTTATCCCGCTCTCATATTCTTTCAATTTTTTTTGCATAAGTACACGCAGGTCCTCAATGGTTTTAGTATCCTTATCCTTAGCTATGGCATCCTCCAGTCTCTGGATCACTGCGAAGGCTTTGTCCCTATCGCTCCATTCATATTTAATCAACATCAACAGCATTCCTTTGCTGGAGTCCGCAGTATAGGCTGCCCAATCTTTTAATAGTTGCGGGTCTGGGTTTTCATAAGATGGAATTGTAAATATGCGCAGACCCCTAGGGACCCTATTACAGTCTACATAGCGCTGGAGCGACGTAGCCTCCCACCACTTCCTTATTTCTCGTTCTTGGATTTTTTCCAGTTGTTGGAATAGCAATTGCAGGTTGCTCACAGGTGTTTGCGGGGTTCCCATGCCTTCTGGTTTTTTTGTTATAGCATTCAGGCTCCTAAAGACATCCTCCGCTTCCATCTCTCTCTCCGCCGTTATTGACATGATAGCGGGGGGAGAAGATGCACACTCACTTCGCGCTGCGTGTTAATAAACAGTTTGTGGGGTGTACTGCAGTTTACGGGGGTCTGTCACACTTGGCTCAAATGACGGGACAGAGTTTTATTAATATTAAGTTCTTATAGTCGGGGTACTCGTGCGAGCAGCACTTACCCTCTCTGGATGTCCGCGGCAGCCAGCCGGCGTACCACAGCCTCACAGATCCGGCATGTTACAAGCAGGTTTCCTCCATGCGATATTAGATCCCGGTTCCACGATCTGGAAAAAAAATATACATATACATATATATATTGGTGGTATGTTGATTTATAGTACAGTTTTCGGACAACTAATACCAAAGCGCCTTTTTGATGTAGGCTTTCTGAATGCAACCATATAATTAGGTAGGGTGGGACTCAGCATTATTATGAATTTGCGTGCTTCGTTTGTGGTCCCTTTTGATGCATTGTTTGATTTGCAGTGTTCTTCAGGTTTCACAGTTTATTACATATACACATCTTGGTTCAAGTGCCTTGTGCACACTACATTTCTATTTATCCTTCTTCACTTACAGGAAATATGTGCTATGATAGTGGTGTAGTGACCATTGTGCAGCCAAATGAATATTTTGCTGATGATCTAGTGCCGTAAACAGGCACAAAACACCCATGGAGGGCTATGAAACGGTGCTGCTCACAGTAGGGTGTAGCTTCTGTCTCTTATTTACCAAGTTACTTTTTATGATAAAATGTTAACTTTCCTCACAGTTGTGTTTCTAGCAGTGGAGAGGGAAGGGGCAGATGAGGGCTGTGCCCTACCCCAACACTTACCATCTGCAATGGGATGGGCATACTGCATGGCTACACACTTATAAGGTCCCAAAGGCAAGACTGATTGCCTTGAAAATGCTTTTTTATCTTTTCTGAAGGAAATGCTCTAAGTTTTACAGTTTTGATCCCATCAAGATGGGTTCATGTATGCCAGAGCCTTGAATTAATACAGAATATTAGCGATATAGTTGTTCCTTAGAACATTGTAGGAAAGCAGAGGTCAGGGGCAAGGACTAAGACAATGGAAGGCAGGAAGGAAGGGGCAGAGACAGCAAGTTGACCACACTGGGCAGGTGGGAGGGCAGTGGTGGCACAACGGACAATGGAGCTCAGGGGAAATGTGGCAGGGGCAGCAAACCACCCATGCAGGTCAGGTAAGAGAGGTTATGGCAACATAAAGGACCACTGAGGGCAGATGGGAGAGGCAGTTGCAGTGCAAGCATACATGCCAAAAGAACCGATTGGGGCAATTTTTTTGCATCTCAAAGCGTCTTTATTTTAGCTGTCTCCTGCCTATTATATCCTCGTATCTTCCTAAAAACTCAATGGTAAAAATTAATAGCCCCATTTATTTATTTAAGAAAGCATGAAACGTTATATACAATGAACTGTTGAAGGCAGGAGGACGGGGGTAAGTACAAGTACTTGGACAATAGTGGGAAGGAGGGAGGGGGCAGGGAGACCAAACTGATATTACAGGGCAGGCACCTTACAATTCCTAACTACAATGGCACTTTGAGCTTTGGTTTTTTTTCAATAAAAAAAGATAATCTGCAGATTAACTGATACTGGATCCTGTGAGCTCCAAAATCTGAAAATAGACTTTCTACCCATATTAGTTAGTAGGTTATAGTCTTTTAGGCCCTGAAGAAACACCACTTGACCTTTTAAGCAGCTAATAGTGTTCAATTGTTCTACACAATTCTTTGTAATCTTGCCATAGATTGCTGGCATATAAAATGAAGCAGAAAAACATGTTCATCTTTAGACAATTTTATTCTTTACCAAATGTATTAACCACTGTAGTGACTCACTATCATTCACTAAGGACAAGAAAAAAATCTTCACCAAACAGCCACCATCTGAGAGGCCCACTTATCAGTGCACCACTCACTACCCGCATGAAGCCGGACCTGATGATAAAGCATGCTGTTTAGGTGGGTGAGGGTACTTGCATCCTAAAAACAGTGACTGTTATAGAGAAAAAATCCAGCAAAAATTGCTGTGTGCATCTCTCTGCCCCTTTTGTAGGCTACGGAGCTTCCCAGAACGCCACATTTTTTGACATAATATTAAATCTAACCCCTCCAAAGTCAAACACCTTATCTACTGTTGCCTTAATTGGAGTAGTAATAGAATTTCTAACTCCTTTGTTGCCAAAACATTCCTACTGTTAGTTAGACTGGAGTGGGAAGAGTAAATGTAAGTACTCTGAATTCCAACACTGGTTTTGTGTAAGCTAAGTGATATTATTAGATATAATGTATGCAAGATGTAATACTTTTTCTATTTTTTTAATGGAGTTCTATTTATTATTTTTCAAATTGTTGTTTAATATCTATTTTTTCAATATTTTGAATTTCTGAATGTTTATACTATTTGTAAAGTTGTATTTATGTATTTGAAATTATTTTTTTGATTACTTGTGCTTATTTAAATATTTATTAAAGGATAAATATTTTTAATATATGTTTATCCAATTTTCTTCCACAGAACAATGCCAGTGCTGGAGGTGGGCTATGAGATCCGTTACAAATTTCAAAGACAAATGTCTCAAAAAGAATGGCAAGGCAGCACTCTACTGGAGTAGGCATCTAGTTTATTGCAGTCGATAATCAGGTTAGTTGCTGCAGTGCAGTGTTGTCTTTTTTGAGACACATTTGTATTAGTTAGATATATATCTGTTCATAAAATGTTTCTAATAGTGTAAATATTTTTAATTAAATGTAATTAGAAGGTTATTTAATAATTGTTTTTATATTTTTAAAGAATATATTTATACGTGTGTGTGTATTACCCAGTGACAATTGCAACTGGGTAGTTATATTTATGATTGTGTTTCCATACAAAATGCTTTTTTTATTTTTCTAATAACTTTAGTGCCGTTTCATGATCCCCATGAAGCTTTCGAAAAGAGTGCTTCTTTATAACTAGTTTATGCATAGAATGTTTCAGGGTGATCCATTAAGCAGGGGCTGAGAAAAAAAGGGGGGTCCCAAAACATTTTTGCCTATTCATATTTTCATTGGAACTGTAGACACAGCTACAGCCCAAAGCACTGAACGGATTTACACCAAATTAAGGCTCATAAAATCATGTATATCATGCCGCTGATGGTCAGCGGACCTGACAGATCTCATGCTGAGGGATGGTTGGCTGCCACCACAAAAAAACAGGAATTGGCAGCAGCCATCTGAGGGCTTGGGACTCAGTCCAGAGTCCTAAAAAAAAGACATAAGGTGCAGGCGAGAATCCACATTTCTGACGTAGCATAAAAAAAAATTACCCCTGAGGTGGGCCAGGGCCCAGAGGTGGCGCAAAGGTAATTTAGGGGGAGGGGCATATGACCCCCTCCCCAAGCTTTTAAGAGGCCCTGGGGACCCCATTCCCAGTGGTCAATATTTTAATAAAGGGGAGGCGGGCTGCACATCCAGGGCAGTTGCAATAAATTAGGGAAGGCCTCCCTCCCTGAGCCTTCAGAGTCCCATAGAACCCCCTCATTTGGTCATAAAACTATTTAAGGAGAGGGGACATGTGGCTCCCCTCTAGAGCCTTAAAAGATCTAAGTACCCCATTCCCCAGGGCGGAACATACGTTAAAATGGAAGGGGCAGACTGCCCCTTTGCCTGAGCCAGTAAAGGTCCTGGGGGCCCATGCCCTCAGGGCCAGCTCTATTACTCTGTCCCGGGCAGTCCATCCTGGGACAAAATAGTTTCCCGGCCCTCACTGCCATAGCAATATAAAAAAATCAAACATCAGAAAATTAAACATCTGAGAGATTTAAGGAAACACTTTCAGGATAAATCCCATTAGCACTAATACCTGTAAACACTTATTTTGTTACTCTCAAATGTTCATTTCAAAGTTGTAGTAAATTTAACAAAATATCAAGGCTATCACTTAGAATTTGAATGAATAAGCAACTTAGACCAAAATTTTAAATAGCAAGGGACAGTGCTCTTGGCCTAATTTAGAGTTTTGGAGAACAGTAGTCTGTCCGGATGGCTGACGTAATGTCTTCCACCACCAATACAGATGGACTGCAATCCCTCAAACTCTAATTATAGAGTAGTGTCCCTGGCAAATATGTACTCGCAAAATGCGACTATGTAGAACTGTGGTCAAGAAAAGCATGGAATCCCATTGCCAAGGGACAAGCTGGGCAGTTGCTCAAGGCAACAGCAAACTGAAGGACACATTGAGGTACAGCCATGGTGTCACAAAGCTTTCATGTTTTCTCTTTAAATTGGGTGTGAGTAGCATATTTGTTTACAAAACTGACACTATCTGAGTCAAGGCCAGCCCTGGCCTTGTTTTTTTTCTTTTTCCAAAAACTCAGCCAGTGGGATTGATACAGTTAGAAAGTTCACAGTCTACCAGATTGAAAAGATAGCATGCGTACAGACATTTGGTGGGTATGATAATCCCTCACATTTGTAATAGAATCACTGTGAACAGGAGGAGGGGAGTTACTTACCTGTAGAATTTACAAGCATGTTGAGTCGTGGGCTTCATAGGCACCTAAGAATGAAAAAAACGAATGGGTACATATAAACAGGGAAGAAGGTCTAGGGAGAGTTGGGATAGATAGAGAGGAATGACATGTATGAGGGGAAGTGACATAAATACTGACTGACAGACTTCCCACGGAGGACTGGGATTTTTGCAGAGGCTGCCTGAGTAAGTAGTGGTGTAGGAAGGCAGCACCATCTCCAGGTCTGGGACCTCAGGAATGTCAAGGACTCTGACTTAGAAACCCCTGGGATGTGGGAGATGCCAGCAGAGGAAACAACCATCAGATGGGAAGCTAACACTGGGACAAGCCCCTAATGAAGAAGAGGAGTAGGTAGAATAATTAATTGAGTTATGCTGGTTTTCTAACCACCCGGTGAAGCACAAAGTTCTGCTGCAACCCAAGGACAGGTCTTGGCTTACTTAGGTGAGTATTATGACATGGCATGCTAAGGGCAGAGTGAAATGGGTAAATCGAGCCCTGTAGGAAAACAGACAGGAAGGAAAAGGGAGGAATGTGCATTGATCTGTGGGGAAGTGCTAAATACTCCCCAAATAAGGATGCCTGGACGAACAACCTACCTAAATGCCTGTGCAATGGGAAAGCTATCCAATCTACAGCACATTTTATATTGTTTTGTAGGTTTTATAATGATATTAGAAGGTCTCTCTTATGTCCCCTTTTTCTAAAAGAGAAACTCCTTTCTTATAGAGATGCATTCAACTTCTTGTTTAATCTTGAGTTAAGTATCAGGCTGCTTCTGCATATATTTCCCAAGCAATGAAGAAAAGGAGGCATCTTACTTACTTAGATGCAGTAGCGGCCCTTGGAGGGAGTTCTGTGGGGCGGTGAGGCAGGGTGGGGAAGGGGCATGGGGGTTGGGTAGTAAACACCGGAATATGGATGGACGGAGGTAAGTAAACATTCAAATAAATAAAACAAAATTTGTTGCACACGCTGCATCGAAAAATGCAACAATATTTGTTTTATTTATTTAAATGTTTACTTACCTCCGTTCATCCATATTCCGGTTTTTAGTACACCCCACCCTGCCCCTCCCCCTCCCCACCGCCCCACGGAACTCCCTACATGGGCCGCTACTGCTTAGATGATTTGACACCACGCCATGCCTAAAGAACAGAGCTATGACCAGCGGGGTCAGGAGAAGGTGAAGCAACCAGGCAACCACCAGACCAAAATGAAAGAGGAGAAGCATTGTTTACTTGGAGGCCATGAACATTTGATTTTATCCAATAACATTGTAGCCAGGACTTGGGCAAGATAAGAATAGGACACACAGTTTAAAGTTTGGTTGATGAGTGACAAACGTGACCGATAGCTTGTCTGCTGTACTACAACTGCATTTTGTCTTATGGCACATATCATAGGTTAAACGTGACATCCGCTACATTTGTGACAGAGTACCCTGTCAACCAAACAAACATTCAATAAAACCCCATATATTCTATACAACCACACTAGAGAGGATGGTACTTAATGCCATCACACAACATTGATTAATGTCCCGAAGAAAAAGTGATACACTGTTGAGCCTTATCCTTAAAACAGACCTATGTATGTTAGGAATTATTACCATATTAGCTAACAAATGTTTGTTAAACATTTTTTAAGTTTGGCATAACATGTGTGTTTATAACATTTTGTTTTACTTATCTCCCTCTGTATAAGTCAGACTACATCAGAAGAATATCTAGCAGGCCATTGAGAAGTCTGAGTGCTGACAAGGGGTCTTCAGGAACCACTGCATAGATTTCAGGAATTGGAAGAATGGCCTTCGGTGTTCCACCAGAATGGTTGTACTTAACCGGCTGGGAAGTCCCTAACAGAAGCCAAACATGTAAGATGGTCACTGTTCCCATGATGTGGCACGTTCTTGCGGTTGCCTACACTGACTTGGATGTGGAACTGAAGGCCATGGAGCAGTGAGAAGGGAATATGATTCCTCAGTGTTGAAAATGTTGATGTTGACGATGGAAATGTTTGTCATTTAGAAGGATGGTATACTGCGTCACAAACATGACAAATATACAGTCCACTGTATTATAAGTGCCATAGGACATAATGCACTTTACTTCAGAAGGGGTATTGGCCATATTAGTCACAGAGGAACCCATCAACCAAACTGTAAATCAGGCCGTATGTTTCTAGACAATTGTTTGTGTGTCAATACTGACAATGCTTTGCTAGTTATTAGCATATAACTTTGCATGTTAGCAGATGCATTTAGAAGAAAATGGCCTAATTTCTAGTTTGGTGGACAGGGACTCTGTCAGAAATGTGGCAGATGCCCTTTGCATCATGTTACAAATGTATTAGGTTTTAATCCACGTGTAATACAGCAGATAGGAAATCCACCACGGATGTGACCTAGTATCCCATACATCAAATTCGAAATAAGGCCCTATGTCTATAAATGTATGTATAAGTGCACTAGCTATAAACATCATAATTTATAGAATTCAATTTTAAGTAAATATTTGAGGATGAGATACCCATCACAAAAATTATACAAACACATCTGCTGTGGCACAAATTCTAAACACTTAAATGGAATTGCAATATGTTGGACGAGGTCCCTGCCATGTTAGCGAAGGAGTATCCCATTCACCAAACTTGAAACCAGTCCCTTCCTCAGTAGTTGCATTAGGCTTACACACCAGTAGTGTAGATGAAAAGTGTTGGGGATGCTCATATCTCTAGAAAACATGTCCTTGCACTACTATACAAAACACCCTACTCTGTGACGTCGACAGTTCTAGAGGACATGCTTGTTTGTAACAAGCAGGTTGTGAGCAAATGCATAACCAGACTGCTGGCACAAAGCAGGCCTAGCCCCACATATGATGGGAAAATGTGATAGCAGATACTTACGATCGTGAATGCACCATATGGGCAAGGATTGTGGAAAATGCAGGGGCCATTCCTGTCACAACATTAAAACCAAAAAGGATAAACCTTTTGGAACTATAGGGCAGATTTTGAGTTTTCTTCACAAACATGACGGAGCTTCCATGCACTATATATAACAAGTAATTAATATGCTATGACACTTGTGGCAATATGGCAGTCATTATTAATGTCACATTAGTGTGGGAGTACCTTGTGCATGAAAAGCTGATGTTGGACTACAAAAATGCTGTGTTAGTTTGACTTTAATTCTGTGACTTAAGTTTATTTAGTGGTGTCACATTAAAATTATGATTAAATTGTCAATATTAGCTTGAATTTAATTTTGTAACTTGAGTTTCTTAGTGATGTCATATTAAGTGACCTAGTTTCAGCTTACTAACATTGCTGGAAACAAATCCAGACATCTTTACTGTATGTAGACTTTGGAATCTATTTTGTACCATGTAACCAATGTGTGAATATGTCTGCTTTTAGCTGTCTTCAGAGCAAGAGAGGGAGTTGTGGACCACACTTTATGGGACCAGATGGAGGGTCATTGGGAGTTGGAAGGTGGGCACATCTTCAATGAAGGACCCAGTGGTATTGAAGGTGAGGGTCTTGTGGTGGTTGAACCTTCAGAGACCACATCTGCTTCTGTTGCTGCAACCACCATTAGCACCAGCACCTACTCATTCCTGACTCCTCCGATGCCAAGCCAACACCCAGTCTAAAAACAGAATGGGGTCTCCTTCATCTCGGGCATCTCACCCCCTGCTACTATCCTGCCAGCAACTGAGGCTCTTAGAAATCTATGTATGAGACAGGCAGTATTGTTATTCCATCCAGGGTGTCACTCAACAACTGGCAAAATAGATTGACATCCTGGAGGATATGTGGTCTGTTATGTCTGCCCCACAGAGAGGGCATGTCTCTGGCAGTTGCTTCTTAGACACTAGTGTTTCCTGCAAACTTGTCTCCATTACTTCTCCTGCCCACATTCCACTACCCTGACCTCATTCTGAAACCCAATCTAATTTCACCTGCAGACCCAATTCCTCCACCCCATCCTTTTTTACAGCTAAGCAAAAAGCTACCCACCCCCTTGCACTGCACAATACTGTTAAACCTCACCATGCCCATAAAACGTTCTCTCCAGAAACCCAGGCCCTGTTGTAATAATAAATAGTAATAAATGAGGTAAGGTTTCAAGAAAGAAAACTCTTCATTTATTAGCTAAACCAGACCTTGGTATCACCTTTTCCCGACACAAGAAATGACCCGGTGATGCTGTCCGAGGAGGAGCAGGGAGGCCGAGCACTTCATAAAGGAGTGGGACTCAGATCGCATAGAAACACAGTAGGTCAACCCCAAAGATTTATATGCCTATAGACGTAGTAGAAGAAGGTCTATGGCTACAGTGATTCCCTTACTTTGTCAATGAAATACGATTGACAAGTATTTTACCAAGATCGGTGGCTCCCCTGGACAGCGGGTACACCATTTGAAAATTGTCAATATAAGTCAATCAAAAAACTTCCCTACAAGTAATAAGTAGGACGCCTGCTGATCCACATATCCACAAAGTGATTCAGAGGCATCAACAACTCCATAACACTACGGAGTATAAGATATTTTGTTTTAAAGCTCAAGAATCTGTCCTGAAGAAGGTGCTTGTATTCCTAAAAACCGAAACACCGCGTTGACATTTGTTCACTTGATTCTTGTTTTACCACTCGTTTTATATTGTTTTATATCTTTTTACATTGTGTATTGATTATCAATGATTGTGTTTTTCTGTGGATTCATGATTTTGATATATTAAAAACACAAAAAGGGATTATACAGCTGTAATACAATATAACATATTTGTGTATGCCTTTTTAACCAAACTCTCGACCATAGTTTTTTTGTTGTATCATTGTTAAAAGTGTGCTGGCATTGTTCAATTTTTTTTTCCTGTGTACCAATATTAGCATTGTTCGCCTCTCTCAAACTTAGATTAATTATAGTGGGTTCATATGCCTTAAATCTATGATATCGGGTCACCAATTAGAACTGTAACCTTGATCACATAGGCTAGTCCATGATTTGGACTGTGGGATATTTTGTGTAATTTCTTCTGTTTCCCCTGGTCCCAGATTGATCTAGAAAGGGGGCCTCCTTTACTTTTCTGTTCATCAATGGTGATAATACAACATACTGCATTACAACGGTCCAAAGATTTAAACAACAAGAGAGTGTTGGGGGGAGTAGAGGAAGTTGAGGAAGGAATACAGAGAAGAAAGCGAAGAATGAAGTGAGTGGGGCAAAGGGAAAACATGGAAACAACATACAAAGGTGTTCATGGATGAAATACAATGTATAAATACCAGTGAAATTTAATACAATACTTGCCCCTCCAACAAAATTTTAAAACCTCACATCATCCCAAGAATGTCAACAGTTCCATCTGCTCCAAAAGGAAGTAGAGCCCCCTGTGAAGGTAACTACAAGGATTGTTGGGAGGCAGGCACCATGGCTGAAGTCATGAAAATGTAAGACTGTGAGAGGACACCAATTCCACACCTAATCTGGACTTTTATCTTTGTGCATTTTTCAGGAAAGTTTTGTTGCCCTTTTCTGCATGTACTTCTAAAAAGTTAAATTCCAATCTTTTGTGTTTGTTATTTGTTTGGAGATATTAGTTGCTGTTGAAAATGTTTGCCTTGCGTGACTGCATATTTCAATGTGTTGCTATATTTAACTATTTGCTATATGTCCAGGTCTTATTTCCTAGATGGTGCATTGTGGGAGATTAAGTTAATTCACTTTCCCGTGTGTGTTAACGGAACTGGGAGTGGTGGTGTGTGAGGCTAGTGTGTCTGGCATGCAGAGTGGGAGTGTGTGTGACTACATTTAATGGTATTATTTGAGTAGTCAAGTGAAGGTGAAGGGGTTCACCACAAAGAATACATACATTAAGAATGCATACATCTACATATCCTATATGAGTACAATATCTGACATGGCTGTGTGTTTTGCTCTTGATAATATTTGCAATTCAGGCCTTGATAAATCACAAGTTTGTTGCTAGACCTGCAGGACAAGTAACTTGAATAAACAACTCGACCTAACTGTAATCTACTTGACCAATAAACTGTTCTCAAATTGTGTAATCCAAGGCACTTTACATATGAGTGCTCCTTCAAATGTGTGAGTTCAACATTTCTGAGGTATATACAAATATATATATTATTTGGTTAAATAGACTAACAATTTACTCCATATATAATAAGAATCTAGCCCACACATAAGGTACACATAATCCCTGATTTGCCCCCTAGTTTACTAATAGCATTGCCATTAGGGCAGGGGCAAGAGTGTTTCTCAGTTCATGTTTAATAACTTACTTTTAATAAATATATTAATACAGCAGGATGTGGTAGTGCACTGTCATTTATAGATAGTAAATTTCCCATTGAAATGGCCAAAATCTTTTCTTCTAACATGCAGCTTTACTGATAAAACTATATACGGTAAACATCGTTTACCACGATGTTTTAACAACGCAGTACCTTTAGCACGCATCCCTTACAACACAAGTCGTTACCACGACTTGCGCTGGAGGGCGCTAAAGGATTACAAATAGTATATTTACTATCCCAATACCTTCCCTAGGGTCCACGGGGACTGGTGTTAGAATAGTAAATTATACTAATCGAAATCCGCACCCCCAACGCAAGTCATGGTAACGACTTGCGTTGTAAGGGATGCGTGGTAAAGGGATGCGTTGTGACGGTATGCATTGTACCATCATACATCCACTATATACTGTATAAACAATAATCTGTGAACATTGAGTTTCAGAAAACATATTTATCATTTGCTCATTCACAAGTAAAGTGCTGTGATTTCTTTTCATACTATTACATGATTTTTTTCATCTCAGTGAAGTCCCAAAAATGAGCTTTGATAACTACTTTAATATATTTTTAAATGTTTATACGATTGATTTATTAGCTATTTAAATGTTGTGCATTAGGCAGAACATGGCACCCTACAGCCTTTCAGTTCACTCTCTTTGTGCATACAGTTGGACAGTTCACTTTACAAAATCCTGGAAGAAAAGTAATTGTATGAAGATGTAAAATGACTTCTGACCTCTATTTCACTTTCTGAGTGAACAGAACATCTGTTCTTTGTCAACTCACCAGAACGGGTGAGTACGGGTGAGTAGGTCCTAAATATAGCTCAACCTGATGAAATCTGACTGGTCTCATAATCTTAAATAAGGTAGCATCATTTAGCAGGTTCTGATAAATTGTATTAATGGCACATGATGAATCATATGATAGTAGAGTCTAAAGAAATTAGTAAATATGGATCAAGGATACACTTACATTATTTTTTTATCAATGCACTTTTGTTTAGAGTTATTGCTAGAATAAAGTACTTAATTATAAAATATAAACAGTTTGGGTATAGGTTGTTTGTGTTACATATTTGCCCAATCATGCACATTTTGCAAAACCCTGCAGTACTTTACTGATTTGAGGTGAGTGGCGTATTACAACTGAATTCATTGAGAAGTTTGTTTGAGTAGGTAGTGTGAAGCATTTGGACAGACAGGGAGATGGTAAACATAGTTGACAAAGTGCATTTAAAGAAGTTTAAAAACTGGTACTAACCTTCTATTTGGTTGTGCATTGTGTTGTTGTTCCTACACCACTGCCAAGCACCATCCTTTTGCTCGTAGTAGGAGCAACATGTTGATTCAATGGGTTGTATGGGTGCCAGGATTTGGCTATTTTTGTTTTTCTCTTCTTCTAACATGGATTTTGAGTATAAACAAACATGTTACAAATGTTGGAAAAATGTGTCTAAATACGGTGGATGGATCATTGACTTTCGGTCAGTCTGGTTACTGTGTTTAGCGTATTCCATCGTCGATGGAGTATTGTGGCAGAGGCTGCAGGTGGATGAGGGGATTTCATCCTTCAAACTGCCAAATACTAAATTGCATGGACAAACCGCTGAATGTCCATTGTTTGACTGCCTCTCCACCCCGCCAAACTCTAAATCAGGCCTGTAGACTTTATATATTGTTCCTCCTGGTGCTGGAGAAACTGGAGATGCTTCTTTAAATCTTGTGCAATATTTCACATTTTTCTTTCAATCATATTATGTGAATGGTTTTGTTCTTTATTATTTTCTACACTGTCATTTTGTGTTAGCATGACAATAACATGCATTTGAAGAAGATCATGTAGATTTTTAATGGGTTCGCTTGTTGGGTGGGCTTTCCTTTTTATAGGTAAAAAGCCATGTATAATGGAAACACTTTGCCTTTTTAAGAAGTGCAGATGTTGTTACATTGAACATTATAAAATCTGTGCAATTTATAAATCTAAAAATATGATTTTACTGTTATATGGTAAAATATTGTGACAGAAAACATTAATTGTACAAATACATTTTCATTCCTACATTTTCTGTGTCTTTTCTGGTTTGATTTATCTGCTTTTGTTTAGCAGTTTTCTAATGATAGCTGGCAGTTTGAAGGGTATTTTCAATGTTTTGAAGTACAAGGTGTAAATAAAAAATAAAAGTGAATTAATCTAATATCAATCTATTATCTCATTATTTGTAATGCATATAATTTTAAATTTTCGTTTTATCATAAATTCATTGGTTAATGTTTGAAATGTAAACTTTTTTTTCTTGCTTTAATTTTTAGGGCAAAGGTAACAGTTGATGGACAGAATGCAGAACAATGTTATACATTCACCCCAGTACAGAGATCTGGACCTAAATCCATCATTTCTTTGCACTCCACACCACCCCAGTTCAGACATGGCCATATGCAAATCAGCCTTGACCCTGTGCCTCATGGGAACAGTCCAGCCCAAACTGCCAAGCCATGTCCTTCCTGGACCGGAATCAAGCATCCTGGGACCGGTTTCTGGCTATCAGCCGTCTTGAGCCAGGATAGCTTGACTCCAGTGGTGTGGAGAGCATGGGACTCACGTCTGAGCATACCCATCCCACTCGGGGTGACAAATGCAAAAATAACAGTTGATGAACAGAATGCAGAACAATGTCATACATTCACCCCAGTACAGAGATCTGGGCCTAAATCCATTGTTTTGTTGCACTCCACTCCACTCCACTCCAGTTCAGACAGGGTCAGACTGATTTGCATATGGCCATGTCTGAACTTGGGTGGCAGAGTGGGCTAAAGAACGGTGATGGATTAAGCCCAGATCTGTTGACTGGGTGTGAGTGTTTGATTGGTTCAGATGCTACGTCCATCACCACCCCCTTTTGTACCGCTTTGTTTGCCATACATTTTTACGGTGGCCACTAATTATCATGATATGGTTAGAGTTATTTTTATGATGTTTTTCTGAAATGCAATCATTTATTGTGGCTGTAGTGGTATTTGTGTTTCAACAACAAGAGAGGTAGGTCTAGGAGTCACTCCTCTTCCCCTAGTAAACACTATTAAACAACAAAAGACTGACTTACGGCGCAAAACAATAGATAAGGTGGAATTACTGAGATTTGCGACCAAACCATAAAAAAGGGGTGGGGAGAGGGGTGTGAGATTGGTGAAAAAAAACCATTGTTTTTAAAAAGAACCCTCACTCACCAACCTAGTTGGTGACCTGCTTCATCATTGGGTTCCTACCAGGGAGATGGCCGTCAGTTTAGTGGTGTTCTTTTGACATCTTATATTACTGCAATGTTCGCAGATGCGTTGTTTTATTCGCCTCAGTCCGCAGGGGCAAGTGATCAAATATACAACGTTGCACATTGTATATTTGATTACTTGCCACTGCGGACTGGTAATTCCCACGTTCTTCAGTCCGCAAGGGCAAGTGATCAAATATACAACGTTGCACGTTGTATATTTGATCACTTGCCCCTGCGGACTGGTCATTACCACGCACTTCAGTCCACAGGGGAAAGTGATCAAAAAACAATGTTGCACGTTGTATATTTGATATCTTGCCCCTGTTGACTGAAGTACGTGGGAATGACCACGAGGCAAATAAAACAACGCATCTGCAAACATCTCAGTAATATAAGATGTCAAAAGAACACCACTAAACTGACGCCGCATTTCCTGCAAACCAACCATACCCCTAAAGACATCAGAATGACCATTATTGAAAAACTCCATCGGAGTGCGGGATCGCAAGGTGGACTTTTTGAAAGGACCAGCGATGGATATATTGCCTTTCTACCCTTTAATCTGGGCTGAATAAGGACATCCCGTGGGTACTGTGATGCAACACTGATTTATTGATTATTTGTTATTATTTTTCATAACCTTAGAACATCTTGTGTGGTTGTTAAATAACTGAGGCTTGGACGCTTTATGTACTTTTGCCCACTGGCCGTACTCTGCTTGCATACAGTAAACACACATATTTCACAGCATAGCTAAGGACTTTTTGTTATGTTGATAATGGTCATCTAGAGACTCTTTATGTCATTATGAACACTGACTTCGGTGCTCTGAAATAATCCTGCCCCCGAATACTGACTATGGTGCTCTGTTAAAATCCTGCCCTTGTTACTTATTCCAGTAAGCAGTGAGTATTTTGATTTATAAACCTTATCTTACTGTAATGTGCCTCTCCAACACACTGTAATGCGGTATTTTGTCCATTGTTCAGGTGTCAATAAAGTTCTAAAACATGAAATTAAGACTTGATCCCTTTAAAAGGGGCACACACGCCATGCCACTGTGTGTTCGGCTTCAAAATCACGTTATCTCCTCACGCGTACTTTTACTTCCGTATTCCGCCCATTCAGTAATATTCGGGCCGCGGATGTGCATCGAGCAGGTTGCTGGAGGGGAGTCGCCAGGTCACTAGTAAGGGTGTCTTTCATCCCAAGGTTGTAGGATCTCCTTAGCCTCTAATTGTAACCCGTTTTTTGAGTGTGTAAAGACGCGCTGACACATTTTAGCACCGAGTGTTTATTTCTACACTATTTTCTGTTAAGATTGCCTCGGCGTGAAGAACACCCCTGCCGCGGATCCCAAGAAGTAAAACACACTTAGATTACATTTTACAGCCTTTCGTACAATCAGTCTGGAGGAGACAAGGCGTGCCATCCTGGCAACTAAATCGGGATCACCATTTGACCCATGCCCTATTGGACTCCTGCATCTCATTGCAGAAATTGTCAACCCAGACATAAATGACATCGTCAATAACTCACTGTCTACGGCTAACGTCCCCTTAGAGTGGAAACTGGCAGCAGTGAAACCTCTACAAAAAAAACAGCTTCCTGATCCCACTATACTATTAAATCTACGTCCCATCTCACTACTCCTGGCACTGTGTAAAATCACGGAGTCGATAGTAAATAAACAGCTTACACGCTTTTTGGAAGATAGTGAAGCATGGCACCCCAACCAAGCTCGTTTCAGGACTCAACATTCCACCGAATCAGCTCTCCTGTTTACTACTGAAACTATCCGCTCAGCCCTAGATCAAGGTAAGAAGGCCGTCCTGATATTATTAGATCTGTCGGCGGCCTTCGACACGGTCTCACATGTTATCTTAATAGACCGGCTAATAATATCTGGCATCAAAGGCACTGCCCTGGAGTGGATAAAGAACTTTCTCAGTGACAGGAGACAAGTGGTGACCTTGGGGGAATTCCGTTCCAGTGAGAAACCACTGTCGACTGGAGTACCTCAAGGTTCCAGCTTGAGTCCGACATTATTCAATGTCTACACCGCACCTCTGATAAAGTTGATATCGTCCTTTGGCATAGATGTAATAGCATATGCCGACGATACACAACTGATCCTGGTAATGGACAAAGATAACCAGGTCTGGGAGGAAAAACTCAAATGTTGCCTAACGGCCACCTTTGATTGGATGCGGAGAAACCAACTAAAATGCAACACAGGCAAAACCGAGATCATGCCTATAGGCCCAAAAAATGATTTCATCCCCAGACTATGGTGGCCCGAGAAGGCAGAAATACCACCCCATACCACCTCCTCGGCCCGCAACCTTGGGGTACACTTCGACGCCGATCTATCTTTTAAACATCTGGCGTCAAAAGTGGCAGGCACTTGTTTTGGGGTGATAAAAGGGCTCAGGAAGTTCTTTGACTTGCTGCCCCTTGAAGCAAGGAAAACAGTCACGGTTGCATTAGTTACATCACGCATTGACTATTGTAACAGCTTGTATGCTGGTACCAATAAGGTGGTTACCCATAAACTCCAGATGGTACAGCACGCAGCAGCAAGGCTGGTTTTAAAATGGCCGAGAAAATCCTCAGCAACCAAAGCCCTCAATGTATTACACTGGCTGCCTATAACAAAAAGGGCCCTGTACAAATTGCTGATAATTACCTTTCGAGCTGTCCACGATCTAGGCCCTTTATACCTAAGAAAAAAATATGTAAGATACTGTCCAACTCGAGCACTACGGTCCTCAAATGCCAACCTACTGACCGTTCCAGGGTTTAGACTTAAAACCCGTGGGGGTAAATCCCTGGCTGTGCTAGGTGCAAAAGCATGGAATGCCCTCCCCCCACACTTAAGAGCACTGGACAAGGAATCAGAATTCCGCAAACAATTAAAAACTTGGATTTACAATCTTCCAGATATAACCGCCAGAGCACTAGTGTGATTCCGGTCCTGGTCTCTTCAAGCAGTAAGGCAACTTTAACATCTGGTTGACCACACATTGGCGCCGAGATGCTCCTTGGAGCGATTGTAGCGCGGTATAAATGGGCCATTACATTACATTACATTACATTACATGTAAGTGTTTTACTCTGATGCCAGTTTCTCTTCCATGCTACGATTGCCACACTTTCCTTTGAGAGGAGTGTGGCGTAATTTTAATCTTTAAGGGGTCAGCACTACTGTTATTGTACCTCAGACGAGGGGCACAGTTTAATATAATTGGTGCAACCGATGAGTGAAATCACTGAAACACAAATAACATGCACATCTGTATACATGTGACACAGATGAACGGTAATCCTTGGCGCTAATCATGTGACAAGAGTTTGATTCGCCAGTGCTATATTGTATCTGAACAGGCACAGTTGCAGGTTATTGGTGGTTTGCGTGTATAACTCACTACTAATGACGTTTTGATGGCTATACACCTTGGAACGTTTTTGATGAGAAAATCACATGAATGTATAGATATTTTGATGCTTGTGTAAATTTTCTTTTTCAGATTCAGGGCCCTTGGAAATACCGGGAGAGCCCATAAAGGTAGAACCGTGAGTCTTATCCTTTACATACACACATCCCCAGGTTAGGGTGCGCCTTAGTGGGCGTATACCACCGGGGGCTCTCTTGGTCCTGATGAAAGCTCTGCTGAATTAGCATTTAAGAGCAGAAACATGTCGACCTTTTCACTATTTTTACAAGGATACATCTGGTTCAAGTTTATTACCAATAAGTGTCCGATTCACCAGTTTTTAATGATTGCTGGCTGGACCTTTATTAAAATTAGTTTCGGGAACAGCTTGCCATCTTTTAAATCACTTTTCACTTTTCTGAGTACTAACTCACATGTCCAGAAAAACCTGCTCCGCTGTAAGTCAGGCGTTGTAGCACACCGGGGAGACATTCGGTCTCCCTGGTAGGAACCCGATGATGAAGCAGGTCACCAACTAGGTTGGTGAGTGAGGGTTTGTTTTAAAAACAAAGGTTTTTTTCACCAATCACACACCCCTCTCCCCACCCCTTTTTTATGGTTTGGTCGCAAATCTCAGTGATTCCACCTTATCTATTGTTTTGCGCCGTAAGTCACTCTTTTGTTGTTTAATAGTAGTGGTATTTGTGTCATATGTTTGCAATTAAAATTGATATACAGGTATAATTGATCATATTAACAATGTGTGGCTACTTTACATTAAATCTAAACTATATTCAATAATTTTGCTCTCTATATTATTGTTGTCAATATTTGTGTTTGTACAATATTTTTTAAAGCAATTATCATCGTCAATACTGCTATTGTTTAGATATGGTTTTAGGATAATATTTTTGTAATCCGTGTTTTCATGCTATATTTGTACCAGAAGATTGTTGTGATCTATTTTGTAGTTTACAACTGATTGTCTGTCTGGGTTGATGGGAGAGAAGAAATAAGAGTATGAAAACAAAGATGATTTGAAAGAAGACAGTAGTGTGTATATCATAATAGAAAATGTCATAGGAAAACAAGACTGGGGTCACAATGCAAGAAGTTTATTGTGAGATAAAATGATCAGGGGTGAGAAAAAGAAGTGTAGTGAGAGAATGAAGCCATTATGGTGGGAAATAAATGATTTGTCAAAAGGAAAGAGAAACTAATTTATATAGGTTCACAATTAGTTCCACCAAGTGCTATCAAAGGTAGATTAATCAATTTAACCTTTGATTTGTGATAGTTGGTATTGCTAATTTGTAACTCTGCACAATTAGGTACTGTTGTCCAGGTTCTGGGTTATGTGCTGTGACCTCTAAAACATGGTAACATTGGCCAATCCCCAACTGGCATATTTACCTTTACAGTAAGCCCATAGTATATGGTGAACATAAATAGACAAATGGTTGGAATGTTACATTTTATCTGCAGAATGCTGCATACATTGTGCCATCTACTAGGCTGAAATGGAAAAGCACAGCTGCGGGCCTACAAGTGTAGCCTGACTGCTGCAGTTTTTAAACCAGCATGCACACTTGTCAATATAACTCTTTTTGACAAGAAGGAGCCTTTCTATTAAATATTACATATGTTAACCATAAGTAGCCCTTGAAGTACACAAGGGAGGGTGCCTAGTATTTCAAAGTAAAACATGTAAGCATTTCATGTTGGATCGCCAATTTAGAGAGTTATCCCTTTTATAAAGGCACAGGAGATATGGTTCAACCAAACCAATACAAACGTTTTTCCTCTGGACTTGTTGTTAAAATCCAAACGTTTGTTATCTGGATGCTTAATTATCAACCTAAGAACAACAGATATAACTTAGATATTAAAAAACAAACAATTATTCTCCAACCACAATATTTAGAACCCACTAAATATTTGATAAAATACACATAAAATAATAGCAACATTTGTTAATATAGTGTATCATCCATAGGACGAGATACATTATTAAAAACATTTGGTCCAAGAATAACATTAAAAAATAACTATATACAAGCAAAGTACTGAAAAAGGTATTGTGTCGATGCAGCGTTTCAGTGTCTCCTTGACCTTTATTCCACCTTCTTCAGGACTAATAACTGAATTAAAGCTAGGAGAAAATATAAAATATATAGCCATAAAGAAAATTGTTAAACAGATTATCTTAACACTTACAGTTGGGCATACATTGTTGTTCTTGCTAAAATTATTTTATACCTACCACATTAAAACAAAAATACATAATTATCAACATAGTGTATATTTATATATATCAAGCATCAATAGACTTTTTTTAAAATATTTTATTATTTGCCATGTCTAATTTCATACCCATTTAATTAATATGCTAAGGGTATATTATCACCATGTATATAAAAAAAAAGGATCCTAAGGGCCATCCTTAATTTCCTTCCTTTATATTCAGAATTGTTATAATAGTGATCTTACCTATTGATATTCACCAGGATTTTATATCATGTATATTGAACCTACCTTGCTTTTATTGTTCTTCACCCATAATAGCACAGTCTGTTTCTTTCCCAATGAGATAAGAAATTGTAAGAATAAAATGATTTTTACATTCTTTTAAAATGACAATAATAAGTTATTATTAATCCATCTATGTCACTCGAGGCCTTACCTTATATTTAAGACTTTGAGCCTTATTACAATGGCAGTCAGTCAGACCCCCAACCACCACCGTATCGAACAGGAGACTGTCTAACAATGAGTCTGCAGTCTCACCTGCCTAATATGGATGAGACCGCCGGCACTGCAGTCAGAAAATGCTCCAGCATGTGCTGCGGCCAAGGAAAAGGGCTTCAGAACAGGTCACAGTGGTAAAAAGCACCTTGTGCACACCCTTTCACAATTTGGTGCCTGGCACACAGTAAATGATTGTCCGGGGGGCACTACATGTGCCCTCAGGCCACTAAGTAGTAGCCCACAGGGATGTGGGCCCTGCTTGGGGCCTCCGAAGTCTGTTTCAGTCTCATCTTATTTAAATCAGGGTCCAGCAGGAACACAAATCATTGTTCCTTTAAAAAAAAAAGAAACAAGACCTATTGCTATCTTTGAATTATATAGGAAGATGGTTTTCCATTAATCCATTATCTATCCAATCCATATCCTTTACTTTTTAGCCTGCCTGTTCTTTTACCTGTGGTTACCCATTGGTTCCTAATCTAGCCAGTCCGAACCCTTATCTTTTTGGTCTGCCTGTTCTTGTGCTTATATTACCATGTTAAAAGCAGGCAGCTCATTATACCCTACTTATTTAGTGTAGATATTATTCTAGTTTTAAAGATCTCATCGCGGCAGTTTAACATCTAATTCCCTGGCACAATATGCTGTACTATGCCCCTTGAGATTTATCATTGCACAGTTGCATTGTTTTTATTCAGATAAGACAGAACTCTTATGGTTATATACAGTATCCCCAGAGGAAGGGAATCTTAATATCCTGTCTCTTCCCGGTTCTTTAGGCCTTCCCAATGGTTAGCTAATTTACATTAAAGCTTTTCCCTCTATTTTAGCTTTAGGCTAAGTTCCCCACACCCTCATGACATTTCTACCCTTTCCAAGACACACCATGTCATGTCACATTCATTATGTTTTATCTCCTTAAAATACACCATGAGTGGTGCAAGCTTTTTACATGTACTAAAAGCAGATTTATGTTTGTTAAGTCTTACTCTGATTTCTCTTCCTGTTTCCCCAATATAACCTTTACCACAGGGATCTAATACAAGGTATATCGCAATTGTGCTTTTACAGCTTACCATCTGATTATCATAATGTGCACCACCATCAAATGTGAATTATTTGCCTTTTATTATACTATTAAAGTTGCCCCGTTGCCCACTGGGGAAATTCCCCCGGAACAAGCAATTATCTTGTATCTTCCTCTGTCTATTCCTTATCGGTTCATTATAGGTGTGGACAGGCCAATTGTGTAAAGTTTATTTTGTCTAAACGCAATAATGGGTCTCTCTAATTTCTCCCTATCTGGGCATTCCAAAATGGACCAGTTCCTATCATGAAGTTTTTTATCCTATTACTCGTGAGGTTGAAGTTGGTCACAAAGGTAATACGCTTATTAGTAGCATACTATGTTTAGGTTCCAGCATTACCAGCATTACCTTCCTACTTTGATATTTTGCCCACCTATACGACAGTCTAATCAGTCTGTTTTCATAGTCATATGCCCTCAATTTCCCTTTAAGGACCTCTGCATTTTTTTCAAAGTTCTGTATGTTAGTACAATTCCTCCTCAAACTGAGGATTTGTGCAAAGGGGATGTTGTCACGTTAACTCCTATGTTGATTACCGTTATAGTGTAACATCATCCTGCGGTCAGTGGGTTTAGTGTATAGTTCCATTTCAAGGGACTCATTTACTACTTTAATTCTAAAATCTTCTCAACATTGAATTGAATTGAATTTTTAAGAATTTATAAAGCGCTCGTACACAGTGCAGTTTCATGGCGCTAGAGGAATTACCTGAGCATGAAGAGATGGGGAGGGTTATTGGCCGAACGCCTGTTGGAGGGTTTTAAGGGCGCTACGAAACTCCATATAGGAGGACAAGGTTCTGATGTGGAGCGGGAGGGAGTTCCAAAAAGTGGGTGCGAGGACCGAGAATTTCTGGCCTCCGGATCTAGATTTCTTGAAGCGGGGGATCACTAGTAAAAATTTGGTAGAGGAACGAAGGTCCCGGGAGGGACAGTGGTTAGTAAAGGTGGAATTGATGAAGGCAGGGGCGGTGCCCATTCGAGCTTGGAAGGTGAGACAGCCGAGTTTGAATAGGGCCCTATGTTTGATGGGGAGCCAATGGAGGGAGATGAGGAGGGGAGAGGAGTGTTGAAATTTGGACAGGCCATGTACCAGGTGGGCTGCCTGGTTCTGCACTAGCTGAAGGCGTTGGTTGGAGTGCGTAAGCGGGGGCACC
This sequence comes from Lissotriton vulgaris, assembly GCF_964263255.1. Taxonomy (NCBI): domain Eukaryota; kingdom Metazoa; phylum Chordata; class Amphibia; order Caudata; family Salamandridae; genus Lissotriton; species Lissotriton vulgaris. Next base: position 937,191,771 of record NC_141689.1, on the reverse strand, counting down.
ATTGTAGATGATGTTCCCATAATCTATTTTGGATAGGACCATGGCCATTACTATTAATTTGAGTGCAGAAAAGGAAAAAAAAAGTGAGACTTTCCTGATGGTGCGAAGGGTAAAAAAACAGGAACATACTACCGAACTAATGTGGGAGGCGAAGGTCAATTGATGATTAAGGGTGATGCCGAGAGTCTTAACAGAATGAGAGGGGGTGGGAGGGAGACAAGGGAGGGGGGCCAGAAGGAGGGGGACCATGGATCGGCACTGCCTCCAGTCAGGATCAGCTCAGTTTTATCCGGGTTGAGTTTAAGATGGTTGGCATTTATCCAATCCCGGATAAATAGCATAACCGACTGGAAGGCAGTGACGCCAGAGGAGGAAGAGGCAAAATTAAAGATGAGTTGGAGGTCATCAGCGTAGTTATAGACTGTGACCTCCATCTGCTGAAGTGCGAAAATGAGGGGGAAAATGTAAAGATTGAATAAGAGGGGGGATAGAGAAGAACCCTGGGGGACACCACATTGCACCTTGCGGGGTGGGGCGGAGAATTCGGCCAGGTGGACGGCCTGGGTACGGTCAGCAAGGAAGGAGCCAATCCAGGTCAATGCTTGCCCTCCTATGCCCGCCGCCTCGACACAGGACAAAAGAATGGAATGGTCTACCGCGTCGAAAGCGGCGGACAGATCTAGGAGAACAAGAGCCTGGGGAATATTAGTGTCGAGCCCCTCCCTAAGTTGGTCCATGACCAAAATAACCACCTTCTCGGTGGAATGGCGGGGGCGATAGCCCGCCTGGCAGGGTGCGAGGTAGTTACTGTCCTCAATAAAGGTGCTGAGTACCTGGGTGGCGTGGGACTCAGCTACCTTTCCAAGGTAAGGGAGAAGGGAGATCGGGCGATAATTTGCCGGGGAGGAGGGATCGGCCCCCGTTTTTTTTAAGATGGGGAGGATTATGGCATTCTTGAAGATATCAGGGACGAAATTGTTCGTATAGCAGTCATTGAGAAGAGTGAGAGCAGGGGAGGGGCATTCGAGAAAGATCTGGCGCAGAATGCGGGCTGGACAGATGTCAGCTGGAGAGCCCGACTTGATGCGACTGAGTAAAGGGGGCAAAGATTCACTGGTGAGGGCAGGGATAACAGTGAGCGACAGAGAATTGACAGGGGGCTGAGGGTGGGAGAAAGTGGGAGGAAGGGGGATATTGGCTTTGATACGGTCGATTTTATGAATAAAAAATTCATTGAGTGAGTCGCACAGAGCTTGGGAGGGGGGATCTTGAGCTGGATTCTGTCAGATGATGCCAGCTCGTGGACGGTGGCGAAGATCTCATGCGGCTGGCTTTCCACAGCGAGAATGCGATTAGAAAAATAGTCAGATTTGGCTGCCAAGATGGCTTGTTTATAATCGTTAAGGGTGGAAATGTAGTGTTTTTTTCGAGTTGGGCAATATGCTGTTCGCCATGCTCGTTCAGCCTGGCGTAGCACGCGTTTTTTGCTTTAAGAGCAGGGTTAAACCACTTGTTGGCATTGTGAGTGCAGTTGATGGTAATCCGCCTCAGAGGAGCCACTGGGTCACAGGCTGAGGTGAGCCAGTGGTCAAGGGTGGTGGTCTGAGAGTGCGTGGTCAGCCCCGATAGATCCGGGCAGGAGGCGACTAGCGAGTTGCACAAGGATTTAATATCAACTCTGTTCCAATTTCTTGCCCGGGTGTTCTTCGGTCGGGGAGGAGTAGTTTTTTGGCTCTGAACCAAGGAGAAGGCAATTATGTAGTGATCTGACCAGGAGCAAGGAGAGATGATTGGGGTGGACATCGGGATGTTTAGGGTCCAGATCTGGTCCAGAGTGTGGCCCCAGTTATGAGTGGGACCTTGGACATGCTGGGTGAAGTTGAGACTAAGCAGTAGTTCGGTGTAGTTCTTGAATTTCGTGTCAACAGCAGGGTCGGTAGGCCAGAAGTTAAAGTCTCCCAGCACGAGAACGGAAGCGCTATTGACTACAAGAGTCGCAAGGGAGTCCTGAAGGGCAGAGAGAAATTCCGAGGAGGATTGAGGAGGTCGATAGATCAATACACAGGTGATTGGGATGTTAAGGGAGGTGGAGCGAACTACAAGGCAATCTGCTGCGGGTAGCATGGGAGCCACCAGGGTCTGGAAGTGAAGTCCCTTGCGAGCAATCAAAGCGACTCCGCCGCCTGCTCTCTCCTCAAGTCGATCTGCGTGGAACATGGAGTAGAGAGGAGGGAGGGCCGCCAGGATGCTCGGAAGGGAGTCCGGGCGATACCACGTTTCAGTCAGAAACAATAGATCAGGGGATTCGGAATCCAAAAGGTCGAATATTTCGTATTGATGCTTAACAGCTGACCACGTGTTCAGGAGGCGAGCGGTAATGGGAGGTGGTGAGGGGGCGGGTATTGAAGGCTTATCAGAAGCTATGCCGAGATGTTGGGCATAGGCAAGTGTGGCGGGATCTAGTGATCAGTGGTTGTTTAGGGCATGCAGTTGTGCCGGAGCATATGTGAGGGATTGTGGATAATGGCATGCCCCTAGCCCCGGTCGGTCGCGGACGGGCGCAGACGGGCTCGCCTTAGGCGCGCCTTCGGCGCGCAAACGGCCCGCCCGCTGCGTGTCCGGTGGATGCACATTTTTTATAATGTGATAGGGCGTGGCCTGAGTAGGTGGGCGTGGCCTCAGTGTTCCAACAAGATGGCGGCAATTATGAAGATTTCCCTACGTCAGCGCTAAGGTCCGCTGCGTGGGTGTGCGCGGGGAGAGTGACAGGTGAGGTTAAAATACACAATATCACAAGATTAAAAGAAATACACAACAAGCGATTCTCCCGGCTTCCGCCTCAGGAGATTACAGTCCTCTGGACGCGCTAGCAGTCAGCGTGCCTTTTGTACTGAAAGCGGGGGGCGTGGCCTGAGTAGGTGGGCGTGGCCTCAGTGTTCCAACAAGATGGCGGCAATTATGAAGATTTCCCTACGTCAGCGCTAAGGTCCGCTGCGTGGGTGTGCGCGGGGAGAGTGGCAGGTGAGGTTAAAATACACAATATCACAAGATTAAAAGAAATACACAACAAGCGATTCTCCCGGCTTCCGCCTCAGGAGATTACAGTCCTCTGGACGCGCTAGCAGTCAGCGCGCCTTTTGTACTGAAAGCGTGGGGCGTGGCCTGAGTAGGTGGGCGTGGCCTCAGTGTTCCACAAAGATGGCGGCAATTATGAAGATTTCCCTACGTCAGCGCTAAGGTCCGCTGCGTGGGACAAATTGAGCCATTTCATTATAAATATGTTGGTCTTCAAAGACTCCTATATAGATATATGCTAGACAGTGCACAGGTTACGCCCATGCTGGTCCCATTTGCTTGTTTGTACAGGATATTGTTAAAGAGAAACACATTATTCTGGGTTTTTTTAAAACTCTTTTTATTAAACATGATCAGCGCACAACATATGATCTAACAGTACAAAGGAGGCACAGGAATACAATGCAACATAATTGTTATATCTAGGCATAACTTCGCATCACACGAGGTGTACAAAAGCATACAAAATCATAACATTGATCAAGACAGTGGGTGACATTGTTGCCTCTCCCCTTTCTCCCAGCAGTCCCATGTCCATCCTGTGGCTAATTGTGAGTCCACATTTACCCCTTTGTGTGCTTGCCAGGGGCCCCACACTCTTTTCCATTTCTTAGGGCACCCTCTGCTATGGTATACCAATTTCCTCAGCCCCGTGGCACCAGTCTAAGTCCAATTCCCACTCTGCGACTGTTGCGGGAGCTGCATCCCCCATTGACTTGCAATGTTGCACCTGGCCACCCCTGCCACCAGCGTCAGCCACAACCGAGTATACTTGGGCCAGTCTTCCACACCTTGCATCATCAAAAGCAGCCATTTGGCATCAATTGGGACCCTGACAGAGAGGGTCATGGACTTTACATTGGTCACTCTGCCAGAATCGTTGAATTACTGGGCACTCCCATAGAATGTGGAAGAAGGAGCCTACCTGTGTGCATCGCCTCATTCACAGAGGTGCATCTACTACCCCCATTTTTTATGGCAGGGTTGTGACTTTGCAGTGCTTTAACCCATTCCTCATCCTCTGTCACCTACAGCGTCAGTCCATGCCCCTCTCATAGACCCCAAAGAGTCTGGGGAGTTGCTCAGTAACGTTTGGTAAATTGCAGACACACCCCTATCTGGAATGAGATCAGCAAGCAGGTGATCTTCCAGGGGGGATGTGTTGGGCAAGCTCGTCCCCTCTCGAATGTGTCCACGAAGATCATGTCCGAGCTGGTGGTAGTGTAGAGTTTGGGAGGCCACCAGGCCATATTCTCATCCAAGGGTGTCAAAAGTGATAAAAGCCCAATTTGTCCTCACGTTGCCCACATGCTCAATTCCTATCCTTGTCCACTGCAAAAACGCATTCAGGTTGGAAACCACTCTCAATCAATCACTATGCCAAAGGAGAGTCATAGCCCTCAGTGTGTCGACCCATCCCAGGTGGATCTCAGTCCCTGACCAGGATTTACCGACATTGGATGTATGAATTGGGAGGCCCTCCTTCCTCCAGCGGGTGTAGAGAATAGTCTCATAATTGTTGGCGAGATCCCATCCCTGTCAACTCTGTAGGCTGGTACGTCCCAGTCCGAGTACACCCGGTCATTGATAACTATAAGCGGTGAGGAACAATAGTACTTTTTGATGTCCGGGATCACTAGGACCCCTTCATAGACTACCCACTGTAGTTTCTATAGTTTAATGCATGGCACAACTCCCTGCCACAGAAGTATTTGGAGTTCCTGATCTATCTGTTTAAATGAGCCCGGGGGAATGGAGTATGGCATGTTTTGCAAGCCATATAGAAAACGCAGCAGCGACATCATCTTATACAGGGCTGCCCTACTCAACAAAGACAGTGGGAGGGTACACCAGTGCACCACATCCAACCAAAGCCGGTCGAGCTGTGGGACAAGGCTACGTCTCAGAAACAGTGGCTGATCCCAGGTCACAATGCTTCCAAGGTATTTAAAATCTGTTGTTTCAATTAGAGCCTCACAGCTAGCTGGGAGTCTCAGGGGAGGACCTACCAGGGGAAAAAACACAGATGTGGCCCAGGTAATCCTGTAGCACAGCAACCAAAGAGTTAAAACATATGTAGAATTTGGGCTATTGAATAATGTGGCTTGAAAACATGTGACAATACATCATCAGCGTACAGGGAGATCCGTTCTTCCCAACCTCCCTGAGATGGGATCCCCCATATGAGCAGGTACAACCCGATCCAGGACGCCAATGGTTCCAGTGCCAGGGCGAATATCAAGGGTGACAGCGGGCATCCCTGCCGGTTGCCCCTTTGCACTTTAGCTTTTCACTTTAGCCATAGGAGCCTGGTAGAGCAGAATAATCAATTCACAGAACTTTGGGCTGAAACCCAATCTGTTTAAAGCGGCAAACAGATATGGTAATTCTATGTTATCAGATGCCATGGCGGAATCTAGTGACATCAATGCTGACTGAGGTGCATAGGAACACATTATTCTTAAAAATGATGTACATGCAGTCTATTATAAATGTAGTTTGCAGTGCCGCATCACTATGTCCTTGCAAGATTGTTTCTAATGCTTGTATCTCTAAGTCTTGTGGGATATTAGTATATAAAGAATCTGCATTCATAGGTACCATCCAATTAGAATCCTTATTAAAATGTACTTCCTCCATTTAATAATAATAATACCGCCATTGGTAAAGCGCAAACAGCTACCTCCGAAGAGGTGTCCCGGCTCTAGACAATAGAATGGTGCGCAGCTAGGCCTCACACTAACTAACCTAGAGAGCAGATTAAGCAGAACTGAAGAGCCAAGTTTTTACAGCTTTTCCAAATAGTGTCTCTGACTCAATCAGTCAAAGGCGGTTAGACAAGGAGTTCCATAATTTGGATGCCCCCATCGTAAAAGATCTGCCACCAAGACGGGCTTTCCGAACTCACGGAATACAAAGTAGATTTTTTCAATTGAACCTCAAGGAGCGATTTTGTTTGTAAATGCATAACCGTTGTCTCAGGTAACTGGGACATTTCCCGTGGAATGACCTGAAAGCAAGGGTGAAGGCCTTGAACTCAATTCTTTTTGCCACCGGCAACCAGTGGAGATCTTTAATATGCGGAGAGATGTGATTACGAAAAGGGACGCGTCTAATCAGTCTCGCAGCTGCATTTTGTACCATCTGAAGTCTCTTGATGAGGTACGCTTGCAAGCCCAGGTAGAGTCCATTAGCATAGTCCAGCCTAGATGTTACAGTGTCATGGACTATGACCTGTCGGTGGTCCTCCGGTAGTATATGGAGGACTTTCCGCAGGTGTCTCAGCTTGCTAAAACAGGTGGCTGTCACTTGCGATATCTGCTTTAAAAAAAGAGGTCTGCCTCCCACTTCACTCCCAGGTTTTTTATCGTACCTGCTGGAACGGGCGGTGATCCCATTTCATAGCCACCACAGCTCAGCTGCAGGTAGCTGAATCTTGCCAAGAACATCACCTCCGTTTTCTCAGCATTGAGTTTTTTTGTTGTTATTCATCTAGAGAACAATGTCTTTCATACAGCCTTTGAAAATCTTAAAAGCAGCCACCGACTGATATTTAAAGGAAAACATCAACTGTGCATCGTCGACGTAAGATATCGCCTTCACACCCCAGTTGGCTATGAGTGAGAACAGTGGGGCCAGGTAGACATTAAAGAGAAGCGGGCTCAACGCCAACCCCTGAGGGACCCCACATCATACGTTTTTTGGGACCAGACTGGTAGGGTTGTAGTGAAACCCTTTGAGTATGATTATTGAGAAAGGACTTTAGCCAGGTAAGGGCAACACCTCCAATGCCATTGTCCTGAAGACGCTGCACAAGGACTAGATGACCTACCATATCGAAAGCTGCTGACAGATCCAGGAGAACCAGCATCACTGATGCCCCTGAATCTGTAGCCATCCTCACTGACTCTGCCACCACTATAAATGCTGAAACCTGACCGAAATCCAGATTGGGGTTCATGCATGATACCTTGACTCTCAACGAAATTCGCCAGTTGTCGCTGCACCAATTTTTCCACCATTTTTGCTGGCGCTGGTAGCAGTGAAATTGGTCTATAGTTACTTCATTCCCCTGAATCTACACAAGGCATCTTCTTAAGTGGCTGGAGGATCGCATGCTTCCAGATGTCAGGGAAAATGCCTGAGGTGAGAGATGTCTTCCATATGTGAGACAGCGCATGGATAACGCCATGTGCCATCTCCTTCCACAATTTTGGGGGGCAAGGGTCCTCCGATGAGCCTGAGTTGCATCTTAGTATCTCTGCCATGGCTTCTTGTTGGGAAATGGGGGAAAATTCCATGAGGCCGGACAGAGTTTTTCTACTTTCGATCACATCTGTTTTAGCAGTCAGTACAGCCGGGGAGAAGGAGTTATAAACTTTGCAAATTTGATCATCAAAAAAATCGGAAATTTTAATACACAGCGAGGGAGAAGGCTGTAGCTCGATCTCAAGTGCAAGTGGTTTAAGAAAAGCATTAACAATCTTGAAAATTTATTTTCCTGAGTTATCGGCATTACTGATGCACCTCGCTATGTAGGCCCTCCTAGCCTCTCTCATTATATTATGTAGCTCTATCAATGCTGACTTGTAAGCCGCTTTGGCCAAAGTCCTATAAACCACCACCCACTGCCGTTCCTGGCGTTTACACCTGCTTTGTTTGTCCTAAGCATCTCTGGGAACCAAGGAGCTGAGGGGGAAGTCCTCATTGATTTAGTGACTCTAGCTGGAGAAGTGGATTCCATCGCTTCAGAAATCCATTTGTTGAAGGCTCGTATGTCAATGTTCGAGTCATTAGTTAGTGGTGGTTGACTGTTCTGCAAAACTGGGCCTAAGAACTCTCCATTTCTCTTTAAACAAAGGCGAGTGATCCCTTGCCGAATAGATTTTTCCACCTTAAATGAGAAAGGAATTAAGTAATAGTCGGTCCAGATCATTGGTCTTGGGTAGTCTGTTTTTAGAGAAGGGATATTAGAGAACACCAGGTCAAGAGTATTTCCTGCCTTATGAGTGGGGAAATTCTATTTTATGTATCATAGCTGTTGCATCCTTAATATAGGATATCTGTCTAGCTACCAAAAGTCTTAAAACGATGTTGACATATTTACCTAAAGACTCTGTTAAGGGAGTTTATACTTGCAACAATAGGTATCATGGAGATCAGATGCATTTTTATGTATGTTGGGGAGACCAAATAGGGCAGGAATAACAGGATATTCATTCAACAGAAACAAAATTCCTCCTCACTAATAACATCATCCTCCGTGGCTAACCTTAACAGACAGCCTATTTCTTCTTTCAGTTCATCCCTGGTATTCATCAGCAACCGCATATAATGCTTCTTCACTGATAATAGTTTGTCTATACTTTCTCCATATTTTTCAGTATCTTTTACTACGATACTACCACCTTTATTGGCTGACTTGATAGTGATGTTCTCACACTTAGATCCATCGACATTCACTGAAGCGGTCTGACCACAGGATTATGATCCAGATGTCAGAGGCATCAAGTGGAGAAACCGACCTCTGCTTTTCTGATGGTCTCAAGGAGGCTATTGGGGCAGCGGTGGGACCCTAATTCCTACAATAGAAGTGGTCCCTGCTCAGGCACTGCCGACGGGATTATGATACCTGTTTCCCTCTGCATTTTCTTAGCGGTCCAACAGCCATGAAAAGGCAGACAGAAAGGAACTTTGGGGGCCCCAAGCTGGGCCCTGTCCCTCCTGGGCCTCAGCTATGGGGCCCGGGATGCACACATGATGCCCCCCAAACACCGATGCACAGTGTGGCAGGCACATGGTCCAGGGATGTTTGTAAATGTGCCTTTTCCAATTGTGGCTTGTGCTGCAGCCCTTCCCCTGGCCGCAGGACAAGCCACAATTGAAAAATGCATGTTTCCAACCACCTTCAATTGGATCATCATAAGGTGGGTACAACCCGATACAATGTTGGCCGGACATTCATCCAACCAGCATCGTAATGAGGGCCTTAATGTCTTTAATGTGGTCTTCTGTTTTGAACCTAAAGTGTTATGCCCTAAAAATTCTTACTTTAAAAGGTCATCAAGGCCTCTCTCTACTGCTCTAACAAAGGCTTCATCCTTCTTTCCCATAATCTGACTATTAAGATTAAACCTTGAGGGAGGTTTTAGTAGTCTTGCTCTATTATATGTTTGTATAAAATCCTTAAATCCTTACCCTCAAAAAATCACTTTAATTTAATTTTTCACAACAAATCTTGTACATCCTGCTGCATTTCAAATTTATTGATCCTAGCTGAGTAAGTAAAACTAAGACCCTTATTTAAAACTGTAAGAGTTTCATTTGATAATGCCCTATCTGAGAGATTAATCACCGGAGTTATATAATTTCCTACATCCAATCTTCTTTACTTCAAGTTTTCATGTACATTTGTCTCCCATTCAAATGCTGATACTGACCTCTCCCTCTCCCCTAACATTTGTTTTTGATGTACTAAAACACTTCCCCGATGAGGAGGATACAGCAGGAAATCTATCATCTGCCCATAATTTGCTTATTTTAACAATTATTTTTTAATACTCAAACAGATCAAAGGTTACTAAAAAGCAGCGATACATGTTGCCGTGCAGTAGAATCCTTTGCAAAGGTGAACTGGTCACTTTTTCATACTTATAGCTATATTTGGGTTTCAAACTACTACTTATTAGGTGCAACCACAGATTGACTTTCTCTGGAAAAAAACAGGCACACCCATCACGTAAACTTAAAAAAGATGTTATAATCAAAATATGATTTGTCAAAATATGTTTTGTTTGTGAAAAATAAAGTACCATTGTGCATTTTTGGGATCGTCTTTTTGAAGATTTGTTGTTAGAACTGTATGGTAGCCTCTGACACTGCACCACCATCACCCACAAACGGTGCACAGACATAATATCGACTCCAAAATATCGACTGGACATAATATCGAGTTTTAAATATAGACTGGACAAAATATTGACAGGACAGAATATACATAACCAAAATATCGTTTTTAAGGTAAGTGATGTAATATCGACTGTTAAAAATATAGAAAGTTAAAATATCGAAGTATATAATATAGATAGTTAAAAATATCGATTTTTTTAATAATATCTAATTTTTTATAGTGTATTATTATGTTATAATATGTGTGAAAAGTGTGTATTTATGTTATAATTAATTTTTATTAATGAATTTTGTTTTTATAATTATTGCGTAATTTAATTCTGTAGCGGGTTGTGGGTTTATAGGGGAATAGGGTGGGAAGTAATGTAATTTTAATTAATTAAATATGTAAATGTATTTATTTATAGTAAATTTTAATTAATTGTTAATTAATTAATATTTGTTAATTAATTAAATTTTAATTGGTAATTAATGTTAATTAATTGATTTATTGGTAATTATGTACATTTTACTAATTTATTTTCTGTAGCGGGTTGTGAGTTTATAGGGGAATTGGGTGGGAAGTAATTAAATTATAATTAATTAAATATGTAAAATTATTTATTGGTATTTATTTAGAATTAATTATTAATTAAGTATTTATGGGTAATTATAAAAATGTTATTTGCCAATTAATTAAATGTAATTGATTGATTGTTAATTATGTTAAGTTTAAAAATGTATTTTCTGTAGCGGGTTGTGGGTTTACAGGGGAATAGGGTGGGAAGTAATTTATTAATAATTAATTAAATAAATACATTTATTTACATTTATTTAATTAGAAATAATTGTTAAATAATTTTTAATTATTAAATAATTAATAGTAATTTTTTTAATTATTAGTATTAATAGGTGATCAATTGAAATAATTATTGTTAATTAGTAATTATAATATATTAATTATTTATATATTTAATATTTTTTTATTATTTTTAAATATTTATTAATAGGTATTAATTTATACATTTTTAAATAATATATGAAGTATTTATTTTCCCTAATGTTGTATTGTCTGGAGTGGGAATAGTAATTTTAACCCTTACGCTATCCAACGCTTTACCTACTGTTGCACCCACTGGAGTGGAAATAGTAATTTTTAACCCTACGCTATCCAATGTTTTCCCTACTGTTGCACCCTTTGGAGTGGGAATAGTAATTTTAACCCCTACGCTATCCAACGCTTTACCTACTGTAGCACCCACTGGAGTGGGAATAGTAAATTTAACCCCTACGCTATCCAACGCTTTCCCTACTGTTGCACCCACTGGAGTGGGGATAGTAATTTTAACCCCTACGCTATCCAACGCTTTCCCTACTGTTGCACCCACTGGAGTGGGAATAGTAATTTTTACCCCTACGCTATCCAACGCTTTCCCTACTGTTGCACCCACTGGAGTGGGAATAGTAATTTTTGCCCTTACGCTATCCAACGCTTCCCCTACTGTGGCACCCATTGGAGTGGGAATAGTAATTTTTACCCCTACGCTATCCAACGCTTTCCCTACTGTTGCACCCACTGGAGTGGGAATAGTAAATTGTACCTCTACGCTATTCAACGTTTTCCTTACTGTTGCACCCACTGGAGTGGGAATAGTAATTTAAACCCGTACGCTATCCAACGCTTTCCCTACTGTTGCACTCAATGGAGTGGGAATAGTAATTTAAACCCCTACGCTATCCAACCCTTTCCCTACTGTTGCACTCACTGGAGTGGGAATAGTAATTTTAACCCCTACGCTATCCAACGCTTTCCCCACTGTTGCACCCACTGGAGTGGGAATAGTAATTTTTACCCCTACGCTATCCAACGCTTTCCCTACTATTGCACTTTTTGGAGTGGGAATAGTAATTTTTACCCTTACGCTATCCAACGCTTTCCCTACTGTTGCACCCACTGGAGTGGGAATAGTAATTTTTACCCCTACGCTATCCAACGTTTTCCCTACTGGTGCACTCTTTGGAGTGGGAATAGTAATTTTACCCCCTACGCTATCCAACGCTTTCCCTACTGTAGCACCCACTGGAGTGGGAATAGTAATTTTAACCCCTACACTATCCAACGCTTTCCCTACTGTTGCACCCACTGGAGTGGGAATAGTAATTTTAACCCCTACGCTATCCAAGGCTTTCCCTACTGTTGCACCCACTGGAGTGGGAATAGCAATTTTAACCCCTACGCTATCCAACGCTTTCCCTACTGTAGCACCCACTGGAGTGGGAATAGTAATTTTTACCCTTACGCTATCCAACGCTTTCCCTACTGTTGCACCCACTGGAGTGGGAATAGTAAATTGTACCTCTACGCTATTCAACGTTTTCCCTACTGTTGCACCCACTGGAGTGGGAATAGTAATTTAAACCCGTACGCTATCCAAAGCTTTCCCTACTGTTGCACTCACTGGAGTGGGAATAGTCATTTAAACCCCTACACTATCCAACCCTTTCCCTACTGTTGCACTCACTGGAGTGGGAATAGTACTTTTAACCCCTACGCTATCCAACGCTTTCCCTACTGTTGCACCCACTGGAGTGGGAATAGTAATTTTTACCCCTACGCTATCCAACGCTTTCTCTACTGTTGCACTTTTTGGAGTGGGAATAGTAATTTTTACCCTTACTCTATCCAACGCTCTCCCTACTATTGCACCCACTGGAGTGGGAATAGTAATTTTTACCCCCAACGCTATCCAACGCGTTCCCTACTGTTGCACCCACTGGAGTGGGAATAGTAAATTGTACCTCTACGCTATCCAACGCTTTCCCTACTGTTGCACTCTTTGGAGTGGGAATAGTAATATTTACCCTTACGCTATCCAACGCTTTCCCTACTGTTGCACTCATTGGAGTTGGAATAGTAATTTTTACCCTTACACTATCTAACGCTTTCCCTACGCTTGCACTCTTTGGAGTGGGAATAATATGTTTTACACTTCTGCTATCGTACGGTAATAATATTGGATATTATTTAATTATATCATGTTACTATATATATATATGTTTTAAAAAATATGATTGTAATTTTTTTTTTATTAATTTAATTAATTATTCAATTATTTTAAGTTAATTTAAGTATTTTTAAGTATATTTTAGTAATTAAATTTTAATAAGAATTTAATTTAACACTGTTTTTAATTAAGTCGATATTTTCATAAACTATATTTTTGTAAACAATATTTTGTACTCGATATTTTTGTACTTACCTGTTTGTAGATACAAACTCGATATTCTGTCTGTCGATATTTTGTCAACGATATTTTTGCAAGTCGATATTCTGTCCCTCGATATTATTTCAGTGATCCCCCACAAACATTTGGTTTGCTAAATACTGGTAAATAATATTTCCCCACTGTACAAATGATTTACCATGGACATTAGGGGTGTTTATGGTTGTCGACGATGAGGAGTCCCAGGTTCTACACATTTTTGTCAGGAGTGGGTCCTTACGCCCTAAAAGTCTCTTTATCAAAATGTTTGAAGACCTCTGGTCTAGAGAGAATGAGAATGAAAGCACACCCAGATGTGCATTCCAATGACAGGCAGAAGGCACTGAAGGTTTAAGTAAGAAAATGACATCTCTCTAAAAAGTGACTTTTTCAAACCTACAATTCAAAAACCAACTTTACAGAGACATAAAAATTACTTTTCCGATATTTTCCCAATTGAAAGTTACACTTGTAAAATGTTTAACGGCAGCTCCAATGTTACCCTATGGGAGAGATCGGCCTAGTAGTTGTGACATACAAATTTAAGAGTATTTCTCTACCAGAGCATGTAAAACTTAGTACATGTCCTACTTTTTAAATCCACTGTGCCCTGCCCTTGGGGCTGCCTTAGGGGTGACATATGTTATTAGAAAGGAAGGAAGACAAACAGGTTATCTTGTCAGGTTGAAATGGCAGTTTACAACTGCACACAAAGGTTCTACAGTGGCAGGCCCTAGACATGTTTGAAGGGCTCCCCGTGTGGGTGGCTCAATCAGTGCTGCAGCTCCACTAGTAGTTTTTGATTTACAGGCCCTAGGCACATGTAGTGTAATATACTAGGGATTTATCAGTAAATAAAATAAGCCAGTCATGGAGAAACCACATACCATTACATTTTAGATACCGAGCATGTGCACTTTAGCACTGGTCCGCAGTGAAAGAGTCCTAAAGCCAACAAATATGAATTCAGGAAAAAGGGGAGGAGGAAGGCAAAATGTTAGAAGGTGACTCTGCAGAAAGTTCTATTTGCAACATTGGCAAACATGGATCTGTTAAAAGGACATCTAAAACCATGCACCACTCGTGGAACATTTTAAGGAGGCAAAACATAAGGAATGTGACATGAAAAGGTGTATCTTGGAAAGGGTAGAGCTATCACGAAGATGAGGGGACCTTAGCCTAAAGCGAAAACAAAGGAAACAGTTTTTAATGTTTAAATTGGCTACCCATTGAAAAGGCTTAAATAACTGGGAAGACTGGGACAGAATATTAAGAGAGTCTTCCACTGGGAATATTGCATATAATAAAGAGAGTTCGGTCTTATCTGAATAAAAACAAGGAAAGTGTGTAACAATAAATCTCAAGGGGTGTAGTACAGCGTATTGTGCCAGAGAATTGGATTTTAAATTGCTGCAACGAGATCTACAAAACTAGAATAATGCATATTATCTACACGAAACAAGTAAGGTATAAGGAGCTGCTGCATTTATCATGGTCATATAAGAACAAGAAGAGGCAGGCTAAAAACATAAGGGCACGGATTGGATAGATAAGGGACCAATGGGTAACCACAGTCATAAGAACAGGAAGGGCAAATAGGTAAGGGTACTGATTGATTAGATAAGGAACCAATGGAAAACCCTCTTCCTATATAAATCAAAAATAGTAATAGGTCCCGGTTTTTCATAAAAAGGAACCATGGTTTGTTTATCTACTGGACACTAATTTTAACAAGGTGAGCTTTAATTATGCAAAATGATATCCAAATAATTAGCTCCTAACATAGTATTAATCTAAATATACTTATATGGGTCTTTAGATACACAGGGCACCGTATTGGCAGCCTGAATACCTGTTTTGGCTCGTAAACTAGCAGGTACAACACACTGTGTGAATCACCCAGAACAGACAGGTGAACTTTTAGTGAAAGGCTAGACACAGGAGGATTTATTTTGCCTCTATGGTAGATAGCACATTAAAAACTGACTTTTTACAATATAGGTTGAGTTACAAAATGGTACTTTAGTTGAGCAGGTAACTTAAGGTGCCATTTTAAGGAGCAATTTCTTTTTTCACAACTCAATTAAGTTGTGTAAAGCTGATACAAATCTGACATCTCAAGGGACGCCAGTGAAGGTTTAAGGAGCAATTTATTGACTGCTGAGATCTTGTTGTAGCAGCAGTCTTGCTTGGGGCAGGAAAGGACTTACCTTCTTTGGTCTACCCACATGGCATTTGAGCTACGGGCTTTCAAATAACAATGTCTTACATATTAGGTAAAACTGAGTGACGTAGATGGATTAATAATACCTTATTATTGGTGTTATAAAAGAATGAAAAAAAAGCCTTTTATTCCTACAATTTATTATCTCATTGGTAAAGAACAGATTGTTCATACTATTATGATTGAAGGACAGTAAACGCAAGGCACCTTCAACATACATGATATAAAATCTTTAAGAATATCAATGCATAGGAACACTATCATAACAAGTTAGAATCTAAAGGCAGGAAAAACATAAAAAACTAAAGTGTAATTAAATTGATATCTGTATAAACTTTGGTTTGCGATACGCAATAGAAATGAATCAACCACTGCTTTAATATTTATAAAATATCTAATACAAAGGTAAAGTTGGAATTTTGATCGATATACATAAAAAGTAACATTCCATTAGTTAAACTTTGCCTACCTCAAGATCCCATGGGCTAATTAGCATTAGCTTGCCAGCAGCTGCCCCATCTGTGTTTTCCACTTAATGAGGTTTGAAAATGCCTCGCAGAACAGAAGTAATGGCTTTGACCTTTGGCAGGATATCCTGCACATGAACTATGTGACTCACACTCTGATTTAGGCCAGCCTGAATACTATCACTATCCTTCTTCAGTGTGTCTAATCCCTTGAAAGGCTTTGCCACTGGATTCAAGCGAGCATGGCTGATGAGGGATGTTACCCCCAAATGCCGCCAGAATGCTTATTTCTGTTTCAGGGAAGACCTGGTTTGGCAGTTTGGGCTGGACTGATCCCATTAAGCACAGGGTCAAGGCTGATTTGCATATAGCTGAGTCTGAACTGAGGCGGCGAACTGAGCTAAAGAACGATGTTGGATTCAACTTAGATCTGTGACTGAGATTTTGTGTCTGATAAGTTTCAGAGCCGTCCATCATCTCCTTAGGTTTGCTTTACTTTTAGAAATTACTGCCTTCTTTCAGTCAATTCAAAATGTCATAATGATGTTGTCAATCTTGCCATAGAATGGGTCATGAGTGATGTAATACGTAAGATGATAAGCAGTGCATGGTGAGGGCACGTGCTATGGTTAACTACAACTGGTGAATTACAGTGTCTGTTTCATTAAAAATTTTTATTTTTTGACTGACATTTACACCTAACCATATCATTACTTTAAATTCCTGGTTTTTCAGTGAATTTCTGAGTTTTCTTAACATAAAGCAACAATAATGCAGACCTACTTGCTTTATCAACGGGTCAGAAACACCAAAACATAAAAGCAGACCTGTTGGATTCATCAGAGGATCAGTACTTTAACAGATATAAAAAAGATCTATTAGCTTTTGTAAAAAAATCAGAATAGTAATTTACTAATAACCATAATCAAATAAAAACCTTATAAATACACACATAGCAATGCTTAATAATAATTTTCACAAAAATATTTAAAATAAAACGTTTTCATTCCAAACAACCATGAACATATTTTTGAATCTTTCTTCCACATTTTTCATGGTAAGAGGATGTCCTACTAATGCCTCATTTATTTATTTATTTATTTATTTATTTATTGACATTTGTAGAGCGCGGCGAATACCCGTGGGCGTCTCGGCGCTAGTTAAGGGATGGATCAGCAACTGGGGTAAAGAAGATATACAAGGCTATTGGTCAAATAACCACGTCTTTAGCTGTTTGCGGAATGTGAACAGGGAGGGACTTGCTCGGATATGTGCAGGAAGGGTGTTCCAGAGTCTAGGGGCGGCAACCAGGAAACGCCTGTCGCCCCAGGTGACTGTTCTAGTGCAAGGCACAGCCAAGAAGTTCTGAATAGAGGAACGAAGAGATCGGGTTGGGACATGATGGAGAAGATTCTGTTTGAGAAAGTGGGGACCTTGATTATTGAGTGACTTGTAAACAATACACAGCGATTTGAATTTGATACGGCTGCGTATCGGGAGCCAATGGAGATCCCTAATGATGTTTGTAACTGGTGCGAACTTGGGGATCCCAGCCAGCATTCGTGCGGCTGCATTTTGGATTGACTGCATCTTATTCATGGGTTCTGGGAGGTCAATAATCATGCTCTTGTGAAACTTGTTGAATCTTTAAACAAGGCCATGTAATCAGAACCTCATTTTCAATCAGGAATCACACCTTCTAAAGGAGCAGAGTAAGCATCTGAAAACATCTTAGAAAAATGCCTCATTGTCCCTGATGACACACAACGGTTAATTCTAATTTTTCTTCACTTTTCAGCTGTGTGCAACAGGTCAGAAACCTGTGGATTACTTTGATTCAGGTCTCAAATTCAATCCATACATCAATACTGTTTTTGAACAAAATAATTTCTATATTCTCAGTCCTCTGGAAAATACTTCCACTGTATCATGCTGACTATTGGATTGTGCTGAAAAAAACTTTGGTCATGGCCCATCTGGACTACTGTGATATCTATTCTGGTCTTCCAACTAAGCTCATCATCAGCTTGCAAGGTGTTTACAATTATTCTGCCAGAATGCCCTCCAAATTAGGGAAATAGGAGACTATATCAAACCAGACTGAAAAGATCTCCACTGCTGAGGGCGGAGCTTGCTCGCGACCAAGATGGCTGCTTGAGCCCTGAGCTCAGTTACGTCATCACAAAATCAGACAATTATCCAACAGTAATACTTTTTGAAGCTTTACAGTGAAGATTTGACATGCAGAAAGTGAGCGGGCGCAGCGGAGCCATCTCTGACAGAAAACCACCTAGTCTGCCTGCAGATATCTCCGTGTGTAGCTGCTCAGCTCGGAGGCCCCTAGTCCTAGGGCTATAGTGCTGTGTGTGGCTGAGCAGCGTCATCTGGCGTGCGGGAGGGCTTCCTGGCACCCGACGGGGACAGAGCGCAACGGAGACACAAACTGCATGGAACGTTGGCTGGATATATTTCGGCCCGTGTGCGGGCGGAGAACGTGGCAGAACAAAGAGGCAGAGCACTGACGCTGCCCCAGACGTGCAGACATACTGCCAGGTAGCGAGAAAGCGGACCGCGCTGACTCTTGCGGTCGGGACCTCACGGATGGGCGGCCGATCCCAAATTGCATGTTTCAGGGGAGTGTGAGGGAGTACAATAGTGGCGGTGGGCGCGCACTGGAACTTTATGTGCTACACACAATCGAGGTGAGCACAGGCGCAAGCTGCTGGAGGCGGTGGTGCGGGGGTGTGCCGTGCTGCTGCCTGGAGGTCGGAGTTGAGAATAAACAGGCCTGAGTGAGCGGAGCTCTCCAGCGGCGCCCCTGCGGGGGTAATTAGCGTGAAGGACATGCAGTACATTGGCCGCAAGCAGTGAGGAATGCAGCAGTGAGCGGCAATTACAAAAATACTGCGAGGGGGTGAGGGGTCAGAGGAGCCTCACCAGTACCCAGTGCACGCTGTGGGGGCAGTCCTGCTCGAAGCCCATGGAGAAGCAGCAAGTGATCCCTCCAATGTAAGGTGTGGCTTCCACTAAAGAGAAAGTAAGGCCAGCAAATGGGGAAGAATGTTAGCAACCCCACAGGAAGAGATAGAAGAGCTAAGCCCTGTCAGCCCCCATGGGCCAATGAGGTGAAGACATCAAAGGCCATTCCCACAACTACGCAGATTGAGAGTGGATGAAGCGGAGACGGGCACCTGGTGGTGGTCAGCACAGGCTGAAAGGACTATAAGCCAGGCGATCTGATATCGCATACTCGCCACTGGCCTCCTGCATGCACAGCCGGAGTGACTGTGACTGAGGGGCTGCTTGGCAGTGGTAATCAAGACTGGCTTATTGAATGGCGCCACCGCACTGCAACTATGGGCAGAGGTGATAAGACACAGGTTAAGCTCTCCTTTGACCAGAAGCGCTCAAAATCATATGAGGCTACTTCTAGTGTGGCCACGAGGATGCAGGTATCCGAGAGCGACGACTCTGAACCGGACAACCGCAGCATGCTCCTTTCCATGGAAAAAGGACTGCAGAGTGGCATTATCTCCTTGGGCACAAAAATAGACTCTCTTTCGTACAGAATGGATAGAATGGCGGAACGACAAGCATGCAGAACGCCTGGATATGTCAGAGAGGAGACTCACAGAAGTCGAAGAGGCACATTCCACAATAGATGCGGACCACAAGCAGCTTGGGAAGGTACTTCGCGTGCTACAGGACAAAACCGAGGACCTAGAAGCGCGTTTGCGATGCTGCAACTTGAGGATTACGGCCTTCCGGAGACGACTCCCACTGGAAATATGAAACAATTTGTCGAGACACTGTTGAGCACGTTATTGGGTGAAGGCGTCTTCTCCACAATGTTCGTGGTGGAGCTAGCGCACTGCTCCCTGGGTCCACAACCGCCCCCAGGAGCCCCTCCTCGGCCGATTATCGCAAAACTGCTTAACTACTGCGACAGGGACACGGCGCTCCGACTTGCATGTGAGAAGCGCGACCTGAGGTATGAGGGCTCGGTTATATCGCTGTACCCAGACTTCACTATCCGAGTGCAGGAGGCCCGCAGACACTTTGTCCCCTTGAAAAAACAGCTTCTGGAACTAGAAATAGACTATGCCATGCTGTACCCGGCGAAGCTTCGAGTTAATAAACAAGGGCAATCCCACATCTTTACTGACCCAATAGCTCTGCAACAGGCGCTCAAAGGTTGGGCTGAGGAGCAACGCCGGAGCCCTGACAGACAGTCACTGAACGAAGCAGCGGGCGGCTCGTTGGAGTAACAAGACTGATGCAAATGGCTGATGGTTTCATGATGAGTGTGATGGGGTGCGTTGGGTATGTAAGATGGATTGGTGGGAGACTATGCTGCGTGTGGTTGGTGTTGTAGTAGTCTACAAACCAGCAGGTATGATTACTACATTGTATCAGCCCCTGCGGGGTAGTATATAGCAATGGGCAGTGCAGGACTTTACAGGGTGTGAGAATTGACCGGAAATGCATATAAAGAATTATAGATTACCTATTCCTAACTCCACCTCTGAGTATCTGAAGACGTTATTTTGTCCATATTTGCACGCTTTTATATTCTGTATTCATTATTGAGGGTGCCCACCCAGGTGGCCAAAGTAATAATCTGTGGTTTCGAAAACTGTGAAAACAATAAGATATTATTTTTATTATGCACTGCAGATTGGCAAAGGAAACAAGAAGAATCATGTTAATGAGTATAAAAGGATTAAAAGAAATCTAAATAGTCCGAAATGGTATTTTGACAGAAAATTGAAAAAAATATTGGGATGCAAAATTGTCATTAAAGGAACATCATTGTGTCAAAGAAATCATGAACATAAATATCGAAATAAGTATATAATTTTTAGTCATGTTTTTAATATTGTTGTAAAATATATTTTTTACTAAAATATTGTAAATAATGTTGCCTTTCCAAAATTTTTGTTAAATTGTTGTGTTAGTTAAAACATTTATTTTATATATTTAATTTTAAAATAGGTTGATAATATGAATATTTATTTTGGAAAGTATTTGTAATGTTTATTGTATCTAATTTTGAAATGTATTTATCGCAAATGTTTTAAATAAAAATATATTTTTATTAAACGCTTCAGCAGTGGGAAAATCCTGGGTAGATTTTAAAGGTATACTTGTGTATTTAGATTTTTACATTTCTTTTTTAATTAGCAATTGTATACTATAGAAGTTGGACCTTTTACGAATAAATATGAAAGGAATTCCAAGTTATTTTTATTTTATCTTTGAGCTTTTCACAAATTTTAATATATTTGAATTTGTTTTGTTATACTAAAAATGAGTATGTATTAAAGATTTTTGTTAATGTGATTTAGTTTTCTGTTTTTCTAATTAAAAAATCTTAGTAACATTTTTAGTAGTGGAAGTTAGTTCATAGGGAATAGTGTGGAATGATTTTCAAAGTACTTATTGATTTTTTTAAACTATATTTAATGTTTTAAATACATGTTTTTAAATATTGTATGGTGTGTCCAGTGCCATCCCCAACAACCTGTGCATTGGAGTGTGAATATACATTTTTACCGCTTTAGTGTCCTTCACCTTCCCCAAAATGCTTTACATTGGATTGGGAATAGTAAATATTACCCTTTTATTGTCCAACACCTTCCCCAAAATGTTTGTTGTTTGTGTATAGTGTGTAGTTTTTTAGAATAATAACAAATATCTGAAAAATGTTCTATATATATTTTATTTATATTGTTTATTTATGTTATTTACTGTACATTTGTATTCTTTATTTTTTCTGAATATGTTTTTCTTTCTATTTTTTAATTACTTTTAAACATACCCAGAGAAGACCTTTTACAGAGATAAATATCAACAAATTGGCTCTTAAAAACAGTTGATTAGAAAAAAATAGATATCAATTAATCAATACATGTGATAATTAAATACAGTAGACAAGGATAAATAGCAGCATATCAGATCATCAACCATCAAAATACAATACCCTCAATAATATCCCCTAATCAGTTCTAAAAAAACAGTTGATACAATCCGCATCAATTAAAGAAAAACTGAATATTCATATATTACGTAATCCACATATTCTATTTTTTTTATTTATGCAGCTGAGTCTACATTGCCACCAGACTAAATAGATATGCATTTCGACTATAACTCCTATTTATAGGACACCTTATTCCTATCCCCCGTTTCTCTACTCCATTCACCAATGAGTGCCCATATTTTTAGCCCTCAAATTCTAGCTTGCCTGCCCCTACATGTATACAAAGCCATCTCTTGTTTCCATACCCCAAGAAGCCTGGCTAACCACATCTGAAATGTCAGAGGCTCCATATCTTTCCATCTGGTGGCTAGCATTATCCTAAAAATTGCTGTGTCCAGAAATAGGCAATACTCCTGTTCTTTATTAGGGCCTAGCGAGTTACACATCCTAGGATCAGTAAAGTAGGGGTCAGTTCAAAACTAAGACCAAACAGTTCCTTTCAAAAACTAAACAGTCCCGATTTTAAAGGGGTCAGTTTATCACATTGATAAAGCATATGGCTCAATGTAGCCAGACCTGATCCACATCGGGGACATTTATCATCAGTCCCTTTTCCCCATATAAATAATGTGGAAGGTGTAAAGTTTACGTTAAATATAATTTTATACAGTTGTGCCTTAAGATTTGTGGATAAAAATATTTTAACAGATAAAGATAGGCTTATTTAAATGTCCACATCAGGATTATTTAATTTCGTTGTCCAGTAAGTCTCGATTTTTTTCCATGTCATCTGGTAGTTCTATTAATAATGGACTATATATGTCGCTTATTCTGCATGATTTTCTAATAATGAGAATCATCAATCGTATACTGTCCATCTTAATAGCTGGTCTGTATAGCATAAGGATACTCCTAATCTGCACAAATTTAAAATACTGACTAGCCAATATTCCAAAGTCCTGTTGAGCTTACAGAATTGTGCAATTTCTTCTCGCCCATAAAACTCTCCTATTGTGTCCACCCCCCAATTTTCCCACTCTCTCCCCATAGCGTCATAAACCTGGGGCGGAATTAGCGATGAGCGCCAAAGGGCAGTATATTGAGTAACCTTCGGTATCTTCATGAGCTTTGAAATCTATTTCCATATCTTCCATGCGCTATATAGTACTTTAAAACAAACTTTTTTATAATATCATTGCTCCAATTGTCTAAAATACAACCCAGAGGCCTCCTTTCCTATAGCAAGTTCATATATTGTGGGAATTCTCACCATATATTCTTCTTCACTTCTTCTGTCTATTACTAACAGAAAAGTCATCTGGTGGAGTAAGGCAGCCCAATAATATAGTGTAATATTTGGAATTGTGAGACCTCCTCTGTCTTGTGGTAATGTTAAATATGTTAGTACCCTCCTCACTTTCCCATACTGCCAAATAAAAATAGAGAAAATAGAGTCAAGAATTTTCAATAGATAATCATCTAAAGCAAGCAGAATTGAGCAAAACAAATACAAAATCTTAGGTAGCATAGTCATTTTTAAAAAAATCCCTCTTCCAATTATTGTCATATGTAGCTTATTTACTCTTTTTAATTCCATAGCCATTGACAACCAGAGGATCAAAATTACATTTAACTATTTCATCTGCTTTCGCTGCAATTCGGACTCCGAGATAAATTGCTGAGTCTTCTGGCCTAGGATCATTAAAATCCATATTGTCTGTACAGACAACAATTGTTTTTCCTCTATTTAAAGTATATCCTGAAAGATGACCAAAACTCTCAGTTATCTGGTTAATTTCCCCAATGGCCTCTTTTGGATCCGTTGTTAAAATGGCATAAACCAAGATTTTAGTCTCAAACCCCCTAGTGATTATAGGTTTGATCTTCTGAGACTGCAGTAATCTCAAATCTAGAGAGTTAATGTATATAGCAAATAGTATGGGTGAGCAGGGACACCCATGCCTGGTTCCCCTAGATATTGAAACTTCACCAGATTCTTTCCCCAATACTTGTATCCTGGCTCATGGATCACACTACATGCCTTTAATTGCCCTTATGATTCCCTGCCCAAACCCTTTTAACTCCAAAATCCCCCATAACAATTTCCAAGACACTCGTTTGAATGCCTTCTCAGCATCAAGGAGGATCATAGACATCTGCCCCCCCGTATCGAATAATGCGATGGTTCTACAGATATGGTCAGTTGTTTCTTTCCCTGGTATAAATCCATGCTGCCAGGGGGAAACCAGGTGGCCTATGATCCTCCCCAATTCGATAGCCAATATTTTTTAACCATTTTTGTATCCAAATTGATCAGAAAAATTGACAGATATGTGGCAGGATTATCTACTGGTTTTCCATTTTTAGAAAGATTGTTATATTTGTTTCCCTCCAGAATCCGGAGAATTACCACTATATTGGATACCCCTAAAAAGACCTAGTAAGAGAGGCATTATTGTTATTCCTAATACCTTATATAGCCTGAGAGGTATTTTGTCAGGTCCAGTAGCTTTACCTATAGCCATACTTTATAGAGCTACCTGAACTTCTTCTACTGAAATGTCCTTCTCTAGATCTTCTTTAAGAGAACTATCTAGCCCCTCTCCAAGTTCACTAGCTGTCACCATATGAGAAATATCTTGTAGTAACATGGGTAATCCTTATCCCTATCATCCAAATATAGTGTTTTATAACACCTTAAAACCCTCTAGCATCTGAATCAGTGTATGTTAGTCCATTCACAGTAATAGAAGCTATTAGATTCTGCCCTATCTTCTGTCTAGTACGAAGAGCTAATCTCCTCCCAACTAATTCACCATTGTGCCGTTTGTGCTGCGCTTCTGTGGGTGTGCTGGTGACAACAGGGATTGACTGCCCCACACGGATTTCCTCGCCTGAGGATCTTACTTCTCGCGACCCCCGCTTCGTGGGAGCCGCTTGTCTCAGGAACAGTGGGAGCGTCCTGCTACTGATAAACTGTGAGTGAGTACCGGATTGGGAGCAGGCGATTGACTTTCAGGCTGCCCGCGGGACTGCGAGGACCAGCGTGCAGTGCGGCTCGTGATCTGCCGCAGCTGGTCCTCTTCCCGCCCACATCTCCCGCTATTTAGTCTCCTCAGTATCCGCGCACGCGGGAAGTGCGCGGGTGTCCGCCGGGTGAATGCCCGGCCAAGGGCGGGCCCGTCTTAGCCCGTTATAGACCGGACCGGGCTACCCCCATTGCTTTATTTTTTAATTTTATTATTTTATTTTTATTCTCTTTGGAAAAGTAATCTCTGTGGTGGGAGCCGGGCTGAAAGGAAATTTCTGTTGCTACGTCGCCCCACATTAACTGTATCATGTCAGGGGAGAAACTAGGAGTAAAGCTTTGTCCCCAGCCGCCCATACAGTTGGTACCATGGATAACTTCATAACTAGAGCTAGTTCGCTCCTATCTCATGAAATCACATCTTTAGAGAGGAGAATTTCCCAGGGAATAGACATGGCTAAAAGATCTTCCTTGGGTGCTATAGCAAATGCTAGAACGCCTGATAGACTGTTGGTTCCTGAAGAAGCCGATATAACTCTACCTAACTCGCCAAACTCTGGGAATAGTGGGACACCTAATAGAGACTCCCCTCTGGCCATACCCCTATCTATGGTAATACCTAGTGCCTCTTCTAAGACACCAGTTGACACCTGGGATAAGTTTATTGATTGCCAGAATAGAGGGAACCGGGAGGGGGCAGTCCCAAAAAGGAAGCGTGAGCCACAAGCATCCGGGGGGAAAAAAGCGAAGGTTGCTAAACATTTAAGCAACCCAGTCCTCAAGACTGGGGGCACTAGCAAGGAGCCTTCTCCCGCCACCTTTAATTCCATCTTTCCCCCGGCCCCAAATCCATTCACAGCGCCTACAAATAATGCCATCTTTCCCCCGCCCCCAAATCCATTCACAGCGCCTTCAAATAATGCCATCTTTCTCTCGGCCCCAAATCCATCCACGGCGCCTATAAATAATGCCAATTCCAGCGGCTCATTGGTGCTCGGTGCAGATCTTCGAAATTCCAATCTAGCCACCCTACTTAAGTCTCTGCTTAGCCCATTAGAAAGTAAGGCTCACCCAAATTGAAGCACGGCTCACAAAATTAGAAGTAACTACTGGGGCTGCTGTAGATTACATCAAAACTGCTAGATCCACTCAGGGGAGCATGGATAGGAACAAGGGAGTCACCTCTACAACTAATATTCCTATAACTAATGTCACAAATATGTTAGCTTCCTCTTCCACCGTCTCGGGCACTCTGAACAAGAATAGCATCCCCCCGCCTGTCAGTGCCCCAACGATGAATAACAAGCTAATCACGCCCGGTGGTTCCCAAGTAATGGATGATATAACCTTGACTAAAAACTTGGCAATTGATTTTCCCCCTGATGCGGCCCCTTTAGTGGTCATTCTAACAGGTGTCTCTGAGCTTGTTCCTCCTACTAGATGAGAGTCATTTGATTCACTGAAAAACAAAGTTGTATGTTGGCTGAATAAGTTCAGACCCCTCCCCCCACAAATCTCTAGTGAAATTTTACTGGTTAGGAGGGTACCCTGGGTGGGCAGGATCCCCAAAAAAATTAGCAGTGATGTCGTCCTGGTAAACTTCAGGAACCCATGGACGGTCTCCCATATTTGTAATTGGCCAATAGTTAACCCTCAGACCCAAATTCAGGCTATGCCACTGTCTGCCTTTTATCCTTCTGATAAAGCGCGTTTAAGGGGGGGAAGTGATGACGGCTGGACTAGAGTGTCCCGTAGGGGGCAGTACAGGGGGGGTTGGAATGAACATCACAATGCCCACTGGCCTGCCCAATTCCTGGACTATAATAGGTTCAGTTGCCTGGATTCGGTAGACTGACAACAAACAGAGTGGGGGCCAATAGGGAGACGCCATGTAAATAGGGGACTAGCCAGGAACTCAACTCATGTTAGGAGGATTACTTGCCCTCTGGGGGAAACAGGCTCTCAGGAACTCATCCCTGAGGAGGTCAGTTACCCCGGGGGTCTTGAATGCTCCTATGGTATAAGCGATGGTGATAACACAGACGCAGGGTCAAACACCTTAAATATTCCCTCTCTGAGCCCTCTGACAAGAGAATTAAGCACCTTCAATGGGAGTACTATGTCTGTTTCAGACTTTGGCTCCTTGTCTATTTTGTCCTGGAACATTGCAGGTCTACGTACCAAAATGCCATGCCCTGACTGGGGTTATTTTATATACAAAAGAGACGTGTGCCTGTTCCAGGAAACCTGGGCCAGGGATGGCACACTACGCAGTGGATTTGCTACATATTCTGTCCCTGAAAAGTGGGGGGGAAGGGGCGCCCGTCTGGGGGATTAACCATCTGGGTGGGTGCCCATCTGGGGTGTAAGGCCAGGACACTGAAAACGCCATCTGAGGACATTCAATGTGTCCTTCTAGAGTGGCCGAATACCGCTAAGTTAGCTCTGGTAAATGTATATTCCAGACCTGTGAATCCAACAAAGGAGTCTCGAACTATCGACGAGCTTCACTCATTCCTTAGTTCTATTCCGCAAGGTGTCCTGTTCATGTTTTGGGGTGATTTATATTCTCACTTTGAGCCGATTCCGTCTTTGTTGGACCGAGCGTCAATGGAAGAGGACGACCAGTGGGAAATTCCACCGGTAGCGGGTCCACCGCCCAGGTCTTGGACACCAAGAGCGGTCCAAATTATGGCTCTGACTCTTAATTTTTCCATCAGGGCATGTAATGGACGCTCAAAATCTGATATTCCACCTAAACCTACATTTAATAGACCAGGGCAAGAGTCACGTCTCGACTACATTTTTGTTGAGACGCGAGCATGGGACAAGGTCATCGACTTTGTTGTTGCGGAAAGAAC
The DNA here is from genome assembly GCF_964263255.1 of Lissotriton vulgaris. Lineage (NCBI taxonomy): Eukaryota > Metazoa > Chordata > Amphibia > Caudata > Salamandridae > Lissotriton > Lissotriton vulgaris. Next base: position 937,163,982 of record NC_141689.1, on the reverse strand, counting down.
TGAGAGCGACCACAATGCGTTGATCCTGAAATACTCTATGCGAGGGGTACCTAATACTGACCAGATGGCTAATACCCCCCCCTTGATTCTAAGGCGCTTTTATCTAATGACAGAAGAAGGGTGAGATGGGCAAAAATAGTAGAAAATCCTGAAGACATGGCTGAGCTTTTTGCACAGATTGTCCCAGTACTTCAAGCCATGGCTACTCTAATTTCCCAAACCCACCACACAGATACCTATAAAGAACTGGGGAACCTTTACTCGGAACTGACACATAAAGTGGGGGAGGTGCTAAACCCCATAGTGCCCAAACGGAAATGTAAGGGGAACAGAGCGTCATGGTTTAACCCAACCTGTAGGAAGGCAAAACTGGCCCTTCTGGCCGCCATAAAACAACACAGTAATAGGGCACTGATCAAAGTAAAGAGAACTGAGTATAAACGTTTAACCCAGTGTGCCAAGGTGGAATGGGATCAAAATAAATAGACCAATATGTTGGCGGCCTTAAAATCCAGAGATTCACGGAAATTCTGGCTGATTGTAAAAACGGGGTCTGGGGATCCACCACCAGCAGTTGGAGCTAACATTACTCCCACTGTCTGGGAGGACCACTTCCGTGCTCTATATGAAAGAGCCAATATTGATCAATAAGTGGCAGTGGAGGGTGCTTCTCTTTGTTCTAATACCCAATATGATCAGGACGATTTCTCGGAGGAGAAGGTTACTGCAGTAATTCTAAAACTCGCAGCAGAAAAGGCACCAGGCTTGGATAAACTCCCTGGAGATCTTTTTAAATATGAACCCAAGGTATGGGCCCCTTTTCTCATGGTTATTTTTAACGCAGTTCGGGGGGGGATGGCGGTCCCTGGGACTTGGCTGGGGGCAGAGATTGTCCCCATTTTCAAAAAGGGCTCACCTTTGCTTCCGCCAATTACCGGCCTATCAGCCTCATAGATGTACCGCAAAAGGTCTTTGCAAGGCTGATCTTAAACCTCCAACTGGATTGGATTGAAGAGCATGTTGCTCTGAGCCCATACCAGGCAGGCTTTAGGAAAAATATATCAACCACGGATCAGATCTTTCAGTTGACCCTCTTATGTTGGAAAATGGTGAAGATTGAAGGTGGTAGCCTTTATACCGTGTTTGTAGACCTCCGTGCGGCTTTTGACTTAGTCCCGCAGGGGAAACTGTGGTCTGTATTATCTGACCTTGGCATTCCTCCCTACCTTCTAAACATAATCAGGCGGCTCCATGCTGATAACTTTGCCCAGGTGAGGTGCGGCAAGAATTCCGCACTTTCAAACAGATTCCCCATTGACAGGGGGGGTGAGACAGGGTTGTGTCCTGGCACCGACCCTGTTCTGCCTCTACGTCAACGGGGTTATCGGCCACCTGAGTGCGCTGGCGGATAGTGACGCACCAAAGCTTGCAGGCAGCAGGGTGCCAGCGATTATGTTCGTGGATGACACCCTGCTGCTGTCTAAATCCCATATGGGGATTCAACGTATTCTCGATGGTTTGGGGGCATTCTGTCATGAGCATGGCCTTGAGATTAACGCTCGAAAGACCAAGTTCATGATTTTTAATCCTCCACCAACATCACGACCAAATCCTAGCATAGGCTTGACAAGACTAGAAAGGGTTCACACCTTTGAATACCTGGGGGTGACTATTAATGAAAATCTGACCTGGACACACCACGTAATTAAATCCCAACTCAAACTGGCCCAAGTAGCGGGGGGTATAATCAGGCTGACAAACAACAACAAATCTACAGTCAAACCGATTAGCCCACCACTTGAAATCTATAGATTCCAGGCCAGGGGTGCTGTAATGTATGGTGGTGAACTTTGGGGTCATGAGAGCAGACATAAGCTGGAAGTTACCGAAAATACATTTCTTAGGCAACTCTTAGGGCTACCCCCAAAGCACACCTATCTTGCCTTTGAGGCTTGACCTTGGCCTAAGACCGCTTGATGAGGATTTGGGTTTTAAACCTTTAGCTTACTGGCAGAGACTCTGGACAACTCCAGAGCTTCCTAATTACAGGATGGAGCTACGGGAAACCCTAACCCTTCCAAATTCTGGGAAAATGTCGTGGCTCACCTATGTAAAAAGGGAACTTGGGAAATTGGGGCTCCATTCACTATGGTCCGAGCCGGAGCATGCCTGCTTTAGGGTTACACGCAAGAATCTTGCAAAACTGTATCATGAATACAAATGTATTGTTTCTCTACAGACTGCGCAGATCGGAACTTTAACAGAATTATTCTTAAGGATCAAGGATGTTTATCAATTTGAGCGTGTTTTAGATGACATGTATCCCAGTGCTACCAGGAAACTGTTTTTGCAGTGGAGGTATGGAACACTTCCAACTAGGAGTTTTACAAGCAAATGGAGTTCTTCTAATTTGAAAAATTGTCCCGGCTGTGACAGTGCCGTGGAAAACGATTTGCACATACTGTTTTTCTGTCCAGCTTACTCCAAATTTAGAAGACAATGGATTGTTCCACACTGCAAAAACTTGGGTTTTAAAAAGTATCGGCAGGCGTACAGAATTTTTAAAACAGATTTAGCAAGTGTGACTGTCTTTGCTGTTGCCAAATTTTTAGAAGCCATGTGGCGCAAGCGAAGAATCTTAATACAATCTGAATGAAAATCTTCTGTTTTTACTTTCACCTGTAGGGATTTTCTCACACAAATATATTAGTTACGAGAGATTCTTAAATTTATAAACTGTTTAAATATCTATACTGTGTTTCTGGTGGGACACTGCCATCTTGCTTCCTTGCTCCTAAATATTGGACTGTAAATATAATCAATTGATGTTTTAACCTGTATGTATATTTTTATGATATCTTTTATGGCAAATTTGCCGAAATAAAGGAATACAACAACAATTCACCATTTTTGTAAGAATTATTCCCCTGGGATTGGTATTCCTCTGCCGCTTTTTGCACAAGCCAGCTATTAATTTCTGCTTTGAGAATGATTATTTGCCCCTGAATTTGGGTTGCATCTCGCCCCTGCTTGATCATTAAGACATGCTGCTCTATTGCCTCTATAAGCTTGAGCATTAATTCTTAATTTTTAAGCAAAACGCTGACTTCTTGCCCTAGCTGTGTAGCTGATTGTTTAACTTCCAAGGTCAGCTTTAAAAAATCCCAAACTATTGCTCTGGAGGCACTATGGCTATTTATATCAAAATATTCATGTGACCAGTTTCGAATACGCTTGATATATTCATTATTAACTATCAGTTTCTTATCAAAAGCCAATTCACTCCTCATTTTATTAAAGTTTGGAATTTCTATCTCTAAAATTAGCAGATTATGATCAAATATTATCTTAGGAAATTTCATTATAGTAGCTTAATCAAGTAGGTCTGTGGTCCCAAAAAAGTAGTCAATCTTAACACATTTCTTGTGTGACAATGAGTAATAAGTATATCCAAGGTTATTTGGATTTTTAGCTATCCACAATTCCACTAGTCCATGACTTTTATTAAGGGAAGTTAGTGCCCTATATACTCGGGGCTTTTGCCCCTGATATACCTCCTGATTCATTTGGCCTTGTAGCGGGTCAAGAGTAATGTTAAAATCTCCACATTTTATTATTGAAGTAGGAGGCCATGTTGTGAGTTCCAACACAATATCTTCAAAGATCTGGGGGTCATCATAGTTCGATCCATAAATCGAACATATGGTAAGCCCCATCACTAGTTCTACTATAGCCCATTTTCTTAGTGCATCAGCTGCCTTGCGTTTAGTCTGACCTGAAGATGTTTTTGCCAGTATGGCCACTCCATGGACAGTTGAAGTTTGGGATGTACATACTAATAAGTTATATCCCCGAATACTCGACCAGTTTTTTTTCCCCCATGGGATATGAGTCTCCTGAAGACAAACTATATTGAATGAATTTGTCCTTACTAATTTGACTAATTTTGCCCTCTTTACTCCATCATTCAGGCCTGCCACATTCACCGAGCAAATGATTATCCTGCCCATCTGTATTTAATTATATTGGTTCCTCAAGTTCCTAATATCCCTGTTATTCTTTCTTCAAAACAATAGTCTGATTTTCTGTTTCTCAATTTCCTTTTAATTGTATACAAATGTCATTATCTCCTCTGAGTATGCTTTTTCCATATTTCTTTCATCCCCTTGTCCCTCATCCTTCTCCCACCTACCATCCTTCCACCTCCCCACCCCGACCGGCCCTCGAAAGGTACTCAGACGCAAGTCTGTGTATGATGGATGCGTCGCACAGACCTGAGAGCCCTAATTACATAATCTATTTCCCTATGCTTGCTGTTTTATATATATATATATAATTTTTTTTTACAACTTTGTCCCACACCCTATTTGAAATTAGAACATCACCTATGCTTACTGCATTCTTTTCTACCACATCAAATTATTACCCTGGGAAACTGTCTAAGTTCTCTTTGGCTTTAATTTCAGACATGAAGAAGCGCGTTTGTCCACCCCAGACAACTTTTAACCGAGCAGGGTTTTTCAAAAAAGCTTGTGAATTTTTATCTTGAAAAGGTTTGATCAACTGCCGCAACCTCCACCACCTCTCGACGGTGGTGTGGCAAAAACCCGGACAGACAAAATAAGAGACTTCATTCCTAGTTCTCCTAGCGTCTGTGAGAGGCAAGATGGCGTTCGTCTAAGACCGCAGCAGGGCACAGAGGCAGAGAGCCAGTATCAGAACTAATGCTGTGAAGGCATGTGAAGGCGGCAAGTAGACATGATTCCTAAGGGGCAAAGCAAAACACAGTGTGAAACGCTACGGGACCCCTCAAGAATATATGGATGCCATCCGCACTTAATTGGAACGATGAGGTATTTTAAGAAAGCTTTGCAAACAGTACCAGTAGTTGAGTGTCTCATGGGCGGGCCGCTTCTGCTAATTGCGGCATCAGTGGATTCTGTGGACTTGGTGGCGGCTAGCGGGATAGGCATGAAGTCGGAGACAGCGACAACCAAGGCGAGGGCAGCACGGCTCATGCTCAGGGGTCATGCAGAGGCTGGGGAGATAGAGGCGGACGTGACGGCCAGGGAAGCATCTCCGGTGCCGTTGCAGACGCCCTGACAGGGACGCCGAGTCCAGCAAACAGAAACGATGCAGGAGAAAAAAGGAAGAGGCGGAACTGTAATGAAGGTACGCCCGGACAGCTCTACAGTGGTTGACCTGCTGAGAGGTCCTGCTGAAAAGGTAGCTCTGATTCACGAGAGGGAAAACCACACCTGCGGCAGTGCGGAGCAAGGCGTGGGGGTGGAGGAGTCAAGAGTGGAGGAGAGACGGTTGCTGTAAATCATAGACCATCAGGACTTGGAACTAGCTTAAGGGCAAGGTAGGCCTGAAATTACCCCCCACTTTCACTGACTGTTAACGAGGGAAGGGACAAGCTTGGTATTGTTACACAAGAATATGAGCTTGATCCCATAGAGGCTGACCCCAGTGACCCCAGTGGGGGGAATAAGGGAGAGCAGACTGCCTTTCTAGGGGATTTTGCAATCCTTTTTCAGGACATTCAGGGAGCCAGTGGGTATAGCACGGGCAAGCTAACGGATCCAATATTGAATACCCAAACTAAAAAACTACAATGTCACAAAATGATAGATAAGGGGGGCTCAGAAAAGGAAAAGGTACCTAATAAGGAGCCAGATAAGGAGTTGGACAAAGAGCCTAGCGACTATTTTTTTTCTGTATCCGATGGAGGGGACTGGTCAGATGAATCCACGATCGCGGTACTGATTTGAGTAATAGCGACCTTGATATGGCTGATGGGGGGAAGATTAAAAAAATCCTACAGAAAAAGATAAGGAAATCAGGTGATAGAGACCTTACTTGGGATTATACTCCATCGAATCATCTTACCAGTCTTTCCGCAAGTGGACATACAGCTGTAGATTCATGTGGGTCTAACCCTCCATCCTTAGAAGCTATTTTTTAGGCCATATCACTGCATCGCGAGGAGATGTGACAAGATGGGCAGAAAGCTCAGGCAGCTATGCCAAAAGTACAAGGGGTGGTACGGAAGTTGACTAAACCTTGTAGTGTTTTTGGAGAACGATTGACTGATCTAGAGGCAAGGGCTGTCACCACAGAGTCTGATCTTGTAACCACTATGGAATCCCATGAGGCGCAGTTAACTGACATACAATGGAAGCTGGAAGAGCATGAGAATCGTCAGCAGCGCAACAACCTACGGGTCCTGGGAGTTCCAAAAGGGGCAGAGGGGGCTGATGTTCGTATGTATGTGATAGACCTACTTAAAGATACGCTCCCAAAACTCACTGACTGGAACTGGACACTGGAGAAGCAGCGCACCCATAGACTACTGTTTGTACAAAAGCAACCTGCGAGGGCAGGGGCATTACCAAGAACCATAATGGTATACTTTGGCAGCTTTTTATTATGCCATGTCATTTTTGAAAAGGCTAGACCTAAATATGTTTTTCAAAGAAAAAAAAGACATAATTTTGACATATTAAAGTGCTAAAACTTTTTTTCAGATTTTAACACATTTTTAGACATGTATATTCTCAAACATTTATACAAAAGTGGTACCTGAAATTTTTTTACACATGTATTTATTTAAACATAACATTGCAATTTTACACTGTTATAATACATTTTTAGTATATATTAATTAGTACTATTTAATATAGAGTTATATTTCATGGTACTATTTAAATAGTAATTTACACATACATGTGTATTTGTTAAATACATTGTTTAACATTTTTGACCTAGTATAAATTCTGTACAAACATGTGTAACACTTTTTAGTAACTCTATTGATTTCTAAAAGGATTTTAAATTATTTATGTTCATGTATCAGCCATTTTATTTATCCCTAACCTGTATTTTTTACTCTATTAGTGTCATTTTCAGGTGGCTTTTGTTCATGTCAGCGGCAGGTCCCTGTTGCTCCTAACTGACAAGATAAAATATTTTTTAGGTTTTTATGAATTGTCTTGTGAGGTGAGTAGATCTAGTAAGGGTGGGTTACGGTGTTAGTTTTATTTGGTATGATTGTTTAGTGGTCATTTGTATTTCATTGTTATAAAGAGTGGTAGGCCTAACTACACTTTGTTGGAAGTAGTATGTTATTGTTGCTATAATCTTCTCAAATGTTTGATCTGTTCGAGCTAGAAACAAAAAAGTTTGCTAAAATCTGCAAATTATGCAGTAGACTATTGATTTAGAGGCAAATAAGGGAAGTCCATAACTGTGCCGAAAAAGCAGCATAATCATATAAATCCTGTGGCCCTGGTTATAACCTATTATAAGGATCTACACAGGGAAAGCTAATAGATATTCTCCTCACTGAGGTGCAGAAAAAAGGACAGTATCTCACTGCTATAAATATTTGCCACTAAGCTTAGTATTATCATGGCCTGTTCATGTAGGTGGGAGAAAGAACCACCATGGATGCATGCTTGGCACCTAACCTGGTCTAGCAGTCTGTTTGTGGGCAGTGTATTCCAATCAGGTAAAGCACCTGTTGGGAAACTCATTCCGTGGGTCGCTTGCACAAGATACCATACCGGGTGAGATAGATTAAAACAACATAGAGCAGGTTGTCACATGGATATCACGTAAGGGACTTTTCACCAGACTCCCTCCATTAACTAATTGAACTTTAATTAAGACAGTGAGTGTAAACTAAGAAGTAGAAATTGTTATGAAATTCAAGATGAGAAACATATGACAGGAGAAAGAAGGGGAGATTTGGGGACAAACGAGATTCATTTGATTGCAAATAAATTCGACTTTTTTCTCAATCGACTATTACAATAAAGATATAATGCCTAAACCCCAAACAACAGTAAACTACGTTCTGTAAATCGTAAAAGCAGGTTTCCACCATTATCATGCTTTATGAGGTACTGGAACCCCATGATCTCTTAGCTACATAAATCTTTTTTAAGATATTAAACCAGATATTAAACCACCATATGGTGTACCAGCTCTGTCTCAATATTACTTCTTGGTGCTTCACAATTAAAAATTTGCAAACATTCGTGACAAGAATTTTCAATTCTATTAAGGACACGGAGGCGAGGATTATGCTTTCTCTATTTCTTTACTACCAACAGCAGCCAATAGGAACATAGTAAAGAAACAAAATAACTACAACTCCCATGAGCCCTTAGGCAACCATAGAGTCTATACACTATATAAACCACCATAGAGGACAACACTTCTTCTTTCTTTGTCCAGGAAATCATAAACAGTCAAAGTCATTGAAGAGAGTACCGCCGACCATCCTGGAGGAAAGTCCGAAGGCAACCATGAAAGATCAACCGGAAACAGGTAACCATCCAAAAACGAAGAAGTCGCAGGAAACACAGCAGATCCAGCATCCAAGGGACCGGAAACAATGCAGGAGAGACCATGACGAAGGATCACTTCTGGTCCGAACCTGAAAGAAAACCAGAGCCGTAATATACAACCCCAAAATCCCTGTATAGGTATTACACATAGGGCGGGGAAAAATGGATGCAAGAAACTTTGCAGAGTACAGTAAAGCAAATGCAACAGTAACAATGCAGTAGAATACAACTGGGTGGGATAATCCTCGCCTCCGTGTCCTTAATAGAATTGAAAATTCTTGTCACGAATGTTTGCAAATTTTTAATTCTATGGCAGGACAGGAGGCTCAGATTATGCTTATTTAAAGCTCATCCACCACAACAGAGGCAATATCCACAATTGGTTTGAAATAATAAGTTTTAAACACAGTATCAGAAGACCAATCAGCCGTCTTCACAATGTCCTGCAAACTCACACCAACATGAAAAGCCTTAGAGGCCATGGCACCCCTTGCAGAATGAGCTCCAAAAATGGAGACATCAATTCCAGCCTCCGCCATAAGCCAGCGTACCCAACGAGCCAGAGTAGCTGGCGCCACAGGTTTAAAAGGCTTCTGCAAAGCAATTAACAACTGACCAGATAAATCCTGACGAAAAGGAGCTGTACTCACCTCATAAGCTTTTATGCAACGAACGACACACAACTGTGGGTTGTGAGGAAAGGCCGGGTAAGTGACTGTGAATAGATTAGTCTTCGTACGTCTGGAAACCGTAAAGGTAACGCCTTCGGGGGAAAAAGAACGGCCTGCGAGGTCCAAAGCGCGGACATCCGAGACACGTTTACAAGAAATCAAGCATAGAAGCATTGTCAATTTCGCAGATAATTGCTTACGAGACAGAGAAGCGTTGGGAGGCCATGCTTCCAGAAAACGTAACACAACGGACACATCCCAAAGAGCCACATATTGCGGACATGGCGGTTTAGCCATCCGAACTCCACGAAGCAAAGTAGAAATTAAAGGATGTTCTCCAATAGGCTTCCCGTCGACACGGTCATGGCCCGCAGAAAGAGCGGAGCGAAAAGAATTGACAGTCCTGTAAGCAGAACCAGAAGAAGCGATGGAAGCAAGAAAATTAACAACTAAAGAGACATCTGCTGAAGCGGGATCCAGATTCCGTTCAGAACACCAATCACACCACCGACGCCAAGCTGACGCATAACACTTGCGCGTGTTGGGGGCCCAAGCTTCACCGATAAATCGCTCAGCGTCTCCCGATAAGCCAGGGACTTTCCAGCGTTCCCCGAAAGACGCCACGCCACCAGACGGAGCTGTCCCGACAGAATTAGAGGATGTGGATGGAGCAGAGGATCCAATAGCAAGTTCCACTTCATTGGAAGCAGGAATGGAGTCGAGCAACTCATTTCCAGAAGGTCCGGAAACCATGCTTGAGCCCTCCAAAGAGGAGTGATCAGAATGATCTCCGACAGAAACTGCGTCGTTCTGGCCAAGACTCGCGGGATCATCGCAAAAGGGGGAAAAGCATAGCAAAGCTGAGGAGGCCAAGTCTGGAGAAAGGCATCCGTGGCAAGAGCCTCCGGATCCGGACGCCAGCTGTAAAACTTGGGCAGTTGAGCGTTGAGGCGAGAGGCGAAGAGATCGATCCAAGGTCGACCCCAAAGGCGAGACAGATTTTGAAAGACCCGTGGGTGAAGACGCCAGTCGCTGAAGTCCAGCAGATGGCGAGAGTTCCAGTCGGCCACTTGATTCTGGCGACCCGGGAGATACTCTGCAATAAGAGTGATCTTCCTCTGAAGGCAGAAATGCCAGAAATCCTTCGCAATCTCCGCCAACATTCTCGATCGTGTCCCCCCCAGTTTGTTCACATACCTCACCGCTGAGATGTTGTCCATGCGGAGCAAGATGCAACAGCTGGTGGCCTGAGGAGCAAGGCTGCGGATCGCAAATGACCCCGCCAGAAGTTCCAGGCAATTGATGTGAAGGGCTAATTCGTCCGGAGACCAACGGCCGCCCGTTGTCAAGTCCCCGCAACGGGCTCCCCAGCCCCATAGGCTCGCATCCGACTCCAACACCAAGTCCGGAGTGGAACCGAACAGGGATTTCCCGTTCCAGGCTTCCATATGGTGGAGCCACCACATCATCTCCGATCTCGCGTCTTGTGACAGGGGAACAAGGTCGGAGTAACGAAGACCCTTCTGCAAGTGTCGGATCTTGAGACGCTGCAGGGCCCGATAGTGTAATGGACCCAGAAAGATTGCCTGAATGGAAGAGGCCAAAAGTCCGACAATCCGAGCGATCGACCGTAACGATACGTTCGGTGCAGACAACAGGGACTTCAACTACCTCTTGATAGATCTGACCTTCTGGGCAGGCAAGAGAAGCTGGCAAGAGATCGAATCCACAAGGAAACCCAGAAACTCTATCGACTGAGTGGGATGTAACTGAGATTTCTGAGGATTCACCAGAAAACCGAGAGACTGAAGCAGATCGATGGTCCATGATAAATAGGAATGAAGTTGTAGTGGGCACTGAGCCATCAAAAGAATGTCGTCCAGATAGACGATTAGTCGCACTTCCCGTGCACGCAGCGATTCCATGACTGGTCTCAGGAGCTTCGTGAAGCACCAAGGGGCGGACGAGAGGCCGAACGGGAGAACTGTGTACTCGAACCACTCCCCCGACCATTGGAACTGCAAAAAGCGGCGATGAGGCGGAAAGATGGGGACGGACAAGTAAGCGTCCTTCAAATCCAGGCGAACCATCCAGTCGCCCTTGCGAAGAAGATCCCTGAGAAGATGGATGCCCTCCATCTTGAAGTGGCGATAGACCACCCCGTTGTTGAATTCCTTGAGATTTAGCACAAGGCGAGACCCTCCCCCTTTCTTCTCCACCAGAAACACATTGCTGACGAACCCCTGTGGATGTAGGGTCGTGCGCACAATGGCCCCTTTGAGAAGAAGAGAATCGATTTCCACGGAGATCACTTCCCGATCTCTTTGGGAAAAAACAAGGGGTAAAGGGACGGGACCCTGAAGGGGCGGGTGGTAAAATTCGATCTGGTACCCTTGAACTGTCTGCAAGATCCATGCATTGTTGGAGATCGTGCGCCAATTCTGTAGAAAAAATTGCACCCTGCCCCTCAGAACAACACTCTCGTATGGAATCAGGCTCACCTGCTGAGGAGAAGTCTTGGCGACCTCCCTGGTTTCCACCGTAGCCTCCCTTGTTGCCTTGACCACGACCTTTACGGGAGGGGTAGAAGGTCGTCTTGGATCCGGAGTAGGACGACTGTTGCTGATGATGCTGTCCGCCTCCTCCTTGGTGGGGCTGCTGGCCACGCTGCTGGCCAGAACCTCGGCCGAACGAACGTCCCCCAGAACGTCCGGCCCTGGCAAAAACCGGGCGGAATGCCCTGCCCAAGGAAGACTGCGCCTTGTCGAGGCCACTAAAGGTGGCAACAAATTTCGTTAATTCTTTCAAAAATGGCTGTCCAAACAGGAGACCTTTTGCCAAGGGACCAGACTCAGATGTGGCCAATTCAGACAACCGGGGGTCCATCTTCAATAGAATAGACCGCCGCCGTTCGGTGGACAAGGCACAGTTTGCGTTTCCCAGGAAACAGATAGCCCGTTGGGCCCAACCAATAAGTTCATCCGGATCAATGCCAGACGCCGTCCCTTGTGCTTGATAACCCAAATCCAAGATTTTGGTTAGGGGGCCAAGAAGATCAAGAAGCTTATCCTGACACAGGCGCCAAGACCGATCAATCCCTTTTTTCGGGTCTTTGGTGAACTTCTTAAGATAAGTCAAGATAGTGGGATCGACTTCCGGAGTGTCAGCTAATTTATCTGCCAACTCTGGGCGAGGGCACTCGGAACGCAACCTAGCGCGCACCTCCTGATCAAAGGAATATCGGATGTGAGCCTGTATATAATCAGCAACCTCTGGGGCAGGGGACAAGAGCGCGCAAGCTCCTGAGCCCTGTCCCGCTCCACACAACAGAGGACACACGGGCACAACGCGCCCGCAGTACCGGAGAGGCGAACACGCGCTCTCAAATACACACAAGCGACAACGGCAAAAACCGAGCATGAAAGGCAATGCAACGCACACGGCGAAACGAACGCCCAAACAGCAGTGGAAAAACTGCACAACAGCGCGTAAGTAAACGCAGCAATCACAACATAACACAATGCCAAAAGTCAAACATGTAAATTGTTAGCAAGTAACAGAAATGCAATTAACTGGCTGCGAAGCAGCAAAGAAAGAGGAAGTGTTGTCCTCTATGGTGGTTTATATAGTGTATAGACTCTATGGTTGCCTAAGGGCTCATGGGAGTTGTAGTTATTTTGTTTCTTTACTATGTTCCTATTGGCTGCTGTTGGTAGTAAAGAAATAGAGAAAGCATAATCTGAGCCTCCTGTCCTGCCATAGAATTACAATCGTTTTTTTTTATCTCGTGTAGTGCGAGGCTCCATTCCCATGTTACAAAGAGGTAAAATAATTGCTCATGGCCTGACTAGGGAAATGCGCCTGTTTCTGGGTTCCACGGGGACCAGTCCACATGCGTGTTACCTGAAATGCCTATATTTCGTTTTATGTTATTGCCAAGCCATGCGTTCTGCAATGGCTTTTACTTGCCACTTGTGCTGCATGCAAAGGTCTGATACAGCGGTGAGTCACACAATTAGGAGCAGAAGTTGCTGGGATCAGGTCCTATTTTAATGCTGTCACACTGATATAGAACATTTGTTTGTATTTTACTTTATCTAGAGGTGAAGCAATTGGTCATCATTGAGCATTTTATTCTGCTCTTAAGAAGTGCTATTTAAAAAGCGTGATTGATGGGAGAAGTACATTTAGGATCTTACCAGGACTGTATTAGAAACTTTCTGACAGGGATATGTCAGTGTAAGAGTTTTATGCATTAATCCATTCGTTTAAAGCGGAAAAGCTGCAGGGCGGAATTCTGAAATGGTCGGCGGCAGACACCCACTTCGTTTTAAATTATCTTTTTTGTACACAAATTGCAGACTTTGCAATTTCCATCTACAATAAAAAGAAATAATATTTTCGTATGTTTGTGTGGTCGACGATGACACGTAGACGCAGTTATGATGGGTGAAGAGCAGGGAGTATCCAGGACCACGTGCTGAAGATGGCCGTATTAATTATTAGGTGAAAGAGATTGGTAGATCAAGTACATTACTCCAACTACGACGCAATCGAAAACGAGGAAATTAACTGGGTAAATGTAGCACCTATTGAACTATAAACACCCCAATATAATTACTAATATCTGTACGAGAGTACGGAAAGAAATTATGATATATTGAAAATCATAAACAGCAACATACCAAAAAAGGGAACGTTGTTGCGCTCTCACTGCACGGTCCAACCCAGTGCTTGTTTTTTTCCTTTATAATCAACAGAAATCTCATCACCTCGATGAAAAGAGTTTCCTAATTTTTTTAAATCTTTATCTTGTGGACGACACAAAAACGGCGTTGTACTTGCAGGGTGAAACACATTTTAGACTTCATAGCAGGCCGGTTTTCCACGGTTTCCTTCAGAAAGGGAAGTTAGCCCAGTGCTTTTGTTGGTACAGCAACCGCCTTCAAAAGCGAAATAATTTTAACTCAAGACAGCACTGCGGGCCGCAGCTGTAAAATGCCTCCTAATGAAGAATTATTATGCATGAGGCGGGCTCCAAGAAACAGCAACATTTTGCCAGCGTGTTTCATAAAGGCATACCAAGCACATAAAATGCATTATTGCTGTCCTAAACCACCACATTTACTTCATAATAGCAATGATTCAGTGGAAATTGATCATTACGAAAGTTAACAACCATTGCTTAGAGTGCAAGTTGCCCTGGGCTGCACCTCGGGCCATTAAGTCAAAACCATCAATTGTTAATAATGAGGGAATTCTTGGAAGCACAGCTGAAGTAAACGACTACCGGGGTATCCTTGGAAGGCGTTTTTATGCAACGAGGCCGACATCTTTTCTTTTTGCACGTAGCAGTTTTATATAGTCACATGATGCCAGCAAGGCATGCCTCTAGCATGGGATCAATATGACGTCACCAGAGACCATCATGCCCCCTAATAATTTAAACAAATACCAATTAGGGGGAAACATGCTTTACAATGCGTCTTTGCCCTCCTCCGATAATTGTAATTGGAATTGCATTTATATACCACTTACTACCCCTGAGGAAGTGTCGAAGCGCTTTTTCGGCGAGTAGTTCAACCCGAAGAGGATTATTGGTGAATTAGTATAGGAAGATATGAAATTAATTTGAACTGTGGACGTGTGAGTTTGGTATTTGGATTGAAAAAGCATAGTGGAGTGATAGAGGAGAGATGGGTTTACATTTATGTAGTGCCTGCTACACATGATGAGGTGCTGAAGCGCTTTTCGGCGTGTAGAACGTTACTCCGGAACTCAAAAACGATTAATGAGCTATGGTTCATTTATTTATTCAAATATGATTCGCTCACAGCGGTGCAAACATATCTGTACTTCAATGCTAAGATGCTGCATTCCGCTCAAAGCACGTTCTTCTCTTTAGGTTGATTGAGGAAGTATTTCACCATGTTACACTACTCTCTCAAATATGCCTGAAAATGAATTGTACCATGACCCAATTACCTACCCGGTAATTTTCATTACTCTTAGATCAGGCTGTCCTTATTACTTCATTAGGGCTTTATCCTCTGGTAGATAGGAAATAAAGCAGGAATACCTTATCTACCCCACCAACCCTCAGCTGGGTGCTATAAATGGTCTATCAATCCCCAGTACTTCCTGTAATATCAAGCAGGGCCAAAGGCCTGGAATCAGGGAGGATGGGTGGTTAGTATTGAATTGAAAGAGGACAAGTTAAACTAAAATTAATGAAGAGTACCAGTTACTAATTGGGCATTACCTCTACGTCCCTCATCCTCGTCACTGTCAATGTTTCATGAGGTACACCCATGCCACAGAGCTTTTGACACAATACACATCCATCTCATGCTTAATTATGAGCTGGGAATCCTTTTCATGTGCTTCCCTTGCTACTCTCCCATAATGGAAACAATTTACTTCCAGAAAGACAGGGTAGGAATCCCTGATTTAAGGAAGGAAGTTCAAGTCTATCTAGAACCTTAGCACTCCCTTGTCCACGAGATAGAAAACAAAACGGAAAGTGCTGGAAAATTCTAGGATTTTATAGCACACAGCTGCGGGCAGGGGTGTCTTCTTATGGCATTCCTGTTTGTTTCCTGTCTCTGAGAGTGGACACAGACCTCATGACATAATGACAGGGACGAGGGTGGAGGACAAAGAGGCAATATTGAAATTCAAATGAAGTTTGTTTTTCCAGACTAGGGCTACCAGCAGAGACAAAGGCAAAACAACTTAGGGCATGCTCTTACGAGAATGCAAACTCAAGTGATGGAGAAAATGCATGTTAAGATGGTAGTAATGTGCATATGTCTTGCACAAGTCATTTGTATGTTGGCTGGGCTGCTCTAGTTCCATATCCAGTATGCCTAACAAAAGCCTGAGTCTTTCCCAGCGTCATGAACATTTCAAAATGCCTTAGAAATGGTCTTTGAATCACTTCCCCAGCCCAAAATGTCTTTCAAGTGCATTAGCATGACCTAATATTCACTCTGCTCAGCCCTTTAGACCAGTGGTTCTTAACCGTTTGACTTCTCTTGGAACCTCACTGAATCATTACTGGACCCACACTGAGTCATTATTGGAAGCTGGGGTTCCCCAGCCTAAACGAGTTCTATGATTTGAACCTCAAAACAATACGCAAAAATACAAAAACAAGTATACACCAAACAATAGATATTGAGATATTTTGTTTAATTCTCAATCAAATATAGAAAAAGTTTTCAAGTTTTCATTTTGCTTCTTATTTTGTATATATATTTGTAATTGATTAATTTTAATATTATTTAATTTTTGTAAACAGTCACGGACCCCTGGAGTAGGTCTTGTTGTCGTGGTGAGCCTCAGCTAGGCCTACCAGTGCTAGGGGTTCGCCCTTCTCTGCACAAGTCCTCAGACCAATAGAATATAAGTTGGCACAGAAACTGAAATAAAATACAAAGTACTTTTATTAACCTCAAGAGGTGGAACTACATTCACACAACACTCTTCGGTAGTGTATGAAGTAGCACACTGAACAAATGGAACATAGCCCTTTTATACCCACACAGGGGCTCAGAAGAAGGCGGTACAAGTACAGAAGAGAAGGTTTACATACATAAAAAGTCTTACAGAAATGCACAGTCAACAGTAGTGCGGAGCTTAGCAGTTTGCTAATTGCGGTAAAAATACCCTGACAGTTACAGACTAAGACATATGTGAACATTTGCAGTGTCTTCTGCGCAAGTGCAGAGTAGCAGATCCTAAATATAGTCTGTCCATAAGTTATGTTATGTTATGTTATGTTATTAAGTCACTTATAAAGCGCGCTAACACTGATTAGTTTCTTGGCGCTGAAATTTACAGTAACATAACCCAAGGTGGAGGAGGTGAATTAAAAAGCTTGTCTAAAGAGCCAGGTTTTCAGTGCTTTCCGAAAAGGTAGAAGGTCTTGGCAAGATCGGATCTCCAGGGGAAAGGTGTTCCATAGGCAGGGGGCTAGTGTTGCAAATCTACGTCCGCCAGAGCGTTTGAGTTTAAAGGAGGGGGTCTGAAGCAGGGCTAGATGGAGTGAGCGAAGGTTACGGGAGGGGATTTGTCTGGTGATCAGTTGATTAATAAATTTAGGGCTTTTGCCATGTAGTGATTTGAAGATCATACAGCCTGCTTTAAAATAGCAGCGTTGTATGACTGGAAGCCAGTGCAGCTTGATGAGGAGAGGAGTCGCCGCCTGCCATCTAGGTTGCTTTAGAATCAGCCTAGCAGCGTAGTTCTGCACCATCTGGAGGCGCTTAAGTAAATAGTTGGGGAGACCTAGGTAGATGGCATTTGCGTAATCCAGGTGGGACAGGACAGTGGCGATCACAACCTGGGTAGTCGCTTCAGGCGTTAATAATCGCCTGACCTTCCTGATTTTTTTTAGCTGGTAGAAGCATTTGGAGACCACTTGTCCCACTTGTGTTTTTAGTGAAAGATCACTGTCCACAGTGACTCCAAGCGTTTTGGCCGAAGGTGATGGTTGCGGAGCTTGACCCAGATCTGCAGGCCAATAGTGAGGGCCCCAGTACTTAGCACTGTCCCCCGTCAGTACCAGTTCAGTTTTACCTGGATTTAATTTCAGTTGATTTTGATCCATCCAGGATTTAATAAACCTCATGGTTGACTGGAAATGACTCAGAGAGTCTTCGGAGTTATCAATGGTGAAGAGTAGCTGCAGGTCATCTGCGTAGTTGAAAACTCTCACCTGTTTGTCCCTCAAGGTTTGTATGAGGGGGAGTATGTATATGTTAAAAAGGTGAGGTGACAGGGAGGAGCCCTGTGGCACTCCACATGGGATGGCCTGTTTAACACCGGTCAGGTCCCCCAGGCGCACCGCTTGGGATCGGTCCTCCAAAAAGGACCTCAGCCAGCAGGCCGCCACGCCCTGTATGCCGGTCTTTCCGACACGGTCGATCAAGATGTTGTGGTCGACCGTGTCGAACGCAGCCGACAAGTCCAGTAGTACCAGGGCCTGGGGAGAGCGTCTGTCTGCGCAGTCTCGGAGAGTATCCAAGACTGCGGTGATCACTGCCTCCGTAGAGTGTGCTGGCCGGAATCCGGCCTGGTGAGGGTCAAAGCAAGAGGACTCCTCCAGGAAGTTGGAGAGGTTTTTCGCCACATTTGCCTCTAAAATTTTCGCCAAGTAAGGCAGTAGGGAGATAGGCCTGAAGTTTGCCTTGCATCCAGGATCCGCCCCGGGTTTTTTTAATAGGGGTATAACCGTTGCTTCTTTGAAAGTAGACGGGACAATGCCCGAAGAAAGAGAGTTATTTAAGAGGGCAAGAATAGGGGTTGGGAAGGTGGAGAAACATTCTTTCAGGATGCGAGGGGGACAGATGTCTAGTAGGGTGCCAGATTTGACTCTCATCGTTAATTCAAGGAGCTGGTCGTA
Source organism: Lissotriton vulgaris (assembly GCF_964263255.1). NCBI lineage: Eukaryota > Metazoa > Chordata > Amphibia > Caudata > Salamandridae > Lissotriton > Lissotriton vulgaris. The sequence continues at coordinate 937,145,545 of NC_141689.1, read as the reverse complement.
GGTTATAGGTTGAAAGTTGGTAAGGGTGGCAGATCCTGTCCTTATTGCCATCCCAGTCGTGAGTGGGGTCTTTGGTTGAGGAATGCTAGTTTTAATGTCTGTGATTTTGTCACTAAAGTAGGAGTTGAGTGAATCACACAGACACTGGGTGGGGATTACTTTAGGACGAACATTCTCCAGATTGGTCAGTTCGTTGAAGACAGAAAAGATGTCTTTGGATTTATTTGATGAGTCCAGAATACGAGAAGAAAAGTACTCCACCTTTGCAGCAGAGATGGCATTCATGTATTCCTTCCTCGCCCTAGTATATTTGTTTTTTTTCTCAATGTCATAGTCACGACGCCAAAGGCGCTCGAGCTGACGGAGAGCCAGTTTCCTGTTTTTTAACTCGGCAGAAAACCATCTGTTAGCATCTGTGCGCCGAGCAAGTTTGATTTTTTTGTACGGGGCATGGAGATTGCTGGCCGTTTGTAGCCAGTCGGTTAGAGAAGCCACTGACAGATTTATGTCTCTGTCCAAAGAAGGGACATCGTTAGCTAGTGACTGTAAAAAAGCAGTCCTATCCAAAGCGTTCCAATTCCTAGCTAGTCTGCCGGCAGTTGGCACAGTGGTTCTGTTTTGAGTAACATGAATCTCAAATTTAAGGATCATATGATCTGACCACAGGCAAGGCAGGGTAAGTGGGGGGGTCACGCAGGTAGTGTTAGACCACACGTGATCCAATATGTGTCCTTTTTCGTGAGTGGGGGAGAGTACCAATTGTTTGAAGTTGAGGTTGGACAGAAGGTCAGTCAGTTCTGCTGATTGAGGGCCCTCTGAGGGATCCTTATACCAGTAATTGAAGTCGCCTACTAACATAACCCTGGTGTAGTCCAGGGCTAGGTTGGCAACCTGCTCGCTAAGTGCCATGGGGAACAATGGCATTGAGGTAGGAAGAGTACAAGAGTAAACAACAGCAAGGAAGGACGGAGCACATGGTGAGCACATGGCAGACAAGATGGCTCAGAAAAGAAGATGGCTTCAGCTAAATGCTAACCCCGATCGCTGCCAAATTACAACAGACAACCCTTTTAGCATTAGCTGAAGGCATTCGTTCATTTGAGGTAATCTGGATTCACATCTTGTACATTTATTTTCATCATTTCAGGAATCTCTTTATTCAGCATGTGTTGGGCTTTTATTTATGCAACATTTCGCTTGGCAGGTGTACAGGCAGTAATGCAGACAGAGCAAAGCATTGGACCACATTGTATACAAACACAGCATGTAAATAGTATCACTAGTATTACATATAGGATGGTCAATAGCTTCCAGCCCCATTTAAAAATCTATCTCCAAAACCAGCTAGCAAAAGTCCAGGTGCCAGTGTCTAGGTAAATTTCAGCAGAAATCTTATGCAGTTTAGAGATTGCATCAAACACTGAAGGAGAGTGATCTGGAATGTAGACGCAGCAACTACTACAGATGATGCAACATGCACCACCTTGATAAGCCAGAACCACATCTAAAACCATACGATTTTTGAGTGCTACAATCCTCGCAGCTTGCAGCTCTTCTGTAATGTTCCCACGTGCCATAGCTGTCTGATTGGTAACAGCTTCCACAACACGCATCAATCGTCTTATCTTTCTGCTCTTTAATGCAGCACCCACAACGAAAAACAAGCCCAAATCGTATTGTTGCAAGGTGGCGTAAGTCTGGTCCACCTCATCAGTGCTGGTTGTCCTTTTATATCTGTTCTTAGAAATATCATTGTACAGTTTAAAATCCTTGAGATATGATGCAGGCGCCAGAAACACAGGGGGCAACAGAAAGGACACATATCATACTCCAGACCATCCAACAGGTAGTTGGTAATATCCCTTATCTTATTACCACAGACAAAGTAGGTATTATGTGAGGATATGAAACTACTGTTATTGGCACCTTCAATAGTTAAAACCACAGTACACTCACGTCTTACTACTGCCTATTCGCAAGTCTGCTTTAGCTCTAGCAACAGAAATCACAAATGGTCCATTGTTCTTAATAGTTCTCATATTACGGAAAACATACGGCATGGAAATATTTTCAGGTCAATACTCCTCCCGTTCCCATTTAGTCCCTTCAGCTCGAGGATAACCTTCTTCATCTGGATAACACACTTCATTGAGATGATAATTAATCCGTCCTACTGTCATCCTTGAAATGTTAGCCTTTTCAGACGCAAACAAGAGCGCAAACCAGGCTCGGCAAGAATCATTATCCGAGAAAAGAAGAGGAATAAAAGGTGTTCCTCACTTCTTCTGGTGAGCAGGTATCATCTCACACACCCAACAGTCAGTAGTATTTGTGGTATTGTGAGTGTGAAGTAACATCTGAATAAACGTGTTGTTCAGGTAGGATTGGCGATGCTTTTGCTCATGGTATGGAAGAGTAAAGTAATGATGCTCAGCTGGTACTGGAGTAGTGGCGATCAGAAGCTGCAGAGCAGGAGCCAATTTCCCAACAAACCAGCTTGTCCCTGCTACAACTACCATAGCAACAACAAATCCTACAACACATATAGCTTTTTTATTACAGATCTTAGATACAGTTGATCTCCCTGAGGACATGATCACTTCGTCGTTGAATCAATCGTTGGAGCTCTAAAGTCCTGGGCAGCCATTGGTTTCTTCATAGAGGGTCAAGACGGGTGTCACTATGTAGGACTCATCCCCCCTCCCTTGCCACATCAGCGCTGTTTCAAAAACCCAGGACGGTAGCGCAACCAGTCTTTTTCAACAATGCAGGCTCTTTCCGTGGTCCCAGTTGGTACCGGGATACTCCAGGGATCGTGTGGTCCGGGAAGACTTCCTCAGATTTGTCAGGTGAGATGGCATGGCCTTTTTCAGTATCCAGAATCTCTTGATGGTCAGTCAGCACAGCAGGTTCCACCAAGGTAGGCAACACTCGCTTGCAGTGAGTGCTGTGGACCCAGTTCTTCCTGTTCGTCATTCGAATCACTGTCCTCGTAGCAAGGAGCACCTGTTCCGGTCTTCGCCACCTAGGCTCCAAATTGTTCGACCTCTCGAAGACCTTGACCATCACATGGTCACCGGGCCGGAGTTCATGGGGCTCACCTGTGTATGTGTCAGGAAGAGCTTCTCGAACCTGTTGATGAATAGAAATCAAACTGTCAGTCAACTGTGCTAAGTAGTCACTCATCAGAACACATGGTACATCATATATGGGGCATGGCTTATGAACTCCCCAAATGTTCATCGGCTTCCCAAATACCACTTCCTAGGGTGTAAGCCCAGATCGTGAATGTGGCAATGATCTAATAGACAACAGGACATTTCAAAGATGTGGAAACCAGTATTTTTGCTAATTTCAATTTCAAAGTAGCGTTATGCCTCTCCACCAATCCTGCTGATTGTGGGTGGAAGACTGCATAGAACCTGTGCTTAATTCCTAATCCTTTCAGGACATACTCAACAACTTGCCCAATAAAATGAGGTCTGTTGTCACTCCACAAAAGTTTGCAAACACCAAATCCAGGGAAGAATTCCTTTAAAAGCACCTTTGCTGTGGTAAGAGCTGTATTATCCTTTGTAGGGTATGCCTCTATCCATTTACTGAAGGCACATACCACCACTAGAACATACTTCAATTTATTGCAACGTTCAGGTTGGATATAATCCATTTGCAAAACTTCGAAAGGTGCGGTTGGTGTACCAAACCCTCCTGTAGGGGTCCGTGTCCCTTTACCAGGATTGTACTGCCAACAGATCAAACAGGACTGTACTATCCTTTTAGCTATGCCGGCAATTTCTGGATGCTCCCAAACTTGTGTAAGCAATTTTGTTATTGCTCAAGCTCCAACATGTGCCAGCCCATGTGCCATCTGAACCATAGGCTGTAAATAAGCTAAATAAGCTATAGGCAGTTTCCACTTATCCATCTCTTTATTGCGCCAACAGCCCTCATCATCCAACATTCCCTCTTTAGACCATTGCTCAAGTTCTTCCACAGAAGCAGATTTCTGTATGTCTAGCACTTCCTGTCTAGCATCATGCCAATGTTCAGCTTGTGACTTCACTACATACATCGATGTAGTACTTCGGTGCATCACAGTCTCACACGCTATACGATCTGCAAAGGTATTGCCTTGTCCTGTCTTATCAGTCACTTTCTTGTGCACGCTACACTTAACAAAAACTATTTTCTTCGGATATGTCAGTGCAGTCAAAAGATTATGCACTAGTTCTCCGTGCATTATCCGCATCCCATGGGATGTAAGAAAGCCTAGTTCCTTCCAAAGTAGGCCAAATCATGGGCCACTCCGAAAGCATAGCGGCTATCTGTATAGATGTTCACACACAACTCAGTCTAAGTTCACACGCTTGTGTCAAAGCTATTAACTCAGCTATTTGAGCTGACTTCTGTGGTATACGAGCTGTCTCCACAACTGTCTGAAGTGTCGTAAATGCCTATGCAGCTGAAGTCGTGCCATTCGGTAACTTCAAAAAAGACCCATCAACTCAGAATTCCCCATCTACATTAGAAAAAGGCGTTTCTTGCAAATCGACGCAACCCTTTGTCTGTTTCTCAATAAGGAATATACAATCGTGAGACTCCATTTGTTGTAAGCAAACCTCAGCTAGGCCTACTTACTACAAGGGTTCGCACTTCTCTGCACAGAGTCCTCAGACCTTAGGAAGAAGTTGGCAATGAAACTGGAAAATACAAAAGCAAATTTTAATAAACCTTTAAAGGTGGTACTACAGTCCACACAACACCCTTCGGTATTGTATCGAGTAGCACACCGGACTAAAGCACATGGCTCCTTTTATACACAATGAGGGGGCTCAAGAAAAGGCGGTACAAAAGACAAGAGCAAATTTATGACCATACAAGGACATTTTGGAAGGCACAATCGATGAGTGGGTGGAGTTAACAGTCTTCGATAACTGGTAGGCACATTCCTTATCTGGAACCAATTAATAACGGTCACAAATCCTAATGCGCATGTCTGGGCATGCTGAAAGCCGAGACTACTAAAAATAGCCTGTTGCCGGGCAGACTCCAGGTGCGATGAACAAGAAGGTAGGACCAAGCACATGACGAGCACATGGCAATGTATGGCATACAAAATGGCCGCTACAAATACAAGATGGAGTCGGCACATTTATTACAATAATGGTTAAAACGAAGCATGTCTTCTGCTAATGCTTAATCTAACCGCTGCTGATTTACAACACTGTGACTGAGTCGGAGTCGCTGGATATGGCAACAAAGTAGCCGATTTCAAAGTTGCAAATCTCTTCAGGGTAATGTGAGGGGCCAACAATGTCAATTCGTATCCTGTCAAACGAGCAGTAGTCAAGTGCTGCGTCTTAGTCTGGTTCAAAAGGGCATCGACCACATGTGGTACTAGCACCAACAATTTATGTGACAAAACTATCCCTTCACTCTGACAGATGAACTCAGCTGCTGCTGCAACTGAACGGAAGCACCCAGGCAATGCACGAGCAACGGGATCAAGAACAGCTGAAAAATATGCACAGGGACGCTGCTTGTCACCATGTGTCTGTACTAAGACTGACAATGCACACCTATCTTTCTCGTGTACTTAGAGTGTAAAAGCCTTTTGTATAATCTGGAGTGCCTAACACTGGTGCAGAACAAAGAGCTTGAAGTAACTGACGAAAAGCACTCTGGCATTCAGTTGTCCATGGAAGGGGCATTGGAGTGTCTTTGGTAAAAAGCGCCAACAAGGGTTTAACAATGTGTGAAAAACCTAATATCCATTGCCTACAAAAAGAAGTAAGACCGATGAATGCACAAACATCTTTCTGAGTACAAGGCACTGGTGTGTCTAAAATTGCTTGAATGCGATCTGGTGTAAGTGAACGCTCCTCCTTAAACAGAAGGTGACCTAAGTAGGTAACCTTCGGTCTACAATATTGCAATTTCTTCCGTGACACTTTGTGGTGATGTGAAGCAAGAAAGGAAAGCAAAGACAAAGTACATTTTTCGCACTGTTCAGGCGTATCAGCTGCCAACAAGATGCCATTGACATATTGTATGAGAGCCACTTCTTCAGGCAAAGTGAAAGAATCAAGTTGTCTTTTCAATGCTTGATTGTAAATACTAGGACTCTCAGTATACCCTTGAGGAATTCTACAAAATCTGTACCATCGATTATTCAAAGTGAAGCAGAACAAATATCAGCTATCAGGATGAATAGGAATCGAAAAGAAAGCATTCCTATGGTCAATCACAGTCAATGTAGTTGCTGTCGGAGGAACTAAAGTAAGAAGTGTTGTTATGTCAGAAACCACGGGTATTGTTATACTACAATCCTATTAACTTCTTGCAAATCAAAGATGAATCTGTAAATCCTAGTGTCAGTGTCTTTTTTCAAAATGGAAAGAATAGGACTGTTGCAAATATTGTAAGGAACTTCTTCCACAACCCTCACTTCAATTAAATCATGGACAATGCGTACAAGTGCTTCTTCGCCTTCTTGAGAAATGTTATATTGAGGCAAGTGTAGCAATGAAGCGCCCTCCTTAACATTAATATGCACTGATGGAATAACCATTTGCCCTACATCGGTGTCTGAAGTAGCCCACAAAGTACTAGGAAGTGAAGCTAATGCAATGACCTCTATAACAAGACAAGATCTCTCAATCACGAGGTAGTTGTCATTCAAAATAACATGTACACCTTCTGGAGAACATCGTATCGTAGCCCTGAAATACTTGAGCATATCAAGACCCACAATATTGTCCGCTGTGTTCAGAGAAACCAAAAATGGACATGGAGCAGTACATTTGTCAGCATGAAATGCAAGTGGTTGTGACAGTGGGCTAAGGGAAGGTGTTCAATTGAAACCTATCGATGTAATGGTTAAGCCAGAAAGGGGAGCCCTTGGAAACAATTGTTTAGATAACGCGCTACGAGTAGCTCCTGTATCAACCAGAAACTGAGCAGTAGAACCCAAAACATGTGCTGTAACATAGAGACCCTTCTGATCTACCGGAACTTCAACTGATTACTTACCCCATCCTAGGCAGTCCTATGCATACGCAGAATCCTTTAAATCAGATGGCAAATAGTCATACATTTGATATTGATTCCGTCTATCGAAAGTGTTAAAACCATTCTGTCCACGTGTATAAGTATCAAACCTAGCACGATCGTTCATGCATCCTCTAGGCCCGGAATATTCTGAACGATTTCTCATTTGTCCTCGTCCACGTGGATACTGCTGAGCGCGTCGTACTGGACAATTGGCAGCCCAATGTCCAAACTTCTTACAGTACGCACACTGATCAGAAGACAAAGCCAGACCAGCATAAGGAGGGAAAGACGTATTATAAGACACACATCCACCCCCGTCACCACCTCTAGAAGGCGGTCCATAAGCCTGAGCTAACATAACCTTCGGTTTGAACTCTTTAGTCTTCTTATCCTCATTACCCTTCGCTTCTAGTTCCTGCCGTTCATAATACTGAGCCATAGTCAAAAGAGAAACCGGAGAAGAGGTAGTCCATGAACTCTCACTGGCCGTTAGCCAACTAGCTATTCCTGGCAACAGGTTCGCAACATATTTATGGACAAACAGATGCCTGCCCGTGTCATCTGCCAATGACTGGCCACTAAAATCGTGGAATGCCTCCTCAAAACATGTAAAGAAATCAGAAACAGATTCATCTGTCTTTTGCTTACAGGATGCTAATACTGTCCAGTCTATCTTTTTAGGGGGAATAACCGTTTTTAATTTAACTAATATAGCTGCTGGAAGATCTAAAATTAGCTGACATGGTTTCTGTGCGGGTTACCTTTCTACGTCCATTTGTTCTAATTCTTTTCATAACGCCCCAAAAGTCGCACGATCATTAACTTTACAAACAGTTCTACACATATCAGGGGGTAATATCAATCCAAAAAACATATCAATGTCAGGCATAGTCATAGTACAGGAGCTACTGGCACCCTCAACTTCCTCATAAAAAGCGGCTGGATTTTTCTAAGAGATCAGGCAATGCAGCTTTAAGAGCCATAACATCCGCTCTATTCCAAGGAGTGTAAACCCAATTATAAATAAAATAACCCTTTGCATCAGTGGAATCCTTATTATCATCTGTTCCAGTACCTCTATGAGAAACATACAAAGGTGCGGCTTCCCGCATAGGTTTAGCATGAACTATCAAAGTCTTATCTGTTCCGGAAGCAGAAGACTTTGTCACGCTGGTCTGGGATGTTTGTGCAGCCGCGTCAGCTGCCTTTTTCTCCTCTCGCAAACGGACTGCATCATCACGCAATTTAACCAAACGTCTGATTGAGTCAGCCACCTGAGAGAAGATAAAAAGACCATCACGCATTTGCTTACAGTCATTTGCTATGTCATCGGGCTCCAATTCATCAGAATGTTTCCTAAACCGCTCAATGTCCTCTGTGGTGAATACCTCGGTAAAATATATTTGCTCCTTTTCCTGCCAGTTTTTTATGTAATCTATAAGTTCAGGAGCAGTACTATGAACGGTTTGGCAAGCGGAGGCTCTAAGGTCAGCTGCATGTCCAGCTGTCAACATAGAACGAGTTTCCCGTAATTTCTCTTGCTCTGAAGCAGAGTCCTCATCTGACTCATGAGGAGCAGAAAAGAAAGTATACTGAGGCAAAAGGGAATCATCTTGTGGTTTGTTAAGGATAGGACATAGGGTTCGCCGAACTGCGTATTGGCCAGTTACCTCCAAATGACGCTCCCTATATTCTCTCTCTTTAATTTCTTTAATTTCTTTATTTTTCACATCTAATGCCTTCGCATGAATACTTTTTCGTTGTTCTTTTTCGATCAAGGCTTGCTCTCGCTTCATTCGTTCACGCACTTCTTTCTCCCACATTCGTACACAGTAAAACATATCTTGCCTAGTCTTTCGCTTAAACATACATTGTTCCACATACTAAATCTTTCTTAAATCAAATGACCCATGCATAGGCCAACGCAACTCAGTATCCTTACTAGTATTTTTATTCCATAACGTGCTGTAAATTATAGAAGAAATACCATATTTAATATACATATCCCTATTAGGCATCCCCTCCGGGGGGGGGGGGCGGTTGTGTCTTATCAAGTCTTAAACTGGTACCACCACAAAAGCAACACATACTAGGAAGTGTGTAGAAACAGGCATGCCAAAAATAGTGCAATATATGCAGTATTATACGCAAAGTAGCACTCAAATCACGTTGAGCTGTTCAAATCTTATACAAAGTAGAGCAAATTCTCCTTATTACCTGCCTATATAAATTGCAATTTATATATTCCCAAATTTCAAAATCCCAAAATTGGCCAATACAAATACCAAACCAAACAGCAAGCGTCGCATCAAACGACCTTATAAATCCCTAATGTCCAGATTCCAACTGCCAAGTTCTTGAATCAACCAAATGGTCACTGCACAGCAAATCAACGGAAGAGATCTCAGTCGAGGACCGACACCACCTGGAGGGTCAGATCAGATAGAGAAGAAAAATGCTGTGGTTGCCAAGATGCGGGTCTCCTTGGGCAGCGATTGTCTGCAGCGAGATTCCAATCCTTAATTTCGACCACTCCTTCGGGCATCCGAGTCGCCAATGAACCCCATTGGTTGGGCGCCAATTTGTCGTGGTGAGCTTCAGCTAGGCCTACCAGTGCTAGGGGTACGTCCTTCTCTGCACAAGTCCTCAGACCAATAGAATAGAAGTTGGCACAGAAACTGCAATATAAATAAAAGTACTTTTATTAACCTCAAGAGGTGGAACTACATTCATACAACATCCTTCGGTAGTGTATGAAGTAGCACAATGAACAGAAGGAACATGGTCCTTTTATACCCACACAGGGGTTCATAAGAAGGCAGTACAAGTACAGAAGAGAAGGTTTACATACATAAAAGGTCTTCCAGAAATGCACAGTCAACAGGAGGGCGGATCTTAGCAGTTTGCTCATTGCGGTATAAATACCCTGACAGTTACAGGCTAAGACATATGTGAATGGTTGCAATGTCTTCTGCGCAAGTGCAGAGTAGCAGATCCTAAATATAGTCTGTCCATAAGCAGAGTAAAAGAGTAAACAACAGCAAGGAAGGACAGAGCACATGGCTTCAGCTAAATGCTAACCCTGATCGCAGCCAAATTACAACATTGTGGGCCTCCTGAGGTCCTTGAACCACAGGTTAAGTACCACTGCTTTTGAACATTTTAAGTGCTGATCTAAACTAGCTTTATAGCCTGACATAGTGTAAAGAAACCAGGTATAAAAAACAGCAGGGAGCCGAGGAGGAGCCTTTAAATATGGTTAATTCCTTAGAGCAGTAGACACGGGAGTGTATTCTTCTTCAGTGAAAATCGGACTGCAACTGCCGCAGCAGAAGCGATCCGATCTCAGGGAACGGGAGCACAGCCACAGGCTTACATTCAATTATAGACATGTGCAATAGCAGTTAACATATGCAGGTACATGTCCTTCTAGAATGTAAGGATGTACGTAAACATAAATGAAAGAAACACTTACATTGGGATAATGGCAATTTCAGGCCTGCAAAGGAGCTGGCCTTTAATGGCCGGTATATCCCAGCTACAGCGGGCTACAAAGATATTAAAACATATAGCCCCAATATCGTAGAATGTTCTAATTAGTAAAACAAAGGGCTCACGGATCCCGAGGGGGTTGAAATCCCCTCGGGCTCCGTGAGACCTTTGTTCACAGCTGTTACTGTGAATGTTTTACACCTAACAGCCACATGCGGGGCAATAGCTTTTGAACATTATCAGCAAGTGCTGTGAGAATTGGCCTAAGTCAGTCCCTGGTTCTACCTGGCTTGGCTGAACTGTTTTTTGTAGTTCAGCCAAGCCAGGGAGACTCAGGAGCTGATCAGCATCCCCCTCCTTACCTCTGATGCTCAAGTAACATCACAGCCTATGCCTTTTGCTTCCCCTGCCCACTCCATGTATTTTGGAGAGACAGGAAAAGAGAAAGGCAGAGATTGTTTATTAGAACTTTGAAATGTTGAGTGCAGGGGGCGTATACTAGTTCACATAGGCCACAGCTGCTCCTTTGTCTTCAATGGAGTTCTCAACATTCCAATGTTCTAATATGTAACTCTTTCCCAGACTCTTTGAAGTCACCCTCAAAACGGAGAATATAGCTTCAAATAGTCAAAGACACTTTATTTCGGCACTATTCGAATAGAGCATAAAAGTACATAAAATAGATAAAATATCATACAATTAAAAAGCAGCTAGTAAATACCCATTAAAACATTTTTGCCATCAAGACATTATATCCTTGTAATGGGGAATAAATTTACAATAAACTGAAGTTTAAGAGTATACCAAATTTTCATTTAAACTGTTCAGTCAGGCGCAGCCTCTTCCTGATACGGATTAGTTTGCAGATAAATGAGGCAACACTAAAACAAAGGATTGGAGATTCCATTGCACAGAAAGGGGGAATAGCAGCTTTGTAGTCCATTATGCTATGTACAATAAATAGGTGTTTTAAAAATGTCCTTTTCAAGTAACCAAAACTGAAAGAAAAGCATGGAATGTAATGTACGTTGTTTGGAATTGCCTTCGCACAAGCACTGGGTAGCTGTTAAGTCACACTGATTTAAGGGGAAGGAAAAAAGGTGGTGTACAATACTCAGTCGTAATCTGGTCAGTGAGTTCTAAATAAAAAGGCAACCAGGCTATTTTAATACATGATCCAGATTTAGGTAATCCTGAATAATAGACCTTGTGAGTAGGGTTTCAGATTTGGCCTGTAAAAAGCACCACAGGGAAATGGGTTTTATTGACAAGATATTTTCCAGATGGTTCAACCCGACTTCCCTATGCATAATTTTGAAGGAGGCCGAAGGGTTGGACGGGGGGAGGGGGCACAGAGCAAGTGCCTTAAGAAGTTGTTTCCTCAACCTGCGGAGTGTTGCTTGGCGCAAGCCCCACACACCTCCACCATAGGTTGCCGCCCATAATACTTTCGCTTTATAGCTGGTACCCAACTCTTTGATGGGATGACTTCCAAGATCACTAGAAAATCTGAGCACACTCTTTTCATCTTGAGCCTCGTGTTGTGAGTATGGTTGGCCCTTGTATTATTTGCAGTAAACAACATGCCTAAATAATAAAATGACTTGACCTTTGCTTTCTTGACATCGTCAAGAATAAATGGTCTAGCCTCCTTGGCAATTTTCCCACAGGCCATTGTTAATGTCTTTGACTTATCAATTTTCAGCTTTCTAGTATCCAATATAACTTCTGTTCCTAGGCCTTGGTACAGAGATGTCTCCACTTACTTAGGCAGTGTAAACAAAAGCTGAGCATATTTTGACACGGGTACATGTAAGAGAACATTATAGTATTCTGAATTTTTTTATTTCTTATATTGGGACTACTATCTGTGACATCACTCCTCAACAATGTCTTAGTATGAGATCCTGTTTGATAACTGAGATCAGAATGTATTGTTCTCTCTCATTTTGGAGCAGAAGACTATGAGGTTGTGAAATGTTGGGGTAAATGGAGCATGGGAATGGGAGAGATATTGGTGCATAGAGCTTGTTGATGGAAACGGATAATATGGTGCTGTGGCTGTATGGAGGTTATTAATTTAGAACGTAGGATACCTTGGGCGGTGCAATTGTGAATTTTACCAGAGTATGTAGGGTTATAAAGATGGTGGAAGTGGTGATCTTTACTAGGATATGTGCAAGAGAGTAGCCAGAAAATTAATATACCCCCTACTTTGTACTAAATCTCCGATGGCACAAAGCAAGTGAAACAAGTCAGCCCAATCCACCATAGAAAAGCTTCCTTGTCTTTTACATCCAAACATCTATCCATTCATTCTTTCACCCTTTCGCCCTTCCATGTATGCACTGAGATCCACTATTTCACCTTTACATTCTGTCACCCATGTATTACATCATTCATCATTCAGTCTTTCCCCATTTCTTCCATCCATTGAACCATCGATCCATCCACACTGCCATCAATCAACTTTATCATTCATCCAATCTGCCATCTTTCCATCCACTCTACCATCCATAAACTATCCACACTGCCATCAATCTATCCACTCTGTCACCCATCTATCCATTCACCCATCGACTTTTCCAACAATCTTCTCCCATCTATCCATCATCTACTCTGCCATCCATCCATCCTCTCTGCCATTATTCATCCAATCTGGAACCCATCCATTCACTCTGTCATCTATCCATCCATTCCTTCACTCTTCCATACATCTTCTCCCATCCATCTATCCTTCCACTGCCATCCATCCATGCACCCATCCACTCTGCCATCCATCCAACAATCTACCAACTCTGCCACACATCCATTAATACATGCATTCATTGATCCACCCATCCTCTCTGCCATCCTGTCATCCATCCATGCTATCATCCATCTATCCACTCTACCATCCATGCACTCATCATTTCACCCACTGATCCAGTTGTACACCCATTTTCTATGTCATCATTTCACTTTCCTATCCACCTATCCACTTATCCATCCATCCCTTTACTCTGCCATCATTTCACTTGTACAACCACCCATCCATCCACTCTGCCATATTTTCACCTGTTCCTCTACCTAACCATTTACTCACTCATCCATCCAGCCATCCAACCTTTTACTCTGCCATCCTTTCACCTGTCCATCCACCTATCCATTGATTGATCCTTTTACCCACTCACCCATCTACCAACTGATGTATCTGCCCACTCATACATATATCCGTCCTTCATTCCTTTTACCATTCCTTCTGTTAAATATTCCTCCCTTCTTTCCTCTTTTATTTACCCATCTTTCGTTTGTCCTTGCTCCTCTTTGCACTTCCTTTGACACTGTATCCTGCACTGTGTTACTTATGACCTCTTGTAAGTTTAGTTGCAGAAAGAAGAGAAGCATAAAGAACCCTCAACCGCTCTAATTATTAAAGCCCCTGGGTACGCACATTGTGAGGTTGCTTGCAGGGGTAGATGGGTAGTGAGAATGCATGTAGGGTAGTAATGTGGGACTGACTCTGAGAACATGTGTGCAAGAAATTGGAGTATTAGTTGAGTGGGTTGGGAGCCCCCGTCAAATAATAAACACAGTCCTTGTCTGGGGGAACCACAAAAGTTACTAAATAAAACTGTGCTTAACCATCTGGGAGCTTGGCACAAAAGCAGTGAGGCTTAATTTAGATGCAATGTATAAAGTATTTATGCAGCAGCCCAAATGGAATAAAGTGAGAACGCAACACAAGAAAAATTCCAAACCAATTTAGAAAATAGAGTTAATTTAAATAAATTAAATCACAAAAAATCCTATTGGTGAAACTGGGATTATGAATTTTAAAAATTTCAGGTGACAATAGCACCTAAGAGCACACAGCCCCACAAACTGTAATCTGGCCGCTCTGGACCATGGCAAAGTCACAGGTTCAGGCAGACAGCAATGGAGTGTGGGTCAAATACAGGGATCAGGTGTGTCCCACTGAAGCATTTACCTTCTGAAGCCCAAGTCTATGCAAGGAGGTGTAGGTGGAGGTCCGCATTGGCAGGGAACGCAAGGAGGTCATTGTTGGCACAAGGAGCAGGTTTGGGATTGCGGACAGTTGCTAATGTGGCATGAAGAGTTAGTAGTTGCTGGAGGTACACGTTGACAGTTTACTCTGACTGTTGCTGCTGGTGCAGACTGCCGTGGCTGACGCAAAGAGCAGGTATCACCAGGGATTTGTGTCAGTCAACATCACAGACAGTCATTGTTCACCACAAGGAGACCATTCTCAGTTTCGAAGAGCCCAAAACGTTTGGATTTTCACCTGAATTTCAGTAGAAGTACGCTCTGATGCCATCCAAGGGTCTAGGACATGGAGGCACCTCCCTATTGGCAATCAGGACTCACTCCACTGGAGGCCAGCAGCAGGCTCAGCCAGGTTTAGGTGGTGCTGGGCAGCTGCATGGAGGCCTCTAAAAGCTTGTTGTGTCCCTGTGTCTCAAATATGAGGTCAGCCAACTGATCTACTAACTGTTCCTTTGAAACCTGGAGACAACGCATGGCTGCTGGTAGATATTTGCCACTTTGCACAATATTACATTTGAAGAACTGGGCTGTTAGACCTGTCATCCTTAGGGTGATCTTCCTCCAAATGTTTTACCTGTTTACCTCCTCTTTTAGCTGATTCTTCGTGTTGATCTTAGGACTGTGAGCTCTGTATCACTACTGACCAGTACTGAAGTGCATCTGTTCTCCCCTAAATATAGTAACCCTGGTGTATACACAATTAGCATATTTAAATTACTATTAAGTCCCTTGTAAAGTGGTATACTGTATACCAGGGTCCTGTACATTAAATGCTACTAATGGGCATGCATCATTATTTGTGCTACCCACACAAGTGGTTTTTCAAACCTGTCTCAGGCCTGCCATTGCATGTGCTCTTGTGCCTGGTCCACTAGAAGTGGACCCAGATACTTGCTTCAGAGGCACAGGCGTATGTGCTGACTGCTGAAATAGAAATTGACACATCGTCCCTGTTGTAGGGACAGAACTCGGTGCATCACAGGGGAACTGCAGCAGCGCCTTCAGAAACCGAAGCACAGAACCGCTCTTTGCCGCTGCAGCAGTCTACTGAGATTGATGCATCTTTTGTGCGTGGAAAAACCAGGTGCATGGCACTCAAAACCAGAGCATCTCTGCCTTGGTGCTTCTTCAATACAACTGATGCATCATCACTACTACGGGACTGACATTGACGCATTGCTCAACTGCGCCTGCATTTCCCTGTTGCGAACAGTATAATGTACTTTGTTCACTGGGGCTGCATGGGTCCTGTAGTCGGCTTGTGCTCCACCGCATATGACCTGAACTTTTGAATTCACCCTGGTCAAGCACTCCCAGAACCTCCAATGGCGCTTATTGCTTCTGAGCACTAGAAACCCTTTCATTCTTTAAAAATGTATAACTTAACTTCTACTTATTGGATTTTTTATCATTTTGGTTTTGCTTTATTTATAAAAATGTTGTCTATTTTCCTAAACCTGAGTGTAGTCTTTTTTGTGATGTTTTCATTGTGCCACTCTGCGTGCGTGTAGCACAAACACTTTTCACATTTCCTCTTTAGATATGCCTGACTGCTCTGTGCCAAGCTACAAGGGTGGGTGCACAGGTTATTTCTAAGTGTGTATCCAGCTTATCCTAACTAGAAATGTGAGTCTTACTTGGACAGGGCGCATATCCCTGCCAACCAAAAACCCAGTTTCTAACATAGGTTAAATAATTTATTCTATGATTGCAAACAAGCCTCACAGGCTCAAACCAACAGGGACTTGAGAGAACTTCAGGAGGACTGGGCACATGGTGCTTTACATTGTACAGTGACAAATGCACAGAACAAGGATCAGGTGTAAATAAATGGAGTATTGATTGAGGAAGTCATTAAATAAACCCAGTCTCAACCCACTGGTTGCCAAGCACAACACAAACAGGCTTAACTTAGAGGCAATCTTTAAAGTATTTATGCAGGTGCAAAACAGAAATAAAGTTTAAAAAAACAATAGAACAATAGAGAATATTTTCATGAACAAAATGACATCAACATGCCAAAAAACGGGAAGAGTTAGGATTTAAATTAAAAATAGCACCAACCATTATTAAGTGCCCACTACAGTCATCTTTTTGTCCTTGACCAGTACCTAGATGTTAGTTAAGGTTGACTGTGGTGGAGCCCAGGTCAATTCTAAAACCAGGTTCGACCTGATCAGAAGTTTTACCTTTGGCCTTAGGCCCAGATTTACTAACCATTGAAGCAATGCAAAGCAGCAAAGCAAAGCTTGAACAGGATGTACACCATTTGACTCCTTGGAGTAACTTCTTGGTACAGGGCTCAAGGGAGTGCCAGTGCAGTCCTTCATGGCTCTTCACACGACAGAGACAGCATGTTCAGTTATCTTATGATTCTTCCACAGATCCAATAGTATGGAGAATACTCAGAATGCACATGTATACCTGGTACCAGCTTGTGGGTGGGGGAAACTCTTGGCCACTCCCTAGCCAATAGGGCAAAAGTTCTTTCGGGCAACCATACCCACTGTTGCGCATTCCATTTACTGCAAACAATGGTACGGGAACCTTCCAGGATGGTGAAACCCTTCTCTTCTTGTGCAGAGCCGGGGTCTCCACCCTAGAGATGAGGTCTGGAAAATGAGTAAACCCTTTTCCTTGGTCACTTCAAACCATTTCTGGGGCAGCTCCCTCCCTACAGGGCGTGGGCCCTGACTAACTGGGAGAATAAGAAATAGACCTATGCAGGTGTCATCTGACCTCTGTCTGTGAAAAGGAGATCCATTTGACAATATTTAAGTTCCTAGGCACTATAAAAATGGTCATCCTGCCAGAGGACCAGAAAAACTTCTTCGTCTCCTGCTCTTGGAGCAGTTTTCACATCTCATTCAGAGTTAAGCACTCAGAGGGCTGCAGCAGATGGCTATTGCAAATCATCCTGTTCCAGAGGATGCCAGAGTAGGTGGCAATGCGGGCGAGCACCTTGATGAAGTAAGTACTCGTAACCAACAGAAATGCGTAAACCCCTTTCTTAGCAATTCCACATACTCCATTACAATAATTTGCCAACAATGGAGATTGGGACTAATGATATTTGTTCTACTCCTCTTTAGTGTGTAACAATAGGGGCTCATCCCTCCCGAGACCAGACAAATATTGAATTTTCATAAATTACTTAAATATTACAACTGTCTCCGATATGGGCAACATAGAAATACAGCTAAGTTTGCACGAAACGTCTCAACCAGCCCTATGCGGTTTCTTGACCGCCGTTAAAGGTGACTATCACACAGTTGATTGATAGTCCACGTGTTATTCTACACATCATCACTTATGCAGTCTACCACAATTTCAACTCAGCGCCTTTATTAGTCCTGTCACATACATGTGACTTTACTTGCTATATATGAGTGCGAGTGCATGATATGTGTATGAATGGCACTACATGTTTATCTGACACTGAGCGCTCTAGCAACCACCACCACAATGTATGAAATTAGTCAAGGATGTGGCATACAATGTATTCCAGGTTGCATATTTTATGTGTTATGTGTTGTACTGTGTTGTATTGTCTCGTTCTCTTTTACTGGTACATTCACAGTATTGGACCCAAATTACGGTCAGTCCACGATGCATATATAGCACACCTTAGCATGTGTGCTTGAAAATGCGTATACACATGGTTTAAAATTTTTACCACTCACTTTTTTCACCTTTTCACTTTCACTTTTTAACCTTTGTGAGAGAGGTCCTGACGAAAGCCCTATTAAATCTTGCAAAAGGCTGAAACATGTAGACCAGAGATAACTAAGACACAATTACTAGTCTTAACACGTTATTCACCTATTGATTTTACACATCCCCCGGGCCACTGGGAATAAAGTAATTATCAGGTAGAGTCCCAGAGGTATTTTTATATTACACCACTTCATCACATTCACACAAAAAAAACCAGCACCACTGTAATCAGATGTCGGCTACTCAGCTGGGAACCCGATGATGTAGCATGACACCAACTAGGTTGGTGTGTGAGGGTTCTTTTAACTAACTCTTGTTTTGCCAGGCACTACAGTGTTGGACAGCCTAGTAGACTGGTCCGCCCAAGTTGTTTTTCGATATTGCAAATTAGCCTCCATAGGTTTGAGGCAGGGAAAATGTACTTTCTAAAAGTACCTTCTACCTAGTATTCATAAAAAATTCGGATTTAACTTTGAATTGGATTCTCAATAACTTTTAAAAAGAGTCTGTAAATTATTGTTCCAGCTGTTTCCTAACCAAAACCAAAATTAGCATTATTAAACGTAAAATTGTAACCCAATGTTTTCCTATATAACAGCGAGCCTTGCTACAGAGAAAATAGCTTTTGGGGGATTTTCACTGTAAGGATATGTATAACATTACATTTCCACATGTCTTATTTTTAATTACAGGCTCTTTGCCTTATCGGCAATAAGGCCTCCATAGGAGAACTTATTAATATTTTAAAGGAAGGTTTTGACCTGTACAAATGGGTTACTTTTACAGGTCAAATTGCAGTATTTAAACTACCACAGCCAGGCTACAACTACAGATGTGGAGCCAGGTTTTACGTTGTCACTGTGGTTGATGGCACAATAGGTGTTGCAGTCCATTAGTGACGTTTAATTTACAGGACTTGGTTACATTTTATACCATATACTAGGAACTTATTACTACAATAAATGTACCAATCAAGAGTATAGCAATTTCATCGGGTTTAAAGGGAGACCACAGGCACTCTACTACTGGTTAGAAGGAATAAAGTGCACAGAGTTCTACAGCCAGCAAAAATAGTTATGGGAGAAATTAGCGCTCAGTGAAATTTTAATTATGGTGGCATAGTTCACATAATTCTGGGAATTTCACATTACATTTGAAAAGGAAGCTTCTCAAAATGACTCCCTGCCACTTCATGTAATTACATGGCATTTACAGTAGAAATGGTGCACTTTGCAGTAATTCATGCACAGGAACAACAGATGTAAGCAGCTATTGTTCATGGGGCTCATGTTTAAGTTCATCCTCATGACAATGTTGTGTAGTTCCTACTAATATGTAGGACCTGTGCATTTATTGGACAACCTAAACTCTGGGTGAGGTGCCAAAAATGATTTCAGTCACCCCCGCAGCAAGAGATGTTGGCCTAGAGACCAGCTAGCTCACAGTGCCTCCATAAGCCTCCTTAACCTTACCCAGGACCGCATGGTTTCTGGAAACCACTGAATATGACACTGACTGCTCAGGGATCATGGTAACAGATCAGAACCTTTCATTCAGTCACTTGCGCTTACTGGTGCTCAGAGAAATATAAAGACTACGTAGGAGATCGTTTACAATATATTTATTGAACCAACATTATCGTGTATAGAATACATGTTCTGCAATAATCAATTGGCAGAAGCAGATGAAAGTGATTAAAAGCACCAAAAAAGTAAATAGTAGATATCGTTCTACCATGGTGCTAATACAGTGTATATTTGCAGGCATATAAACAATGCAGTGATCAGGCATATTCCTACTATGTGAACCCTACTCTGCATGTACCTAGTGTGTGTGTGTAGGTGAGAAGCCAAGAATCCCCCCTAGGGCCAATCCTACCCCATTACCTCGCAGGAGAGAATGTAAGAGCCCTTCTTGGTCACAAACTGCATACCCCCTCTCAGAGATGTCAGACCACTGCATGGTAAAGTCCCAGCATGCAGGAACCCTCAGTGTCAGGAGAAGTGCCTCCTCTGCTAATCTTTTGGGATGCTCATTATTTATAATAGAAAACATCCTTGTGATGAACATATAGATTAGCAATGTTATGGATAGGTAGGTAGCCCTGTTGTACTGTGGATGAAGATAGAACAACATTTGTAAATCTATACTACTATTATAAAGAGAGAACACACACCTTTGAGCCAGGTAAACTCGGGAAACACAGTGCCAATCCACACACCTGATACATTGTAGAAATTGTCAGGGTGTTCAGATGGACATAGGCGATAAAAAAAAAAGTACATTTAAAAATATAACTTTAAAAAAAAAGTAGTACCCTGAAAGTAGCGCCGGCCGCGACGCTGTGCTGGCCGCGACGTAGCGCTGGCCGCGACGTGCGTGATGACGAGCGGCGGACATGGAGCGGTGGTGACGTGAGGAGCGCGGGGAGAAGCGGAGGCTCAGGTGCGTCATGACGAGCGGCGGACATGGAGCTGCAGTGAAGTGAGGAGCGCTGGAAGGAAGCGGCAGCTCAGGTAAGGTAAATGCACATTGGAGTCAGGGCAGGAGGGAGTCGGGCGGGAGGGAGTCGGGGCGGGAGGGGGTCAGAGCGGGTGTGCAAAGAGGGACGGGCGGGAGGAGTCGGGGCGGGAGGGAGTCGAGGAGGGAGGGGGTTGGGAGAGGGTGTGCACAGAGGGACGGGCACGCAAGCATCAAATGCTGCCCCCAGCCCCTTTCTGCTCCAGGCAACGCTGGGGCGGGCTGCTAATAGTTTATAAAAAGGACTTGTCATGGTGTTCGATGCATCGTGGCACTGTGATAATGTTATGTGAAGCTAGATGTGTAAACCAAGTAGTTTCAGAGAAACGAATCCAACATTGTCGCGCATACATATGTGTGCAAAGGTTCACAGCAGAAATGTTATTGTGAAAACTTAGGCCAATGTAAAAAATGTGCAGCTTTGTTACTTTGGCCTAACCTGGGCACAAAACAATATTAAATTGACATGAGCATACATTGCACGCTAAACTATGGTACGAAATGACGGATTAGCATTTTATATAATTACTTGCAACTTCATGTAATTTGGCAATAATTTCACTTAATTATGCAAAAGCAAATTAAACAAAGTTTGCACATATCTAGCAAAAATTTGTGGGTGCACCACACATGGTCTTTTCCTAAACCCAGAATGCACAGCTGCCATTGTTGGCCAGATACCTCACTGTCACTAGGATGACATATTTTAATTCCCAGGCCATGAGTCTGGTACTCGATATGGGGTGTGATTTTGAAATATTCTCAGGCCCTCACTCACTCACACACCTACTCACTAACTCAGCACTCACTTACAAACCCTTAGTGTAGTATCTCACCTTGATTTAATAGAAAAAAACTCAGCTGATCATGCTGTCCAAAAGAAAATCCCAGGCATTGGACATCTGTTGATACACTTTTATCATCCTTTTTTGGGTCGCACTCTGTTTCTGATTTGACTGCACATTACAAAACTTCTAGGCATCTAACATTATATTGTTTTTTAAACCTTGGATGAAAAACCCCATCAAAAATCAGTGGGCCATAGAAAGCCATGTGGATACAAATTAACCAGCACCAATCATTAGGAATGATTATTAAATGCTTGCAAGCCAAACATCATTTCCACAATAGTTTCTAAGTAAAGAGAAAATGTAATTTCCAAATAACATGGATATATTTTAAATTAATGAATTTTAACATATTTTAACGATTTTGTGATAAATTAATGTTTTATACAAATTAAAAATTGTATACCTACATAATAAAAAATGATATCCGGAACTACATCATGAAGAAACCGCAAATAACTATTCTACTTGCCTTCCACCAAAACCTGATGCACCAACTCAATAATATGTCTATAGCTCTGAGTTGTGAGAGTTCTCCATTGATGTAGAACTTGATACTCAAAAAAGATGTCAACTGATATTACTGGTCATTTTGAGGATGGTATTACTAGTATTGATATATGTCAGATTTTGCTTGAATAGATATTCTTTGCCCTGCAATATCATAATGATGTATCAACATATCCACCCCAATATATGATATGAGGCAGGAGCAGTGACTAGTCTTCATTCCCCACCTGTTATCTACCATAATACCCTCTGAAGAAATTGGAATATGTGTGTGGAAATGTTTTTGCCATTTTAGTTCCACATGGCTTCAAGTGTGAGGACCCATTAAAAAAGAAATAGTTATTAATTAAGAAGAACTATACCATTTAGAGTTGTCTTCTGTTGGCTGCTGTGTGGGTTGAGTGTTTTTTGAAAACTATTTTATTTGACATTTGCTATCAGGATCAGATTCACCACATATTATACAACCATATACTGATATTCCAGCTTGAAACTTAATTGAAAAGCATCCCCTTTTCTTGACCCATAATTGGGAAGTTCAAATGGCAAAAAAAGAAAAAAGGAAAATAGCAACAAATCATGTTAATAACATTCGAGGCCCACAGGGACTCACACCTAAAACAGCTTCACCCTTCAGTACCTTCCCTCTTTGTAATATCACGTTGTCCCATTTCCTCCCACTACTTTTGGTCCCCCTAGGAGACCTTTTATGGGATTACAGTTGGTAGATTTTGTTAATCGGTTTTGTCTGTGTGGACCAACTCACTATCATAGGTCCCTAGTTGAAGCATTATCTGTCTCCATGCTCTCAGGTCATCCATCCTCTAGTCTTTCATCTTGTCTAACTTGTTTTATTCTGATTACCTCAGCAGTCACCCATTCAAGCAGATCTGCAGCTATCCTAGCCAATGTTAACCCAAGGGTAAAAAAATTACGACTAAGTTTCGATTTGGCTGGGGCTGGGAGAAGGCCCAGCAATATCTCCCTCCAGTTCCCAGTTTGTGACCCGTCTGAGAATTTCAAGTATCTTTCTCCAGAATGATACTATTTTAACACAGTACCAGATTATATGAAGAAAGTCAGCTGTGGGGACTGAACATCGAGGACAGTCGTCTGTTCTTGCGGGGTAGATTATTTGCAAAACCTTGGGTGTAAGGTACAGTTGTTGGGCAAAATTGTATTGAAATAGCATAAATCGAGCATTTGTACTGATGGTGCGTGTCTCTTCATGTATTTTTATGTATTTTCATGTATTTTTTGCCAATCCCCCTAGGGCTTTCGTCCCATCGAGTGTGGGCTAAGCATGAGCGAATTTTGCGGATCTCGCGTTCGCGAATTTTGCGGATTTGCGGATTCGCAATCCGCAAAATCCGCGAATTCCCGCGAATTTGCGGATTTTTTTTTTTTGTGTTCGCCCGTGTTTCTGCCAGTTCGCGAGGGTTTTGTACACTTTCGCAAATTGCGAACTTACCTGTCGGGTCGCAAGTTTCGCGAACTTGTTGTTTCTACGTTTCCAGCCTGTTTGGGACACTCTTCTTCATCACTGCCACTCTCTGTCACCACTGCCACTCTCTGACTACTCATGCCACCCTCTGGCCCACCCATGCCACCCTCTGTTTCATCACCACACCCTCTGGTTGTCCAGTGTACATTACTTTCGGCAAAGCAAAGCACACCTTCCCTGCCTCAAGTGACCTGAATTAATTTGGGGCTGATTAATGTGTCACAGAATATTTTTTTAGCTGGCACCTGCTTCCTTAGTGCGCCCTGATTAGTGATCTTTTGCACTTGCTAAGTGCTTTCATTGTTGCAAAATTAGTTACAACACCTGCCCTGCCCCAACTGACAATAATGAATTAGGGGCTGATTAATGGATTTTAACTTCCAGCCTGGCTCCTGCTTGTCTCCCTTAGCTGTAATTCAGGACCTTTGTGGCATATGTGTAACTATTCTGAGGTTCAGAGCAGGGTCACATAATAGTTTCAACTGGCAACTGAACTCTGGAGGGGCCCCTCAGGAAGCACTACAGGAAATGGCTACTAATGATGAGCCTGAACTTTTGAACCTGGTAAGTAGATACTTTCAGTTTTGCTAAGATCGTATTTCTGCAATTTTGCACTTATTCGCGGGGCGCGAACTCACGCGAACACACGCGAACAGTGCGAGCAGTGCGAGCAAAATCCGCTGCTCGCGGATTTGCGGATTTTGCGGGAGATTCGCAAATCTCGCGGATTGCGGATTTCCCGAAAATCCGCAAAATCCGCGAGCGGAACGGATTTTCCGCCCACCCCTAGTGTGGGCCTTTAGAAAGATAGGTAAAGGGTCATTTCATATAGCACCACAGAGATGAGTGATACGTTTCCGTCCTTCTGACATATCTAGTAACCAGACCGGGAAGCCAGGCCATAACTCCCTGTCTGTAGTCAATATTTTATTATATTGGAGATATTGGCCTGCGCCTAGGTTAAATGATTCAATAGCGTCTTCCCGGGTTATAAATTTGCCTCCTAAGTAGAAATCCCCAAGAACGTCCCAACCTCCATCTTTCCTTTTTTTCACCTACATAAGCACCCATATTGGCTGTCTTGCACAAATGGGGCTCTCTGGAGAACTGTCTGTGACCATTCTCTCCGACAAATGCCCCATTTGTCGGACCAAGTGTGGAGAAGATTCGGGTACGTGCTGCCCCAACATGAGAAGTTCAAGCAAGCTTTTTTGGCCATCCGTAGGCCTCAACAACCTCTTTTCCCAGTTACCTGCTTGATTGAACTAATGATTTGCGTATTGTAGGTTTGGATCCATACAATATTATTCTATGTTGGGAAGCTCAATCCCACCTCAAACCCATGTTTGCTGCAGCATTCGTAGCCTGCTTCTCTTCCATTTTGTGGGACCATAACAGTTCCACCATGAGACTGTCCAGTTCCTGAAAATATTGGTGAGAGAAATCTTGTGTAGCGAAGTCTGCATGACGTAGAGGTAGCTGGGTAGTACCATTATTGATAAGAGCAGTTTTCCCCATCAACGTCAGTGGAAGGCCTTGCCAAAGATGAATGGATGCACGTAACCTAGTCAGGACCCTTCCTATATTTAAGTCTAGGAAACTCTATCTTCCCATGGCTATCTTAATGCCCAAGTAGCGGATCCTCTCCGATCACCAGGGCAGTGCAAGACTTGGGAGTGCCGTGGGATCAAGGTTTGTCAATGTCCCCAGTGGCATAATTTGTGACTTCTGGGCATTTACTGAGTCGCCGCAAAGTCAGATAATGCTGTCTGCAGTATAGGGAGTGCCTTGCTAGGCTCTCTCAAATACACCAGGGCGTTGTCTTCGTAAAATGAAATCAACATGCACCGACCCCCCCCCACTGTGATCCCCCAATGTATACGTTTATTTCAGAGTAACACCGCAAGTGGTTCCATAGTAAAGGAGAGAGGCGGCATCCCTGTCTCATGCCACAACACAAAGGGAACGGTTCTGATAAATAGCCACCAGTGGGGACTCAAGCTATTGGAGCAGTATAAAGTATTTGCACCGAATTGATACATTTGGGCCCAAATCCCATTTTTTGCGGAATTCGCCAAAGATACACCCATCTTACAGAATCATAAGCTTGTTCAATATCAAGTAATGCAAGTGCATGTCGACCTTCTCGGGTTTCAGGGGCATGAAGGATGTGGAACAGTCTATGGAGGTTTAGCATCGTGCTCCTCCTGGAGATAAAACCACATTGGTCTTTGTAAATAAATGCAGATAAATGGGGAAGAAGTCGAGCTGCCAATAACCCACTCAATATTTTAATATCCACCTTAAGCATTGAAAGGGGTCTATATAATTTCACCTCCTCTACCGGTTTACCTGGTTTGGGTTTTAACATCACAAGCGCCTCTCACATTGCATCTGGAAGACGTCCTACCTTGTAAGCCTCATTATACACTTCCAGCTATTTATCTTTAAGTATATCTGCTGATTTGTGATCAAATTCAGAGGGTAGGCCATCTACTCCTGGTGTTTTTGCTGTTTTTTTTATTTCGTAGTGAGGCAAGGACCTTGTCTCTAGTCAAGTCAGTCTCAAGAAGAGCCCTGTCGTCTGCTCTCAGGCAAGGCAAGTGGAGCCCAGCCAAGAAATCTGTCACAATAGGTTCTGAACTTTTAGTGTCATTGATAGTGGCTTGCGACGTGCATAGTCTGCCCCCTGCATTTTGCAATGCCAAGATAGGGTCACAAGACTGCTGCTGTCTCACCAATCTAGCCATGAATGGCCCTGTCTTATCCCTTTCTGCATGTAACCGGTGTCTGTATGCAGTGTATATGTGCTTTTCAAGCCTGTGCCAACATCTTATACGGACCTTTGCAAGCAGCATGAATTTAGGTGACCTGTCTATTCGTGTGATTATTCCCGTCAGGACTGATCCTGATGTGAGCCAGCAGCCATGTGTTTCCACGTCTTTTGTGCAGCCTTCCCCCTCCACCTTGGTTGCCCTACCCTCCCCTCAACTGAAAACGAACCAACAACCCTTCTAACCTTCTTTCTTTCGGATAGGTCCTTCCAGATTTCGCCCCCCCCCTTTCACATCCAAAGTCCATTCCATCAAACAGGGAGTGCCACAGGGCTCTGCGTTAAGTCCAAGGCTTTTCAACCTGTATGTTCAGCCCCAACCTGCGACAGTCAAGAGAGAGGGCTGACTATTGTATCATATGATGATGATACACAATTAGTAGTCGCCCTCTCCAATGAATGGTTAAATGGCGCTGCCAAATTTCGGAGCGGTCTTGCGGAGGTTGCAGGGTGGATGACTACCAACTGTCTCCAGCTCAATGCCAGCCAGTCCGAGGTCTTGCTGTAGGGAAAGATCTTGAACTATGGAGCGAATAGTGGTGGCCCTCCACCCTGGTCCATGCACCCGCCCCTAAACAGGTGGTAAAAAAACTTGATGTCTGGGTTGATTTGGCTCTTAGTTTCCAAACTCAAACTAAGAAGGTGGCGGCAACATGTTTTGGAATTCTGCTTGGGCTCAAACCTTTGTTGGTTTTATTTTACCCTTCCATCCGGCAGCTGATCATCCATGCATCTGTGCTGTCGAGACTGGATTATGCCAGCTCGCTCTACCTGGGGGCCAACAAGATGGAGATTCTGAGACTGCAGAGAGTCCAAAATGTAGCCGCCAGAACTCTCCTTGGCATGCCTAGACGCTGCCCCACCTCCACTGCCATTCATCAGCTACATTGGCTGCCGGTGGTGAAACTGGTGGAGTTCAAGTCCGTTTGCTTTGCATTTAAGATCCTGAACTCCCCTTCCCCTGGCATTTTAGTGGGCCTGATTTCCACCTACACTTCCACTCGTCCTCTTCGCTCAGTAGGGCAACACCTGTTAGTTGTCCCCCGGGTCAGGAGGGATCGCGTTGGCAGCTAAACTTTGGATTGCCCTTGCTGTACACATCCGGAGTATGGATAACTATCTGGCATTTCGGAAAGCTCTGAAGACACATCTTTTCCCTTCTCTTTAGGTTTTGTAGTCCATGCCCTTTTGTTTGTCTCTGTGGCTCTTAATGGCCCACTAGTCTTTTTTTCATCATAATGGAATCTTTGCTGTATCACTGCTACTACTGCTTTTAGCGCCGGGACGCCCCTTTGCTGAGGCAGCTGCGCCCTTTATAAGTAATAGAAAAAACACAACTCCCCCACCTTCTGGGCAGTACCACACCCCGTCCCGCGGTGTAACATGCAACACTGAAAATCCCTGGCCCCGCCCCATACCCATTTCTATTCTTAAAGAGATAACAAATCAAAACGTAGACTAACAAGATTGCAGCCCTAGGGTCAGTGCACCAAGCCTGGTGCCGAGGCAATGAGTAGCTGAGGTATAACACACTTGCACCTCCCGCTATCCTGACATAGCCCTATTACCCCTGTAACCTAATCATAGTATGCTATGTAACCTTGTCAAAAACATGTTTTTCTGAGGAGTATTGATACTCTTAAACCCTCCAATTTTACAGGAAAAGTGGAAAACCCAACTCCTTTTTAAGAGCTTTTATATAAACAGTGACATTCAAAAATAAAAAACGAAACATATCTGGTTCCAGGATATAAACCCCCCCCCCCTTATTCCTGGCATCGACGGGCCCCGTTCATAGCCCAATCTTGGTCCGGATACAGCAGCGGCGGTGCCACATGTGGGAGCACCGTAGGAGGCCCTGCGCCCATAGTCGGGCCAGGCTACTGTCAATGTTGGTGGGTTATATCTAATTTGAATGAATTCATGCGGTGCCATCATCTGTACTGTCTGAATAGTACTCAGTACTATTTTGTCCATCCATATGGGACGATGGTATTGTCTCTCGGGCACTAGCTTCGTAAAGTGTTCCATTAGAGCAAACCTCTATGCGCCTCTAGTTATTCTGTGGGCCTTGTTGTGTGTTTTTGGGGGCCCGGCATCTATGCTGAGATGGTCTACGTTTAGTCTTTATTGTAGAGGATGTTTCCAGTTTACCAGATGACTGTGAGGGGGGCCTTGGGAGTGCATCAATCCAATCTGAAGCCTCCAATGCTGTAGTGGAAAACAACACCCAGACCTGATGTATCACCCCGAGTTTGGCCAGGAACGTTAGACTGTAACGCAAGTCTCGCTCCCTCAATCGTGCCTTAACTGCCATAAAAGTTTATTGTTGTTATTGCACTTTCAGGGTGTAGTCTGGGTACACAGATATAGAATTCCCCTCGAAGTTAGGTGTGCCCTTCATCCATACAGGGTTGCAGTATTGCATCCCTATCTCTGTTGATGAACATCCAGGCGATTATGGCTCTTGGCGGCTCCCAGGTACAAGGAGGCTGCGATAGGGCCCTATATGCACGTTCCACTGTGATAAATGTAGACAATGGTTGGGGTGCATGGTCTTGCTGATCCATTTCTGCTGACTGACCCTCCATTTTTTCAGGACCCCAACAAAGTGGAGGTTGTTCCTAAAAGAGCGCCCCTCCTCGTCTTCTACACGATCCCCTAGAGGGATGTTCAACTTTTGCAACAAAGTCACAGTTTCGCGGAGGGTCATCACATCTGTCTGCAGGTCTGCCAGTGTCCCTGTGCAGTAGTCACACGGTCAGCCACACCCCACAGATCCACCCGCAAGAAGGTAACATCTATAGCCACTGAGTCTATTTTTGTTACAAGTTCTGTGCACCTGGATTGAATGGCTGCTAGTAAGTCAGATAGTGTGAGTTCTTTTGACGAAATGTCCAGTGAGCCATCTGCAGATTCAGCATGGGTATCTGTAGCATTCACCATCGGCATGATTACTTGGGTGTAATTGTCTATCTTATTGATTGGGCTAATCTGGCAAGGTTATCTTTCCCCATAGTGTTGCCATTCCAGTGTAGGTTGAGTGTTGGTATAGAAAAGTCCCTTGTATACCGATGGTCGTTACCCTCTGCCCTGAGTGCCCCAACTGTAATATTCTCTGGATCCCTAATGATGGTTTGTGTTGTAATGGGCAAACATATTATGTGTGTGCACCATGACATAGGCCGGTCTTATGGATTGTTGCCAGTTTGGACCGATCGGGGGGCCCAAAGCACTACCCTCATAGTGGTGAAAGGGTACTGTTTTTGCCAGGAGCTAGTGATCACTAGTGTGTACATTGGTGGAGGGTTCGTTTCTCAGTTCTTTCACTCAGGACTATGCACTTCATTTCAGCAGTAGACTTTTGCATTGTTGTCATATTCTTGAATGCTTTTGTTTATTCTTTGTGTTTCCGTTATTCAGTACGAAGGTGGACCCAATAACTAAGGCATTATGGGACATCTTCTGTATCACCTGGCTTGCTACCCTGAGGCTGGGATCAGGTTTTTGAATTGGTAATGCAGAGTGACTGTACCACTTTGTTCCTGACCAATGCCCCATAACACCTCGTAGGGTCACTCCAGGGCAGAAACATGTTGACCTCGCATAGGGAGCATTTTTTTCAAACTCCCCGTCACTTCTTGCTTTTTTAACCCTAGCCACTGGGGGCACCAGAATAAAACTGATATTCAGCCCACCAAGAGATAGTCTTACTCACACCACTCTTATTGTATACATGTGATAGTACTCTGCCCCTCACTCAAACATACCGCTCATCTAACCAAAAATACCCAAGCTCTTCTCTTTTGGATATTTGTAGCCCACATCAGGTCCCATTCGGTGCAGGTGTGAGGAGGGAACCCAATGATGAAGCATGTAACCCTCAGGTGAGTAACGGTCCTTGGCCTAAAGAATTCAGAAAAGGGGGTGGTGATGAACAGAGTGTCTGAATAAAGCAGACCACTCTTACCCAGTCCAAAGATCAGGGCTTGATCCATCACCGTTATTTATCTCACTGCCCCATCCCAGCTCAGAACCTAGCTATATGCAAATCAGTCTGTCCCTGGCCCAGTGCATCATGGGAACAGGGCAGACTAAACTACCAAGCCAATTCTTTACCAGAAAGGAGACAAGCTACCGGGGACCGGTTTCTGGCATTTCAGCCGTCTTCGGCCCGGCTTGCTTGAATCCTGATGGAGCAGTGAGAAAGGGACTCATGTCTGAGTATACCCTGCCAAACCTATAGTGGCCAAAAACGATTCAGAAAAGGGGGTGGTGATGAACAGAGTGTCTGAATAAAGCAGACCCTTGTCCACCATAAGCGTGGAAGGGTATACTCAGATGTGAGTCCCTAGCTCATTGCACCATCAGGATTCAAGCAAGCCGGGCCGAAGACGGCTGAAATGCCAGAAACCGGTCCCCGGTAGCTCGTTTCCTTCCCAGTATAAGAATTGGCTTGGTAGTTTGGTCTGCCCTGTTCCCATGATGCACTGGGCCAGGGTCAGACTAATTTGCATATAGCCAAGTTCTGAGCTGGGATGGTGCAGTGAGCTAAAAAACGGTGATGGATCAAGCCCTGATCTTTGGACTGGGTAAGAGTAGTCTGCTTAATTCAGACACTCTGTTCATCACCACCCCCTTTTCTGAATCATTCTTGGCCTAAAGAAAACATTCTCCCACAGACAACTGTAACTTCCCCCCTTTCCCTTTGTGTTCCAGACATACTTTGTGTGTGCTTTATTGTTTGTAAATGCCATATTTTACATTGTGTATCTAAATACTCAAAAGTAAGTTTTGACTGGACAATCAGTCATTGCTGCTGCTGAACGTATTTTGAGTAGTGAGCCTGTGTTCACCTCCACTGCCACCAGCAAAACTGCTTAACTTTACCATGTTGAAATGATTGTGGCACTATAATTCCTGCCTCGCAATACCACTTTTTCATCCTCCAACATTGCTGATCTTGACCCCACTGTCACACTACAACCCCAGCACAAATTTACACCCGATACAACTTTACCACATGACCAGTACTGCATTATTACCTTAAAACACTTTACCACCACACACCAATAAATCATCCAAATCAGAAAGCTGCCACCACAGCTCTACTATATCCTCACGACTGCACTATCAACCCAAACTTGAGTAACTATCCTAGTACCTCAACACCACCACAAACCACTATATTACAACCACCACACTACCTCCAATACCTCTACACTGTCATCACACACTACCGCACCTCCATTGAACAGTACAGCACTACTGCAATCAATATACAGTTATCCCCAGACCACAGCACTGCCATTAACAAGCACATCACTGCCACCTCACTACGATTATCATTACACATTCATCACCCCTGTATGATGAGCAAACGTTTATCGCTATGGAAAGTTACATCTTGTGGTTTTTCCATAACATATTCAATCATTTTTATCTTAGTTAAGCACTATGAGGAACTAGAAAACGTGTTCGGTCTTCCCTGTGCTTTCTCCCGTCTTAGTTCCTTTATCTACTGTAAATGGAAACTTCTAGAGGAAATCCAATTCTGTGCAAATTCACTCACTTGCTCTCATCATGAGCCTAATAAAAGACCTGTGCTATAATGAAAAATGATGTCGTTGTTAGTTAAATCTGCATGGCTTCTTGGTAAGGAATCCGTGATATAAAGTATTTTCCAGCCAAGCATTCTTTTAGGGAAGACTTTCTAATGATCACATTAATTCAGGACCAAAATAAACTTTACTTTGTGTCCCCGCTCAATGTTCTTATCATACTCGGAAATAAAGTGACATCTGACAGTTTTTTATGATGTTTCAACTTCTAGTTTTAGCCTTAAAATGTTTGTACAGCAATGCAAAAAAAAAAGAGCATTGTCGTTTTGAAGCAGGAGATCTCGCGACCACATGTCATTCAAAGTGATCATGCAGGGCTTTCTTTCCTTTGCGTTCAGCGCGGTTTCACAGTTGGCCAGCTTTTACAAAGCAAACCCATCCCTTCCATGCAGAGTTGTAACCATATGGTGGGCAGCATGAGATGGCTGATTATCAGATGTCATAGTAGGAAAGTGTTTCTAGCGAGCACATGTTTTCCTGCAGCAATGCGATTCATTTTAAAATGTGCTCCAGCATGGTTGTTCCTCTTAAGAACATTTTTGAAGCTGTGCTTTAAAGATGTGAACAAAATATTACATTAAACCATCAGTTTGCAAAGTCTCTGTACATTGCCTGGCGGATCCCACAGTTCAGCTGTTTGCAAAACATGCTACTAAATTTCACATCTGCCGTACATTCATGAAGAGTCCTTCCTCTGAGAGTTTTTGTTAGGATAATGCTGTGATTCACGACACTACTATGTTTTACGTTGGTCTAATAGATGTGGAAAAGTGTAAACTAATCGAGTAAAGGTATATTTTGGGATAACCTAGTATGGCAGCTGTTTGTTTGCCAAGATTACGTCGAGAGTCCTTGTAAGTCCTAGTTATGTGAAAACATATTTCTTCGGGCTAAAAAAAAAGGCAGTGGGCAATGAGGTCTATATGAGATTGCCAGCCTGTCTGCCCCGCCCACATAGCAATGGACTACTTGTTCTAAAAGTCAGTCTGAGTGTCTGGTCTGCTGCCAATTTGAATGGTCCAAACAGAGACCCATTCTGGTTGGTTTAAAGAGGACAATCAGTATTACCGAGCCAACTTGCTACTTCAGCCATTCGGAGTGGTCATCGTTCAATAAATCAGAACACGTATTTAGACTGTGATGTTGTGAATTGGGAATATTCCATTTCTATTATTTGCCTGAGGGTATTTAGCAAAGTCCCGCCCAAGGTCGTCTGGGTCATGGTTTGGCCGGGCACCTTGCGCATTCAAAATTAATGAATACCCCGACCCCGGAGGTGGGGCAGGCAGAAACACTCAGGGGCAGATTTATGTTGGACTTGCGCCACGTTTGCGTCACGCAACGGCGGCGTAAACGTGGTGCATCCCTGCGACCCATTTACAAAGTGACGCATCTAGGCAGATGCGTCACGTTGTAAAGCCCTTCGCCACATGTGGGCGTTCCGGCGCAGGGTGGGCGTTCCGGGGCAGGTGCGCCTCGCAAAAGTGGCTGAGTGAAATCTACAAGATTTCAGTCAGTCACTTTTAGGCCAATGCTGCGTCAAAACCCTGCGCCTGCTTGAAGCAGGCGTAAGGCTTGACGCAGCATTGAACAGATGGGGCACCCCCGAGCCTTGCTGGAGCTGCGTCGCGCTTGCGACGCAACTCCAGCAAGGCGCCACCTTTACGGCACAGATGCGTCATGCATCTGTGCCGTTTTTGCCCCATGGTGCGCCGCATTGTAAATGCGGCACACCATGGGTTGCGGAGCTGCGGCGCACCATAACTGGCGCATCCCTGGGGATGCGCCACTTATTGTAAATCTGCCCCTCAGTATTGTGTGTGGTGCCTGTTTGTTCACGCCGCTGACCACCAATTCTACATTGTTGACAAGGAGGTTGAAGTGGGCCCATTTCACTGTGTCTTCATCACAGACCTGCCAACTAACACGGCACCACCAAGTGTGACACGATATCAGCTTCCTTCACACGGTCACCTGGTGAGGAGCCACTATCACAAGGTGGCAGACAATATACTGGATTTCTAGCACATCTTTTGAGGCTGTAAGCAGCTGATGTCCATTAAGATGTGTGAAAACATCCCAGGACATCTGCAGCAGTCTCAGCAACCTTTTTCTTTGGGGGGGGGGGGGGAGTGGAGGAGGTTGATGGGGCAGACATGCCTCTCAGGCAGTTCTCGGCATATTGCCCCACCCCCACTAGCCATGCCTCTTTCCCACACAGCACGTTTAATTATCAAGTTGGCAGGCCCGTCACCCCTGCAGTGTTCCACCACCGCTCCCTCTGCTGCTACAAGAAAGCACCTCCTTGCTCCTCCATTGACTGTGCCCAGAAGGTGTGACTGCAGTTGCCTGACTTCCGTGGCAGGAGCTTTCAGTCTGGGCAGCCCCTCCACCCACACCACCTGCAGCGTTGCATATTCAGCTCCACGAGACAGTGAGCCACCTAGAGCCCCCGCATCGTCTGGGCCTACCTCCCCAATGTTTTCACCACTTCTACTCTTCACTGTGTTGGCCAGACCTGACACCACCATATAAAACCAGGGACACCATCATACATGACAAAGATGAGAAAGACTCAGAAGCTAGACCCAGAAGGAAACCTTTGACTGCACCAGACAACTGCTGACAGAAACCTTATACTGAACAGGTCCTTGCACCAGACAACTGCAGAAACAGGTCTACAATGACCTGTAAGACACAGCGGCAGGTACAGTTTGAGCACTTACACCGTGCCACAACAGTGATCTGTAGCATGGCCTACTCCCTTGACAGGGCTCACATCGATTCCACGACATCCCCCAACCATTCTGAGCCTCCCGTAGCCAAACAGTGCCATCTTCCTGGTAAATCCATCTGTAGGTGAGTGAGAAGGGTTTGATTGGTGGGATACCCATCAAACCCTTCTCACTTACAGGATTCCCACAAACACAAGCAGCACTATGGAAGATGTGGGTTGAGTGGTTAGAGACGTACTTTGATGCTTTGGCTGTTAAAGAGGACAGGTAACAACCTCTGCTTCCCCACCCAGCAGGTGCAGAAATTCACAAGGTGCCAAAAAATGCCAAAGAGGCTGGGCCGTCACACACTTATGAAACATTGAAAAATATGCCCCCCTCTCATTTTGAGCCCCTCGCAAATCCAGATTATAAGTGGATCCACCTCTATTAGGCACGTCAGTACCAATAAGAATCTGTAAACACATTCTATGCCACCTCCGGTACCTATCCAGTACCTGCACCCTGCCAGATGAACAGGACAAAATAAGAACAAAATGTATCCAAGTGTGAGCATCAGCAAAACTCAGGGAACAAATCATGCAAGTTCCAAACATGCCACTGCAAGACATCCTTACCTTGGGATGTGCTAAGGAGCTATCTAAGGTAAGAGCATCTCATATGGAAGCTACCTTGCAGAAACCTATCAAGACCAGACCTGTCAATTTGGTCAGCAGAAACCCCTGTAATGACAAGTGAGACACTAACATGCCAAAAGTAAGCAACCCACCCTTCAGATGATGTGGAGAACCATTACCCCATGCAGGAGAGTGCCCAGCATCGGGAAAGAAATGATCCGTCTGTTGAAAACTGAACCATTTTTTAAAGGTAGGTCGCTCTTCCCTGAAACACAAAAAGCCTAAAAGAAGAGTGTACACTCTGTTAAAGCTGCTCAGGAGGCTCAAGAAGAAAGCAACATGGATGACAACAAACTAAACAAGTCTATCCCCATCATCTAAGCAGTTGAGCTGCAAGGACAACTTACCAGCCCCACACTAAAGTGTCAGGAACACCTACAAGGGCAACCCATCGCTGCCTCCATTGTTACAGGAACAACGAGGAATCGCACCTGATTTCAACTGGTGGGGCTCTTCCACACTGAGATCAGTCACTGCAGCCTCACCACACAGACCAAAGTCTATGTCTCCAAGGAAGGAAGAGGCTTCCTTTTAGACTGCCAATCAGCAGAAGACCTCTGACTAGTACGGTTTGCCTTAAACATACACTGCACAGTGGTTGAGACACTGGTGCAAGACTCTGCCTGCCTGTTTCATTGCGTTGGTTGTCTCCAGGGGCGAACAGTGCACCTTCACATCAACAGTCCCATGGGACCAATCGTGCTTCATCACAGAAGAATTGCCTGCCACCTATGCTCCAAATTAGAACAGGAGCTTAAACATTTAGAAGAGACAGATCTCATCAAAAAGGCAGCCGGACCCACCCCATGGGTATCTCCAATAGTCGACACCAGAAAACCACAACAGCCCTGGAACTGTAATCTGTGTTGATATGAGATTGACCATTCTCACCATTAGGAAAGAACGCTACCTGACTCCCACAGGGACAACATCTTGGCTGAACTCTCAGTGTCTCAGTGGTTTTAAAAAATTGATTTGGGATCAAGGTATCAACAAATACCCCTTCACCCTGACTCTCACTAGATAACCACCTTTTCGACCCATGTTACAAAAAAATTAAACTTAATTTAATTTCCAATGTTGCAGAAGTCTTTTGACATTGTTTTTGGCATGTTTGACATTGTTCAGCATCCTGTCCATCAATTGTTCTTTTTGTCAACGTCTTCCAGAACATCATCAAGGAGGTGTTGCATGACTATTAGGGGTGCTAAATGTCAGTGATGATATTCTTTTCCATGCCCCAACCCTCAAGAACCTTCTCACTTATCTGAGAGCCGTGCTCCAACAGTTAAAAGACAATGGATTGACCTTACACCAAGAGAAATGTGAATTCCTCAGATGAAGTATCAGTTTTTTAATACAATTTCTCTGCACAAAGAGTTGCACCTGCCCCTGAAAAAGTAAGGGACATTTAAGAAGCATCGAGAGCCAGGTGTTCTCTCATTATGATCACATACTGTGGCTGGCTCATCAAGAACCTGGCTAATCTCACCGCATCTCTATGTGAACTCACCAAGGTGTCCACCTCCTGAATTTGGGGCAGGGAGCAGGAACTGGCATTTCAGAACACATGGACAGTACTTTCCAGGGAGACAACACTGGCCTAGTTTGACGCCCAAAAGGAGCTAGCTGAAGATGCCAGCCACACCGGCTTCAGAGCCGTGCTATCAAAATGCCAGGTCTATGGAGAGTGGGCACCTGAAGCTTACGCAAGCAAAGCTCTCACTCCAACAAAGCAAAGATACTCCCAGATTGCAAAAGAAGCTATTGATGTCCATTGGGGGTGCCGACATTTTAAC
The DNA here is from genome assembly GCF_964263255.1 of Lissotriton vulgaris. Taxonomy (NCBI): domain Eukaryota; kingdom Metazoa; phylum Chordata; class Amphibia; order Caudata; family Salamandridae; genus Lissotriton; species Lissotriton vulgaris. Next base: position 937,108,189 of record NC_141689.1, on the reverse strand, counting down.
ATTTGCTTGTGTGGTCACCCGTTCACAAGATCATACTGATCATAAACTGCTTTTTTCGCTCTTCAGAGGGTCAGCCTCTAAACCACAACTCAGGACTGAAAAATGGATATTACAACTTCAAGAATATCAGTTCACGATTGAGTATCATCCAGGGACACAAAATCCAATGGTTTTGTTTTTTTAACACACTATGCCAGCAACCACTGAAGAAGAAGGTGTCAATGAAACTGAAAATTACTTCAAATTAGTGTTTGAGGGTGCCACACCACTCCCTATGTCTATGGGTGACATTGTGGAGGCCACTTAATAAGACAACTGGCTTCAACTAGCTATTACAGCAGTCCAGACAAGCAACTGGAAACTCCTCTCCACCCACTATGCTCATCAAACCATGGGCTATATTCCAATCATTGTGTTTACATCCATTACTCGCTTAGAACCTTTGTTCTTTGAAATAGAATTGTAACCTGTGGTCCTCAGCCAATTTTTCTGGTCCCCCTTGTCTGTTTATAAAAAACATCAAACCATGGAAGCACGACCACCATGTGAGGAATTGATTAACAGTAACAGAGGAAGGATGCCTCATGAGCGGCAAGAGTCGTTTTCTACCTGATAGCCTGAGAAAGCGGGCAGTAGAGCTAGAACACAGCATTCATCAAGGTATTGTAAAAAACAAAAGCCGACTGTGCAGCACAGTCTGGTTCATTGGGCTTGACCATTTTGTGGAAAAACGAAGTGCACGTCTATGTGGTGTACCAAGCCTCTCCGGTACTAGTCATAACTGAGGATAGCCCTGATGCTCCCTGGCAGCAACTGAGCGCACTGACTTTGGCAGCCTTCCTGATGGCAAGCACATGCTAATAGTCATTGAGGATTTTTCAAATTATCCTGAGATAGAGATAGTGATGTCCACGACATCTGTAAAAGTAATACCAAACATAAAAAAATCATGTCAAGCCACGGCCTCATAGGTGAACTGCGCACCAACAATGGACCGAATATCTTCAGTTCCGGAAAGGTTCATGGAAACCATAACAAAAGTCAGCTGCGCTATGCAGAAGCAGAAGGAAATAACATAGAAGGTGGCATATACACTTTTTTCTTTTTATAAATATTTGTATTGACTTTTCCATTGTGCAACCACATAACAAGCATGTCATAATTACTCATCATACCCCTCTCCTCAACCCCCCACCCTCCCCCCTCCACCCGTAAAACCCTGACACAATCATCTTGATCCGCTGATACAATCACACCACCGACTCCAGCCCATTCTAATACATTTCTACAATTCCTTAGTGCTGGAAGGGACTGCAATTCCCCCCTCTTCGTCACATCACCTAGTGTCGAGATTCCAATAGCATCCCAGCTCTGGAAACCCTTCAGCTTACTCAGCTCCCTCAACCAAGTACATTTCCATATTGGGGTTTTCTTTGTCGGTTTTCGTTCCCACCCAGTAGCCTTTGTTGCTTTTTGCCCAGACCCCCAACGTAACTCTCATGGCAGGAAGTAGACTGTTTCTCCCATTGCCCCTAAATAAGTAATGTATGCATGTGTGCTTCTCCATGCTGTGTCTTTCTAACGCATAGGTGGTATGTGAGGCTGGGGCATGTATCCACTCATTTATAGGCACCAAGTGTTCCGCCCAATAGTACGCTTCTATGTTGGGCAGCGATATTCCCCCGTTATATTGGTGTCTTTGTAAGGTTATACAAAAGGGGATGATGGACGGAGCGTTTGAGCAAATCAAACACTCACCCCCAGCCAACTGATCTGGGTTTAATCCATCACCATTCTTTAGCTCACTCAGCCACCCCAGTTCAGACATGGCCATATGCAAATCAGTCTGACCCTGTGCCTCATAGGAACAGTCCAGCCCGAACTGCCAAGCCATGTCTTCCCTGGACCGGAAACAAGCATCCTGGGACCGGTTTCGGATTCATAATCCTCATCAGCCAGGCTATCTTGAATCCAGTGGCCAAGTGAGCAAGGGACTCACGTCTGAGCATACCCTGCCAACTTAGGGCGAACAAAGCGATACAAAAGGGGATGATGGACGGAGCGTTTGAGCAAATCAAACACTCACCCCCAGTTAACTGATCTAGGTTTAATCATTCACCATTCTTTAGCTCACTCAACCACCCCAGTTCAGACATGGCCATATGCAAATCAGTATGACCCTGTGCCTCATGGGTACAGTCCAGCCCGAACTGCCAAGCCATGTCTTCCCTGGACCGGAAACAAGCATCCTGGGACCGGTTTCGGATTCGTAATCCTCATCAGCCAGGCTATCTTGAATCCAGTGGCCAAGTGAGCAAGGGACTCACGTCTGAGCATACCCTGCCAACTTAGGGCGAACAAAGCGATACAAAAGGGGATGATGGCCGGAGCGTTTGAGCAAATCAAACACTCACCCCCAGTCAACTGATCTGGGTTTAATCCATTACCATACATCTTTGTAAGGTTGTCAGCACTACCTGAGGCTGTTTTCCCAGCCATAGAAAGGCCCTCAATTCCGCCTTAATGTCATGGAAGACCCGTCGCCTGAGGGGGTAGTATTCATTTTGGAAGGCGTATAAAAATCTAGGAAGCAATATCATTTTAAACATGGCTGCGGGGCCCAGCATGGTATGCGGGAGCAATCTCCACCACGCCGCATCCTCTGCAAAGTTAGTCAATATTCGCCTAATATTCCTGCCGTAAGACAGGGTACTGTCTTTCATCACAAAGATCCCTAGATACACAAAACCCTCCCCTGTCATTTGCAGCCTCCCCGGCAGATTGGGCCACGGCTCCTCCCCTTGGGGATCGTAGAGAATTGATTTATGCCAGTTTATCTGGTAGCCAGCGCGGGCACCATAGCGAGCCAATTCCGCGAACAGTGCTGGTCTAGTAGTGCCCGAGTGCGTGACGTACAGTAGGACATCATCCGCATATAGGGATATTTTTTCCTCTGAGGTACTGCCTGACCTATTCGAAACCCCCCAATCTCCACATTCTGTCTGATTGCACATGCCATCACCTCTATGGTGAGTGCAAACAACAAGGGGGACAGGGGCACCCCTGCCTGGTGCCCCGCCGTATAGGGAAGTCCTCTGACAACACCCCATTTACCCTAACTCTCGCCCTGGGATCGGTGTAGAGCAGTCATACCCATTTCCTATATTTGGCCCAAAGCCGAATCGGACCAGTACCCCCTCGAAAAAGGGCCAATGGACAGCGTTGAACGCCTTTTCTGCGTCGAGGGATAGAAATAGGTGTGGGTCTCTTCTAGCGCGTACCTCCATTAACCAATTATGGGTTCGCCTGAGGTTGTATCTAGTCGCCCTATCCGGGAGGAAACCCGTTTGGTCAAGGTGCACAAGGCCCGTTATCGCCCCCCTCAGGCGAAGAGCTAATATCATTGCGAGAAGCTTCACCTCCACATTTAAAAATGAAATGGGTCTATAAGATGCGCAGTCCTCTGGCGTCTTACCCTCTTTGTATATTGGAATGATCGTGGCTTGGCGGAGATCTAGTGGCAGCTCTCCCTCTGCCACTGCGTCCTCGAAGAGTCCCAGTAAATGACGGGCCAGTCGATCCGCCGTCTTTTTAGAAAATTCTGCCGGGAAGCCATTAGGGCCTGGGGACTTCCCTACCCTGAGCCTCGCCAGGGCTCCCTTAATTTCATCCATTGTAACGTCTGCTTCCAAGTCTCGTTGGTCATCCTCCGCGAGGCTCGGGAGCTCGATGTGGCTCATGTATTGCATCGCGTCCTCCTGCTACTCCATATCCCTGGCTTCAGAAAAGGCATGGTAGTACCTCGCAAAGGACTCTGCTATTTGCTCGTCTGTCCGTGCCCAGCCTCCCTGCCCGTCACTCACTCTCTCTACCCATCTCGCATCTCTCTCTTTCCTACTGAGCCATGCTAGCAATCTCCCAGACTTATCCCCTACGTCGTACAGACGGTGGAGCGTCGCCAGGGCCTGTGACTTAGCCTCCCCTGTCACCAGGTGTCTATACTGACACTGTGTGTCTGAGAGCTGTCTGAGGGCCCCCAGGTCTCTAGTAGTCTGATGCTTCTGTTCCAAAGTCAGAATCTGGACTTCCAGCAGGCGGGCCTCCGTCCTCCCTCACTTTTCTCTTCTCCCCGCTACCCTGTTCTGGGCCCTATCTCGCAGGACCGCCTTAAGGGCTTCCCAGAACACCACCCGGGATGAAACTGAGCCTTCATTTTGAGCGACGTACACCTTTAGATCTACTCGCAGGATGCGCAATAAGTCAGCGTTTTGAAGATCCCACGCCGCTAGATGCCATGTAGCGCGCCTCCGTCTATCCCTCCCCCCCACCTCCACCAACAGGGGCAAGTGGTCCGATATGCCCCGCGCCTCGTACTCCGCCATGTCCATGACATGTAGTGCCTGTCTGGCCTTGAAGATATAATCTAAACGGGAGTATACTTTATGCTCTCCAGAGAAGAACGAGTATGCCCTAGTCTCCTGGTGGAGCCATCTCCACACATCCACCAAGCCCAATGCAGTCATCGTACTAGCTAGCAAGGTGGGAGTCATGGCCCTATCTCTGTCTCCCGTCCTGTCGGTTGCCGGGTCTATGACATCATTAAAGTCGCCCCCCAATTCCTTGGACAGTGTCTGACGTGTTCAGGAGGATATCAGTGACTGCTCTGAGTGTACCTGTCTGCAATTTGGGCTGTACATAGACCGAGATAAACGTGTAATCCTGCCTTCTCCAGTGTCCCCTCACTCCCGCTACGTCCCCTGAAGATCAATCCAATTCTGGGTTATTTGAAAAGGTGGGTGTTTTTTAATCAGTATTGCTACCCTCCCTTGAGCCCTAGGTGAACCCTGCATGGGCGAGAACTCTGTACTGTCCTCTGGTGAGAAAGGAGCATTTAGTGCCCTGCAAGTGTGTTTCTTGTAGTAGTATGGCGTCTGATCCTAACCTCTTCACATAGTTGTGGACTAACCCCCACTTAATCTTGCTGCCATGGCCGTTTACGTTCCACGTCAGTATCTTAATCCCGCCTTTGGCCAGACCTTCCCCTACTGAGCTTGTCGCCATCGTGTCCTGCATCGAGTCAAGTGTTGTTCAAGGAGCCCGCGCATGGGGCCTTCAGGTCGTGAGGACGAATGAGCGTTGCGACATGCTAAAACAATCCCTCCCCCCAACTCCTTCCTCCCGCAAAGCAACAGAAAACATCTTCCAGCCCCCCCGTGGAACCCCAAACATGAAACAACTGTACCCTCCCCCCAACACCCCCCACCTCCCCCCGCCAGCCCCATCCCTGCCAATGGCTACGTGCAGGACTTTTGGTCAGAGAAGGTCTGTCGCCCACCCCTAATACCCCCCTAGCAACCCAGCCCCTGGACAACAATCCTAGGAGCGAATAACACTCCCTTCAGCTGTAGCTGTCTACCGGGAAGCAAATTACCCCCAAAGAACAATAACTCAAAGTGTATAGGGGGGTGTGTCAACTTCCGTGCAGTCCGGCAATGAGCCAGTATCTTCACCGTCCCATCAGCCCCAACTTCAAGATTGGGAGTCCTGGATATCGTCTTGTGAGACCCCGGCCTCCTTGGCCTATTCCTGTTCCATCTCGTTGATCACCGCCACCAGCGGGTGCATAGATTGAGCCTCGTCTCCAGTGGAGAGTCCACCAGTGTCTTCTTCGCCTTCAGAGCGAGCATTGTCCTCTAGGCAGCGAAATCTGGATCCTGCTTGATCTCCTGGCACAGGGGATGATGAGCTCCGCCGTCGTCGCTGAACTGAATTTTGCGTGGGATACGGGGTCGTCGTCAGCCTCCTGCTGCCCCGTGGCCCTCTAGATCTCTGTGTCTTTGGCTGCCCCCACTGGGCCCCAGCGGCTGGCGTCTCTGTCCCCAACTCACGTCGCCTGTCCTACGCTCTCCGCAATGGCGGGCGCTCCTCTATCCACTGCCACACATCCTCTGGGTGGGTGAAAAAGTGGGTCTTCTCCTGGAATACAACTTTCAGTTTTGCCGGGAAGACCAACACGTACTGAATGTATAAGTCTCTACAATTTCGCTTTCACCAGGTCAAAGGAGCGCCTCTGCTTCTGCACCTTCTGGCTATAGTCCGGGAAGATCATGATTTGTGTGTTCTCCAGCCGGATCTCCCCGAGCTTTTTGGCTTCCCTCAGTATCACATCTGGGTCCACAAAGTTCAGGAAGCGGGCAATGACCGGTCGCGGTCTCGCCCCCACCGGAGGTTTCGCCAGCAATGCCCGGTGTGCTCTTTCTATTACAAAGCAATTGGAGAAGCTCGCTGTCGGGAAGGTCTTCTGTAGCCAGGTGTGAAGGAACACCGCCATGTTGTTCCCCTCAATTCTTTCACGAAAACCCACAAAGCGGAGATTATTGCGACAGGCTCTATTTTCTGCATCAACCACCTTCCATTGGAGGTGCCTGTGGGAGGCCTGGAGCTCCGCCACGTCTTTCTTTAGAGTGTGAATGATATCTTCTGCGTCGCCCAATCTGGTCTCGCAGTGGTCACCCGCTCCGTCAGATTGCGGAAGTCCTGTCGTAGCAGATTCGCCTCCGAGCCCACCTCTCCATTTTTGACTTCCAGGGCCGCCCGTGATGCCTGGATATCCTCCTGCGACGCCTGGATGGACCCCATCAGTAGTGCCGTGTCAGAGCCGGACCCCTGGGGATCAGTCTCTGTGGCGAGTGGGGCCGTTGCATACCGGTCCAGGGTCCCCTGCCGCGGAGCCCTGGTGGCCGCCTCCTTTTTCCCCATATCGCACTCCCTGGCAGGCCGTACTGTGATGCTGGTTCCCTGTCCGGTCTGTTCCTCAGCTTTGCCAGGCACCATCCTTCCTCGCACCATGCAGCCTTTGAAGTCCTAGGCTCAAAGGCTCTCTCGGGCTCCTGTTACTTTCTCACAGCCCTCATGCAGGCCACTGCCGGATGGGGACCTCCGCTCAGTGCCAATGGCCACCGGGGGTGAAGCAACTCTCTTGGCTCCATCAGGCCCATTCCTCCATAGACCCTAGCAGGCAACCTTCAGTTCCAGAATGCGAGGGTGGGGATCAGAGGCGGGCAGTGTTCCGGGGGGGAGGGGGGGAGGCGGAGAGGGGGAGAGGGGGGGCGGTGGTGGTGAGGCCCGAAATCTTGTCCCCGATGCTGTTCCTCCGCTCCCGTTCTTCAAATCCTCTAGGCCGTTCTCCAGTCCCGCTGAGGCCACCATAGTGCCAGGCCTCGGCCCCAGTCCAGGCGCGTCCTTCCCCCACCGCCACTCCAGCCAGCCCGCAGCTTTCCTCCACCGCCGTCTAGCTAATTGGGGCGGATGCAGGTTTCTCCCCTTGCGGGCACGCCTGTGGGCTCAGCACGTCCGGCCGCTTCCCGCCTTTACTTCCCCTGCTTCAAAGCGGTTCCAGCCTCCAAGACCGCCAGTGTGGTCCTGCTCCCGGATTGCCTCTCCACCCCTTCAGGATTCCTGAGTTTCTGCTGCCCCAGGAGCGCTCCTGCGGGCCGGGCGAGTCGGTCGGCAGTAGGCCTTTTGGGACCGCCTCCCTCGCCTACCTCATCGGGCCTCTGTCTCCGGGTCCCGCCGCCTCCAGCGCCCTCAGGCTCCCAGCTGCCCCGCCGAACGTCTTCTTGATCCTGGCTGCTTCGCGGTCCAGCCTGACGGGGGTCCTGGCATGCCGCGAGACCCCAGACACTGCCGCTCACACTTTCTCTGGGTAGCCTCCTTAGCCGGGTCCACTGCACTGAACGACGCCGCTCCCTCAGCAGGCCTCCACCATCTTGGATCCTGCGGCGCTCTTCTCCGGGGCCTTCTCGGCGGCTCTCCCCGTTGCAGTCTGCCGCTCGCCCTAATTCGTCCCTCCAGGTTGTCTCTGGACCTTAAGCAGTCCCTCAGTGTCCAGTACGGGACCATTGGATGCCGTATATATGCCGGATCATGATCAGCTCGTTGGAGCTGCCGGGAGACTCGACTTAGTCGGCCATGCTGTTGGCCACGCCCCCCGGCATATACACTTTCTTGAGTGAATACCAAGTAACTCCTCACAGCACCACTGGAGATCACCCAGCCAGTTGTGCTGCGGCAAGCTATAACTGGCACTATTCCATCACCTCACATGGATTGCTCCACCTCATAACCCCACCTCTCAGTTAACCGGCCTCAGCACCAGAACAACTAATCCAGCTGCCATAGGCAAGCCCAGGCAAGCATTATGACATTCACCCTGGCGAACTGGTGCTAGTGAGGGATAGTCAGCTGTTGGAAAATTCCAGGTTCCGTTTGAAACCGACCCATTCAGGGTCGGACTGGCCGTTGCGGGCACCGGGCAATCCCCCGGTGCGCCGCAAGGGTGGGGGCCGGTTTTGGGCCCCTGGGGACCGTTTTTGTTACAGGGCCGTTTTTGAAGCATAGCTGCAAAACCGGCCCTGTAACAAAATCGGCCCTGTAACAAAATCGTCCGAAAACCGGCCCCGGCAAAGAGGTCGGTCACACCCCCAACCTCCACCTGAGGGCTGGTCGAGCACTTTGCCAGGGCCGGTTTTGGTTCCCAGTCCGGCCCTGGACCCATTGGTAGTCACTGTAGTGTCCTGCTGGACACGTTCTAGTCTTTTGCAAAGTGTAACCCACACTATACACCCACCCACCACCGTGTCACGAGTCAGGTGACCCGGTCAATAAAGGGGGCCGAGCGCATGTGCTCGTGGCCCATTAACCAGCCCACTATCCTGGTGTTCGTGTCTCTCTCATTTACATAATGCGGGCCTAGGGCCCAACATTACAGTCACAGACATCAAATGAATAATGATCTCTGCATGCCGAAGTGCAGAGTGCGTCATTTGGAATATCTCACAGTTAAACATGTTTTGAAGTATTTTAAAAGGCAACCTGCCAGGTCTGGGCTCTCCCTGCTCCATGGAGAATGAGGACCCCGAGGACTCTACTGAGAGCATAACACCCAAATCTGGACCAACTATCAGAGTGTGCCCAGAGGCAATATGGAAAGGTTGCAAGTGAAATCACAATCCACTGAGAGAAGCCCTCAGTCTGGGCGACGATCAGAAGGCAGTACCTTCTCACAAGCATTAACAGACCATAATGGCATGGAAAGGTATCACCTCCGAGTGAATCCTGCTCCATCATAGCAATATAAGGACTACGTGTTGGAGTAACTGGTGTATTCCTGCTTGACCTGAGAAGACTCCATGTCTCTTTGCATTCATACTCAGTAGGTCTTTTGTTTTTCCTCATGGTGTTCGTCCCTTTCATCCCCTGTGTTTCATGTGCATGACAGCCTGTCTGCAAAAGTTAAATGATTCAGTAACTCTCCAAAACAGAAAGATACCACCTACCATGTCAACATGCCAATCACAAAGGACATGGTTGCTATGTATGCAAACATTCACCTCCATGACCGTATGCACCTAAGAACTAGCCTGGCAGAAATTTTAATTATGCTGGAGTAATCAGAATGATTAGTCTTTTGATGTGAATTGACTGAAAATTATGCTAATACGCCAATTCGCAACTAAGAGTAATTTGGTGCAAAAATCCTAACAATGAACGTAGCGAGCATGAGTGACCGTAGCTGCTGCTGTTCATGTTCTGTTGCAGTTAGCACCATTTTCTTAGCGCACAATGCATCCTTTGGTCAATTTTGGATGTGAGGTTGAATCTTGGGCTATGAAAGTAGAGTTAAATACTGAGTTACGCTCTTTGCGTAATTCCACATAATCTAGCACACTTTTACTGTAATTTTGCATAATTTCTCGGCAGAAAATTACTTGTGTTAACCCGACCCCTACAAAGAAAGTGTGTCGGATAACACTCCTGTGCTGCATGTCCCCCATCGTGGTCCTATGGAAGGTGTTGTGAACACCTACAAGATAATGAAAATCAGGAACATGATAAATCGAGTGGTGACGAAGATAGACCTGATCCGCAGCAGCAGGGTGGCAATGGTGCGGCCATCCAGGATGAACTGCTTTAAAATTACTTTCAATGACTACATTAATTGTCAAAAGTAATTTTACTGATGCAATAATTTATATGCACAATACATCATAACTTCACACAAACGGCAACATGTTAAACATTTTTAAAGTTAAACCGATGCCCTAGTTTTTCTTACACATCCCCAACTAATGTATCATGAAATCCACCCCACCTCACAAACACAGACACACACACCTATCCTACATCTAACTAATAACCTCTGTCCATGCCAATCTCTTAACTGCACAAAGCAGAGTTTAGGACACGTCTCTCTTTATAAGCGTGTGGGAGGTCTCAAGGAAATGGGCAACAGGAGCAGACCTTTTGAAGCTTTATAGGGCACACCGGCTGGGAGGCTGAGAACGGGAATAGATGGAGTCTGGTGGTGAATGGGAGATGGGGCTAGTGGCCGTTGAGGTAGCATGGAGGTAGAAATCAGGCATCCCCTGCCATTCTGGTCTTTTTGAAAACTCTGTTCAAGCACTGGAACAGGGACACATGACCGTCTGCACATTTTACCGCAAAGATGTGCACGTTGGTAGTAATTCTGTTGGATACCTTATGGACTTTCCAGTCAGATACTTTAGTCAAGGCTATGGTAGTTGTGCTCCACACCAATCCTGCCATTTATGTATGTAATAAAGCATTGCTGAACATTCTTCATGGCACTGTAAACACCCTGATTCTTCAGTGAGTCCTGTGTTTCGTTCAGGGTGCTATAGATTGCACCATTTGGTACAGAATGTCTGCATCTAATGCCTCAGTGTCTCCCAGCCTTTCAGTAATCAGTGCGAGGGTGTGGTTAATGTTGATAGACTGTTCTGCAGATGAAACTAGACTGGTTGATTGCTGCAGTCTGGGATATGATGCTGGTCTTTCCTTTATGTTCAGCTCCATAGACTCTGTGCCCCATATCTCATGCATTGATGAGCATTCGTGTCAAAAGTGACTCATGTTCCTCCTTAGATGGTATTTGCTTTGAATCCATGCTGGCAGCTGATTGTGAGTGAGTGCCTCCCAGAGAAATACTAACCTTGAAATGGATGCGCTGCACTAGCCACTTGCACTGATCTTGCTGAGGAACACAGACCCAAAAGAAGTGGCAGATTCAATCTAGAAAAAGAATTGAATGGTATATGGAGCTGACTCAGAAATGCAGGATAATCCGCACTGAGGGCCTGATTCACAGAACTAACTTAAGACAAAATCCTAAACTTACTACCATTTTGGTATTCACAGAAGGCACTTACTTATTTTGGTATTCACAGAAGGCACTTACTCAATTCGGTATTCACAGAAGTTAGGAGTCCCAACTTTAGGACTCCTAAATGCCTTCTGTGAATACCGAAAGTCTTAAAGTTAGGATTTTTGTCAGTTTAGGAGTAGTAAAGTTAGGAGTCCTAACTTTACTACTCCTCAACTGAGAAAAATCCTAACTTTAAGACTTTCCGTATTCACAGAGGGCATTTAGGAGTCCTAAAGTTAGGACTCCTAACTTCTGTGAATACCAAAATGAGTAAGTGCTTTCTGTGAATACCAGAAAGAGTAAGTGCCTTCTATGAACACCAAAATGGTAGTAAGTTTAGGATTTTGTCTTAAGTTAGTTCTCTGAATCGAGCCCTGAGAGAGGGAACCAAGGAGATAATGCTAAGAAAAGAAGAGGAAGTTGTGGAGCTGCAGAGAGAAATCTGGTGAAAGAAGCCATACTCTGGACATAAGGGAAAGCAAGAGACCAAGAGGTAGGCAGTAGTGACCTGACCAGTGACTGGTGCATACCTGAGGAGTCTGGAAGATACAAATTGCCTGTACAGACTATGTTAGGTGAGTATCAGATGGAAAACTAATGGTTAAGAGGGGAAGTGTAAAAGGGAGAGTTAAATGGGATTGGGACCACAAGGTTTTAGGCGTTGGAAGAAAATTCTTTAACAAAAGGAGGGAGTCTTGAGGAAAAACCCTAATACCATAACATTCCTGATTAAAGGAGAACATTGTAGGAAGAATTATGGAGGAAAAGGTCATAGCATAGCCTAATTTACTTTATAAAATATTAGGAATAGGGTGAAAGAAAGGGAATGGAAAGCTATGCAAATGGAAGATGACTAAAATAAACCATTAACTCAATCCAACCAATTTACATTTATTGTGGGGTAGGCTCATTCCTGATGCTGGGGGAAAACTTTGAGCTTTACCAGGTTACAGTCACCAGAATTACCACTAACAAGAAAAGGAGAAAAATTTAACGGCTGAGAGAATCCGTGGAAAGCCTCACTTTGTTTACTGAAAGTTATGAAAAAAACAAATTATACAGGCTATATAATGCTAAATGTTTATTCTGTCCACGTACAATGCCCATGGTTGGAAAAGGAGTTGTTGTTGAGGCAGAAGCTGTTGATATGGTGGTAGATTTGATGGTAATAAGTGCACCAATAGTGGTGGTAATAGTGGTGGTAGTAGAGAAGGTTGATGCAGTTGTTTTCAATGTTGTGGAAATGGTAGCGACAGTCCATAACAATGCACGGAAGTTGGTCATGGTTTGAACTGCATATCCTTATGTTACTGCAATAGTAGTGGGTTGGTGGGACACCTTTCGTCTGATTTGTGCACATGTGGGTAGAGCAAGGTTGGTTCATCATCTTCTTCCTCCTCCTCTTGCATGTCACCTGCTGTAATGTTAACTTATAATCTATTACTCACTAGCTGTACACATGATGCTTTGGGACACAACAAGGTGCACTCTGAGACACACACTTTGTTGTTATGGCCTCAACATTAGTTGGCCGCAGAAGTATAACAAGCACGAGAATTATTGCATTCGGCAGAAGCAGTGGACGAGAATTCAGCGTGCAGAGGATAACGGGGCACACTTGACTAAAGCCTCTCCAAGAGCATAGCTGAAACGTGGGACAGAGCTGGCAGTAATCATTCTGTCTAATAAATGGAATTAAATTACGTTACTAGTTGCAAAGGTTGTCAGTCCTTCACAATTAATAAGTCCTCAATTGCCTTTATACTGTGAACCAAATACCTCATTGCAGCACTTGATTCTCTTAGACTAGTGAAGCAAATCAGTCAGAGGCATAGACCAGGGAGGTGGTGTGGGCTAATAACTCAACTCAACTCGCTGGTACGCAATAACACCACTCAAAAAATGATTGTCCAGTAGTGTTTTTTCTTTCAGAATGAATAAATACTTTTAGTACACACACATTACTAAATGCAACTCACTAGCACTCGGATTTACAGACGTTTTGCTTCAGTAATTGTGTTGTGTTTTTAATGCATACCTGATGCAAAATCTCGCTTTAGATTTACAAACCAATGCAGCTAGTGATTTATGTTGGTTTATAACAAAAGGTAACGCAGAGTAGCACAACACTCTGCTCACGTCTTGTGTTACTGTACATCAGGGAAGCATTCAATATGTGGTGCATGGGTGTTTCTGTGCATCCGTCCATGGGTTTTGACGCAAACCCATATCTACTAAGACGTGTAGACATGGGTTTACACCAAAATCATGCACCTACCTGAGGCTGACGTAACGTGGAGAGATATCTTTATTTCTATTTGCTTCTTCCTATTTTCCTTTGGGCTGTGTTTTGCAGCACATATACATAAGGGACATGTCCTTAAAGCATATCTTTTTTGCAGGAAGGGAGCAAAGTGCACCAGAGCATTGAGAGACCAGAGCTGCATCACTTATTCGTAGATCTGGAACATTTCAGCTTTTTTCATTTTACACAACGCAGGGCAACAGCTTTGCTTGGTGCCCTGTGTTGCGTGATTATCTGACCCTAAATTATAAATATATAGAATAAGGTAGATGGTGATATGTTTAGTGAATATCAAAGCGTGGTGTGGGGAGGATCATCTGCCAACCAAAATGTGCGCACAATATATCATGAAACTCTCCGGTTTCTTCACAAGGTTCAATTTTATTCAATTCAAAAATGTGTAATCCATTCAAGGTTCTTGATAATATTCATCGTTCAAATTCAGCGTGATTTGCAGACATAATCATCATCTTATGGTGCAATTATCAATGTTGTTCGCAGTTTTTGGAAGATACCCAATGCATTTCGGGTCAACACAAGAGGACCCTTTCTAAGGGGTCTGTAAAGAAATGAAACAGGACCTGATAAAGTACTCCACTAAATCATAATTGGATCACTGACAGAATATCGAAATCACAAATATCGACCTACAAGAATATCGAGTCAACAATATCGATGGCAAAAATATCGACATCCTATCTACAACATGGTAAGTACAAAAATATCGAAAAAATAATATCGATGTAAAAAATATCGATGTTAAAAATATCGATTTTTTTTTATATATATAAATGTAAAATTAAGTATATAACACTAATAAATAAAATATACATATTTAAAAGTATCTAATAATGTTTAAAATTAAATAATTAATACATATATATTACTAATACATTAATTAAATATATACACTAAATATATAATATATAAATACAGAACAATAAGTATTAATGCTTATTTTACTAATTTATAAATTAATAAAATATATTCTAATTTACTAATTAACATTTACAAACATAAAACAATAACATAAATAAAATGTAAGTAATAAAAAATAAAAAATATTTTTTTTACAATTAATTATATAAAACATTGGATAACATAAGGGTAAAAATTACTATTCCTACTCCAGAGAGTGCAACAGTAGGGAAAGCGTTTCATAGCGTAGGGGTAAAATTACTATTCCCACTCCAGTGGGTGCAACTGTAGTCAAAACTGACCCTGAACCCAAAAAATATGCCTTTACCCAAAAACTGAAAACTGACCCTGAAGCCTAAAAATACCCCTTTACCCAAAAACTGAAAACTGACCCTGATCCCTAAAAATACCCCTTTACCCAAAAACTGAAAACTGACCCTGAACACTAAAAATACCCCTTTACCCAAAAACTGAAAACTGACCCTGAACCCTAAAAATACCCCTTTACCCAAAAACTGAAAACTGACCCTGAACCCTAAAAATACCCCTTTACCCAAAAACTGAAAACTGACCCTGAAGCCTAAAAATACCTTTACCCAAAAACTGAAAACTGACCCTGAACCCTAAAAATACCCCTTTACCCAAAAACTGAAAACTGACCCTGAAGCCTAAAAATACCCCTTTACCCAAAAACTGAAAACTGACCCTGAAGCCTAAAAATACCCCTTTACCCAAAAACTGAAAACTGACCCTGAAGCCTAAAAATACCCCTTTACCCAAAAACTGAAAACTGACCCTGAACCCTAAAAATACCCCTTTACCCAAAAACTGAAAACTGACCCTGAAGCCTAAAAATACCCCTTTACCCAAAAACTGAAAACTGACCCTGAAGCCTAAAAATACCCCTTTACCCAAAAACTGAAAACTGACCCTGAAGCCTAAAAATACCCCTTTACCCAAAAACTGAAAACTGACCCTGAACCCTAAAAATACCCCTTTACCCAAAATTAATTAATATTACAATTAAATTACTTCCCACCCTATTCCCCTATAAACCCACAACCCGCTCCAGTAGTAAAACATATAATTTTCTTAAAAATATACATAAATTATCAATTAATTAATCAATTAATCAATTAAAATAATTAATTGACAATTAATATTTAATTGTAAAATAATTAATCTTTTAAAAATAATTATTTAATTAAAAATAAATTACTTCCCACCCTATTCCCCTATAAACCCACAACCCGCTCCAGTAGTAAAACATATAATTTACTTAAAAATATACATAAATTATCAATTAATTAATCAATTAATCAATTAAAATAATTCATTGCCAATTAATATTTAATTGAAAAATAAATTAATCATTTAAAAATAATTATTTAATTAAAAATAAATTACTTCCCACCCTATTCCCCTAAAAACCCACAACCCGCTCTGGTAGTAAAACATATAATTTACTTTTATATTTCTTCAAGTTATAAAAACATATTAAACACATATTATAACAATTACTTTAAATACTTAACTAAAATTTCTAACACATATTAGTAAATCGAAATTACTTACATCGATATATATGCTATCGATATTAGTAATTTCGATATTACTTACATCGATATATATGCTATCGATATAAGTAATTTCGATATTACTTACCTTAGGGTCGATATTCTGGCCATCGATATTCTGGACATCGATATTCTGTCCTTTCGATATTTGCAACTCAATATAAGTGTAGGTCGAAATTACTGTAATCGATATTTAGACTATTTACCATCATAATTAACAATAAAATCAGTGACATAATATGGTACCTGTGCCCAAAGAAAATTGTGTGACGGACATGCCTAAACTTTAAGCAGTGCACATGGAGTGAATCATCTCATAGAAAGAGTGAGAAAACATTCAGAGATGGTTTACTCTGCTGGTTCGTTGAATCTCCTATAAACACGGAAAATCGGCTGGGGAGGCACGGTGTGCGGTGACCAACATGCAAAATCTTAATCGTTAAGTAAAAAACATGCGGGTTTAAAAGGACGAGAAGTCAACTGTTGAAAGTGACTTAATCATGAACATTTCATCCAAAACGCTCACCACGGCTCAAAAAAAACTATTAAATAAAGGTACTACATTTGTTCCTACATATCGCTCAAACCTCGCTGAGACAGAGATAGCTCTATTCAAATTCTTCAGGTCTCTGAATTTAAGATTTTTCTTTAAAGATTCTCAAGACACGCAGAAAGAAGACACATGGGATAAAGATTTCAGACCCAAAAGCAGTTTTTGTGCACCATTTTCACATAAGATTATTGAGGCTTTTGAGAGATCAGTATTATCGGAAGTTCAATGTATTCCTTTCACCAAACCGAAGAAAAGTAATCTGTCTTCAAAAGAATGGAATACACTCAAGAATTTAAGCCGGGAGAAACAATTGACTTTTCAGAAGGCCGACAAGGGAGGAGCCATCGTCGTAATGGACACGGAGTTTTACATCAAAAGTGTTAATAATCACGTTTCTGATGAAAACATTTATTTACCTTTGGTGTCTGATCCGACATATGAATACCAATTGATTCTCCAAAAAATTGTAGACCATGCATTAGAAATGAAGTGGATCAATCAAAAGACCACAACTGTACATGTTGCCTAAAATGCACAAGGATATCATGAATCCTCCATTTAGACCCATAGTTTCGGCCTGCGGGTCCATCTCTGAACCCATAGGGAAATTCGTGGATACGTTTCTACAACCGATCGTGCAGAAGAATAAAACATACATAAAAGACACCACAGCATTTTTAAATCTGTTGAAGACAGTGGAACTCGAAGAAAACATCACATACTGGTTATGTACTATTGACGTTACCGCGTTGTACACGTCGATTCCCCATAATGAGGGCATTGAAGCCTTGGAATGGAGCCTATTGAACAGTGATCTGGAAGAAACTCAAAGAATATTCATTATGGAATTAATGCAATTTGCATTATATTTCAGTTATTTTGAGTGGCAAGGTAAATTCTTCAATCAGTGCGATGGAACATCGATGGGCTTTAGGGGGCACCCTCATATGCCAATATTTACATGTGTAAATTTGAGACAGACCATATCCTGGAGAACCCAATTTGGATTGAAGGCCTCACAGCCTTCAAAAGGTTCATTGATGACATTTTCCTAATTTGGAAAGGTTCCTGACAAAAATTGGAAGAAAACATTATGGTATTGAACACCTTGAATGAGTGCATAAAATTTACCCATAACATTGAAAAGAAACCATTGCATTTCTGGATGTGCAAGTATTGATGCAGGACAATAAGATCAGCACTAAAGTTTACACCAAAAAGACAGATAGAAATTTAAGTCTTTGCCGCTTAAAAAGCATTTACCCATTTCCCAATATATAAGACTGAAAAGGATCACAGCCAACAGCTCGGATCTAGAAGAATCTTTGAAAGAACAAACGATAAAATATTGTCAAAGGGGTTATCCTCAAGACATTCTTGATTCATCCTTGGCAAAAGTTGCAACACAATCCAGAGAAACTTTGTTGAAAGAAAAAACAAAGACTCAAGATGAAAAAACTGTGTTTGTATTGAAATATTCCACGGAATCCAGCAAGATAAAACGAATCATTAACAATCACTGGTCACTGATTCAATCAGAACCCAATCTCATCGGTTTGTATAATGACAAAATCACATTTGCGTTTCAAAGATCGAAAAACTTAAAAGAACTTCTTAATACACCTAAAAAAGAGGATGTAAAATGGCGAGGTATGTTAAGATGCCAAAACTGCACTCATTGCAGCAATGTCATAATTGGGACTAAGTTGACGCATCCGACGAAAGGTCACCAGATTGAACTGCATCACACAAGTACTTGTGATACTACCAATTGTATTTACATGATCAAATGCCCTTGTGGCAAAACATATGTGGGCCAGACGGAGCGCGGATTGAAAGTACGTATAACAGAGCACAAGAGCAATATAAGACTTGCGAACAAGAAATCCACAGCAGCCAGTCATTGGAATGAAGCAAGACACCAAATTTCTCAACTACGTTTTATGGTTTTGGAGACTATTCCGCAGTACCGGGACAGGGATCCTGTCAAACAAAGACTAAGGGCTGAATATTTTTGGATTCAAAAATTGAATTCTACCCATCCCATGGGGTTAAATGATCGGATAGAATATTCTTGCTTTCTATAACATATGGTCACTTGAACCCCACATTGACTTAAGACTTATTCTGTTTTCCTCATCATAAGTCATAACCAACTGCAACTTTATTGACTTTATTTTTACTCAACTCCAGCCGCATACATACCATACTGTTGATCTTTATGCAGTCTGCAATATTTTTTGTTTGTTACCAACACATTTGTGTCACATATTTCTCCTTGCTTCAATATGTTTTTGTTTTGTTCATTGATATCACGTTGTTCAGCTTCAACACAACTTTATTATCTATGAATCGCTGCACATTTCCTCTTGAAGTCGTTATTCTCCCATCACATGACATATGCATCACGCGTTTATTGCGTATCCATTGGCAGTTACTCCGGTCATGTGATCGGTTTGGTCCGTCTTTCGTCACTTTTTATTTCGCACGTAATTTAATTTCCTGAATACTATGGTTTACGAAAGGAGTGGAGACACGGCTTGTTCCAGTCCTATGTAAGTTATCGACGCCAGCGTATTTGATTTTTCATGCCATTTTGGCATATAGCGCATCACAGTTAGTTTAAGTCTGCCTAATCACACGCCAGCGCTCGCTTGCAAACCTTTTAAACCCGCATGTTTTTTACTTAACAATTAAGATTTTGCATGTTGGTCACCGCACACCGTGCCTCCCCGGCAGATTTTTCAAGTTTATCGGAGATTCACCGAACCAGCAGAGTAAACCACCTCTGAATGTTTTTTCACTCTTTCTATGAGATGATTCACTCCGTGTGCACTGCTTAAAGTTTAGGCATGTCCGTCACACAATTTTCTTTGGGCACAAGTACCATATTATGTCACTGATTTTATTGTTAATTATGATTTAGTGGAGTACTTTATCAGGTCCTGTTTCATTTCTTTACAGACCCCTGATGAAGGGTCCTCTTGTGTCGAACCGAAATGCATTGGGTATCTTCCAAAAACTGTGAACAACATTGATAATTGCACCATAAGATGATGATTATGTCTGCAAATCACGCTGAATTTGAACGATGAATATTATCAAGAACCTTGAATGGATTAAAAAATTTTGAATTGAATAAAATTGAACCTTGTGAAGAAACCGGAGAGTTTCATGATATATTGTGCGCACATTTTGGTGGGCAGATGATCCTCCCCACACCACGCTTTGATATTTAAAGGCACGGCTAGACAACGTGCGACTAATGAGGCGCCAACACGAGCAGATTTAACTATTCAAAATAACTTAGGAGCAAAACAAGTGCACAGGGATAACACAAATTTCTCGATATGTTTAGTGAAACCATCATATCAGTTGTACCCTTAGTGAGCCCTATAACAACAATACCCTCACTTACACTAGATGTAACATCAGTATATGACGGGGTGTCATTAGAGGTAGGCCTAGTGGCTTTGTCGAGGTGTCACCACATCAATAAAAGCAGCCACATGTTATAGCTCACCAATAGTTTCAAGTGGCAGTACCAACATGCAAAACATGCTATGAGCCACCAACAACAGTCAATAGAATTCATTACAATGTACAATCTTGCATTGTCTACTAATACCTTTGCCAGTAATGTATTATATTTAAAACCGTGTCCCGAAGTCTTTCTTTTCGTTTGACTATGCTGCTAGTGGAGCTTTAGGATAAGACAACATAGATACCTATACTCCAGAGGCCAAGAGCAAAAGCCCCAACTCCAGGAGTGATCTGTATTGTAAGCAAACCTCTCATGGGGTCAGGGATTCCATTGCATGGAAGAAGTAGGATGTGGTTAGGGACGGTGTAGGGAGCCCATGATGATGCAGACCCAGACGGCTCCCCGCCCCATGGAGAGTCAGGACAAATGTTGCCGCCAGTTACTCTTTTGGTCCAACCTGCTATTGGAAGTGGCTCACTTTCATTGCATGCAAAGAGCGCAGGCTGGGAGATGAGAAGATGGGGTGCCACACCTCTCCAGACACTGGAACTTCAGGGAGGCATCACACCCAGATAGTAGCTTCCTTAGTCCTTGGGAATGGGGTCCTGTGGATCTTCAATGCATGGGGGTGCCCCGAATCTGAGGAGGTGACCCCACGCCATCCCCCTACACAAGGGAAATTGATAAAAACAAATGAAGCACTGCATCTCCCCTTGGGGCTTAGTCCTCCTAAGGGGAATCCTGGGTTTATAGCATTTATTATGCAGTTTTAAATAGCTGAAACTTGGCCCAAAATCATCAGATTGCTTTACATGAGTAGCACATTACATTTCACAAGCTCCAATTTTTTTTTTTTTAGGCACAGGGAAATTAAGAAATGTGTCTGGAATCAAAGAATGTTTAGCAGATGCCTGGACTCAAACGTGGTTCCCCAATTCCAAAGTCAGCAGCACAGGCCGTTGGGCTAGCACTACACAGTGCATTCAGGATCACTCCCCCTTGGGTGACTGGACTGAGCTGTGAAGATAGATAGCACAGGCCCAATAGCACTTATTTCAATGGTTATGGGCTCGGTTTGCTCTGGGTAGCAAACCCTAACTATTTTCTTTAGCCTTCTGCCCTCTGAAGGGTGCATTTCATTGGGAGCTGTGTTTCCCGGCTCTGCAGCAGCCTGTCATCTGCCTAAGCCCTTGGTGCTCTGTCCTGCTTCAGGGAGTCTTCTTCCATAACCCTTCTGCAGACACGCTGCAGAACACCCTCCCTACCACACTCCCAAGGTCCCATAGCCTCCTGGCTGCTTGGAGGACACCTGTGTGTCTATGGAATCAAGGGCCAGTTCATAGAATCCACAGGAAAAACCATTTAGGGCTCCCCAGCAGGTTTAGTTCCTCAATGGTTCATCTGGGTGCACGAAGAGGCCAGCACCACTGACTATGGAGTGAACCTTAATAGGTTAGCAGGAGTAAAAGTCCCAAATGCCATCCTTGTAGAGGCATATTATGGCTTCTCAATCCAGCTGGCCATTCATTCGACATCATCGCGCCCCGGTCCAGAGTCTTCTCATCAGTTGCTCCCTTGTGCAGGGGTTTTAAGTGACATAGCTGCTTAATCCCTACCCACCAAAGCATTGGCTCCAAAGGTATAGCCTCCTCCTCTGTTTCTGCCCCAGCCATGTGCAGAGTACCACGCTAATTAACGGGTGCAGATTTCCTACCTACCAATTCCGTTGCCAATGACTTGGCTAATGACTCTTAATTGGTTCATTGTGGGGAGGCCTTTGATCATCATTCTGGAAAGCAGGGTAATTAACTTCACCCATTAGGGGGACAAAGGCTTGGAATCTGATTATAAGCTGAGCCAGGGACAAGTCTTATAGTGCCATACGGAGTATAGGTATGATGTCAGGGACTGTACATCTACACTTGCAACACATGTTTATACCTAGTTTGAGCTTTCTGGTTTGCCTGTTTACCCCTAGATTAATGTCAATGAGTGGATATCTTGCGCAAGCGAATGCATAAGTAAATTGTGGGCACAGAGTGCAAATATGATAACTTAATGAAATAATCAAACAATAACATGTACAATATAGAAATTCTCAAATACTCTGTTTTTATAGCAAAAGTAGAAAAATATTTATTTGATACATTTGAATAGTGATAACAAAATATCCCCTAAATAAATTCCACTGACAAACTCACAATCATACTTTTGTAACATCCAGATCTAATGCTGAATGGTGTCCTTCAATTTTATGTAAAGAGGATACAATTAATATTAATTTCTATAATGTGGAACAATTCACCAAGATGTTCAAAATTTTCAATAGTACTAAAAATTAAACATATTCCTAACAGTTCAGCATAATATTCCCTATATACAATAATGTTGCTTCATGGGTAAATATTGACCATTAGACATGGTACTGGAGGGCTTACATGTTACTACACACTTTTCAGCAAAATGCCTTTATTAGTAAGCCGTCAGGAGAATATCTGTATGGAATTACTGATGTTGCTAGTTAGGGCTCACTTACAGATTACAGCCATAGAACAAGTCTGAACAGGGAATAGATACAGAGAGTGCTCGCGGGTGGAAATGTAATAACCAGTACAAGTGGACTCACAGCTTGGAAAGGCTGGGAAACTTGATTTATACAAGGTCAGCGCTCCAGGGGGACGTGGCAGTATTAAATAGCGCTATTGATGTGGGTTGACTGAGTGTGTCCCAGGATGGATAGAGCCTTAGCCAAGTAGGATTTTTCTGATATAGAGGGGGCGCGGTGGACAATATCGGCAGAAAAGGAGGCAGCATGGTAATCCAACTGAAATTAAAGCGGTCCCGAGAAGAGATCCAGCATCATGGCGGACCACAGTGGACCCTGCAGGCCTTTGTGGGGTGAAACTGTGCAGATTGAGCTTATGATGTGAAATACAGAGTAAGCTCCACAAATCTTCAGTAAGCACTACAGGCCTGTACTACAAATGCCCACTGACATTAAAAGGCCATATTCAGGTCATTCCCAACCCTTGAAGAGTCTCTTATGCAACAGGTTACCTGTTTACAGATACAGAGCTCTGAAAGACATGCATGTGTTGAAGTGTTCATGTGTAACCAATCCAGAGCCTCTTACCCTAGCTGCGCAGCAGTGACCTCATTTAAAAGGCACTGGTGATTAACATTCTCCAATTACTCAGGTGGTGAGAGTCACTCACAGTAAAAGACCAAGTACCAGGAAGTCAAACGCGAAAAATTCACGAAGGACCAAATTGGTGGAATCCATTGCTATATTGACTATCATAATTCTCAGTTCCCCTACAGAATTCAAATAATATTATCACATACAGTGGCCAAGAATTGTGAAAGACTAACTAGGCTTTTCGTTCCGGAGTTTCTGACTAATGAAGTTCCCACAGTATCCCAGAACCGAAACAGAGTTCAGAATAGCAAAAAGGAAGCCTTAGATAAATGTAGCCAGCCCTCACAGCTCTATACGTGACCATCAAATTCAACAAATGGCAAGTGCCCCAATAAACATGTGTTGTATCAAAGTTGATAATGGTATAGTGAAGGAAATCTGGAACTGACTCACGCAAGTGCATCTGCTCATAATGGAATCGTTGTCCTGTGTATAAAGTCCAAATATTTGGACAGAGCCCTGCCATTCTGTCCTTCACGAACAACATAGTGAGCTGTGAGGGTTGGCTACATTTATCTAAGGCTTCCGGTATTTGCGATTACTGAGTCAGTGACTTGAATCATATGGTCATTGACTGACAGTTCTGGCAGGGCACTGCTTCTTAAGGGAGTAGCTAGGGGCTAATACGGCACTGTGCCGGCATTTGTCCCCATTTGTCATCAGATTAGCGCTATGGATGCAGGTATTATTGTACCATTCAGTGACTCAAACACCCTGTTTGCAATCTAATATGTATGTTTCTCACTGTTGGACTTACTCAGAGCATATTTAACTTTTTTAGACTTCTTTATTTCCTAGAACAGAACATTTTGCGAATTGACTTATGTTCTAACAGCAATATCGATAAAGTTACTTGGGTTTTGAATTACCCACCATTTTGCACTTGTGTGGGCATTCTTTAACTGTACGCACTAGTACACCTATTATTTTCTCATTTGCAAAATATAGATCAGACAATGCAGATGCATCAATTAGATTGTACTAATGAAACTGTCACGGAATTGAAGTGTGTTCATTTATCACAATTAGACATCACAACATTGACATTTTGCCATTACAATATGTCTGCCATTTTCAGTATGTTTATTGTGTTTGTCCTTCTTTGGTGTTTATACAACCCACCATGTTTTATTAGTAACCTTTTCTTTTGTGCACTTTACACGTGGGAAAGGCTTCGGATGAAGTTGAAACGGGTTGTATAATAAACATTCTTGCAGAACATCATCTGTACAGAGTTTCATTGCCCTCAGAACGCACATATTACAACTTTGAAGGAATATAAACATATATATATATATTCACTGAAAAAACCATAGGTTTCAGCCACAATATAGTTAGGAATTAGCATTTAAAAAACTTTAGAAATTCAGTGAAAAAACCATAGGTTTCACCCATGTTATAGTTAGCTGGACATTTCTCTCATACAAAACCATTGAAATTCCTCCGTTATAGTCAGTTCAGTTAACTATAACTAGCACACCCGCAATGCACTGCTGATGACGTCACATATTACATCACTCATGACATGGTCAGTGACATCACTCATGACATCACTGATGACACTGATGAAATCTCATGTGAGCATTAAGCACAATTCACCAAAGATGCTGGAAAAAATCGAATGAAAAAACACAGACAAGACATCAAATATAGTTTCTACAGAAGTCACAAGACCAATGCTTATAACTTTAAAAAAGTAAGCTAACCCCCTACTTGAGGACGCATTAAAGGTAGTCTAAATTAACTCCCTAAAATTCCAGGGCATGTCTGTATTTAATAAAACATACACTTCTGTGCGGGTGTTTACTACATGAGGGACAAATGTTTCTCTAGCAGATGTAAGAGCGACCTCTTTTTGAGACAATAGCTCTCTTATGCGGCTCATTTGGTTGACTCTTCTTTCAAGGTCGGAATCGACGGCCAGATGTTTGACCAGTGGCCCGGTGGCAGTGGGTCGTCCGGTCATACTTTGTAGAGTTTCCTGCTTCCTAGGCATCCCGCCCGCTGATTACGAGCGCAGGCGTTTTATTTTCGGAATTATCGGAAATTGTTGTTTTTTTACTTGTAACTAACTGATTTTAAAGTTATGCAGGTTCTTACCTCATTCTACTTGCAGGGGTGAGTTGCTGACTGGACCTGATTGTTTTCTTGGGGGCTCCCAGCGGTAACGGGCGCCATTTTGGCTTGGGCAGTATACTCCACCATAGCCCTGCCACTCCCCCGCAGCTCCGCCCCTATTTAGGAGCGCGTTTCCTGCTTTCTCTCGTGTTTGACCAGTGGCCCGGTGGCAGTGGGTCGTCCGGTCATACTTTGGAGAGTTTCCTGCTTCCTAGGCATCCCGCCCCGCTGATTACGAGCGCAGGCGTTTTATTTTCGGAATTATCGGAAATTGTTGTTTTTTTACTTGTAACTAACTGATTTTAAAGTTATGCAGGTTCTTACCTCATTCTGCTTGCAGGGGTGAGTTGCTGACTGGACCTGATTGTTTTCTCGGGGGCTCCCAGCGGTAACGGGCGCCATTTTGGCTTGGGCAGTATACTCCACCATAGCCCTGCCACTCCCCCGCAGCTCCGCCCCTATTTAGGAGCGCGTTTCCTGCTTTCTCTCGTGTTTGACCAGTGGCCCGGTGGCAGTGGGTCGTCCGGTCATACTTTGGAGAGTTTCCTGCTTCCTAGGCATCCCGCCCCGCTGATTACGAGCGCAGGCGTTTTATTTTCAGAATTATCGGAAATTGTTGTTTTTTTACTTGTAACTAACTGATTTTAAAGTTATGCAGGTTCTTACCTCATTCTGCTTGCAGGGGTGAGTTGCTGACTGGACCTGATTGTTTTCTCGGGGGCTCCCAGCGGTAACGGGCGCCATTTTGGCTTGGGCAGTATACTCCACCATAGCCCTGCCACTCCCCCGCAGCTCCGCCCCTATTTATACGGACACCATGAGGCAGCGCAGCGGACGAGCGCAGCGGGCGCGTCGTAGGCGCGCCGGAGTCGCGCCAGAGTTAAGCCCGTCTGCGCCCGTCCGCGGCCGGCTGGGGCCCGGGCCCGGTCGCCATGCCCTTTTTTTAACCACATACCCGTCGGCGCATATACACTCCCTCTGGCATCCCCGTCCCCCTTCATCTCTAGTATTAGAACGCATTGCCTCTTTAGGTCTCAGCTGCCCTTGCCCTGCACCCCCGCTCCCTAGTGTCTCATCCCTATTGCCGTACCCTGACCCTTCTCCCCTCACCAAGCCGCCCTCCAGGCACGATGACGCCCTCCCCTACGCCCTTGATGGCCCTAAGATTCCTACTTCTGCGATCCTCCTTAACACCAGGTCTGCGGATGGGCACCAGCTCGAGCTTTTCCATCTGCTCGACTCACGCCAGCCTGACCTGTTATTCCTCACGGAAACATGGTTCAGGGACGACTCGCTTCCCAGCCTGCTGTCCATTTTGCCCCCTACTTACGCTGCCATCAGGAAGGACCGCCCAGGAGGGAAGACTGGGGGGGGGTGTGGCACTGATCACCCGCGCGGACTTCCTCTTTCAAACTCTACCGTCTCCCGTGATCCCTGCGGTAGACTGCTTAGTAGTCCGTTCCACTTCCTTTGGGATCCCTATAACCTGTGTTCTTATATATCGCCCGCCCCAGTCTACCCCCGGTTTTCTACCCGCTTTAGAGGACCTTCTGGCCACCCTTGTGGTAAACAACTCTGCCATTCTTCTACTGGGAGACTTAAATTATTGGCCGAACGACCCAGCTGAAGATATGAGATCTAAGGAGTTCACGGCTCTGCTTACCAGCCTAAACTTCATCCCTCAGCTGAGTTCGGCCACCCACACCAAAGGTCATCAACTTGACCAAATTTGGTCCCTTAACATCCCTATGGGCCCTCCAATCATTTCCCCTTGTTCTTGGTCAGACCATTCCCTCATTTCCTTCACAGCCAACCTCGGACGGCCACCTAAACCCCCTCTGCCCAAAAACATCTGGGCCAGAAAGTGGGATAAGGCGGCCCTCCCGGCGGTCTGCTCCTCCTTGGAGGCTACTAGCCCGGAGCTTAACGATTTATCCCCTTCCTCCCAGCTCTCAGCCATTAACAACTGGCTGCTAAAGGCGTGTAATTCCATCGTTCCCCTTAAGAGAGTGACTGTTAAACGTGCCCACGGGGCCAACCGATGGTTTACTCCCGCCCTCAGGGGGAAAAAACTTGCGACCCGTAGAGCGGAACGCGCCTGGCGGCGCACCTACTGCCCTCTCCTCAAGGCTAGTTACTGCCTGTCCCTAAAAGATTACAAACGTGACATTCTAAAAGCCAAAACGGAGTATTTCTCTGGCAGAATCTTGGCAGCAGAAAACCAACCGAAGGAGATATTCAATACTATTCATGAGTTGGCGGCCTCTGACAGGGCGGTCTCTAAAATCCCCCCGTCCCAAACACTCTGTAACTCCCTTAACTCTTTTTTCTTTGAGAAGATTGCCCTCATTAGGGCCAACATTCCTCCCCCACCCACGGTACCTTCTGCTGTTCCCCCCCCCCTCCCCCCTCCTTCACTCAGTTTCCTCCCCTCACCCGAGACTCTCTGCTTCCTCTTCTAGCTCGGATCAAATCAGGCTCCCCTCGGGACATTGGTCCTGCTTTTGTCCTAAAAGAGCTCTTTTCTAACTGCTATTCTCCACCACTTACTTTCATCAATCACTCCCTTAACTCTGGCATTGTCCCCCTTGCCCACAAATCAGCAGTCATCATCCCTATTTTGAAAAAGCCTGGTATCGACCCCTCTGCGCCCGCCAATTACCGCCCGATCTCTCTCCTCCCTTACCTCGCAAAGGTCTCAGAGGCTCATATCACCAGGTCCCTGAGCTCCTTTGTGGAATCCACAGGCTGCCTGGCCGCCCGCCAAGCGGGCTTTCGCCCGCTGCACTCCACCGAGAAGGTAGTCGTGTCGGTGATGGATCAATTAAGAGAGGGTATTGATATTGGCCGGCCACAGGCTCTAGTCCTGTTAGACCTGTCCGCCGCGTTCGACACGGTGGACCATGACATCTTGTTGACCCGTGTCGAAGCGGCGGGCATTGGGGGCTCGGCCCATGCTTGGCTCCGTTCTTTTTTGACGGACAGGGAACAGGCTGTCCATCTTGCCAACTTCACCGCTCCTCTTAGGAGGGTGACTTGCGGAGTTCCCTGTCCCCCTTGCTTTTCAATTTATACATTTCACCCCTCATTTTTACTTTACAGCAGATGGAGGTCTCGGTGTTTAATTACGCCGACGACCTCCAACTTGTTTTCAACCTTTCCTCTTCTCCTTCCTCGGCTTCTAATTTCCAGAAGGTTATGCTTTTTATCCAAGGGTGGATGAACTGCAACCACCTCAAACTGAACCCGGACAAGACCGAATTGGTCCTGACGGGGGGTGGTTGCAGTCCCTGGTCCCCTTCCTTCTGGCCCTCTGCCCTTGGCCCTTCCCCTCTTCCTGTTTCCAAGGTTAAAACCTTGGGTATTTTCATCAATCCCATGCTTACCCTTCATACGCAGATCAATGCAGTTGTATCTGCTTGTTTCTTTTCCCTGCGGATCATCCGTAGGGTCGCCCGCTTCTTCTCAACTGCTGCACTCAAGCTCATCCTCATGGCCATGGTGCTTTCGCGCTTTGACTATGGGAACGTCATCTACAATGGTGCGCCGGCTTATCTGCTCCGCCGGCTCCAACAGATTCAGAATCAGGCGGCTCGCCTGATCTACGGACTCCCCAGGTTCAACCATACGACCCCTCTGTTGCAGTCTCTCCATTGGCTCCCAGTGAGGGAGAGGGCCCTTTTTAAGCTTGGATGTATCACCTACCAGGCCAGATCAGGGACCGCTCCCGTTTTCCGGTGTGAAGCCATTTCCCCTTACCTTCCTTCCCGAGAACTCCGTTCCACTCATTTGGCCTTTCTGTCAGTCCCTCGTTTTAGAAAACAGAAGTCCGGTGGGGCCAGATTTGCAGTGCTGGCTCCTTCCTTCTGGAACTCACTCCCATTTACTCTTAGGTCGTCATCTTCCTACCTGGAATTTCGCAAACATCTTAAGACCTTCTTGTTCTCCAGATCTGTAGTTGTATAGCCCTTTCCTCCGCACCCACTGGTCTTCTGCCATCTAGCGCCATGAAACCGGTTCTGGTATAAGAGCGCTCTATAAATATTTTAAAATTCAAATTCAAATTCCAGATGGAAACATCCAGCTTCCAATACAGAGGACTAAACACAACTTTTTTATAGCAAACCACACGCTAAGTTACCGTAATCATGTAAGCGATGCCTGCTAACATCGCACAATAAGCCACACAGCTGAATCAGATCTCCAATAAGTGACCACTTCTAACTATTCTTATAGTGCTCCCTGTGCTCTCATTTGACAGAGAGAGAGAGTGATCGCACCATAGTTTCTACTGCTAATCATTCTCAGCATACCCTACGAATACGATAAAAAGGCGATAATTTTAACACCTGTCCTTCATAATATGCCCCGAATTTCGTAGCGCGCACTGCATCGCAAAATGTGATGCAGGGCACGGAAAGAAGAGGCATATTATCACAACATAAGGTGATACATTATCAACGCTTTATCTGCAGTTTCCTGCCGATAAAACCAGCGATAATGTATTGCCTTATGTTGTTGATAAAATGGCCCGAAATTCGTTTTATTAATTTAATTGTTTACTTCCTTACAATCATCCAGATTGTGTTGTTTATCACCCCCCATCCTGCCCCACCCCCACCCCACCTGTCCCACTGCAACTCCCTCCACGGGCCGCGTCTGGCCTTGATAATACGCCCTTGTTAATTCCAATAGAAGTCCATGTCAACACCAGAACATGGGCTTCTATGGGAATTAACAAGGGCGTATTATTAAGACCATTTTCGCTGTTTTATCAGCAGTTTCCTGTACATAAAACGTCGATAATTTTAACACCGGTCCTTGATAATATGCCCATCAGTGCCATATTATCAGTAAAGGGCGATACATTATCGCCGCTTTTATCGGCAGTAAACTGCCGCTAAAGCAGCTATAATGGGCTTGATAATAGGCCCTTGTAAATTCCCATAGCAGCCCAGGTTCTAGTGTTCACCTAGGCTTCTATGGCAATTCACAAGGACATATTATCAAGACCATTATCACCGCTTTACCGGCAGTTTACTGCCGATAAAAGCGGCGATAATGTATCGCCCTTTATTGATAATATGGCCCATATTCCCTTAATGTACAGAGACGCACAAACTGATATTAAACAAAAAAACATAACAGCATGCATTATAGCAAAACACATTTACTACTATAAAACGTGTAACAACGGACGAATATAGGGCATATTATCAAGACAGGCGATAACATTATAGCCGCTTTATCTGCAGTTTTCTACCCATAAAGCTTGATATACCCCATAATTCCTTAATGTACAAAGATGCACCGCACAGACTCCCATACAACTTATCAACTCACCTTTCACATTGATTTGTATGTTAAGAAGAATACCACTCACACTGTGGAAATTCTTGTACAGAATCTCTCTAGTTCCGTGTTTGCAGCAGAACCGTCAAATGGAAACTTTTACACATACATACATATAAATAACCAATTAAAATCCTGCACACATTTATTCAAAACAAAACACACATTTCTATTGATTTAACATTCCAAACCTTTCCAACTGACAATACTTTCCACCCTACCCCCAACAGATCATGCAAAAGTCAACTGTCAACAGAGGTCAAAAGTTCAGCACTGTATAAAACACTGCTCCTCAACAAATTTAGACTACGGATAAGCACTTACTTATAAGTACCAATAAAGCAAAAACGTCTCATTACAAGCAACAAAGATATACACGCATACATTTGATAAATATCTGTAAAAGATTTATTTTTAATTCATTTTTCTTGCTTACGTACGCTTATGGAACATCTTTCAAAATTCACACTGTATGCGCACAATAAATATACCGTACAAAAAATAAATAGCATACATCACTGATTTTTTACAATCACCGGACACCGCATCCACCAAGCCTCAAATATAACGTTCAAGACTGTAGGTAGAGCCCCAAATCCACCACGGTACCAGCTGCCTCCCATCATTCGGGAGCCGGAATTGCTTTTGGTCAGAGAAACTACCTTACACACTGCTCTCCAGGCCCGGTTCTACCGGGTGGGCCGGGTGGGCCAGGCCCACCCAAACATCGGCCTGGCCCACCCAAACATAAACCTGGGCCCTGGCAGTGAGGTCAGCAAGCCCAGCAGAAAATGGCCACTGCAATTTAAAACATTCTCTGAACGTTATTTTTCTTCTTTCTTTAGGAGTTGTGTGATTGGGCCTGGGCTCAAATCCCCAATCACTTATCTCCTATTGGAAAGGTGGGCTTTCTCTCCGCCCACTCGTGCAGGTACAATTGGGGCATGGCGAAAGGGACAAATCCTTTCCTTGGCACTGGATTTGTGTACCGTCCAGCTGCGTGGATACTTCATGCTTTTCAGCTGGGGAACAGGACCTTCCTGAACCCTTGAGCTGTTTATCAGATCGAGCTGTGCAGGGTTCGTAATTAGCAGGTAAGAGACTGTGTGGCTATTGTTGTGTTTTTAAACCTGTGAACAAGACACAATCTTTGAGTACCGCGTATACTTCATTTAAATCGTTTGTTTAAATCGTATCATTATCATTCATGACTTGTTCTGCCAAGGATGCACGGCAACTAAATGTCCACATAACTCTGGGGATTAATATACTGCTGGCGAGCAATCTTTTGTCTGTTTGTAGTTTTTAAATGCAGAGAAACTGCTTTGTCACTGAGATCCTTTGATTATTTGCAGTTTGGAAGTTACAATCCTAACATAGGACAGTGACCTATGGTCTGTCATCAAAGACCTGCATTCAAACCAGAATGATATAATTAGATTTTTTTTGTTTGTTTTTGTATTACTAGTTAGTTTGAATTTTCCCAGTCTTTCATTATTCTAATGTTGCAAAAAAGAGTTTGGCCACATATACATTTTAATCAGTAAAGCCAACCACTGGGGTATGCTTTAAATCCTGTGTGTGTGCTTCTCCAGACCCAACTTTCTTAAAACATATTCCCCAGCAGCATGGATGACATGTGAGTACTACACCTGCTAATCCTCATGTGACATTCCCTATAGGTTGATTTGCATATTTTAATGAATCATTGTCCCTGCATAGTGTGTGTGATGTACAGTACTGTGACACCCTACACTATGAGTAGCGCGATACAACAAAGAAAATGCATATGAGAGAGGGGCTACAGAGAGATGATGGGCACTGTTGGAGGGTGGCAATTAAGGAATCCGAGGGGGATATCATGGGGGTGCGGCTTTGGAGAGATGAGGGACACTGGTGGAGGGTGGCAATGAGGTAATAGGGAGAGATGAGGGTCACCAGTGGAGGTTGTTTGTGAGGGAATCTGAGAAGGAGGTCATGGGGAGGGTCTTTGGAGAGATAAAGTGACTGTTACAGAGTGGTAGTAAAGGTGTCTACCGAGAAAGAGGTCAGTGGTTGGACGCCAATAAATACTTTCGCACCAGCGCTAATATAGACCCTGTACAGGCCTTTCTGTTTTTGCTTATTTAAATAGCAGTTGGGTCATTAGGGCCACAGTGTAACATATTTTTTAAGTGTGTGCTAATTATATTTACTGTTATATTCACGGTTTTGAGTTTGAAGGTTATTTTACTAATGTTTATTTAGTGTGAATAACGAAAATGAAGCTGGGTGGTGTCTGATATGGGGCTGGGGACCAAGGTTAGCTGTGAGATAAGGTACACGGGAGAGGGATGGTAGAAAATTGATAATCAGGCCTTGAAGGGAGTGTGCTGGAGAGTGTGGGTCAGGTGGATGTATTAATGTAGAGAGATTCTCTCTGAAGGCTGGCAACGAGGGAGGCTGAGTAGTGTTACTTGCCTGATACTCCCACCTCAGAAACCTCCTCTTCCCATCAAAGGGAACTTACATGGGGAACAAAACACTTTTTGAGAGTGTTAACGATTAGAAAGATTTGCAAAATAATGCATTTTACTGGGCCTTGTAAGACTAAGGAGAGATAAAGAAGGGCCCTGAAGTAGGCCTTGCTAGCTATATGGGCCCATCTCTAGGGGTGGGTGGGACAACAAATTAACAGGAAGAGCCGAGGCAGTTTAGCTATGTATTTGGCTTGGTTCAAAGACCCTAGCAACAAGCCGAGAACTGAAAGTTTGCACTGTAAATTGTACAGCATACCGCCTGTGAAATCTCTTCAATGTTAAAAAAGTCCTTTCTTAAATGTTGAAGAGATTTTCCAGAGGGTTAACATAATTTCTCTGGAGGAAATAGGTTCTCTGCATATAGAGGACCCGCACTTCTAAGGAGCAAATAGGTTCTCCGGAAAGAGATTACTGCATGTTCTCAGGAGCAAATAGTTACTCTGAATAGAGAGTACTACACTTCTATGGGGCAAATAAGTACTCCAAAAATACAGATCCTGCACTTCTGAATTCTTGAGCTCTTACAATGTATATTAGTCCTGATTTGCAGCCCTGCTATTTCTGCACTAATAATCACTAAAGTCCTTTACATTACATTTAAAGGGTGACTTGTAGTACTCCTGCTTTGCCGTCTTGAAAACTGCCTCCAGGCTGATTATTACCCTACTGTTTTTGAACTTTTAAATACTCACATGTTAAACCTCACTCACAGTTTACTTGGTGCACATCAACTAGGATTCTTGCCTCCAGTGCCAATTCTGTATTAATCAAATCTGAACGAAAAGGCTAGCAGTTATGTGTGACCTACTTGTGGCTTAGATTCTTAGTGCAGAAGAAGCATTATTATACTATACTAAATTAAACAGAAAAGGTATTTTCTATTTTGCACAGCTACAACACATGTATTTGAAGGTGCAATCTTATGTGATGATGAATAAAAGAGGCTGTTGGAAAGATTTGGCTCGGATCACACAATTGGGTCAAGCATGGAAGCCAGGATTGATCCCAGGTTTTGTAGTTTCACATTGTGCAATTCACTAAATAGATAGGTGTCTCACTCTCCTGTTTTGCATTACAGATTAATGCTTTACCTTTAATACTTGGCATATGACATCACAGCCTGGGCAGCAGGCAGAAGCCAAATGAAAGCTAAGCCTGTTTTGGAGCACGAGGGTCAAAGAGGACCTTGAGCTGAACCAGGCATCTGGCTCAAACCTTAAGTGACTCTTGCAGCAGAACTAACTGTTTCAAAACCATTGTTACAAAAGAAAGTCCCAGATGGTGCAGATGTTGCCACCATTTGTGAACTGGTACCTAATTATGCTGAAGCTTTCCCAGCACTTCATTAAATGTATGTATCTGCGCTGGTTATACGGCTTTCAACCGCAACCGCAGATGTCCTTCACATCTAACATGAGCTTCGATTGCAATTCCACAGAGCATATTATCAAACCCATTATCGCCACTTTAGCGGCACTTTCCTGACAATAAAGTGGCGATAATGTCGCCCAGGCTTGATATTATAGCCCAGAGTGCGTAGTGTACAGCAGCTTCTTTGTAAAATCAATAATTACCTCCGATCAGTGACAACAGGTAGGTTACAACAGTCTGACAAACAGATCCACAACCTTATTACGCCACTTTTGAGTCACTTTTAACATGGGTAAAGTGACGCAAGGAGCTTGTAAATTTACGTCTGACTTTTCAAGGAAAAATCTCAACTCCAGACTCTGCGACACAGTTTTAATGTTCTTTTCGCTCTCTTTCTTTCTCTCACTCTCTGTGACATCATTTCTCTTTCTCTCTTAAACTTATAGACACTGCTGTCGGCTTCGACGTGTGGAAGAACAGCCCAACTCAAGTTGTGAATTCAACTGCCTGAAATGTTTGGCCGCAAGGTTTATACAACGGTAAGCACAGAGGCCTACATCTACAAAGCCTTCATAGCAATACATTAGAAATAAGTCGACATAACGGGCGTCAGTAACGCAGTAGCCACTTCCATATAGACACCACTTGAACGCAGAAGTATAACAGAACTGAAATGTATGAGGCACACTGCACACGTAAAATTGTAGAGTAACCAAAACTTGTAATACTTATTAAGCTCATTTACTCACATCTACATAATTCTAAACTCTAATTTTCTTCTTTGTTTTGCAGATTACCAATCGGACATCTTTTGGAGTCCAATTAACAATTTGTTTATAATATTGTTTGTTGTTAAAGTTATTTTTCTAGTTGCTTCTATTATAGTTATAATTCAGTTTCGTTTACATTTATTTATGTACTAAAAGTTAATTAAAAAAACAACATACTTCTTTTATTTTGTGGGGGAGAGATATGACGGTCCACAACAAAAATAATGTTGAAATACTATAGTAAGATATTCAAGATTAGGATTGAAAACTACTGAGTTCTAAGTAACAGATATAATAAAAATAACGGTGAAGAACTACTAAAATGGCGGTGGACGGAGTAGGTAATCAACGTTTGGCGCCTCAACACTACCTTTCAAATAAATTTAGAAAAAATATGATTATTAATATATTACAAAAGTACAGCAGCGGATGACACACACGACCCAGAAAAAGAAAGTGACAAATTTACTACCTGAAATAAAGAAATATTTGCTTGTTGAACTTCAAGAAAAAGAAAAAAATGTGGACTTCAAAACGAGGCTGCTCATGCGTACAGAGTACAACTGCTACACAAAAAAAAGGAAAGTTTACATACTATAATAGAAATGAAGGGGCTTATTATCAACAAAAAGTGATATATTATAGCCGCTTTTATCGGCAGGAAACTGCTGATAAAGCGGCGGTAATGGGCTTGATAATAGGCCCTTGTAAATTCCCATAGCAGCGCAGGTTCTGATGTTAACCTTGGCTGCTATGGTTATTCACAAGGGCATATTATCGAGCCCATTATCGCCACTTTATCAGCAGTTTCCTGCTGATAAAAGCGGCGAAAATGTATCGCCTTTTGTCGATAATATGGCCCATTGCTCTTTTTTTGACCAGTAAACTTAGGTGCAAATTATCAAGGACCGGTGTAAAAATTATTGACGTTTAATTGGCAGGAAACTGTTGATAAAACGGCGATAATGAGCTTGATAATACGGCCTTGTTATTTCCCATAGAATCCCAAGTTAACACCAGAACATGCGCTTCTGTGGGAATTAACAAGGACGTATTATCAAGCCCACCCTCCCAACATTAATAAAAAACTCCAGACAATGCAGGTACCCGGAGCTGGAAGGTCATTTTACATATTACTGCCCTAGAAAGGTGGCGTTCCACGCAACGTGTACGGGGAGAGAGAGAGAGAGAGAGAGAGAGAGAGAGAGCTCAAAACATATATTTTAAGACCGAGGGGTGGCGTTCCCCGAGACTGCGGGGAGTAGGACCGTGACCCCCCCTGCATTCTTCCAAATAAAACCAGAGGAGTGCTGTTCCCCAGTGTTCGGGGCACCTTACAAACCCCCATTATGCAAAAAAATGACCCCCGTAATTTACCCCCCAGCCATTTGCTGGGTGACCAGGAGCCCTACCTCGACCCACCCGTGAGCGGAACTGGCAGTTTTACCGGACTGTTTGAGCGCACAATTTCTACGAAAGCCAGTCCGTTCCCTCGCTCGGATTTGCCTGCCTACTTTTCGTTTGTTATCGCAGCCTTGTATAGACTAATTGGGCTATTTGTTTGAAGATTTGAGGAAAAGAGGCAAGGAACAAACTATATTATTTCACTCGGATGGGAGCAGTGGAGAGTCGCCAGGTCGATACGGAACACGCAGATGCGCCATGGTGCACTTTGTGTAAGTACGTTCCGTCCAGGTTTTTCACTGACTTCGTGACCGAAACCGAAGCGAGGTTTGGGAGCCGATAATACTTAGGAGGAGACGTCCCCCATATCGGCTAAAGTTGCTGGAAAAGATTAAACAACGAGAAAACAATGGCAGCGTTGGATTCCAAAAGGAAGGTAACTGCAGCCAAGCTGTTTTTCATGCAAGGTGGCCCAATCAACAACCCAAATGCCCAGGCGATGAGCATGAACGATGAAATCCATTTGCAGACACTACTTGGTAAAATGGAAAAACTGCATAAAAAAGAACTATCTAAATGGTGGGAGGCGGAGTCACTACAACGCAACATAGAAGTAGCAAGGGTACCACGTGGCTTAAGGATTTTCCCTATTCCAACTTTTGAAGATCCTGACCCCGAAATGCTGGAGGAATGGGCCAGTAATTCCTCATCGTGTTCCATCACCATGATGCGCATATTGGTTAAATATGCCCTCAAAGATCGAAGCAAACTATTGCAACAAATAGAGAATTTGATGACCGAATTAAGTACCCTAATGTTGAAAAAAGCATTGGATGACTTCATGAAAAATCTGGAAACTAAAATGTCGAAACTTGAAGAAGAAATAACTCTGAAATAACTACGTAAATTTTTAAGAGACTTCAAGGATTACCAATCAAGGCGCAATCTCACCTTTCATCGTAAATACGACCATCTCTTTGACAAATCAGCATCTGGAGCCACAATAAATCAAAGTGCAGTGTCTCGAGTGGAAGTAATCGAGAGTGACGTATCTGATGGCAGCCTCCCAGACCTATCTACTGTGGGCCTCAACCAAGTAAGCAATGAGGACCATCAGAAAAAGCAGAGCAATTTTTTATTACAATTTCAAGTCCTGAATCAAGGACGGACAGATTCCCAACAAGATCAGGTGAACCAAAGGGGAAGAGGGCGAGGAGGACGCAAAAGAGCAAGAGGAACAAACAAGCCAAAGCAAGACAAAAACTCAGAAAGAATGCCCGTGGGAGTACTGACGAGGGGAAGCAAAGCCAAAGTATGACCGTAATAAATCTTTAACAAAGACTATTATCTATTCAGGAGACTGAAGTTTTGTCTTTAGGACTATCCTTTTGCCCTTCTGCAAATTTTAATTATGCACAAACCAGAATAGATTTGTTCTATTTCGCTAGAAAATTGAAACTAAAAAAATGGTTTGAAACTCACCCAAAGAGAACTATCCCTGATATGAATACATGTGTCGCTAATGATTTAGATAGTCATGATGTTGATTTATTGAATATAATCTCCTCAGGTGACATTGTCAGAGAGGATGTTTTGAACAGTGAGCATATTGATGTGAACCCAGGGAGTAATTTTCGATCTAAATCCAAATTTTTACCGAATATTGTATGTGAAGCTGTGGAGGTCTTTGAAAAAGGAGTACGATCAGATATCAAAAAATTAAGAACTAAGAAAATGCCTAATAACAAGAACAACCTTTCACCAGAACTGAGACAGGCAATAGACGATCTAAAAAATGACACTGAGATTGTAATCTGTAATGCAGATAAAGGGGGAAACATAGTGGTACTCGCCAAAGAGAAATATCTGTTGGAGGGTTATAGACAACTAGGAGACACCACATGCTATCAAACCTGTACCCCTGCAGACATAAAGACATCTAAAACTGCTTTTGAAAATCTGCTCCATGATTACAAAGATAAAGGGCTATTGGAATAGGAGGAATACAAATATCTAAAATGTGAACATCCAAAGACCCCCATCCTCTACCTCTTACCTAAACTCCACAAAAATGCAATTGACTCCCCCGGGAGACCCATTGTCTCATCAATGGGATCTCTGCTGGAACATACTTCACAATACATCGATCACTATCTACGACCCTTTGTGATCGCCCTTCCAGCCTACCTGTAAGATACAACCCATTTCCTAAAAATCATTGAAGGAATTCATTGGGAACCCTCGTATACATTAGTTACTCTGGATGTGAATAGCTTATATACATGTATACAACATGATTTAGGAATTGCAGCGGTTGAGCATTTTTTGAAAATGAGATCGATCTCCTATGAAGCCATTCCAAAATGTTGACAGAATTATTTTTTTTCTGTTTAACGAATACGTTTTTCATTTTTGATGACAGGATGTACCGACAGTCACAGGGCACAGCGATGGGCACCTGCTTCGCCCCCAGTTATGCCAATCTATTCATGGGCTGGTGGGAGGAGCAGGTGTCCACGCAGTTTACTGAATTTAACAACAAAGTGGTCCTGTGGCTTAGGTACATCGATGACATTTTTATGATTTGGAATGGTACCATTGAGACAGCCAAGAAGTTTGTGCAACTCCTTAATAATAACAAACTGAACATAGTACTCACAGAGCACATACATAAGACCAGCATTGAGTTTCTGGATGTACTAGTGGAAGTTCAAGGAGAGACTATAAACACCAGTCTCTTTCGCAAGAGGACTGCTGGGAATAGCCTCTTAAGTGCTAGGAGTGCTCATCTCCGGAATTTAGTAGATAGCATACCTTATGGTGAACTACTCTGGGCTAAAAGAAATTGTAACACCAATGCTGCAAATGAATTTGAAAAGGAGAGAATGTGCAACCGCTTTAAGGAACGGGGCTACAGAATAAAACTATCAGGCAAGCATGTGACAGGGCGGACGCCACTGTTAGAAATGAATTGCTCAATCCTAATCGAATTGCCAATGAGGATGAGAAAGTAAGATTTATTACTACTTTCTCAGGACAGGCCCAGGGAATCAAAAAGATTTTTAAAAAACACTGGCATGTCCTTTTAACCGATAATCACCTCAAATCACATCTGAACACAAACCCCCAGATTACATTTTGCAAATGTAAATCTCTAAAAGATTAAATAAGCCACAATTCTGTAACCCTATAAAGGGGAAGCCAGGCTTTAGATGTTGCAGGAAGTGCAAGGCTTGTCGGAACAGTGTAGATTGTGTAAATCTAACTATTCCCACATCGGGCAGAGAATTTGCTATTCGTAAACCACTCTCATGTAACACCATGTACTGTGTCTATGTACTCATCTGTCCTTGCGACAGGTGGTACATAGGAAGCACAATACATACAGCCAAAAAGAGAGTAATGGAGCATCTCAGGGCGATTAAAAATCATAATGAACAGTACCCTGTGGCACGCCATTTTTATGAACATCATCTTCAGAATGTAAAAAATTTTAGAATGGCTGTAATGGACATGGTGGATATGGGAATCCGTGGAGGTGACAGAAAGTTGGCATTACGCAAATTGGAGTCTAGATACATAATAGACTTCGAATGCATGATTCCGAATGGGCTGAATTCAAATGAACAACCAGCAGTTCACCTTGCATAATATAATCGTATGAATATAATAATGAAATGAAAAGTATCTGTAGTTGCCTTACAGGTGTCTGATTTTATACTATTAACGTTTTATAGGCTCTCTGATGGAATGGGTTGGACCATTACTGTGAAACAAGCTCTAGAACTATACAAACTGAGAATTATGAACTTTACATGGATCATGAACATTGAAAAACTGTGCAAAGACTTTTTTCTACCAATATTGTATGCCCACTGGGGCGGGACCTTAGTAACAAACACGTTTGTGAATGCAATGCTGTATGCCCACTAGGGCGGGATTCTACCACATGAACGCAAACGTACTTTAGTTGACAATCATTGTTGATACAGATATAACTTTATTGAAAACAATGACAATCT
The DNA here is from genome assembly GCF_964263255.1 of Lissotriton vulgaris. Lineage (NCBI taxonomy): Eukaryota > Metazoa > Chordata > Amphibia > Caudata > Salamandridae > Lissotriton > Lissotriton vulgaris. The sequence goes on along the minus strand of NC_141689.1, from coordinate 937,067,370 downwards.
GCCAAAACATTACAATATCGCAAATGCAGGCTGAATGATTGGATACTAGCATTTACGATACTGATTGGAAATGTGTTTTGCACGATCTCGAATTATCAGAATTTTCTAAAAATGTAATAATGTACACCAGTGTCTATCTATGCAATAATGTAAACTGTATGTACATATCTCTATTTTGCGCAGTTTGTAGTGTGAGGCAAGAGAGTGGAAGCCTTGTTCGTATTATTTACACCTATCAGTAATGGCCGCCATGAATTTGCACTGTTTGTTAACACAAGGGGATTAGTCCTATTTTCATGTTTAATAATGAAGTAAAAGGACACACTGTGGGTATTCACGGCTGAAACGTGATCAAGCCGAAAGGTGAAAGGCGTTGTTTCCTGCCATAATTAAATTCTACGTGCACCAGCAGCTTTAGAGTGTCGAGTACGTTCCTTTCTTTACAATGGGAATTTGGATTGAATTTGCTGGGTGACCGGAAGCCCTACCTCGACACACCCGTGAGCGGAACTGGCAGTTTTACCGGAACTGTTTGAGCGCGCAATATATATGCGCAATATATATATATATATATATATATACGCAATTGTATAATACTTTGTTATTGTGAAACTGTCTTCGACAGAATGAAAATCTTTCTGTACCTTATTTTGTATTTGCTTAAACTCAAGACAAAAGTAAATATTTTGTTTACATTTATCATAGTTGGCTCTTTGTACATAACAAGGATGCCCTGGTTAATAAAAAAAATGTCAATGAGTGTAAAGAAGTTTAAGAGACATATTAAAACCTCCTCTACCAATAACAATTAATACATTATTTTGGTCCATTTCCCTTCAGTTAGACTGCTACAGCGTTTCTTCTTTGTATACTGTTGGAGTGTAGCCTAGGCTGTAAGGGGCTATACAGGCTCAACCCTTTATTTGTATTCCATAAGAGAGATCTCCCTTCCTTAGCAGCAACTGGCAGTAGGAGTCAGACCAACCCTTCTGTACAGCCCTGGTGCTCTGATGAACAGCATAATCCCTGGTACTTTAATGACCAGCAGTATCCCAAGGTCCTCCATGTCAGACCACCCTCTGCATGCACTCCACATACAACCAGACCATCAGCCACTTGCAGGGTACCTGTGTGTGGAGCAGGAGCAGGAGCAGGAGCCTGTGGAACCACCTTCTGAGGTACACACAAAAAGGATTGGTCCAGAGAAGTCCAAAGGGACCGCCCCTCTGTCAGGGCCCTCATCAAGTCTGCCATCTGTTAGTCATGAGAAGGAGTCAGGGAACGTGTTCTACTAGCCATAGGAAATGGTCCACTAGCTGGGCAGGTGGTGGAGGCCCCTCTACCCTTGTGTAAAACCGTCTGGTGTATTTAGAGATTATCCACCTGTATGGGTGAGATAGGTTTTGAGAGGGGAGCTGCTCCAGTGATAGCTCCTGTCAAATCCCTGCAGATTTGGAAGTGGATGCCATGTTTAAAGTGCCCACTCTACAAATATTTTTGTTTGGAGAAAACAAATTCCCAAAGCAGAGTTTATTTTATCTTAAAAGAAACAAATTGCATGATGTGTAGGGAGTTTTCATTTTTAGTGTTGGGGCCATTATACATTTTCCTTGACAACTGTGCTGGACACAGGCAGAGAAAATAATTGCTAGTTGATCCATTCTCCCCTTAATGGAATGCTGTGCCCTCCACTGTGAGTCAGGGATTTAGTTGCGGATGGATCACTCATTGACGCTTTACAATCGGTGGTGCCTTCTGAGACCCCGCTACCAATATTCCAGTGGTTATAAGTCCTGAGTCGGGCCCACAAGACTACAGATAAGTTATCATCAGCCTAACTGGTCCATCTCCCTCACCTTCTCTTCTTCACAAAAGTTCTTCCCTGTGCCAGGGTTAAAAAATGTAGGAGGAGATTTTTTATAACCTGGGAGTTGCCTACCTAATTCAGTGATGCCACATCGCTCATCCACCCCTATCACCCCTATAACCAGGGATCAATCAACTAGTGGTCCTAGCTCTTATGCAGTATTCTGAAAGAATAAAGGTGGAGGCTTGTAGGCAAATTGAAGCCCACCTCTTCCTTGAACTAAGCTTGCCCATTGAGCTCCGTTTTCTTGCCTCCAAGAATTAAAAAAATTCCCAACGGTATTAGGAACCAGAGGTCGGCCTATACTACTTTTGCCCCATATAGGAACATCCTGGATCTGTTTGACAGGGAGGTGCTGCTAATTAGCTCTTGGAGATTTCACAGTCACCCGTCCTCTGTGACGAGAAATCTAACCTTCCGAGGATGGTCCTGTTGTTTCAGGAGGGATTTTCTCTACCAACTGGGCTTCAGAGTAAATATCTTTCCCAAAATGTCTGCCCAAAGCATGAACCCTATTAAGACTTGATCGGGTAAACATGCCACATGTATAAATGCATGAAATATTTCATATAGAGTAATACTCAGTCTGGTTCTGAATTCACTACCCAGAAAATAAAGAGAAGGACACATAAATGACCTTTCTACTTTGTGCCAATTAAAAGTTGCATTTTAGAGACACTTTACCGAAAATGCACATCAGTTTAAATACTACCGATTTACACTTCAATAAAAGATAAAGGGTACTTTTCTTTTTTGGATTTCCAAATGAGTTATCGAGCCTTTCAGACAAGTTTGATCTGGGGTCTCTCTGAGACAGTGCTATCGAGAGGTTGAGTTGGTCCTCCTGGGTTAGCCTACAAACATGTGCACACTCCTGTGGGAATGTGTTCCTGCGTACCCAGTGGCGATTCTCTTGCAGCAGTTGTACAACATAAGACCTTACTTCAAGAAGTGGGCACTAAAGTTTACAGATTAAACCCATTTTACCATAGATGACGCACAGCTACCTGGTAGGAGTTTTCACCATGAGACTTCTTAGCATATAAGGCAGACCCTCCAGGATTTTCGCGATTTTGCGTTTTGCAAAAAAATCGCCAAATGCGGCAGTTTTGTAAAAATGCAGCGATTTTTACAAAACTGCCCGCGAAATTTGGGAAAGTTAGAGAAGGTTTAAATAGAACAGTGATGGGCTGGGGCAATGCAGGCTTTGAAGTGAGGTGAGAGTGGTATGGAAGGCTAGGAGGCAGCGCAGTGAGCAGGAATTGCTGCAAGCAGACATTCAGGGAGGAACAAAAACTGCTGAGAGGAAGGTGGACTGTGTAAAACTTCTGAGGATAAGTACCAGGTCTGAATAGAAGGGATCTTTCCAAACATATACTGGCTGGCTGTGCCACTGAACAACATGCACGTTTCTATCATTCAAACCATGTAAAACGATTACGGTCTTCAGTGTGCGCATATGTGCCAACCTTCACACCACCAATTAAGAAAGAAGTACACTTGACGAGTCTGCCATATTTAACAGTAGGCCATAGCTCAGATTGTCTTCCAAACTTATAAAGTTGCAGGTTTAGGAATGGTGCAGAAGGTATGCAAATGCGTACACTGAAAAACACGTTATATATCGTGACAATGCACATTATGATGACAAAGCATTTCACCAATGTACAATATGTACACCCCTCCTCCCCCATGGGTCAGATTCCCACCACCAGGAAACATTTCCATAATATATACTCAGACAAGCACATAACCTGCAGTTGAATACAGAGTTTGTATAGTTACAGAACCAGTAACCAGGAAACAGCTTCCGGAATCGTCCCTGCACGAGGTCATGCTGTGGGCATCCCCAGGATAGGCCTGAAAGGCAATTCAACACCCTCCTCACTCTACAACCAGTCCCTGTGCCTATCTCAAACCTTCATGGATATTGTAAAGAAACTTCAAATGAAGGGGTTTTATGGCATACAAATGTTCTCTTTTTACACGATTACTGCAGCAGAGTGGGTAGGTCACGGGCAACTCCCCCCCCCATCACCCCTCCCACAACACACTCCAGCCAAACGGTCTACTAGTTGATCCTGTAATTCAGGGTATTGTACCCCAACTCTGAAGAGTTTCCACCTCACACAACAGATCGAATCCCTCCCCCCAATCACAGCCGCCAACACGTGGTCCAGAAATCTATCACAAGTCAACTCAAAAGATCTAGAAGAAAAAATAGCCTCCTCCCTGCCAATCCCCACAGAAGGCCTCTCAACTACCGAACTCATCTCACACTACAACACCACCACGTCCGCCATCCTAGACCAACTGGCACCCCTAAAACAAAAAAAACCCAAGAACATCCCATCGAGAACCTGGTTTAACAAGGACATCAACGAGAAAAGGAGACTACTCAGAGCCACAGAACGACATTGGAGAAAGAACCCTTCCCTTAGATGCCACGAGGAACTCCGAGCAATGAGGAGAAGGTACAAAAACCACATCAACAATGAAAAAACAAACTTCTTCTGCAATGCTCTAGAAAAGGCAAAAAACAGACCAAGAGAACTCTTTGATATCATCAAAAAACAAACTTCCAAGCCTTCCACGGTCCATGCTCAACCCTCCAAAACCCTATGTGACAACTTCGTCTCCTTCTTCAATGAAAAAATAGCCAAGATCGAACTATCCCTAAACATCAACCTTGCCCCGACCATCAACATCAACCTAACTACAACATTCACCATCCCTGGAGACACAATCTCTACCGCCTGGTCATCTTTCGACCCCGTCCATGAAGCCGAGGTCCTCAATCTAATCGCATCCTCCAAACCCTCCTCCCACATCCTGGATCCCATCCCCGCCCAAATGGCCAAGGACTTCAAACTCACCCTTGCTCTCTGGTGTAAAATCATCAACAGCTCCCTAAAATCTGGCATCATCCCGGACTGCCTCAAAGTCGGCCAGGTCACTCCCCTCCTAAAGAAACAAGGTCTAGACCCCAACGACCTAAACAATTTCAGACCAGTCTCAAGTCTACCCTTCCTAGCCAAAATCCTAGAAAAGTGCGTACTACGCCAACTCAACAACCAGCTCGACAACATCAACCTTCTTGATCAAAACCAATCAGGCTTCAGAAAAGGCTACAGCACCGAAACCGCAATCCTGAACATAGTAGATGACATCCGCAACTCCCTTGACTCGGATCAGTGTTGCATACTCATCCTCCTTGACCTGTCAGCGGCGTTTGACACGGTTGACCACAAGCTCCTCATCAAGGCCCTCAAAGAACGAGTAGGTGCGGACGACGTGGTCCTGAAATGGTTTGACTCCTTCTTTCAGAACCGCTTCCAAACAGTAAAAATAAAATCCTTCACATCCGACCCTCTCCCAGTAACCAGAGGGGTCCCCCAAGGATCCGTTCTCTCCCCTCAACTGTTCAACATATACATGGTCCCTCTCACCACCATACTGAAGAAAGCCAACATTCCTTTCCATCTATACGCGGACGACACACAGATCTACATAGAAGCTACTTCCTATAACGACATTCTAAGGCTCAACAACACTCTAAGAGAAATCCAAGACTGGCTAGGATCGAATCACCTCAAACTCAACCAAGGAAAAACAGAGATCCTCCTCATCTCCAACAAAGACAACAACCCCCAAATGACCGAATGGGTGAAAGCCATCGACATTCTCAAAGGAAATCTCACCCTGACCAACTCAGTAAAGTCACTAGGAATCACCCTGGATCATAAACTAACTATGTCTAACCACATCAAGAGCTCCGCGAAAAGCGCCTTCCTTAACCTGAAACTCCTCAAAAAAATCAAACCTCACATCCCACAAAAAGATCTCCAACAAGCCACCCAAGCACTGGTCCTGTCCAGACTGGACTATGGGATCGCAACCCTATCCGGCACAGCCAAATCCCACCTAGCGCCACTGAAAACCACCCTCAATGCAGCAGCCAGAATGATATCAGGTGCAAGGAAATTTGACCACATATCCCCCGCACTCAAAGATCTTAAATGGCTCCCAGTGGAAATGCGCGCAAACTTCAGAACAGCCTGCCTAACACACAAAGCCCTACACACAGGGAAACCGGAATATTTAGCCTCCAAGCTCAAGAAAGCGGGTCAATCAAGAAATCTCAGAAGCTCGAACTCCCTACTACTCATCCCCCTGAAAACGCGGAAACAAAAAAACGCCAGCCTCTCATTTGCCGGCAACGCCCCAAAAATTTGGAACTGCATCCCAGTGGACATCAGAACTACCCCCTCCTTTCCAGAATTCAAGAATCGTCTAAAAACCCTCTACCTCAACAGCCCGTTCCCGAACTCTACCTCTAGAGCGCAACATGGAACTCGCACTACTCGAAAACACTACCTCAAAACCGACCCCAGGCGGAAGACCTCTATGCTAATCTATGAACTTATACGAACCCTGTTTATGTTATACTGTACTATCTTCGCACCTGTTTTTCCCGGACTAAATGTAAAGCGCTCCGATACCCTCGGGTCTGGCCAGCGCTATAGAAAACTCCAAAAATAAATAAAATAAAAAATAAAATTCTACCTAGGCCAGCTACAAATGTCAGTGTCTGATAGTAAAAGAAAGTGCCCTGCCTCCGGGTGTAAGGAGAGTCACCCTTGTGCACACAGAACATAGACAGTCACTTGATAACATCAAGCAGAGTCATAAGTGGAGACCGGTGTGTCCCCTACCTCCAGTTTTTTTTTCTGGTCCAGAGGTGAAGAGGACAAAAAAGGATTACCTGAGGGACAGCACAGGTGTTTAAATCCCTTGCCAACCCCCCCAGATGCGACACCACCCAGACTGAAATGACACTTTCGGTAAGGTGATTGATGGGGCTTATTAGGAATGGCTTCATGACCTATGGGACTTGGGGGAATGCATACTCCCTGCGCTCTGGATCCACTTCAGCTCATTAACGGCACCCCTCTGCTCTCTCCATACATTCAGGAATGCAGACAATGGCTTTCTACACACACCCGGAGCACAATTGTCAGTTTTTGTGTCAGAGCGGCAAACAAACTGCCCTAGCGTACAAAAAAAGTTAGATAGTGTTCCTCTTAATGAGTTGCTAGGGTAAATTGTCTCCCAAAACCTTACACAAGGGAGGTCATAGTATTGTAATTGCATTTATATCATGCTTACTACCCCTGACGAGGCGTCAAAGCGCTTTTTCGGCAAGTAGCATGCTACTCTGGTACCCAAGAAGGATTAGTGTTGAATTAGTATAGTGAAATATGAAAGTAGTTTGAGTGGTGGATAGGTTAGTCAGATATTTGGATTTAGAAGGATAGCGGAGGGATAGAAGAGGGAAAAAGGTTTGCATTTCTATAGCGCTTGTTACCCCTGCAGGGGTGCATACATGGGCACTAGAACATCCCAGGGAGAAATACAGCTCCCTTCCACAACGTTAGGATTGGAGCTGTGCTTCCGTAGAGCTGCAGACACTTTAAACATGCCTATTACAAGTGGAATACTCTGCTTAAACAGTTTCCATTGATTTCAAGCTGAAATGGAATGATTATTTGTAAAATAAAGTGCCGCAAAAATGCCGCAAAATTTCAATATTTGTGCCGCTAAATTTCCATTTTTGTACCGCTAAATTTGCGAATCGATGCCGCAATATCCTGGGGGTCTGATAAGGATGATACAGCTGACCTTTCTCCGACATTACTGTGCAAGTCTTCCGATAAAACTGATAGGAAAAGGTGGTTAACAGTAGTTTGTAAAAACAACCCTCACAGAGAAAAAGAAGAAATGCACTTGGGTGGAAAAGCACAGGCATAACCAACAAGACAATGCATAGTCTGAAATGAGACAATGGAATGCACTGGAAAGGTGTGGCAGAGATGGTCATTTGAAGTGTTACGACACACAGTACTCCAAGACTACTTGTCTTTTATAAACGATCCATGATGTCTCATCATATCATGACCCTGAAATGCAACTCACCATTTTAGGATAAATCTTTATGATATGAATGCTCTAATGTTCGGGACAGGATGTTATGAAGACACTAAAGGCAGCTGAAACTATAAAAGTACCTCTAAGGAGAATCAATGGCCAGTTCAACCTGCCATACTTCCCAATATGGCTTTTGAAAACTACACTCATATACCAAGATACCAGAAACCAGAAGTTTTCTCAAATGCAGGTACATTTGTGTTCTCTCAGTGCTAGCGGTTAGGGGAAGAGGAAAATGGAATCTGCAGTTTCCATCACAGTCTCTGCAGCCTCCTCTGATTAGCTTGGAACATCTCTGAATCAATGTTCCTTCCAACTCCTGCAGCCCCTTTCCTACCTTTAACTGATACACCTCTCCTGCCTTAAACTGCCATCTATGGTTGTCTTTGAATGCACGACAATAGAATTTACAATGCACAAGACTCTATTATGAGGGGTCCTACATTACAGCAAAGGATCAATAACCCAAGACCATAAGCAGAAACTTTACGGGGTTTCTCAGATTAGAACCTCCCTCTTTACATTATGCGTCTGGACTAATCATTAATAACATTGTCTTCCATCATTTTCAACTGTATTTGCAGCTCTGAAAAATATTGTTAGGAAAAGATTTACAATTTATTTTTAATCACAGATATAGAGGGCCTGATTACGAGTGCGGTTTTCCCGCATCCTCCGGGCCGGCGGAAGCCACCGCCGGCCCGGAGGATGCGGGAAAACCGCTGTGGACTGAAAAAGACCCCCCGCCAGATTAGGATGGCTGGGGGATCGTTTTTCAGTCCGCAGCTTTTCCACCGCGGTCGCCTTCCGACCGCGGCGGAAAAGCTTTAACATGGCTGGCGATGTCTATCAGACACCGCCAGCCATATTAGGATGTCTGCGGAAAGATGCTTTTACACGGCGGCATTTCCGCCGTGTAAAGGCATACAGATTCATGTTTGGGGGCCCGTTGCGGGCCCCCAGGGGAGAAGGGGGCTGGGGGGTGCACATGGGGGGTACCTATGGTACCCCCCTGCATTTGCCTGCACAAAGCGGCAGGCAACGCGAGGTGCCTGCCGCTTTGTGCATGCAAATGCACAACTCACATTTTTATCATTGCGGCGGGTGCTGCTTTAAGCCGCACCCGCCGCAATGATAAAAATACAGGATGTGACCGCCAGGGTGGCGGTCACATCCTAATTTGCATGGAGGGACCATGCTGCCCCTGCGGACAGTCCCTCCTACTCTATGGTGGCGGACGGACTCAGGTCGGTAAACAGTCTAAATATCGATTACAGTAATTTCGACCTACACTTATATCGAGTTGCAAATATCGAAAGGACAGAATATCGATGTCCAGAATATCGATGGCCAGAATATCGACCCTAAGGTAAGTAATATCGAAATTACTTATATCGATAGCATATATATCGATGTAAGTAATATCGAAATTACTAATATCGATAGCATATATATCGATGTAAGTAATTTCGATTTACTAATATGTGTTAGAAATTTTAGTTAAGTATTTAAAGTAATTGTTATAATATGTGTTTAATATGTTTTTATAACTTAAAGAAATATAAAAGTAAATTATATGTTTTACTACCAGAGCGGGTTGTGGGTTTTTAGGGGAATAGGGTGGGAAGTAATTTATTTTTAATTAAATAATTATTTTTAAATGATTAATTTATTTTTCAATTAAATATTAATTGGCAATGAATTATTTTAATTGATTAATTGATTAATTAATTGATAATTTATGTATATTTTTAAGTAAATTATATGTTTTACTACTGGAGCGGGTTGTGGGTTTATAGGGGAATAGGGTGGGAAGTAATTTATTTTTAATTAAATAATTATTTTTAAAAGATTAATTATTTTACAATTAAATATTAATTGTCAATTAATTATTTTAATTGATTAATTGATTAATTAATTGATAATTTATGTATATTTTTAAGAAAATTATATGTTTTACTACTGGAGCGGGTTGTGGGTTTATAGGGGAATAGGGTGGGAAGTAATTTAATTGTAATATTAATTATTTTGGGTAAAGGGGTATTTTTAGGGTTCAGGGTCAGTTTTCAGTTTTTGGGTAAAGGGGTATTTTTAGGGTTCAGGGTCAGTTTTCAGTTTTTGGGTAAAGGGGTATTTTTAGGCTTCAGGGTCAGTTTTCAGTTTTTGGGTAAAGGGGTATTTTTAGGCTTCAGGGTCAGTTTTCAGTTTTTGGGTAAAGGGGTATTTTTAGAGTTCAGGGTCAGTTTTCAGTTTTTGGGTAAAGGGGTATTTTTAGGGTTCAGGGTCAGTTTTCAGTTTTTGGGTAAAGGGGTATTTTTAGGCTTCAGGGTCAGTTTTCAGTTTTGGGTAAAGGGGTATTTTTAGGCTTCAGGGTCAGTTTTCAGTTTTTGGGTAAAGGGGTATTTTTAGGGTTCAGGGTCAGTTTTCAGTTTTTGGGTAAAGGGGTATTTTTAGGGTTCAGGGTCAGTTTTCAGTTTTTGGGTAAAGGTATTTTTAGGCTTCAGGGTCAGTTTTCAGTTTTTGGGTAAAGGGGTATTTTTAGGGTTCAGGGTCAGTTTTTAGTTTTTGGGTAAAGGGGTATTTTTAGGGTTCAGGGTCAGTTTTCAGTTTTTGGGTAAAGGGGTATTTTTAGTGTTCAGGGTCAGTTTTCAGTTTTTGGGTAAAGGGGTATTTTTAGGGATCAGGGTCAGTTTTCAGTTTTTGGGTAAAGGGGTATTTTTAGGCTTCAGGGTCAGTTTTCAGTTTTTGGGTAAAGGGATATTTTTTGGGTTCAGGGTCAGTTTTGACTACAGTTGCACCCACTGGAGTGGGAATAGTAATTTTACCCCTACGCTATGAAACGCTTTCCCTACTGTTGCACTCTCTGGAGTAGGAATAGTAATTTTTACCCTTATGTTATCCAATGTTTTATATAATTAATTGTAAAAAAAATATTTTTTATTTTTTATTACTTACATTTTATTTATGTTATTGTTTTATGTTTGTAAATGTTAATTAGTAAATTAGAATATATTTTATTAATTTATAAATTAGTAAAATAAGCATTAATACTTATTGTTCTGTATTTATATATTATATATTTAGTGTATATATTTAATTAATGTATTAGTAATATATATGTATTAATTATTTAATTTTAAACATTATTAGATACTTTTAAATATGTATATTTTATTTATTAGTGTTATATACTTAATTTTACATTTATATATATAAAAAAAAAATCGATATTTTTAACATCGATATTTTTTACATCGATATTATTTTTTCGATATTTTTGTACTTACCATGTTGTAGATAGGATGTCGATATTTTTGCCATCGATATTGTTGACTCGATATTCTTGTAGGTCGATATTTGTGATTTCGATATTCTGTCAGTGATCCCTCAGGTCTGTCCGCCATCATAATTGACCCCTATGTTTGCCTTGCAAATGTTGCTTTCTGAACAAATTGACTCCTTAATGAAGAACTGAATGCAATTGTTTACTTTTGGTTCTGAAAGACCTTGTCTGACTTCGCACTACTCTGGTTCCTGTAAGGGGTACAGGTACCTGGGCGAGTCCATACCACCTCTCCATAAATCCCAGCTCAGCCTGATAACACAAATCTATCAGCTTGTGTTGGAAAACGAGGCAGTATCTGTGAGGCCTGCACAAATAACATGTCTACATTTGTCCTTCACTGGGAACCAAACACCCAATTGTAGCGCTTTACTCTCAGAGGGTAGTGTTACAGAGCAGTCCAAGGCTTAATCAAGGGAGGTGGTGTGGGTTAGTAATCGCCATTTACAAGTATGCAGAGATAACACTCAATAATTGATTGTCCAGTTGGTACGTTGCTTTATAAAAGGAAGAGTACATTTATTAAACACATGCACTACTCAATACCATGCAACAATTTACAAATATACATAAGCTGTTGGAATTACTCCGTGACATTGCATAACATTCCCACCCTCCCGTGGGGGGTGGGGTCTAGTACTTAACATCTTTACCACATATAATATGGTTACAGCCTGTAAACCAATTCTATTTGCGATGGGCCATAAGGTAAACATTCCATGCTGAGGTTGGAACCATGATGGTAGCATTTTCGCTCCACCGCTGTGGGGCTTAAACACGTTCTCTATTTCTAGTTTCTAGGCATTGGACACAGTGTGGCTGTAGTCCATTTTCTACTCCTAATTACGACGTGCGGCAAGAGAAACACTCTACGCTGTAGTTTGAATCACGATGGCAGTATCCTCACCGCTTATGGCGGGGCTTTAGCCCGTTTTTTATTTTTAGCTATTCATTGCCCCTTAGCCTTCCCTTTTGGGATTCAGCTAGGTATAAACCCCACCCAGCCCCGGTGTTTAAGTACACAACATATCACCAGGCTGTTCATCTCTTACCGGGTTACGAAGTGGAAGGATACGCTGGTTGGCTCTCATTTGGACACAAAGTAAGTCTTAGATAATTAAATTACTTGGTAGAGGCTTTCCGAGTTGACGCTGCAAATTATTCTAATTACTTTATATATTACCATCATGGCCAATACTATCTCCCCGCTTTATATATTTAGTGGGCTGGGTATGTATGCGTGTTTAATATATAACTGCTGGCTGCGAGCTTTATTTACTTTCAAGTGTATCTGTCGTTGGAACTTTTTAATTTAAAAGGGGTCACGTTTTAAGAACCATATAATGTGGTATCCTTTCTTTTGGCCTCTTTTTGCAATATATCCTGTTAGAACAATATCCAGACAGTAATTGCACATCGGTATGACCCACTCGGGAATATATCCTTATCGGTAATTGTTAGAACTTGCTATTTCTGGTAGGCTAGGGCTGACGCCAAAGCCAGGCAGAAACCACAATTCTAGTCAGGGCATGGGAGTCACACGCCAAGATAACCCCTGCTCACCCACTTGGTAGCTTGGCACGAGCAGACAGGCTTATCCCGGAGGCAATGTGTAAAGCATTTGCGCCAGCACACAACAGCAACAACATCCTAGGCACACCACAAAAGGAACTCCACACAAGGTTATATAAAAATAACTTCTATATTGTCAAAACACATCAGATAGAATCACACATGTACATTGTGCCAACTGGCACTGGCAATATTCACAAGGGATTATTTACAGGACAGGGCCAGATGGGCCACTGTCAGAATCAACACTTTTAGAAATAGCACTTCTAGAACTTAGAATAAGTATAGTACAAAATAACAGTTATAGATCACATCCAGTAACTACTGGGAGCAGGTAAGTACCACCTACGCAACCCTAAACACCTTAGGAGAAATGTCACGCAGGGAACCAGGACCTCACTAGGACCACCTGTACTAGAAAGAACAACCACCTAAGAATAAAATACATTTAGGGGTATAGGTAAGAACACATTACACATGATGCATAAAACATACATTCAGCGGTGTAATAACCTGGCACATGATGCATCAATCACACATTCAGAGGTACCGGAGAAAAACACATGATGCCTAAAACATTCAGAGGTGTAAGGAAGGAAAAACACATGATGCATAAACCAACACATTCAGAGGTGTAAAATCAAGGAAGACACATGATGCATAAAAACATTCAGAGGTGCCAGAACATAACTCAATAGCGCAAAACACATGATGCATAAAAACATTCAGAGGTGTAAGATCAAGGTGCGTAATCATATTAAATGCATTACATTTCCTAGCCCCACATCACATTGCGCAAACTCACATTAGGCAATTACCATCACATAGATAATCACAATGCGCCTAAATAAAATCACATACCAGCCCCCATCTAATAAAGGGACTAAAGAGCCCTGTGTCCAGAATGTCAGGGCACGCTGCCAAAGCAGGGCCAGTCAGGGGTGCGCCACCGGCGCAAAACCTAAACGTTGCAGGTGCCCACTACTTGCTGGGCACCTGGGAACAGTCACAAGTCCTAAACGTTGTAGCTGGCACTAAGTGCTGTGCAGCTGTAGAAGGCCTGGCACCACTGTGCCATCTCTGTCCCACACAGGGACTCTCTCTCCCTTGGCGCCTAAACGGTGCAGCTGCCCACTAATTGCTGGGCAGCTGGAGACAAACTTAAACTGCGACAGGGCCCACAAAGCTCTGGGCTCTAACATCAACTGCACCCGAGCAATTGCACCATTCAGGAACCCTCTCAGACATCAGAGAACTGCCCTTTCAACAAATTGCGCCAGAAGCGGGAGCCACAGGGCTCTTACAGTCATCAGGGGCCATGGAGCACACTGGCTCCTCAAATAACAAGCATGGGCCCCTCACTCAGGAAAAGCAATGCCCCAATCATTGGAACATCACCGCTCATCCACTGAGGCAACCACGGGCCCCTCTTGAGCAACTCAGGGGCTAGCCAGCGGAGCGGGACACAAATGGTGCCACCCAAGCCCCCCTCACGGGGACTTTCCGCTTACTGGTGGCCTTTAGGAGCAAGGACTTGCCCCCTAGCCAGCGGGGGCCGCTCAAGACAGGCACATCACCTTGGCTGGGGCAGCCCTCTGCCAGACGGGGCTGCCCTACACCGTCACTGTGCCTGGGACAGGCACCCACACACCAGAGCCCCAGCAGAGCGCCACTCACCTGCTCTGGGGGGCAGGACACTCCGCGCCGCTCTTCCTAGAGTGGGCTCCTCTTCGCCCGGTCTCCCTCCCTGGGGAGCACGCCGCCTTTCCTCTGCGGTCTACATCCCGGGGCTCCCATCGCTCACGGGAGCCCCGCACCGGCGCTCCACAATTCCTTCTCCGGCCGCCGCGTCGCTTCCGCTTCCGTCCATCGTCCCCGCCCACAACCAGGTGGGCGGCGGATGGCGGCGGTGATCTTTGTCTCGGGGCGAAAGCGAGGGGTAGGCTCCCTCTACCCTCCAATGCACAAAAGCGGACAAAGTCGCGGGGTGGCACCCACGCAATTACTTAAATAAAGTCTGCAGCGGCACACGGAAATAATCTCGGGGGAATCCCTCGCCGGGGATTCCCTTTCCTCTCAGTCAGCGCCACGCTGCAAAATCCCACGCATTCCTCCTGGGGCTTTTAAAGTACAGTGCTCCCAAGGCGCTTAGGCTATCACAAGCCTTGGCAAGAGCAACACTGGGGGGTCAATGGTCCCAGCAGCCCTGGGGGCATCAAGAAAAAGTAAAAAGGGGACCCCAAAGTCTTTGCAAGGTCCAGAGAATAGCCAGAAAGGTCAAAGGGTCCCAGAAGTCTTCCAGCATCCAGGGGCTGGGCAGGGCCCAGGGAGGCAAGCCTTCCCCTGTGCCCAAGCAGCAGCACAACCCTGGTTGATTCCAGTCAGAAACAAGAACATTTTTAGAATGTCACAGCACCCTTTTTATACCCAAAATCCTTTGTCTAAAGGGTGCAGGCAGTGTGAGAACCAGCTAGAACTGGTTATAGGGAATTCCTTTCACTGGCCAGGCTAGGGACATCAGACGCACCCCAGGGGGTGGAGCCAGCATTGTGTGGGGAAAACCCAGCCTCATTCAGGACCCTCAAACCAGACGGTCAATCCACAAGCAGGCCCAGGCTCACTCCTCCCCTCACATCAGCATGCTAAACACTCCATTCACCACCGGGGCAGACCCTCCCAGACTCTTGGAGCCAGGCTCACCAGCCAGCCTCAGCCAATCACACGCCAGAAACAAATTAGACAAAAATATCAACTTCTAAAAGTGGCACTTCTACACTAGACACAATCATGCCGTATATATCATTACGCAGCATTCAATCTCACGAGTTCGCACATACCAAACTCGACCCTGCACTACCCACACATCAGGAACTACCATGGTCACACATATTCCCCATGCATTCCTATGGGAGGGCAGGTCACTCTTACTACACACACAGAGAGCTCACACACTTTACACTGTACCACAGTGAAAAAAGTGCGCAGAGGCCTAAAATCACCACCACCAGGTTCCAGAACCAGGCTAGGAAAAAGCAAAAAGTCTCGGGGTGAACCTGCCAAAAGGGCCGGGTCAAACAGTAATTATATACGCAACATCTTTGGATACATACAATAGTAAATGTATGAATTCGCCCCATGGGCCCTTGCATACCGTCCTAGTGCATTTTAACACTTTTAAGGGGACTGGATGTTAATCCTTTCTTTCCTTTGTTGGGCGTCCTCGACATAGAGATAAGTCCACAATTATCCGCGTTCCCTAACTTCTATTAAAAGTTATATACCGTCCGAGCACATTGCAATACTTCCAGAGGGACGTGATGCTTTTACTCTTTTCTCTTGCAGGGCGTTTTGGATACAGAGATACAGTTTATGTTTATCCGCGCTTTCCGACTTTTATTAAAATATGATTACCCTTACACCAAAAACAGAGTTTGTTAATCATGTGCGTGATTTAATTGATCATAACTCGTAGTTAAGACTTTGGTTTTCTCCATGACAGGAAATTCGAATAAACATGTAAGCGTTTTCGCACTCACCGTTCGTTTTTTAAAAAAAGAAGCTGTATATAGAAGAAGTGGAGGAGTATGGCTCACTGATTAGAGCGGCAGACCCTGATGCAGAGGTCCGGCCCGGGACCAGGGTTTAATTCCCGATGCGGCAGGGTCCTGAGCCCAAAAATGTCCACGGACTCGATAATTCTCACCTCGGTGCCTACTCTAATCATGGGGTCCCACGCTGCAACTCTGGGCATTAGCTTGCCTAATCTCCACTACGGCGGCCCACCCGCTGCGGGATGCCTGGCTTTCACCTTGGGGATGCCCAGTAGGGGTTATCTCACAGGGAAAAAGCCAGGAAGGGTTCCCAAGGCAAGCACCTTGATGCCTTCGGGTGATACATGCGCTATATAAGTCGCAATACATACATACAAGAAGCCATGACTGTGGAGATAACCAACTTGTCCTAATAGGTGGGTGCTACCACACAGACACAGCTAGATATCATATATCTTTCTTTAGTCGCAATTACCCTTCATGTTTTCTTCATTATATTTTCAGTTAAATAGAGTATCATGATAATGACCCGGTGAAAAGAATCTGAATGACCTGTCAGTATCTCATGTAGGGGTAAGAGACACGTTTATGTGCAGTTCATTATTTTGATATAATAAGCAATTTGGAGATTATAGTTTCTCTATCTGGTCTTTTTACCCACAGAAAGAAATATTGCAACATATATAATCTATGAAACCCGGAATTAATACAGGAAATAGCCATAGAAACTCTTTTTGCATCATAATATACACTTTTTTAATGTAAGTATTTCAAAATTAATTTCTTCACCAAGAGCATATCAAATTGTTAGACTTGCTCTTTAATGAATTAGTACTAGTATATCATAGCTGCCATACTACTGTCATTTGGCCATATTCAGGTTCTTCTCTCACTAAAAGATTGTTTACTCTTGGTGTGTAAATATGTGTATGTTTCTCCCCCTCTTCCCCCCACCCCCTCTTTTTTACAAGAACAAACGTTGCTGGGTCACAGTGGGGTGTGATGTGTTGTTTTTAACAATGTATGCCATGATGTTATTCCTGAGTCTTAGCTTTGATTTATATGTTTTTGGTGACAATTTTTATTACATTGTAGATCCCCTGGATTTTTGAGTTGTTTATCTGGAAGAGGTCCTGAAGAAGGTGGCCTGGAGCCGCCGAAACGCGCGTCGACCAAGTGCGGGGTCTCACATCAAATCCTGAGACCTATATATTGGCAGGGCATCTCTGCCTTATATGATTCAGTCTCCTTGTTTCAGGTGGTGTGGTGATGTATGTGGTTTGAGTGTTAATGTGTAAGTATGTTGAGAGAGATTGTCTTTTACCAGGGGTATCATAAATTGTTTGTACTGTATAAGAAAATAGATTTGTATATAGAATCATGTATTGTATATTCCATGTTTTTTTTCCTTTGTTTTTTGCTTGAATCATAAAATGTGTATGTTTAAAAAAACCTCTGTTTATTATTTAAAAAAATTCTACTTGTGATAAAATCGGAGAAGAGACTTCTAAAAAAAGAAATGATAATTTAAAGAAAATGAAATAAACCTTATACTTGTTTAAGGAAATGAAACACATTGTTGTGTATTTGTCATCAATGTTTCACTTTGAAGTAGGGATGTATCTACATTAGAATTGTGTGACCATTGAGGGAAATCTGTTCTGTGTAGTGTGACATTTAATTCCCCTCTTTTCCCTGGCCAGATTGGGTCTTGAGGGGGTCCCATCATTCTTGCTACTGGGTGGGGTCTAGTACCCCACTCCTATGTATGCACATCCTCTTGCCCTCTAATGCAGTGGGTTGACCATAACTTGGAGTGAGTGCCCTGTCTTCAGGCACCACTCCAATGGCGACCCACTTCACTATCTCAACAAGCATTTATAACGGGAACACCTGCCATAGTGACACATAACCCTGACTGAGCATCTCATACTGACCATACAGTATACACCCCTGAATCACAGTGGCTATCAATCTGGGTTGTTCATCACTGAATGCAGTAGCAAGAATACACGTCTAGCATCACTATAGAATAGTAGGTTCTTATAATATCTGATAACAGTTATAATGCATTGCAAATAAAGCCCCTAAAAGGCATCACAATTATAATCACCGGATCAAAAATGTGCAGCTAGAGACGCTAGCAGGAATGTCCAGCAATATAACCCCAATTTGCTTATCATTTCACATTACACATGTGATTTCCAGTCCTCAAAAGGAACACCATTCGTAAATGAATCACCTGTGCAATTACACCTTCCCATCTCTAGGGGATATCACCTCAGTGACAATCCATGTTTGACCCTGCACACTTCAGTGCAACCCTAAGCTTCAGCTCCTGGCTTTAGAACTAAGCATGAGCGAATTTTGCACATTCGCAACTCGCGAATTTGCGAATTTGCGATCTGCAAAATCCACGAATTTGCGGATTCGCGGATTTTGCGGATTGTGTGGGGAAAGGCCGAGCGGGAAAACGGTGCACATCGCTAGTGTGAGGGGCAGGGCCAAACGGGCGAGGCTTATATGCGAGTTCACATGCCTCTTGTGTGCATAAAAGGACAGGCACAGATCAGAGAATCTCATGGTCACAGGAACTGCACAGGGATTGAGCTTGTGAAAGTCAATAATGCAAAGGCCTCCATCAAGCATCAAAGCTAATTTTCGACGATAGATATGGGGAGAACGTACACCTACCCAGCCTCGACAAAACACACATTTTGGAGGGGGGGCTGATTAACTTTGGCATCACACCAAAGAGCGCCGGGGTCCCTCGAGTGAGCTGTCCATCAAGTGGGTAAAGGGCGCGAAGACGGTGCACACCACTAGTGTGTGGGGAGGGGCCAAACGGATGGGGCTTATATGCGAGTTCACATGCCTCTTGTGTGCATGAAAGGACAGGCATGGATCAGAGAAGCTCGTGGTCACAGGAACTGCACAGGGATTGAGCTCGTGAAAGTCAATAATGCAAAGGCCTCCATCAAGCATCAAATTAAATTTTCGAAGATAGATATGGGGAGAACGCACACCTGCCCAGCCTCGACAAAACTCACATTTTGGGGGGGGGGGCTGATTAACTTTGGCATCACACCGAAGAGCGCATCGGTCCCTTGAGTGAGCTGCCTGCCAGTGCCCATCATCCTGTAACAGGAAGCACTAATAGATCAAATAAAGCAGGTGCTCGAGCACCTGCTTTATTTTATCTATTAGTGCTTCCTGATGAAGCTAATTTAGTAACTATTTTAGGATGGCGCTGGCAGCTTGCCGGCGCCATCCTAAAATAGTTACAAGTTCAACAGGCTTGAACTTTTGCCCCCCAAATCCGCCGCTCGCGGATTTCTGGTAAATTTGCGGGAGTTCGCGTATTGCGGATTTACCGAAAATCCGCGAAATCCGCGAGCGGAACGGATTGTGCGCTCAACCCTATTTAGAACAACAGTTCTAGCATGAGGTCGGTTTAAAAAACAGATGAACCTTGCGGGGTAGTCTCCTTTGAATCCCCCAGACACTGAGGGTGGGGACGGTCCCTTTTCTTGCTGGGGTAGGCTGTGTTGCTCCTGCAGCTCCCCGTGCACCTTTCCCAGCAAATGGTGGTGACCCCATCCTCCTGGGGTTACCACACGCAACAACAAGCAGGCTTTTCGGTGGGCCTATCCTGCCCGCATGGCAATATGGTCCTTTGCACCCGGCACGTGCATATTAGAGGAGCGGCTCTCTCGCTGCTCTGGGTAGAGCCGCACTACCTTGGCTGGCGGCCTCATGCTGCACCTGCACCTCGTTGGGGGTCCGGTCCCACCCGCACCCCTTCCATTCAGGTACATTGGAGAGCAACTCGGGGCTCCCACCCCCTGCAACCTCACGTGCTGCAGCGGGAGCCGGCACTCCCATTCTGCTCTGCCCGTGAGGAGCCACTGGTCAGCGGGACCTCGGGGGAGTGCGACGGCACTCCCCCCTCCTTCCTCTGGCCACGGGGGAGTGCGGCGGCACTCCCCCTTCCTCGAGGGGGGCCTGGAGTTGGGGGTCCCAGTTCCTGAGGAGATCTTCACGGGGAGCTTGACGGTGCTCCCTGGCTTCGTGTTCTCCCGCCGAGGGGGTGTGTGACTGCACTCCCACCTCCTCACCACAGTCACCGGGGCCCAGAGTTGGGGATTCTGGGCTCCAGGGATCTTCACGGGGAGCACAACCTTAATCCCCAACTTTCACTTCTTCGGGCGCCAGGGTAGGCTCCTAGCACCCCTTGGGGCGCACTCCCTGACTATCCTTTCTTCTGTGGTTAGCACCTGGAACCTGACCCACCCCGGGGGCCCACCCAAGACCGACGGCAGAGCCCAAAGCACTTTGTCATCGGTCCGATTAGAGGTCAAAGACCACCTACCTTCTGGGGGAATATCTCAGCCCCCAGGGGACGGATTTCCACCATGTTGGCCTCTTTTTGCTTTTGGTGGCCAGCCCTTGCCACCTGGAGCACTTTTCACCACCCTCCTGGCCTTTATGAGGGAGGGCTTAGCAAGGAGCTATCTTCCTGTCTCACTGCACCAGCCTTTCACCTGGCTCTCCTTTTGAGCCTCTCTTCTCCTTGCGCGGAGGCCCAGGCTTCTCCTGACTGGGCATGGACTCCCTCCAAGGCACTGTCCATGGTCCTGGGACAGTCAAAGGGTTCCTCCTTCCAACTGCCTATAGCGCCAGGCTCCAGCACCAGTCTTCCTCAGCAAGACCACACCCCAGAGAGAGCTTCTCTTCCTGTGCAAGTCCTTTCAAAAGAATGTTGTGGGGGCTGGCAGGAAGGCCCTTCTGTCCTATCCTGCAGTGACACATCACCTCTCTGCCCCAGCTCCCTCCTTCCTGCAGAGGCCGCTGGGATACTTCAAAATGGTGTTGTCCAGGGGTCTCATGCCACATGGTCTGTGAAAAGCCCCCTTGCTGCCTTCATGGCCCGGGCCCGGAGCATGCTTGGTACCTGGCACCGGGTGACAGCTGTAATGGATAACCTGCAGCATCACCCCCATCTCTCCCTCTTGGAGAGAAGACCTTCGCCTTTGGAATGCTTGCAGTGAAGGGCTAGGCCTCTGATGCTACAGCTTGGGGAGGAAGGTAATTAATCCAGCCTGGCAGGGTCACACCCAGCCAGGCTCTGTTTATGAGCTGAGTCAGAGGAATATGACATTTCTGGATGACCCATAAGCAGTATAGATGTGGCTTTGTACTCAGGAGAATACTTCCTTTTACACAACTTACAGTGTACTTTGGTGAATGTCTGGAATTTGTAGGCCCTAGGGAAGTGCAACTACCCCATGTGGTCTCCATCTTCATAGGAGAGTAATGGAGTGTTCCTACAGTGAAAACAGTGAAGCACACTGACTTTCCCTTACATGTGTCCCACCACATTATAAAGCCTTTTCCATGCCACCACCCAACTCTGCATACTACCTGCAGACATTCCGGCGTCCCTTACCCCGGCTGCAGCGCAGCGGTATTCTCTCACAAGGGGTACACCGGTGCAATCCACATGCAGTCTGTTTCATCATGAGTTCACTGTGGGTGAGTCCCAGCTTATGAAGCTCTCCCACATTAAAAGCAAAAAAATTAGGTGTTCAAAAAAGCGAAAAATCCGGGCGGCTCAGATGATTAGAACAACCTTCTAACAGCTTGAATTTTAAGACTAGTAATTTTTCCCTGTAATAAACTAGCACTGACTACTTTTCAAGAGTATGATTGCCTGTACTTTAGCAACTTTAGCAACTGTGCATTTCAGCGTCTATACATGTATTGTGAGAGACATTCACTGTAAATCATTACAGAGAACACAATTTTGAAACCGAATCGTACATTGCTGTGATGCAACAAAAATATTTTTCATTATTCCACTGCGCTTGCACAAGAGCAATGACAAAACAAGTACTGAAGATAGTGCTCTGTGAATGCTGATCTGTTCTTTTGCCAAGACTCCATGGTATTTAATGTGGTGGAATTATAGTTAACAAACCACTGGCTTGCCTTCTTTGTGCAGCTCGTTTAGGTCTATGCAAACCAGAGGGGCGTAGGGAATGTGAGGGGTGCTCTTACATCAAAGAACTTCTTATCCCCTGTGTGCCATGATGTTGACAAAGGATTTCAATTTGTGCTGTCAACAGATCATCCAGAGCTACAGTCAGCACTGGGCAAGTTTTCCAACATCTGAATTAATGAGGAGATTAGACCTTAGAGTGGAGATTGAGATGGAGTGGCGGCTCATTGACTGGAGATTGCTGGAATTCATTTTTTTTAAATATTCGTTTGGTCTGGTGAATGGTATTATGTGGTGGTTAAGGCATTTAGCAGGACACTAGGTACCTTTTTCAGATCTTGCCTGGGCAGCCCAGGCATGCTGTCTCTTCGAGATATGCTGTATCTACAAAATGGGCTTCAAGCACCTTCCATTTTGTTGATTGGTCCCTGATAGTGTGCTACGAAAATACCATCTTTTGTTTGGTGAATTGCTTAATTAATTTGCCATGCTTCATCTTTCATCATGGCCACCACACTCTATTGTTTTTTTATTCTTAAAGTATTTACTTTGGGAGCCTTGTTGAGAAGCATTCTGTTTTGTTTAGTTCATACGCTGGGTGATCTGATTTAAAAAAGATGGCTCCCGCATGGCACTTTTTTCTGCTTCATAGTCTTTAAGAACCTCTAAAATTATACAGTTTACTAAGAACATACTTTACTGTTTCTCAATCACTAAGTGTAATGTGGTTTAAACCATTACAATTGTTTGCGGATAACCCCTGCCCACACGTTGGGTGACTGGCTGAAGGCAGCGGATAAAGAATGCAAACTGGATGTCGATGTAATAACAGCAAGAATGTGGAAGTGATATGGTCACCTCCTATAGCATGGAGAGTAGGTAACCCAGACCCTCCAGGTCCTGTGATTAAGCTGAATTTGCAGAGAAGATCCTGATGTAAGGAGTTGCCTCCTCTGATAGTAAGTTGGCATCTCCCAAGTTGGGTTCCATTTTATCTGATGGTGCATGAAAACAAAAACAGGTATTTATGGTTACATTTCCTCACAGTGCACTGATTGCCAAGTTGCTATTCCCTTTAAGTAAATCAAGATGGATTCTACACGGTGTGTGGAAGTTGGTAAATCTACAATTCTGAGTGTTGAATGCTGTTGGACTTGGCCCTTTTTGCAGGGTCATCCCAGAACTTTTTGCCTTTCTCCCGTATTTTTTCTGACCTGTTGTTGGTGGTTTTATGAATCTGGGCTCTGTACCACTGCTGATCAGTGCTAAAGTGCATATGCTCTCTTTTGTAAACTGTTGTTATGGATTAGTGATTCCATGATTGGTTATTTGATTTACTTGTCAGACTCTAGTACAGTGCACCATGTGTGCCCAGGGCCGGTAGATCAAATGTTGCTGGTGGACTTGCAGCTCTGATTGTGCCACCCACAGAAGCAGCTTGTAAAATGCGGCTCAGGCCTGCCATTGCAGAGCCTCTGTGCAGTATGGGGCTGCCATGTCGACTTGACAAGTGCCCACACTTGCCAGTATCCAAACCTTCCCTTTTCTGCATGTTAGTCATCTCTAAGGTAGGCCAAGGTACACCTGTGAGCAGGTTGCATTGTATGTGAAAGGTAGAACTTGCCCTGATGTGTGTGGCATGTCCTGATAGTGAACTTCTGCAAATTTTGTTTTTCCCTATTGCAAGGCTATCTGTTTCAATAAGCAGAAGGGACAGTTTGCTTATAACATCTTATAAAAATAACTGACCCTGGGAACAAGATAGGTAAATATAGTTTAGTATGCCTGAACTCAGAATGTTAAAATGCATATTTTAGTGAGTGATTTTTGCATTCTGTGTTTGAAAATACCACTTTTAGAAAGTAGGTATTTTCTTGCCTAACCATTCAGTGTGCCTCTGCTAGGTTTGTGTGTTGCATGTCTGGCTTGAGAGTGACAGGGGCGAGAAGAGGTCAGCTGCTCTGGCAGTCTGATGAGTCAGCGCTGGGCTGAATGGACCTGGGTAGGGGGAGGAGCTTTCCTTTCACATGCCTGGGCCCGGTCTGCTTTCAATAATGCTGTCTCCTCCTTCTGCCAGGAAGCTGCACCAGAGAGGACAGAACTGGTTTTGGATGGGTACAGCTCTCTCTGCCTTTGGAGAACAAAGGATTTGTGTGTATAAAAAGTGAGACCCAGACCCCAGACTTTTAGATCACTTCTGGGAAATAAAGAGGAACCTTTGCCAAGGAGAAGAACCAGAGAAACTAAGGAAGATTACTGCCCCTGTGCTGTTTACTGTTTGTGATTGGCCTGCAGTGGTTACTTGTTGCCAAAGAAAGGCGAAAAAGGACTTTGCTGTTTGCTTTGTCACGTATTTGTAGAAAAGATCTCCAAGGGCTTGAAACTGAGCTTGCCCTCTGCTCTGAAGTCTCAGGGACACATAGACTTCACCACCAGCTTTCCTGAATTTCCTTGCTGGGAATTTCAACCTACAAAGAGGTACTGCTGATGTTTAGGACCTCTAGAACTGTATGTTGTTGGGAGCTGGAACATCTACGCAAGGAGGAAAAAGCGTGTCGCATCCGCACCGATTCCCGACGCATGGCTGAACCACGGAGTTGAAGCACGTCGCATCCACACCTGGTCCCGATGCATCACAGAGAAAACTGTTGCAGCACCTGCCGTGCAGCTGTAAACAGTCACGCATTGTCCGGAATGCCACATGGCATTGAGCCGCCATTTTTGTCGCATCGCACCGGATCATCGCCACGCATCGAGGCACCATCTTGTTGCATTGTAACCGGAACGCAGTGAGAAACAGATGCATCGCCTCCTCTCCCATAAGGAACTGACGCATCGCCTCCCCCAAAGCAAGGAACTGACACATCACCTTCCCTGCAACCCTTTTGTTTGTTTTGCGTGACGCATCTAAGGTACTTTTTGGGAAAAGTGTTGCATTTACAACTTGCATTGAACTGTACTATTTGTACCACTTAAGAGCCTTATTTTTGATGCTGTATTGTGGATTTGTGTTGTTTGGTCTTGTTTAGATAAAGATTACTTATTTTTCTAAACTAGTGTGGTGTTCATTTGTGATGTCTTCACTGTATTACTGTATGTGTTCACAAATGCTTTACACACTGCCTCTGAGATAAGCCAGTCTGCTCATGCCAACCTACCAAGGGGGTGAGCAGGGATTATTCTAGGAGTGTATCGCCCTTATCCTGACTAGAGGCAAGAGTCCCTATTTGAACAAAGGTGAAACCCATTGTCAACTAGAGACCCCCATTTCTAACAAGTGCCATCATATCACAAAACTCCAGTAAACGGGCTTAGCACACCTAATTACTATTTTATTTTCTATATAATTGAAGTATACTTGTGAAACAAGTTTCATGGTCACTTCACAATTTCATTGTGAGTACTTACATTTCAGGTTACCACACTGAATGTAGGTGCCAAACAGGGATTGCGATTGACCATATCAATGGAACTGAGATTCATATTTCTCTCAAGTATCTATCAACAGTGTTATCCAAAAATCTAAGATTTAATATCAGAACTGCCACTAATGTTCTGCACAATCCTCGAAGGCAAAATAAGCAAGCCTCATTTATTAAGATCAAAACTTCCAATGGAATTCCTTGTTTCCTCATCACCCAATAAATCATTAGCAAAATCAGTAATAACTTGTTTATCATTAATTCGACCCATGATCATATTTTAATCAGCATTCTATATATTCCCTGTAATAAGTCCGAAATAAATGCGGGCCACCCCACTATAGTCATGTGCTATGCTTAGATTCCAACCTAGAATGACAAAAGTTAGCATTGTGCTGAGACTCTTTATTAGGAGGAATCTGCTCTTGAACCCACCCTTAATTTTGTTAAAGTAAAGATAGCTATGAAAAATGGCTCTCAGACTTACAGAGACTTGAAGGATGTAAGGGATCCTGCCCTAAATAAAATCACATTAAGCAAGGGTAGGCCTGCATCTGAGAAACAATTTTGCACTTTGCACTAATATTGTGAATGTGTTTAGAATTAGTTGACATTCTCCATCTATGAATAGGTATCCTGTATTAAGAAGGGCATAACGGGTCCAATGATCAGCAGGTAGAACAGATAATTAATGATCTACTGGTTGTAAATAGTAATTGCAACTATAGAACTTCGAGGTTTGACATAAGTGTAGCAAGTAGAATCCTAAAAACTGATGTAGTTCTCTGGAGCACAGTACACATACTCTTAACTCTTCGGGACCTTTTCTGCACCTCACTACCTCACTGTTTATGCTTTCAAGTCGTTACCTTATGTTTTACCCTGACATGTTTAATTGCCTTGTTCGGTTCATACAGAAAGGCATATGAATGAAATATATTTTACATTTTTTTAAATTGATTTTTTAACCAATTTTTTTATCCTGTTAAAGTTCCCCCTTAATTACAGCCGTCTCTATAGACAGATAACTCCTGCCTAGTTTTTGTGTTTACCGCAAAAATTTGTCATTAGGTGTAGATTTGAAATAAACACAAAGTAGTGCAAGTACTCGCAATGGAAAACATTTACCAAAATGTATCAATATGAACGTTAGTTTTCAAGTCAATAAACTTTATTCGGTTTCTGTTGATAAAACCATAACATTTACACAGATACAATACAGACAAACAATAAATAGTGACTTAATTAAAAGCAGACTCCGTTACCACACAAGAAATCATCTAAAAACATGCCTAGATCAAAAGACTCTACATGTTCATAAAGTGCCTAGATTTCATAGTTGCCTTTAAAAACCCTTAAATAAAAATAATACAATCATCCTTCAACAATTGGAGATACATTAGTGCAGGTCTAACTTGATTAAAATTCAATTTCTTTAAAAATAGAAACTAAAAAATGCCTCCTAGGGAATTCATGCAGTTTACAAAAGAACATAAAGTGCAGCAAATCCTGAGGCGACTTTCCGTCGCAGCCACAGGAAGCTAGCACTTGACCTGTAGAGGCCCCATTGGGTCTTGCTAACAGGAGGTGGAAAAGATTAATCGGAACCTGGTTAAAAGAAATTTTTCATCTGACTTCAAGGACTCCATAAGGTATGGTTCAGACAGTGGCGTTGATTTGAGCAATAGGTATGCCCGAACACTTGGTTTCCGTACCTCTTCTGCATCTCAATCTGCTTGCCTCCTACTCAAAAAGGCTGTCTTGGTTAATGCCACGTCCTCTTTTACAATAGCATCTGGCTTAAAAAAAAAACTCCCAGCCCAATCGATTCAAATCCTCTTTTAATATAATTAAGCCAGAGGATACGAGCCACAGGACAGACACTCTCTTAGGATCAGTTGAGTGAGGTTTAGCTCTTAGTTTAACCAACACGTTAGCCAGAAAATCAAGGGGCGCAGAGCAAGGGTATCACTTAAATACGATACCCCCAGTTCCTCATGTACGAGGTTCCTCTCGGGACACATAATAACCTTTTTAAAAACCCATTTTCCACTACCTGAAGGGGTTCCATTACCGTTTAGCCCCAGATCTCACTGCAATAAGTTGCTGTAGCTAAGCATTTTGATTGATATACTTGAAGCATAGCTCCTGTCAGTTTCTTTCCCACTTTAGAGGCAAAATTAAAAATTGCACCGTTGACCTGCACCAATTCCCTTTTTTTCTTTTGATTAAGGGGTCCAACCCAAGTTGATCATCAAATAAGACCCCTAAATAAGAGAAAGCATTTGTGCTGGAATCTTGTCATTACCGGATCTCAACTGGAAACTCTTTTTCGGATGTTTCCCTACTTTCATGACATGGGACTTTGAATTCTTAATGGCTAAGTCCCGATCTGTCATGAATCCAGAAAATGCAGTTAAAAGGGTTTGTAAGCCCAATTCTGTTCTGGATATTAGAACGGCGTCATCCGCGTAGAACAGGATGGGGATGCCCCGCCGTCCTACATAGGGGAAATCAGCGCCGGTTGCCCTCAGCACACTGTCTAATTCATTGATATAAAAATTGTGCCAGAATACAACCTTGCCGGTCACCCTTCGTAATCTCAAAGTCCCTGGATACCTGCAGATTCTGTGAGAACCTGACATTAGCTTTAGTTGATGAATGCAGGTCCTCAAGGAAGTTAACAATACTGTTTTACACCCCCATTGCCCTCATGGACTGCCATAGCTTGGCCCTATTTACACAGTCAAAAGCAAATGACAGATCCATGAAGGCAAGGTGAATGGTGCCAGGATGTGCAACAGTGTATTTATTCAGTATCATAAATAAATTAAGACACTGTGCAACAGTGAAATGCCCCGGCCGGAAGCCATACTGGACGTCCGACAAAATCCTGTTCTCATCTGCCCAGGTTGTTAATCTCTGTAAAAGGACACGACCTACCACGTTGACCACTGAATCAATAAGCAAGATTGGTCTATAGCAGTGAGTGCTATTTTTATTACCCTTATTAAAAACTGGGACTATGATTGACGAAGCCCAGGACTGAGGGCACCCCTTCTTACCCCTGCATTAAATAGGGACTCTAAAATCGGACCCAGAAAAAGGGGTCTGACTTAAATAGGTCCAGGGGGATCCCATCTGGACTCGGGGCTTTGTTGATAGTTGACCCTATAATCCCTTCCATGATCTCACTCCTATCAAAACGTATCACAGCTTCCTTCCTGTTCTGCGGGTCACTACTAGTAGAATCGAGCAGGCAGGCAAACATGGTTTTGAAATGGGATACCCACTCTTTCTCTGTGATGTGAGCCTCAAGGCCCTCCTACCTTCCTTGAAAAACTGGGGCCCATTTACAACACTCCAAATCCTTGAGCTGTTCCTCAGAGTACTAGAGTCAATCAGCTCCTTCCAGGCGTCTTCGTTCAGGGCTCCCTTACGTTTGGCCAGGGCTGTCTTGTATTCCCTACGACAAACACAGATCTCAGATTGAATTCTTGGTTTGGCTGCCAGAGCTTCCCTCAGCCGCTTAGCCGATTTGGAGTAATCTGAGTCAAACCATCTGGGGTCATGAGAGGCAGTGTCACTGGCCGGAGCACTTAGCAGTTCACCCACGGTTTGCATCGTAGGCACCAAGGATCTCATTAGGAGAGTACCTCTCAGATGTACATACTGACAGTTCATGGGCACAGGATGTTTTCACCTTGTTATGAAACTGTCCGGAGACACTTGGGACCATTTAAATCTTCTCTTTCCGTCTGTCGGTTTCGGAGTGCCCCTATTTGTAGCCTCCCCAGTTTTTATTAGTAATAGGCCAGACATGTGAACTGTTAGGGTGTTATGATCACTGAATTCACTTGCTACAATATTAAAACCATTAAAAAAAAGATAGCAACGACGAAGAAATTAAGATGAAATCGATATATATGAAACTCTTCTGTTTCCTTTGAACGTTAATACAAGGAACTTAGTGTGAGGGTCAGATAAAGACATCATGACTACCAAATCTAGCTTGTTTAACATGTTATTCAACAGTTCTCCTTCGAGATGGTGATCAAAATGAAAGCCCCTCATACGGGAGCAACCCAACTCTAAGATGCAGGATATTCAAGGATTACCACAAGGGTGTATGTTAAAATTACCTGACACCAAAAAGCTATAAAATCCACGACCCATGAGTTGTTGTATGAGTGCTCCTAAGATGATGATATTACACACCTCTTGCGGACAGGCCACAGAGTTATAAAAAATAAAAAATCCCCATCTTGTATCCTCCCTAGATGCTGCCTTATAGCCTTTTAGGAAAAGATCACAATTCACCGACCATGTTTCTTGAAGACTGATTACAGTATGCTGCTTCATATAACATCACCACCGAGGATCTTGAAACTTATTGGCCAACCATGCAATATTACAGGATAGAAAATTATTAGGCCTCACAGCGGTATGCCTCACCGCTACTACCCCTGGGGTCTGAGGAGGTATAACTGACTGTAGTCCAGGAGGTGCAGAGGTCTTTAGTCAATCGTAGTTATCCAAACCGGATAAAACTGTGAATCTATTATCTAACACCAATGTGTGGGTACTACAAAACTGCCCGTCTAACTCGGGGGCTAAATGGGCTAGGGCGGGGAGTTGTTGCCTAGGAGCTAGTTTGATTGACCAGCCTCCTTGATGGCATACCCTATGACCATATTCTGACAATTCTCTATTGGGAGGTGGCTTATAGAAAATACCCCTGGGTAAAGCCTTAACAACAGATCCCTTTAGCGGGGAGAGACTGTTATCCCTAGATAAAATACGCCCAGCAGTAAAGGGATTGTCAAAGTTTACAATGGCGCAGTCTCCAGTGTCCAGTTTACGGGAGCTCCCTATCCAACTGACCCTGTGTGCCATGAGTATATTTTTATAAACTCTGTGGCCCAGGGTGGTATTATGTGTAAACCAGTGATTTAATTTATATTGTAGCTGCCTAAAATGTTCCTCCACCCAGTTGGGGAGAGGAGGTACATTCCCCAGTATCACTACATATGGGGTGGATTCAGATGGAAGGTCTATAATCGGAAGACTTGATGACTGAGGATTTCTACCCTCTGACCCCTTTCCATACAAGATCCTGCTGGGCTAGGGTGCTGGCGGGTAGTGACCCAGGTGTCTTGACTCCTGGGCCTAATACTGGTGAGACTATTTATGTCTTGTACCTCGCTGTTTGCTGCAATCCTTGCAGTGGACCCCTCCCTTGTTCCTTCCCCCACAGGTCTTTTGCCCCTCATGGTTGTGAAATCTATGTTTGTGGGTAGGCTCACTGTCTGCAAAGCTGGAGGGTTACAGACAATAGTTCCCCCTAGCATAGCCAACCTATCTTCTATCACACTTATTTATTGGTTTATCGGCTCCAGTAGGGTAGATAACATAGTTTCTAACCTGCTCCAAAAGTTACCCTCCACCATGCTATCAAATAATTGCCCTGGCATAGAGGTAGTGTTGTATATGAATTTAGGACTCTAGTGTAATTTTCCCAATTCATGCCCATATATAGGTATAAATCACCCTATCCTTATATAGGCATAGAAATCGTAACCATATTTAGACTTAGCCTATGCAGTCTAAATGGGCATGGCTACTTCCACTAGTTCCGAAAATCCACAATGATTTCTTGGAAAAACCCGCCTTCAGCAGTCAGGGACTTCCCCTTGCTTGAATATTGATTTATCCAAGAACTCATGGAGTTTTCAAAGAACTGAGTCTTTGATGACGTTATTATGTCCAACCTTATGTCAAACTATGCACCTTCAAGTTGTAAATATGCCCACATTTGCCCAGGCAAGGACAAGGTGGTTTGGAGCAGTCCGACTATCTACCTACACGACACAGATCGCCGAAGCAAGAGCCGAAGGAAGCCGACCCTTCCTCTTGCCGAGAAATCCCGCTCCAGTGTTTCCAAGCTCCCCTTGAGGGTTGTTGGGAAATCGAGTCCTGAGAGAGAGATACCAGACCTCCTTCATTCTAAAACCAAGGTACGGAGCTGATTAGACCCTTAGAGAATTTTGGATAGATTCTTGGCAAAGAATACTGAAACTAAGCTACACCTCACTTACTTCTTCCCTTGTACTAGACCTAGGTTAGGTACATTGGGGTAGGCGTATTTTAGAAGCACCAGTTGAGTACTTTTAGTCTTTATTTAATAATGTATGTATTCTATGTATTTTATGGCTTAGAAACCATATCATGCTTTTACAGTATTTTATAATACTCTTCATACTGTACACTTTGTTTTTTTCATTATTTTTATTGAGAGTTCATACCGGTAAATACATATTCATAGATGCATACATAAATACATAGATAGAAGCATAGCATTATACCGTCAAGCGAAAAAGCAGAAAGAATACTAAACAATACAGAGTCAATTGACATGTTAAATATCTACACAGCCAGTAAATCATTCATTTGTAGTTGTGCTGTCCTCCAAGTAGCCACTGGGGCCCAAAGTCGCTTGCCCATATCCCTTAGCTTCGCTCCCTTTAAATCATATAATGCTTCCTCAATATTATGTATGCCCAACATTCTGCACAACCACATTTGAAAAGTTGGGGCTTCTGTATCCTTCCAGGCTGCGCTAATTAAAATCCTAAGGACTGCTACGGAAATAAAAACTAAAGCTTCGGCCTCAGTACTCATATTTAATTTCACATCACAACCAATTATTATCAAAGTTGGGGATAGGTTAATTTTGACGTCGAGTAGCCCCTCTAAAAACCGTATTATTTCAATTTGAATAGTTTTTAATTTTTCACAGCCATAGAACATGTGTATAAGATCTGCTGTACCATTTCCACATCTGGGGCAGTTGCTATCTGTCGCTTTCCCCCAAGAGAATAATTTTTCGGGCGTATAGTATAAATTAAATAGAGTTTTGAAATGTTGGGCCCTGAGATTCGAGGAACGCAGAAACCTCTTATCCATAGCTAACGCTTTATCAAGGTCTACTTCGGGATCTCCCAATTTTTTGGACCATGTGGTTTCAATTTTTCCAATATCGTCGATTGATGCGTCGTTAAATATTTTATATATATCTCTAATTCTATGGCCCCTGACTTCAAATACTCAATTAGTTCGAATTTCCCAAGCAGAGTGATACGTGGCCTAATTGCTTTAATTCTATTTACAATCTGTAGGTATTTGAACTCTTGATAGCCTTGTAGTGAATAGTGGTGTGTGAGTTCTTCAAGCGTTCTGCAATGATCTCTGATCATTATTTGCCCCAACTCCACAATACCATGACTCTCCCAATGACGCCACGTTCCATCCCTACTAAGATTTGGAATGAGTGTTGAATTCCAAAGTGGTGTGCGGTAATGTATAGTGGGTATATCTAGAACTTTTTTAACAGTTTTCCTTATATACCATATACCTTCCAACGTCTTGTATCCAATGTCCTTGTAATAACTCCTCTGGGTTCTCCTTAATAAAAGCCCTACGGCTTCACTTCCCACCAATAGCTGAAAAATTGATGGTATCACCGCCTGCCTGAGGGTTGGGCCCCCTGGATGGAGTAGGATAGCCATGTCTGCAAGGAGACATGCAAAATGATAGCTCTTAATATCTGGCAATCCCAACCCACCTCTATCTTGTGGTAATGACATATATCTATTTGACCGCCTTATTTTACCATATTGCCATAAAAATTTCATGAAAATGGACTCAATCTTCTTAATAATTTTCTCGTCAATTTTAAATGGGATTGACCTTAATTTGTAAAGCACCTTAGGAAACATTGTCATTTTTATGACGTTAGCCCTCCCAATCAGTGACAACTTTAATGAGTCCATTCTTTTTAGATCTGTTTCCATAGATTTGATAAGAGGGGTGTAATTATCGTCAATTATTTTACCTGGTTCTGCATTTATTCTTATACCCAGGTAAACTACAGATTCTACATATCTTCCATCCCCCTTGGCTATTTTTTTAGAACATAATACCTGTGTTTTATCCACATTTAGTCGGTAGCCCGACACATCTCCAAACTGACTGGTTATATTAACTACCTCCCTCATAGCTAGCTCTGGATCTTTTGTAATGACTGCTAAATCATCCGCATAAGCGAGAAGTTTAGTGTGAAACCCATTTGATATTACTGGTTTAATAAGCGCACTGTTCATTAATTGTGTAATTAAAGGGTCTATGTAGAGCGCGAACAAGATTGGAGAGCATGGGCAGCCCTGTCTCGTACCCCTTGTTATGTTGATCCTATCTGATCTTTCCCCCATTGATTGAATTCTTGCCGTAGGTGATGAATACATAGCCTGGATGGCTTGACAAAATCCTAGGCCAAATCCCCTTGCCTCCATAACCTTCCATAGGAAACTCCATCTGACGCGATCAAATGCCTTCTCCGCATCGAGGAGGATCATTGCAACCTCCTCCCCCCTAGCAGCACCGATGTCAAATAATGTAATAGCTCTCCTAATATGGTTTGTGGTTCCTCTTCCTGGGATAAACCCATGCTGCCAGGGGGAAACCAAGGACGCAATGATCCCTCCCATGCGAGTGGCCATGATTTTGGCATATAGCTTGTTATCACCGTTAATCAATGATATTGGTCTGTAGGAGCCCGGGTCAGTCTTAGGTTTCCCTTTTTTGTGAAAGATTACTATATTAGTTTCTTGCCAGGACTCAGGTATTATTCCGGTATTCATAACACCATTGAATAGATCTAAGAGCATTGGTGTTGTTTCCTCCCTTAGACTTTTATAAAGCTCTACTGGTATAGCATCTGGGCCCGCCGCCTTTCCGCTTGCAAGATCTTGCAGAGCTTCCAATACCTCTGACATTGTAATATCTTGTTCCAGTGATTCGATCTGGCCTGGTTTTAACTTACTACCCATGTCTAACCAGCATATATTTGGGGCCTCTGTAGCTGCTTCCTCCTGATATAATTCTTGATAAAATTTCCTAAACCCCTCCAAAATTTCACCAGGTTTGTCGTATATTTGGCCCTGATATTCAATTTGTGTCACAATGTTCTTACTTGCCACCTGCCTAATTCGCAGGGCAAGAACTCTACCTGCTTGTTCACCAGTTTCGTAAAGGCGTGATCTCTGTGCCTGATAATTTGCTGCCGCCTTTCTTGCTAGTTGTTTCTGGATCTCAGCTTTTAAGGAGTTTACTCTATGTAGGCTCTCGACAGATTGAGCACCTATAATTATATCTTGTCTATGTTGTGTCTCTGCCTCACTCAGTTTTCCCATCAATGCTTCCCTTTCCCTATTAACCTTTTTCCATATGTTGGTGGTATAGCTTATAGTCTCTCCTCTTATTCCTGCCTTGAAGCTATCCCACACGACTCCCCTTGATGCACTATACCTATTAGCGTCAAAAAAGGACTGGGACCATATTTTCATATGAGTGATGTAGTCGACATCCGCTAATAATTTTTTATCAAATGACCAGGGTCTAGGAACCTTGTATGGTTTATTGATGACCATATTTAAGACTAGGGGATTATGATCAGACATGAT
This sequence comes from Lissotriton vulgaris, assembly GCF_964263255.1. Taxonomy (NCBI): domain Eukaryota; kingdom Metazoa; phylum Chordata; class Amphibia; order Caudata; family Salamandridae; genus Lissotriton; species Lissotriton vulgaris. The sequence goes on along the minus strand of NC_141689.1, from coordinate 937,032,105 downwards.
TTTGGGAAGCTTATTTATTTGAACACTCTTAAGTAGGGTAGTCGAGATCATGAAATAGTCCAATTTCGAGTATTTATTAAAAGGATGTGAAAAATAAGTAAACCCTGGGTCTCCAGTCAGTAAATTTCCCCAAACATCGTCTAAGCCATGTGACTGCATCATTGACGTGATTGCTCTAAACACCCTTGGCTTCCTACTTATGTATGCGCTACCATCCGTAAAATTTGCAGAGATGTTAAAATTGCCACATAATACTATCGGGGTATGCCAATCAAATAATTCATTTTCAATATGACTAAAGATTTCTGGCTCGTCTGTGTTGGATCCATATACTGTGCAAATAGTGAAACCTAAGTTCATTTCGCAAATTGCCCATCTTCCTAATGAATCCGCCTTACACCTTTTGGCCCCCCCTAACCCCACTTTACCAATTATGGCCACACCTCTTATCATAGAAGTCTGGGATGTACATGACAGCAATTCATAGCTTTTAAAATTCAACCAATGTTTTTTGCTCCAGGGTAAGTGGGTCTCTTGTAGACATATTAAATCTAAGTTTATCATATTTAGATATTGTTCAAGCTTTACCCTCTTTTTTCAATCATTTAATCCTCCTATGTTGAGAGATCCAATCCTTAGTTTAGGCATACCTAATTTTTAAATATTTCCATAACATCAACCTGTCCAGATAACTGATGCATACACAATATACATAATAAGAGCATGTCCTTTGTTTCAATTTTACTCTTTCATTCGAAATCACTTTAACAGTACGAACTCTCTTCAGTTTTTTATTTTCTCCCCCCACATACGCCACCCAGCCCACTTTCCCCCCCTCCCTTCCACACCCTCTTGCCCCCCCCTCCTGCCACCCTTTGAGGCAACCTGGGTTTAGACTCACCCAGCTGTTGGTGGCCGTGTGTTCCGCGCGCCTGGACCTACCACCTGGCCTGATACTATTTGATCCTAGTGAGTGTCAACCTTATATCAAATAGCAATAGTCAATAGTTCGTCGGCACTAGATGCCTTATTCTATTCAGTTACCATTATCTTGTTTCATTCTTGCTTCAACCTCCTTTAGATAGGCCTCTGCCTGGATTTCACTTGTGAAGCTCCTAGTTGAGCCTTTGTATATTATTTTTAACCGCGCCGGATTTTGCAGATAGACCGTTGCTCCTAGCTTTTCGAAAGGGGCAAAAATCTGTCGCATTCGCCATCGTCTTTCTACTGTTGCGTGTGCAAAATCTGGTCTCGCAAAAAACTTAAAGCCCCTATATTCTCTTTGAGCCGTTGGTCTGGCCAAGTCATATATAGTGTCACGTACCAGAAAGTTTCCAAAGTTGACTAAAAAAGCTCTAGGATATTTTGGAGATTTCTCTGACCGTTTTGGTAGTGTTAGTGGAAAGCGATGTGCTCGGCATACTTCTTTATCCATTTCCCAGGAGTTGAGTTCTGGGAAAGAAGATTTTAGTAGATTGATCATGAAGTTTCTTGGATCACTCCCTTCCGAGCCCTCGGGAATCCCAAGAAATCGAAGATTATTCCTCCTTGTTCTATTTTCTTGGTCTTCAGCCTTCATCATCAAGTCCATAATTATTCCCTCGTGCTCCTTTGCTTGGAGTTGTAATCTAGCGACGTCTGATTCCAGGTTTTCTGCACAAACTTCTACCGAGCACATTCTATCAGAGATTTCCTGGCATGTATTGCCAACTTTATTGATAGCTCCTTCCAATTTTTGAATAGCGACATGATTTCTTTGGCTATCTTCCTTTACATCTTGATGAAAATTTTTGATTGATTCAAAGACTTCACTAAGTGTAGGTTCTCTATGCTTCAGCTGTTCATCATCATCCGGGTTGTCGAAGATATTCTTATTTTTTTCAGATTCAGCATTTGTTTTACGATGAGGGCTTTTGCGTGAGAGTTTGGTTCTCACTGTTGTTTGTTCTGGATTACTCCCAGGATCTGTTGTTTCATCGTGAATTATATTTGGGTGCCTTTTATGTTTACTTCTTTTTTTCAAGTGAATGTGGAGGTTAGAGAACTAGCCTCAAGACTTGGCGCCAAATTTACAACGAAAACAACGTTTTCTTATTAATTTACTTCAGTTTATTTGATTGATTTATGTTCATTTGGAAACAAATTTTCTGGTGAGATAATCCATGATGTTTTTAACAGACATAATATCCATCTTATGTCATGCATACAATCAATGTATAATCCATTTTTCAATACACCCAATGCATTTCGGGTCAAACCAACAAACGTGACCCTTCGTCAGGGGTCTGTAAAGGAAAGTCAGACAGGACCAGATTAGTCACTCTCTATAGTGTAAAACAACACAATACTCTCAACTTGTCAACATCACATTACTATGTCTAATATCGACTTAAAGCGTGATCCGTGGATTGTGTTACAATCTACTCGATAACTCATGATAATCAGGACTGGATAAGCATATAAACAAAATAGTCAGTCACATTAAACTGCTAAACTTGATCTCCATGGCATATTTCATCGTTACACTAAGTTCCAAGACTTACGTGAGTTGGGACGCGAAGCGCGTCTCCGAAGGATTCCGAATGAAATTGACCGCGAAGGATCAACAGTCCTAATAGGCTGACGAAGGGTCACGTTTGTTGGTTTGACCCGAAATGCATTGGGTGTATTGAAAAATGGATTATACATTGATTGTATGCATGACATAAGATGGATATTATGTCTGTTAAAAACATCATGGATTATCTCACCAGAAAATTTGTTTCCAAATGAACATAAATCAATCAAATAAACTGAAGTAAATTAATAAGAAAACGTTGTTTTCGTTGTAAATTTGGCGCCAAGTCTTGAGGCTAGTTCTCTAACCTCCACATTCACTTGTTTACTAGGCACGTTTATTGACTACGTGCGACGACTGAGGCACCTACCTCTAGAATTATAAAAACGGATAAACTTCACAGAAACAGAGTGCTTAGGATAACAGTTCTGTTGTTACTACTTCTTTTTTTCCCCATTTTCTTTGTTGGTGTATAATCGTATAGTAGGGCATTCTTAGATCCAATATCTGTCGGTGAAGGTACTTTTTTGTCCAGTTCCTCCTGTCTGTGATTGTCGCCAAGATCAGTCTCTTCACTGGATTTGCTGGATTCACTGGAGATTGATATTCCTGTCTCATAGATCTCTGATTCAGAGCCATCGGAGACTTCTGCTGAAGCGTACCCCTCCGTCACAAGGTTTATATTCGAGACTTCTTCTGAAGTGCTGCCTTTCACCAATAGATTAATATTTGAGTCTAAGTCTATGTTAGGGCCAGATCCGCTTTCTTCCTCATATTTTCATGTTCTAGATGTTCTACTGGGACTACTGAGACTAAAACCACAGATGCCGCAGTGATAGTCTTATTTTGTAATCCTTGTTGGTCCATTGTGAATGGTGCAGTTTCATTGAGAGGGAAATTCTGATGTCTATCTTTAATTGCTGGGCTGAATATGTTTGAAATTCTAGGTTGGGAACCTGTTGAGTGCCCAGTTATGTTAGCCGTAGCTTTTAAATTTTTGATCGTCTGTAGTCTTTTGGCCTTTTTCTCCAATAGGTCAAGATTCTCTCTGCTTGTCAATTCTTTTTCCTTTTCTGCTTCTTTTACTCTCTGTTTCTCCTTGGCTTTCTTTTTTGATTTCTCGGCTTCCTTATGCAGTTTCTGTTCAATCTGTCCATTCTCGATGTTTCTATCTTTTCCATCAGACTTGATAGCTCTTGTTTTGCCATCATCATTATCCTCGTCGTTATTTTCCATCGCTTTATAACCCCTGGTTTCGGGTCGTCTCTGTGTTTCTTTTTTCTTCTGAGATCCTTGTAAATTATAACTCTCTTTGGTATTTCCTCTGTCATCTGAGTTCTCTTCCCTTTCTTGACTTTCTTGTATTTCTTCTTTTTCTTGATCACCCTCTCCCTCTCCTCCTTGAGCCTGGGCCTTTGCTTTTGATTTTGTATCGGTTATTTTATCATTCTTTATCCCAGTTTGATTCTGTTTTTGAGTTTGAGTTTGATCTTGAGTATCAAGGTCACTGGTTTTGTCACTGGTTTTATCCTTATTTTTACTTTTATCTTTTTCTTTGATCTTCTCCATGTCTTTCTCCATGATTGTGTTCAAAGTCTGTATGGTAATTTCCGTGATATTTACTGCGAGCAGTACTGCGTTACCTCTAGCCCCGAATCCTCCGCCTCTAAACCTTGTAGTTGGTTTTGAGTAAGCTTGAGAATCCAGCAAACACTCTCTTTCTCCGTAGAATCTTAATGTCTAGACCTGTATTTTTTCCCAATTGTAAGTCTGAACAGATCTGCTGAAAGTTATGGCCAGCCACCAGAGAGCCCATCCGTGGTCCACCTCCTTTTGCTCCCGGTATGCTGTTGCTGTTGTATTGTATATATATTGTATTGTATCTTTATTTTACTTTTTTTTTTTTTTGGGGTGATAACTTTTTTTTTTCCTTTGATTTTCCTTACTTTTCCGTTATTATTCCATTTTTATTGTCAAATATTTGCCCACTTTTGTATTATGCTGTGCTGTGTGCTGTGCTGTATTCTCGCACTCTATGCTCCCTTTTCTTTTATTATTCTCGGCCCCCGGGCATTCCGTGCTAACAGCGTCGTCTCCCTTGACAACGACGCGGTCTCCTGCCTTCTTAAGGCCTGCCGCCGTGTCTGCAGATGATGGATGACAGCAGGCAGTGAAGCAGTCGAGCAGCAGCAGACGCGAGGCGGTGAGCGGAGCGAGGGAGGCGACGGAGACAGAGAGTGAGAAGCACTTAGCGCTGAGCTTGAAGAAACAAGCACCGCTGTCAGACAAAATGGGGAGAGCAGATCAGCGCTGAGCGGAAAGCAGAGAGCAGAAAGCAGGTAGGAATCCCTCGAATCCCTCGAATCCAAGAATCCAAGAATCCTTTTCTCACTTTTTTTTTCTTTTCACAGCGTTCTTTTCACAGCGTTCTTTCCACCCGGTGCACACACCGCCGATTGACTTCTATTTGTTGTACTGTAACTTTATCACGCTTCCATAGTGCGCTTCCATTGTGTAACAATCACAAGCACCATCGCGAGCAAGCAACACTGCAAGCGTTACGGCACTGAGGAAATAAGTCCGGGGATCCAGGGGTAGCCGAAAGCCGATAGTTAGGATTTGCAGTTCTAGCTGTGCTCCGTGTGATCGCGTGTGATTGCGTCTTTTTTTTTTTTAACATACACTGCAAGCCTTAACTTCTGCTCTACTTTGGAGCAAATTAGTCTATGCCACTATACACAGTTCATGTAGCATTGGCCATCCACTCAGCTACAATTACAGCAGGCGCAAAAAGTGATGGAAAAGCACCGTTGAAGCACCACGCACCTAAGAACTGCAACAGTGGTAACAGTTTACATTTTTACTTTGCTTGCCTTGCCTTACGATGGTCCCTCGCTGGCAAACACAAACACAGAGCGTGGTCATCGTCTGGAGAATCTTGAGGGTCTTGAGGGTCTAAAGGCCCGGCAGTTGAAGGCAGAAGGTAAAATGTTGAAGATTAAAGACTGAGGGTTGAAGGGTTGAAGGTGACAATCAGTGTTATATTAGGCATTTCCCAGGGCTCAGGAGCAGGCTCTGCAGCGACCTCTCACACGGGCGCCATCTTGCCTCTTCATACTGTACACATTGTACTTTGCAACCAGTATTATGATTGTAGCAGTTCATTTCTCCTACATAAGACAGAAGACTGTTCAATAAATACTTTTTATTGAAAACGCCCCTCTCTCTATTTCTCTGCACCTCTGGTGAAACGAAGCATGCACGATTGACTGAGTGAAATAACTATCTATTGTTTCCGTGACTTTCCTATTCTTGGGAAACAAAGTTATCACGTTTATGCGGTTGTCAGAAACTAATCCCTTCTTGGTCATTCGAGAAAGTTTCTAGTAACCTCTTAGCTAGCTGGCACTCACAATTAAGTCTAGTATATTCGATAGAGACCTAGTCGACCTTTGTCCTACGTTTAATCTATAGAATATATTATTTCAATGCGCAGAGCCTATTGGGAATATAGGAACTACACTACATGGCGCCCAACGTTGGTTAAGGCGATAATTTAACGCTAGATACTAAAGTAACTCAGTCGTGCTTTTCACAAAGACCCCCTTTTTCCCAGTAAAATACTCCAATAGACATCTGGAGTGGGGTAAAGGATATAATATCCGCCATAACTGAGTAGGACGAAAACCCTATGTATTAGTCTTTAGTTTGAACCTTGAAGGATACAGTGTTCCAAAATATTGTGCACCTAATCTTTGTTTCCTTGAAACTTGCTCTGCAAACTTTCGGTCAACAAAATATCAGAGAGTGACGACGAAAGGGAGAGAGCAGCAGCAGCTCAGGCAGTTTTAGGCGACACAAGTCTTCAACAAAATAACCCGGATGCTATACTAATCCCGGTAAATATAAGAAAAACAATCACTAAAAAAACTTATAGAGAGGTGGTAAAGTAATATTTGTTATAGAGGCACATGAATATCGGCAGACAAAGATATTCTATCCATGGAATCTGTTTCCTGCAGCAAATCCAGTAACACACAAATTCCACTACCACAAAGTAGAGGAACCTCCAGCGGAATGCGTTGCTTTCGAGGACGTTTAAATTCCACTAACTTACCAAGAGCATCAGCGCTGGTTTAAAGGCGCCCTACAACATCAAAATCACATTACCAGGCTCGGTCCACTAGGTAGACCAGGAGCAACATGGCCGGTACTAGCCAGCTATACACCACATCCTGACATTGAGCAAATGACAGGTCCAGAACTGTTAGCTCAACTAAAACAGTTCATTAAAATACATAGACAGTTGGTTCAATATGTAATGCAGACTTTAACTGTCCAACCTGCTATACGAATTCAACAGCACACCCCTCACCGGGGGAACACAAACAAAATTACATTACAGACTATACAATCAGTCATTGGTAAATTGCCAGCAAAAAGGTAACAAATTCCGTTCTGGTTAGCTCATAAAATTACTCAAATAGAGGCAGTATTTCCTGATAGCACACCTCATGAAAAACACAGAATTCTAACAATATGTTTACCAATGGGGATTGCACCACACGTAGAGGACTGTGACACTTGGGGTACAGTCTTTGCTTCAATCTACACAAAAACACATGGTGTTCCGTCTATGGCGGTAATACCAGACCTAAGACAGATTCAAAATGATTACAGACCAGAACCTGCCTTAAATCTTGGTATGAAGTTACTAAAAGATTTCAAACAGGTCTCGGCTATACTATTAGCTAACATCAAAGGTGAAGCAGCATCCGTGGCAATACGCCAAAAACTAAAAGAAACTGATATATAACAGAGCAACCATATGAACTTGCAAGAATTATTGAAAAAACCTATTAGGAACTAGGTAGAGATAGTTTGGGTGGGAAACCAGTAAAACCCCAACTAACTGAAAATCCTGAATTTTTTTTATTAACAATAATCTTACTACTCCTAAAAAGAAGTGGGAAAATACTAAACAGACACTTCCTAAAGAGAAGCGTTCTCAGTCTAGGGGAAGGTCTCCTCAACAGGAGCCCTCTGAAAAGAGGTATAACCTCAGAAATAGGGATACTTTGAGAAAACTTTATGGATATCAAGATACTGATACACGTTCCTCTCGTACCTTTCAGACTTCCTTGCAGAAATCCGAAAGAAGAGGACGATCAGAACAAAAGAAAGAAGGCGTGAAGTCCAAAGACGAACAGCACATTCTGAAAAATAAGAAGACCCAATTCACCAAAAAGAAGGTAGCAAGTCTAAAGATCAGACATGCCAAGGATCTTGAGGACACAACTCAAGAACGGGGAGTAGGCCCAGACAATGCTAAACAGTGCAGCAGAAGTCACTACAGCTCGTAAGATCTTGAAGGATCATCTGGAGACAGTGGACTTGAATGAATACATTCAAGTTGAAACTGCCGACACCACGGTTAGTGTACCACATAAGTTATATGAAGTAACACTCCGGATGGAGGGGGACATAACTAGAAAAATAAAAGCACTCTTTTGGGAGAAGCTATCTAAGGGTTATAACATTCTTCTAGCTGAACAAGACTGGCCACCTGAATTTGTCATGGAGTGCCCACATGGCGAAGAGATAATTATGCCAGCCTCCTCAAATCACATTCCAATTCATAAAAAATACACATATACCAGAAAATGGGCAGTAGCCCAGGCTCCATCATTAAACAAAAATCATGTAGGATGGGATGAGGACTCTCCTCATCATAAAATCCAGTTAAGAAATCAACCTACTGCACAGAGGCAGTATCCAGTTAAGCAAGAATCTAAAGAAAAGGTCAGGGAGATCTTAGATCAACTTGAATACCAAGGGGTGATTGAAACATGCACCTCATCTATGAACAATCCTTTGTTTCCTGTCTCCAAACCAGCCAATATATATTGTCTAGTTTTGGACTACAGACACTAAGGGCCAGATGTAGGTAACACATTTTTACCTACTCTAAAATACCGATTTTTACAGAATCAGTATTTTAGAAAAGGGAAACCAGATGTAGGTCAAAATTCGGTAAAAAATACCGAATCAGTAAAAAGCGGAAACCCCGTCTCGGTATTTACCGAGTCGGTATTTACCGATACGGCAAAGACCGAATCGGTAATTCACATGCAATCCTATGGGCCCGGAGGCCTATAGGAATGCATTGAATCTACCGATTCGGTATTTACCGATTCGGTAAACACCGAATCGGTAAATCCCGAGTCGGGGATACAAAATATCAGGCAGTTGAAGTATCAACCAATCACGTGCCTCCACTCGCCCCTCACCCAAACCAACAGAGCTATAGACCAATCCTGTGCATCGACCCCACCCCACAACCAGGAAGTGGCCACACCCATGCAGGTGCAGTGTACTTGATCACACAGGAGAGCAGTTACACAAAGACAGGCTGTTGTGAAGCAGAGCCCTGCAGGAGAAACAAATTGACCCCCAAGACTCTCAGAGGGAAGGTGCAGAGAGGAAGAGGAAGATGAAGTTTAGCACTGGTGAACTTCAGGTGTTGGTGGAGGAGGTAGTCAAGCACTACCCAAAAATCTTTGGAAAGCAGTCCCTGCAGGTACCAGAGGCTGTCAAGGGGAACACCTGGCTGGGGATCCAGACCAAAATTAACGCCATGGGAGTGACCAACAGGGAAGTGGACGACCTCAAGAAGCGATGGTACGATCTAAGGATCATCACTAAGAAAAAACTGGCAGCAAGAAGCCAGTAGGCCAATGCTACAGGTGGAGGGAAGAACAAGGCACCTCCTCTCACGGACCTGGAAGAGCTTGTGGAGTCACACTGGATCCAGAGTGCGTTGTGGGGATTGGTGATGCAGACAGCTCAGCCCAGGCTGCAGCTAAGAAAGGTAAGGGACATGTCCATCATCCCCCACCCCCTGCCTGTGTTCCTCCCCAATGTGGCTATGTATTGAGGGAATCCAGTTCTGACTTTAGTATTCACCTGCAATGCATTATTGGAGTGGTAGTCATAAGAATACCCATATGAGCAGTCAACATGAAATGTCGTCAGGCATGCCACCCAATACAATCAGAGACATGGGAGGAGCAGAAAATAGTGATATAAAAATGTAATTTAATAGTGATGTACATGGTGAAAGCACCACTAAGACACTGTCCATATCTGTCCACAGGGGAGACATCACGCAAGTCACAGCAGGTGAGGGAGAAGACACATCCCCAAAGGGATAGGAGTGAGCAAGAAGGCAGGGATGCTGGGCCCAGCAGTGCAAGACCTACAGCACCCTGCACACAAGCAGCTGACATACCAGAGGCAGACGGCACCATGCTACTGGAAGCATCTCCAGTGCTCCTTGACTCACCAATACATAAGTCACAACAACCAGACACACCAGCAGACACAGAGGTGTCAGAAATCTTCAGGCCCGTGAGGCATGAGGGTCCCCCGCATAGGATCCTACAAACATCCTCCGATGAGGAAGGGGAGTATGAGGAGTCAATGCAGTCTATGGCAGGAAATGCACCAGGTCATACATCCACTCCTGTCAGGCGATCCGGTGGAACAAGACGTCTTAGGGTCCAGGAGTCAGGCGCCAGTGGCCGTGATGAGGATGTGTTCCAAGGCCTTGAGACCACAATGGTGAAGGTGCAGCGCCTGCAGGCAAAAGGGATAAGTGCAGTACACAGGCAAATGCGCATTTTGAACACTAATTTCACTGACATGAACAAGGGAATAGCATCAATGGCAGACAGCATGAGGGACATGGCAGATGGAGTCAGGTACATATTTCAGTGTGTGATGACACTCTGTGAGGAACTACATGAGGGCCATGCACAAAGGCGCAGGGAGAGCCATCGAACGCACCAGCAGACAAGCGGCATGCGCCAACTTGCAACTGCAACTTCACTGATGCGTCGGAGTTCAGTTACGATGCAGGAGGGGCTGGTGCACTGCTGTACTGATCTCACACGGGGGATGGGGAGAGTCACTACAGCGATGGAAGTGCTGCTGACAAATCAGTCAGCCACCACAGGAGCAGAAGGTGTCGGGGACACGAATACCGCTAGTAGCAGGGGCAGCACCCCTGTCCCTGAAGTAAGGAGGAGTAGCAGATGCCAGAGTGCCGGCACTGGCACAGCAGACTTGGAACTGAGCCAACCTCATGCATCACGCGGGGCTGTTCATGGGCGCAAGCAGAGAGTCTGCCATTTTCAGTTGGACATGTGAGGGTGAGGTAACCCCCGTACACACAGTAGTGCTAGGCGCACTAGTATGTGACATTTGTGGCTCATGTCTTTTCTACGTAGTGCAAAATAAACTACGTGCATTGACGTACAACACGTGCTTTGTCTCGATACTTACTCAGAAGTAGTTGTGTGTGATTTCTGCCCGTCTCTGTCTTCCATCTGTGGGTGTTGGTACTCCTACTGTGTTGGCTGCTGGTAGTGCCTGCTCATCGTCATGGTCTTCATAGTCCTCCAATTCCACCTCTGTGCCCCTCTTAGTTGTGAGGTTGTGCAACATTGCACAGGTTGCAATAATCTTACAGCATGTTACAGGTGCGTACTGCTGTGGCCCCCACTTTTGTGGAGGCAGCGGAACCGGCTCTTCAGGAGGCCAAAGGTGCGCTCAATTATGTTCCGGGTGGATTTATGTGCCACATTGTAACGTCTCTGGCTGGGGGTTGTTGTGGGGTTGAGGTAGGGTGTCAGGGCGAAGGAACGGAGTGCATATGCACTATCCCCTAATGTGGAAGAAAAAAGATACATTACTCAGATTCACACATTGACATACGTCTGCTTCATCTATCAAGGGAGTGTCACCCATTTCTTTACCTAGCAGGTATCCTTCCCCGAATTCACCCGCTGTCAGGCGGGTATAGATCCCACTGTTTTGGAATATATATATGAATCGTGGGTGCTTCCTGGGTATCTGGCCACTATATCGGTGATAATGTACTTGGCATCACAGATTGCTTGTACATTAATTGTGTGTGATGACTTCCTGTTCCTGTATATGTGCTCAATGGCAGCTGGGGGGCAAATGGGGATGTGGATCCCATCAATGCAGCCAATCACGTGTGGGAAGTTTGCCTTGAGGTAAAAATCAGTCTTGGTCCTGAGCAAGTCCGCATCAGTGTCTGGGAAGGGGATGTAATGATCCATTCTTTGCATCATGGCATCCAGGAACTTTCTGAAAAAACACGACAGGCAGCTCTGGGACACTCCACCAACCGCTGCCACAACACTCTGGTAGCTCCCAGATGCTAGGAGGTGTATGCTACAGAGCACCTGGACATGGGGTGGGACGGTGTGGGCCCTTGGTCTTGGGTGGTCCAGGAGTGGGTGCAGGTCCCTGATCAGGTCCATGATGGTTTCGGGGTGCAGTCTGTATCTCTGCAGTATCTCTGGCTCTGTCAATTGGAAGAGTGTAATCCTTTGCCTATAGACCTGCTCCTCCCTTCTCCATACCCTCTCACCTGCTGTTTGTAGCCTTAGCCATCTTGCCATTATGTAAAAAGCCGCCATTCTGGTTCCAGTGTTGCATTTTGGGGCCCTTTTTTATAGGCTGCACCTGATTACCACCTGCTTGCAATCTATGTTAAATACCGATTCATAATTACCGAATTTTGGTGAAATTAGGTAATTTAAGGCTCACCTACATCTCGATGGTGTGGTTTTTTCCATTTCGTAATTTCCGAATCTGTAATTTTACCGAATCGGAACATTTACCGACTCAGTATATTTTCCGAATCGATAATTTTACCGATTCGGAAGTATTACCGATTCGGAATATTTACCGAGCCAGTAATCTACCGATTCTGTATTTTTTACGGATCTGTAAATGTTGGGCGACCTACATCTCATAGTCCAAATACCGGTCGGTAACGGCCGAAAATACCGATTTTCAGCCGTTTCCGACCGGTATTAGGCTACCTACATCTGGCCCTTAAACTCTTGTTGCAAAACTTTTGCAGTACAAAGTTCACACTGTGCAGCACTGATGAATAACATCGTGCGGAAAAATATAAAACCACATTAGATATTTCTAACTGTTTCTTCTGTCAAAACATTGCATCAGAAAGTAGGTACTTGACCGCTTTCTCAATAATGGGGACACAAGGACAATTTTGCCGTCTCCCCCAGGGATTCAAGAATAGTCCTGGTTAATTTTCAGCCAGAGTAACAGAGTTAATACAAACGTATGATGATGAGGCATTATCTTATGTCGATGACATCTATCTTACAGACGATGAGTTGGACGTGCACTTGAAAAGAATGAACCCCATAATACTTGGGTTCGCTTCTGAGGGGTACAAATTCAATTTTACGAAATCACAAATTTCCAACCTCAACGTCCTATTCTTATGATACGAATTATCAAGTGAAGGAAAAAGCCTGGCAGCCAACTTTCTAGAGAAATGTGCGCTGCTCCAACCTCCAAAAATGCTGAAAAACTTACAGTCAATTCTAGGTTTCCTGAATTTTGGAAGAACTTTTGTTCTAAATTAAGCAGAAAGGGTTAAACCTCTTTATGAACTAATAAAACCTGATTTCAAATCAACTAATTGGACTCAAAAACACACAGAAATTTTGCGTTCAGTGCAAACTGACATGTTAGCAAAAACACAGTTACAGACACGCAACAACGTGCGCAATCTTGTAATCCGAATCATTCCAGGAGATGCGGATTCACATACCTAACCTTTAATGAAGTTGAAAAGGTACCAATAGCTTACAAATCACACTTGTGCACACAAGCTGAAATGAAATTCACTTCAACCGAAAAGATTCTGACAGCGGTTCAAACTGCAGTAGTAAAAGAGAGAGCTCTCGTGCAGGGTAAACGCATAATGATCGTTACACCTGTACCTATCTTAGAGGCAGTAACAAAAGCAAGCATTCCAAATGCTAAAGCTTTACATCTGAGATGGATACAATGGCTTAATTCTCTTACTGCAACAGACGTTGAATACGTTTTTGATGCCTACTTGAAAACACAAGAATTTCTACAATACGAACACGAATGTCCTCTGCCAAACAAGATTCTGCCTGTAGAACATTATAATTTATATAGACGGATCAGCACAGCCCGCAATTGGGGGTAAACAAGCCTATAGTGCTGCATGCTCGATTGTTAAAGGTCGCTGGCGCGAAGGTAAATTTAGACCAATGGTCACTAAAACTCAATCACTCGGAATCTGTACAGCTCAGCGAGCTGAACTACAGGCTTACAAGATGGCGCTTGAAAATACCGATCACAAATTCCCCACACTTATAGTGTGTGATTCGTATTACTGCGTCCAGTCTTACAATGAATATCTGCAGAACTGGGTTCAAAACGGTTTCAAAGACGCAAAAGGTGGCACAATTAAACATAAAATGCTTTGGGAAGAAGTAGTTTTATTTCAAAAAGAACTACGAAAGACTCACGAGATTCATACACTGAGTCATCAGCGTGTTGGCGTTCATGTTGCAGGGAATTCATTGGCTGATGAAGCCGCGAAGACAGCTGTGCAAACGGCTTCCGTAGCTGCAATCACTCGTTCAAAGAAAAAATTTGACGGTGAAACAATGCTAGCAGTAAATGTCTCCATGAAAGGCAGCTATGCAGCTTTATCTCTAAATTATCCACACGGATATACGTACATAATTGATGCAAACCCTGTTCCTTTTGCTCGAATCCCTGGAGTGGGGGATAGAGTAATTCCAAACAGGAACCAGAGAGGTGCTTTGGTCCACGAAGCACATATGGGAGAGGGGAAACAACCTTTACAACGCAACTTTTACAACGCACTACCATTACAACAAAACTTTTACAACACAACATCCATTACAATGCATGCCATTATAACGCAACCATTACAACGCATGACACTACAGCGCATACCAATACAATGCATGTCATTACAACGCAGTCATTACAATGCATACCATTACAACGCATAACATTACAACACATAGTACCCTTACACTATCCAACACTTACCCTACTGTTGCACCCCCTGGAGTTAGAATAGTAACTTTTACCCCTACACTATCCAACACTTACCCTACTCTTACACCCTACTGGAGTTAGAATAGTAATTTTTACCCCTACACTATCCAGCACTTACCCTACTATTACAACCCCCTTGAGTTAGAATAGTAATTTTTACCCCTACACTATCCAGCACGTAACCTACTATTAACCCCCCTGGAGTTAGAATAGTCATTTCTACTCCTACACTATCCAACACTTTCCCTACTATTACACCCCCCTGGAGTTATAATAGTCATTTTTACCCCTACACTATCCAATACTTACCTTACATGCATTGTAATTTTTTGCGTTGTAATGGTATGCATTGTTAAGGTAGTATGCGATGTAATGGAATGCGTTGTAAAGGTAGTTTTTAAAAATTCGTTGTAAATGCATGCGTTGTAATGGAATGAGTTGTAATGGATGTTGCGTTGTAAAAGTATGCATTGTAACATCATACATCCATTGGAGAGGGTCTGACACATCAAGGGATCTTAAAATCTCTAATAGAATTAGAAGAGATGTACTGGTGGCCGGGAATGAGCGTAGACGTTTACAAATTCAGAATTAACTGTGATACCTGTTACAGAGATCATAGCTTTGAAAGCCACCAGGTACCTGACTACAGTGTAGCCAGCCCAGTACAGATACCACTGTTAGACAGCATTAGACTTTCTACATGCAGACGTCACCATGGATGGATGCGGTCCTACAACTATTAGGACAAGATTCATTTGGATATGGCCTTAGCGTCAGGCTGACGCCCGAACTGTTATAAAAGATTTGCGAGTCTTTATGGGCACATACGCATTCGGCACGCTGCATTCTGAACAGGGTCCTGCGTTTAGCTCTCGAGCTTACAAAGAGGCCATGGCCAACTTGGCCGTTGCATTGCGGTACTCAAGTCCATTCCATCCTGAGGGAAATGCGGTAAAGGAAAGAAAAAATGTGACATAAAGCAATCTATAACAGCTAGGGTATTAGGTTCGGGTGACGGGTTTGTCAAACATCTAACAAGTGTCCAACATAGTCTTAATAATCTGCCAAGAAATTCTCTGGGTGGAATCACTCCATATGAATTACTATTTGGTACTAGAATGCTCATCCTGGATCTTGATTGTCAAACTTCAGTGATGGAACAAAAACGCTTTTGATATCAAAGACCGTTTGGCTGTTTTACAGGACTTAAATGAAACAAGAAGAAGTCGGAGCAACACAACACAAAAGCCAACAACCACTAAAGAAAAACCACCTGTCCCAGCAAGACCTGTCTGAATTCCTAAGATTGGGGATCTAGTCAGAGAAAAGATCGCGGATGAGAAGGAATTTGGGCCTTCTTACAGAAAACCAGTACCTATTCTACCAATCCACGGATTAAGAACAGTAATACTGCCGCCCCTTGCTGGAAGAAAGGAGAACAGGTCTGTATCCATCGACCTGGAAAAACCACACCATGTGGCCGATAATAAGTAGTAGGCCCAGTGGACTCCCAAGATGTAGCAGACAACCAAATCTTGCTACAATCCAAGAGGTTAAACCTGAAAGACTTATCACCTTTGATAAACCTGCAGTAAGAAAAGAAGGACTATGCAACAAAGCCATTGAACTTGTACCTATTGAGACAAAAAATAACAGTTTGTCAAGAAATGCCTGGCTACAATGATATAGCCACTGACTATACTAATATGACAAAGGAAGAAACAGCTCCAGCGATTCCGAAAAATCCTGATGCAATCCAACAATTGACAGAACTGCCTCTGGCTATTTCATCAACTTTGATACATTTTCTGAGGATCCCAGTGAACCTGAAACTACGCCAGCAAATAAAACTTTTAAAGAAAAAATAACAGAACTCTTTCATCTACTTGAAAAAACATACCTAGTTTCACCATGGGTTGAATTTTGGATTGTGTAAGGTGTAATTTTTCTCCTACTTTGGTTCATTCTTGTTTTAAGTTTGGGAAAGATGATAGATGAAAAATACAGTACAATGGACACAGCAAGTAAGAATATCAACTTGCTCCTGATACCTCACAAATCATCTCATTGTGAACAAAGAGACCTGTCATCAGTGAACATCAAAGCCGTTCCTATACCTGGTGGTATAGCATGGGACACAACTGATTATGACATTTATGGCCTGGTGGAATTGTTGAAGATTCCACACCAATTTAAGGTTTCTTTGAGTGACTTTGTTACACCCAGCACATTTTCTGATGATTGGGACTTTGAAACTGTTAATAATATGATTACAGAATTATAAATGTCAGCTAAATTCACAAAACATGAATACTTAGAAGATTCATCAGATTATGAACAATGTATTGTTTTAATCATTATGGTCACCATTTTTTGTATAAATCTGCAAACCCCAGAAATGTTTTTACTTACAATCAATGGGAACATTGCCCAACGCTTCCAAATGGCAGCTCTAAAACATTTTATGAAAAGTTTCCTTACTTCTCAGGTTTTAATGTCACACATCCAGAAACATTTTATTTTAAAAATGTGAATAAGACAGGAATGAAAAACATATACTGACTATTACTAAACAAATTTATTCTGTGAACTTTTATGCTCAGCTGTCTACATTAGGTTTTAACTTTTGGAAAGACAACATTGAGACAAAAGGTGTCTGGGGCACAAAAGACTGGCAGGTGCAAGGTTTGGAAGCCTTATTCAGAGCCTGCATTATCCCAGAACAAATAATGTTTTTAAATGACACTGTTCAACAAACATCTTGTCTTGGCTTAGCTAAGATAAATGATTTAAACAAACTGTCCATACCTAAGCCCACAACTGACAGTAATAGCACTGCAGGTGAGGAGGTAGACGTAAAACAGATTTTACAACAGAACAGAACTAATCCTGATTGGAAAAAATGGTTAATCTGACCACAGACACAAATAACTGTCAAGATAGATTCCTGAACAAAACACAAGGGTTCACTGTAACTAGGCCAGATCCAGGGATAGTTACAACATACAGTGTAGGAAAACTAACCCTTGAGTGGCTACAGAAATCCACACTTCCAGAAAATAAATAACACTTAACTTTACTTAAAGAAGGCATTGATTTACGAGATTTCTTACTTGGACCTCGTAAACCACGTCCAAAACGTTTCATATACGGCGGTATATACTCTGCTTACAATGAAGCATGGAAAGTCACGCAAATGAAAACTGCAGAAAGAATACGAGAAATTGATCGTATTAATTTAGAGAAAGCTCTCTCTGCAGTGGACAATGGGTTAACGACTCTGTCCTCCAGAATTTATTCTTTGGACAGCATTGTATCACCTGCCATTGACATAATAGAACAGGACTTGCTAATGTTACAGCATGGCCAGTCTCAACTACGCTCTATAATTCTGCTAGGCTGGACATTACAAAATCTCAGTTCAGGCTACGTGCCATGGCGTTTAATCAACACCTCGTCATTGTTTACTGTCTTTAACCTTACAGATAAACAAATCTCTTTGGCACAAAGAGGAGCAGACTATACGGTGCTGAGCATAGAAAAACTGGAAAGATTACCATTAACTGTTTCTGAGAAACCGGTCGTGGAATGGATAATACATGGCACCATCACAATATCAGTGACGATTTTCCAGTTTCAGTATTGCTTAAAACACATACCTGCGGGCCTGTATGAAAGGTTGGGTTAAGAGTACATTAAGTCGACCTGGAATTTACCAGACACACACAATTGTTGGAGTGGGGTAAAGGAGGTATTTCTTAGTGGAAAAAATTGTAAGAACTCACGAAGCGGTACACTTTTATGCCAAGGTACTAATTTACACGGAGCCGGTGAGGGTTCTTCAAATAACCTTTCTTGCCACCTGCACGGTTCTTCAGCAACAGTGATAGACCCAGTTTTTTAGGCAGGTATCCAATGGTAGCTACATAATGTTGAGTGATCACAGCTGTTGTGAATTAATGCCAGGTATAGCCTATCTCGTTAGTGTGTCAGCCAGGGTCACTTGTTGTATGCAAGTATAGTTTCCTAAAATAAACACAGACGAGGAGTCGCTGTTATTGCCTTCACTGAATATCTCTTGTATACAAATAGATACTTTAAGCAGAATGAAAGCCATTCTTTTGCAAAAAACTGTGCCACTGACCTCGTCCATAGAATCGTATAATCTGCAAGTTGCAAGGACTTCTGTGGAGATATATGCCCTATTATCAACAAATTGTCCAATACATTTCGCAGACATGTTAGGTCGAATCTTAAACATGTCTGATACGAGTGGTATTTTACATGTATTTAAGACATTTTTTTCGGAACTGTGAGCACCCTTTCAAGCAGTCCTAAGCAATTTTCTAAATTTTGTGCACTCTGTGTTCGGCCTGCCTCTTCTGTTGGGACTCGTAGCAGGAATTCTATTTTTGATTCTTCTGCTCCGATATGGCAAGTCCAGTCACCAGCAATACCCAGACTACCATGGAGGACGCCCTCCTAGCCATGCGGTACCGTGACAGAATTACACAGATTCTTGGCTTTGCTTGTTTAAGAGATCTGAACACAACATGGTTTCTCTTGTTCAGATCAATCTGGCAAGATTGTATCTTACCTGTTCTACGATGCCTGCTTTGCGGAGAAAAATGCGTGTTGGACATTTGTCTTACACTTCCATCAGCACTGCCAACGGTTGTTGACATTTTGCTAGGTCCGGTAATAGCTCATGCATCGTGTTGCCCCCAACGGCTGCCAATCCTGATGACGGCATTCGTGGAGATCTCACCAGCAACTACAGCTAATGGTGAGGTGCGTGGAACAACAGGCACACAGGTACCATCTGTTGCGAACATTGCTAATGCGGATGACGCTGAGGGCAATGCTTCTCATCAGTGCACAATTGATCTACCTAATGAAGTAGTTCCACTTTCACCTACTATGGTAGACGATTTCTTTGCCAGCCTTTTTTCTCCTGACACCGGGAATAACTTTTGAAATCTGCACACAGCGTTCCATGAACTCTAAATTTGGCCTTCACTTTTCATAACAATCCTTCCAAAGCTTTGGAACTCTATTTTTCTACGGGTAATTTTGACTTTTTCCCAAAAACATGAAAAAAAATTTGACACAAAGTAATCTGCTTAAAGTGGAACTATTCTTAGAGAACATGAATTCGTTAAATACTTCCTAGAGACAATATTTGACCTTGTCCTCAAAACCAAAACAGTATATTATTTCTGCTATGGAATGGTCTCGACCTTTTATTCTGTAATTTCATAAATGTCATTACATGATTCATTCAGTTAGCTTTGCCAACATCATAATTCATCTTTTGAATGACGCATTTTGCTTTTAAATGCGTACTGTACAAATGCTCATTTTTCATGTGCATCCTTTTCAAATGCATTTTGTGTATTTTGGGTGGGATTGTAAACACATGCTTTAGATATGTTTTAGTGCTTATAATTTAGTAATGTTAAACATAATAAAGTGGAGTGGGTGTTGTATATGAATTTAGGACCCTAGTGTAATCTTCGCGATTCATGCCCATATATAGGTCTAAATCACCCTATCCTTATATAGGCATAGAAATCATAACCATATTTAGACTTAGCCTATCCAGTCCAAATATGGCATGGTTACTTCCACTAGTTCCGAAAATCCACAACGATTTCTTAGAAAAACCCGCCTTCAGCAGTCAGGGACTTGCCCTTGCTTGAATATTGATTTATTCAAGAACTAATGGAGTTTTCAAAGAACTGAGTCTTTGATGACGTTATTATGTCCAATCTTACGTCAAACTAGGCACCTTCAAGGTATAAATATGCCCACACTTGCCCAGGCAAGGACACAGTGGTTTGGAGCAGTTTGACTATCTACCTACATGACACAGCTCGCCGAAGCAAGTGCCGAAGGAAGCTGACCCTCCAGCAGACGCACTGAGAAAGGCTCTGTCTTTTCTCTTGCCGAGAAATCCAGCTCGAGTGTTTCCAAGCCACCCTTGCTTGCGGGTTGTTGGGAAATCGAGTCCTGAGCGAGAGAGATGCCAGACCTCCTTCATTCTAAAACCAAGGTACAGAGCTGATTAGACCCTTAGAGAATTCTTGGATAGATTCTTGGCAAAGAATACGGAAACTAAGCTACACCTCACTTACTTCTTCCCTTGTACTAGCCCTAGGTTAGGTACACTGGGGTAGGCGTATTTTAGAAGCACCAGTTGAGTACTTTTAGTATTTATTTATTAATGTATGTATTCTATGTATTTTATGGCTTAGATACCATATCATGCTTTTACAGTATTATTTTATAATACTCTTCGTACTGTATGCATTGTACTTTGCAACCAGTATTACAATTGTATCAGTTCATTTCTCCTACATGAGACAGAAGACTGTTCAATAAATACTTTTTATTGAAAACGCCCGTCTCTCTATTTCTCTGCACCTCTGGTGAAACGAAGCATGCACGATTGACTGAGTGAAATAACTATCTATTGTTTCCGTGACTCTAGAGATACATTTCCTATTCTTGGGAAACAAAGTTATCATGTTTATGTGGTTGTCAGAAACTAATCCCTTCTTGGTCATTCGAGAAAGTTTTTAGTGACCTCTGAGCTAACTGGCACACACAATTAAGTCTAGTATATTCGATAGAGACCTAGTCGACCTCAGTCCTATGTCTAATCTATAGGATATATTTGAGAAGTAACAACCTAGGCAATTAAACACAGTGAGTTACTTTAAGGTCAAAAGATATATACCAATGGACTACAGCTGCTAAAAAACACGGTTTTATTAGTTAGTTAACACAGGTAAAAAAGGTTCATAATATGACATTACAGATTCAATCTTCATGCCACCTAGCTAATATAAATTTCTATGTCTGTTAAGTGTTAAATTGTGATTGTCAACTGTACTATGAGAT
Organism: Lissotriton vulgaris; assembly: GCF_964263255.1. Taxonomy (NCBI): domain Eukaryota; kingdom Metazoa; phylum Chordata; class Amphibia; order Caudata; family Salamandridae; genus Lissotriton; species Lissotriton vulgaris. The sequence continues at coordinate 937,010,657 of NC_141689.1, read as the reverse complement.
TTTTTTATTGTTATTTTAATGTCATATTATGAACCTTTTTTACCTGTGTTAACTAACTAATAAAACCGTGTTTTTTAGCAGCTGTAGTCCATTGGTATATATCTTTTGACCTTAAAGTAACTCACTGTGTTTAATTGCCTAGGTTGTTACTTCTCAAATATGTTCTTTTCCCTGACCTAGGAATTACGAAATTCAATTTTTCAGGGGGTCCTTGTTACATATGCAATAATCTATAGGATATATTATTCCAATGCAATGAGCCTATTGGGAATATAGGAACTATACTACAGTAGAGTTACCCTCATTATCACCACATGTTGAGGGAACAACTGATATTGACCCTCCCGGGAATCCCTGTATGTTTTGTTTTAGTTTTGTACACCCTTGGCCCTTTCTTTTTGTAGAGGAGGATTTAATGTTACAGTCTGATTTAAGTTTAGCTTTCTGCCCTCTGGTAATCCCCTTGGATTTCACAGGGTGGGTTCATGCTCCTTTGTGGGGCCAGAACAAGAGTTTATAAGTATAGCTCGGGGTACAGAAAGAGGCGAGCTCAGCCTAACAGGTGAGGCATCTTGGTTCAGTGCTGGCAAGGAATCAGGAAGTGCAGGGGTTAGGGAGAGTCTACTTAGCGGGGAATGTGTGTCAAGAGATAACCTACGTTCTGTTAGTTGTATTTCGTGAATGAGGGCGGATTCAGCCCTCAGAATGAAGGCATCTAGAGTGCTGACCACATTTTTCCTTGTGTTCCCTTTCCGCTTGCTAATTATCAATACCCTAAAAACACACTTACGGAGAATACACCTGTCCCAGATAGGATGCAAATCTGAAGATATTGGCCGATTACGTAAAGCAATGTGCAAAATACAAAGTGCAGAACCTTGATCAATAATTCCTCAGAGCATTAATTAAAATCATCAAAAGGTGCTATGTGTATTAAATACTAGTTAACAGCCACAATAAAACAATTCAGCAATAAAATGGCGCCAAAGTGCAAAGTGCAGTGCAAGATCCTGGCACATAGAACAAAGTCTTTTAGTCTGATATCTCTTACAGAAACACGTTTAGTGTGTGACGGGTTGTTCACGTATTGTCCATCAAGGTAAAAGCAATGGGGGTATCAAATAACCAAACAGCACCATACTACTCGCCAGATAAAGTTAAGATAACTCAGGACTCAGGAGAGGAACAACAGGACCTGTGTCGAGGACTTTACACGCAGATGAAAAGGGAGTTGCCCTGCCCTGCCTCTTCCTGGCGATGACAGGTAAGGAGTGACCCGCCAGCGTGCGTCCCGCGATGCGGGATAGCCACTCTGTTTATGAGGGCCTCTGGCGCCCTCCGGTGACGTGTTTCACCTGCGCTGAGAGGGGGGCCTTCTGGGTATTGTAGTTCCCACCTTCCGCCTGGCTGTTCCCCTCACGGCGGTATGGCGGTGCAGACAGTGGGGCTCAAATAGCCATTCCCCTCACAGCGGCAAAACAAAGCAGGAGAGGTAAATAACAGGCCGTTTCCCTCACGGCAAGCTGACCAAAGAGTGGCTTAAATAGTCACAGAATTTAATCAAAACCCCCAGTCAGAGTCATAAACATTATTACAACCATCTAACGAGAGGTTAAAGAGATTAATATGAATTGATCTTACTATATTCAGTGATTTCCATGAAAACAAAAACATGTTACATTTTTCCTATCACAACATGGCAAAGGCCACAAACACTCGCATCATATAACTGACCGGTGATCTTCAAAAGTGGGAATGGCTCATTGTATTTCCAACAGTGGTCATACCCTCGCAGAGGTTTTTTTTTAGCAATTTGGAATAATTTATGAAAGCCACTCGATTATGAAATTCAAAGATCCGTCACATTCTTGTTGGGATGCCAAAGATATTAGAACATCATCATTAGAGAATTAGAGTAGACTTTGGGGCCGATGGATTAAAGCATTTACAGATGTAGAAGGGTAAGTGGGTGCAACAGAACGCCCAAAATACGTAACCCTTAGCATACAAAATGTAATTCTAGATGGAACACTGTAGGTGTTAGTTAACAAGCTTTTTACAGATATAGAAAAAATAGGGATTCAGGCACATTTCAGTTCAAAAAAACATCTTAGCATCAATATCAAAGTGACTGCCGAGCCAGAATTCACATTTGTCTCTTAACATAATCTGCTCTAGTGGGAGTGTCTTCTTGTGACCCAATGACTTCTGCCAGGCAGGGCCTGCACGTTGATCAATAGGTTTAGTAACAGTAGGGAACCACACATGGCCCCCATGAGTATATCTGGACGTAGCATAGGCATGATCATCTTTGACCATGAGCAGAAAGGCACATCCACCCTAATTATGAATACCACATCAAAGCACACTGAATACCAAAATCAACACAAACTCTTCCAGTTCTGTTATTGATGACCAAGACTGGGAGCTTTCGAAGAGGGATCCAAGATAACTATAGACAGCCACAGAAACTAATGGACTTCTTTACGTTCGACTCCCGGCAAATTACTAAATTCCTTGGAAAAATCAACAATAGCTCAGTTGAGTGGCACTGTAGCATCTCCATGGCCTGTCCAGGTGTTGCTGATATGTGACTTGTCAGCATCTCACAGAGGAATGCTGGGTAGGTGAATTGTATAATATCATTAAAATCAGTCCATGTTTGAAGTGCATCCAATACAATTTTGAAAATAGTTTTACCAATGACATTACAACGTAATGATTACCCTCCAGGATTGCAAAGGTCTAGTAAAAGTTGTGCTTGTTATGGAGTAGGAAAGTGCTACACAACTACTAATTGCAAACCACTCCCCTGGGGCGTAGCATGTGTTCAGGTCTCATTCAATGGTGTAAAGGCTGAAGACAGCATCCATCTCATTGGGGCCTTTTATAAGTCCTGGTGGAACTTCTAGAGTGTATTTTGTCTGGGCAAGCGTGTGTTAAATAAGACAGAAGCCATATCCCCAAGGGTTCTATGAAGGGTTTGGGTGTTGATAAAGCTTAATAAACATTTCTTGGGTTAAAATAAAGGTATCATATCTGTGTCTGCCACCTAGTAGGCAGACATTATAATACAAATGGGTTATATTGTCAAGCAATATGTAATCTAATCCAGGACAAGACACATAAAGAAATAGCATTGTCAACGTTTGTCAGTCTGGCATTGGCCAGCTGCCTTTTGGCTTAGTCTGTTCTGCGTTTGTTTTACGATGACTTTTAAAACACTTTATTGTTGGGGAAGCTACCATGCCCTCTTCAAGCTATAAAGAAAATTGGCTAAGAGCAAAAATATTTTGGGGTCTTAAAACCACCCGTTGCCATAGCTGTCCTTGACACTTAAAGGAACTACTTTTTGTGTGCATGTGCTCCTTGTTGAAAGAGCCGAATGGCATAATTCATAGTGAAGTTAGCCAATTGTTAAAGTGGTTTGATTCATGCCCCTTCCTGTTCGTTGTAGTGGGTAGATCTAACATGTGAAAGACAAAATAATAGACTAATGGATAAAGAAGGCTGGTTAAAAGCCCCTAAACGTAAGCATATTATTCATATAACTTTAGAAAAATCTAAAGATCTTGGCTAAAGCCAGACCTAACAAAAACCATTGGCTAAAAGCAAAAAAATGTTTTGGTTTTAAAAGCACCCGTTGCCCTAGCAGTCCTTGACACTTAAAGGAACTACTTTGTGTGTGGATATGCTCCTTGTAAAAGGGCAGAATGCCACCATTCATAGTGCAGTTAGTCAGTAGCTAAAGCGGACCGATTCATTACCTCATACTGCATGCAGTAGTGGGTGAAAGGAAAATGTGAACTGCACAATAACAGACCAATAGCTTAAGAGGGCGAGCTAAAAAACCCTAAGAGCATATTGTGGCAAATTTACGAGCCCCTTATGCCACTTTTGCGCCGCCGTTACGTCACTTCTGTGACACAGAGGCGGTGTAAACCATGCGCCACATTGCGCTCTATTTACAATGTGAAGCATCTAGGGAGATGATTTACTTTGTAAAGCCCTGCACCACATGAAACCTGCGTCAGGTTTCATGTGGGCCTTCTGGCGCAGGGTGGGGCGTTCCGGTGCAGGAAAACCTTGGAAAAGTGCCTGAGTGAAATGTACAAGATTCCACTCGGTCACTTTTCGGACGCCGCTGCGTCAAAACCTTGCGCCTACTTGAAGCAGGCGTAAGGCGAGACGCACCACATTATGTATGGGCAGGCCAAGAGCATTGCTGGAGTTGCGTCACGCTTGCGACACGACTCCAGCAATGCGCCACCCTTCCGACGGGAGATGCGTCACGCATCTGTTTATCCTTACGCCATGCTGCACCACCTAGTAAATGCGGCTCATCTGTGGTGGCGCAAGGGTAAACTTGCGTGACGCATCTTGCCTGGCGCATCCCTGCTGATTTGCAGGGATGCGCCAGTCGTCATTAATCTGCCCCTATATTCGGACATTTTTTGTAAAAGTGAAAAGTAGCAGCAAACTCCAGACTTAAAAAATGCATCATAACAGTTTACAGTGACACCCCCGAGAACAATAATCCATGTCGTATTTGTACTTTCAACTGCTCCTCTACTAGTAATTTGTGACTGTAGATAATCTGTTGATAGGAGGCTGTGCCTTCCTGCTAAATGGGCTTTCCATGGGGTCTGAGTCTTGTATTACTTGCACTTTCATATGAAAAATTATAAATCGGCACTTGCCTGAAGATAGGTTCTCATAACTATCAGGATGCTGATTTGCATGAATGTGTCGGAAAGGATGGGGGCCCCTGAAAGAAACGCAGCTTGTTTTGTGACAGGAAATCCTCCCTGGTACAGTGTCGCGCTTGTTAATAAAGGTATCCGTTTCCAACCAAAAGCAACAATCCCTTGCCTTTTAGCAAAAACAAGACGCCTTCTCCATACAGGTAGCTGGGATCAGTTTCAGCTCTAGTGTTTCTCTTTGTATTCTCCAGAGAGAAATTGTTTAGAAAATAAGAATATCATTATCCCTTTAAGCACTCACTCAGCTTTAATCAAGTGCGCATTTTCTATTGTGTCACGCCGCAGAGATTGTGCCAGCGTCTGAGAAAGCATGTCACTGTTCGCTGCTTTGTGAGTTTGACGTTTTAGCTGAAGAGGGTTCAGTTTCACATTAGGACGCATCAATGAAGAAAAGAGGAAGGGAACTCCGACACCTCTGGGACTCGGTAGCTGCCGTCAGTCGAGCACAGAAGCTGAATGGGGGCCGGCCGGCGCAGCGCTCAATACTTTCAGCCTCACCTCAAACAAAAGGTGAGGGCTCCGGCAGCGTCAACGAGGCTCACAATGCCGCCCTCCCTGAAATAACCACGCGCCCACGCCCCCCGTAACTTCAGCGACCCCACTGTCTGCGCAACTCAATGCCTGACCTGCAGGCTGGATGGAGCGTGGACAGTTCTGTCTGTTTGAAGGAAAACCCTGCCCAGTAGCAGTAGAACGAAGTTCTGAAGCAAGAACAAGGGTGCAACTGATAGATATTGTCGGTCAAATGAACTATTTTCTGTTCATTAAATCGGCGACAGTCACCGAACGTTTCAAAGTCTTAAGATTTGAACATTTTGGGATTAGGGAAAAAAATAACATGCAACCCATGTAAGCCATGGGAAGAGAATTATTACTGTAAATTTATCAAATACATTTTTTCCGCTAATGAATTTGTGTTCCTTTCCTTTCCCCTTATCAGGGTTTTTAGACCATTGTGGTATTATACACAGGTTTTTTTAGGTCTCGCCTGTCGATGCGCATGCGCATCGAGCTTGCGAGTCTATGGTGGCTTATCCACTCTTTATCCCCAACTTGCAAGGAATCGTGGCGATTCCTTGCAGTGCACGAGAAATTTAAGCTCAATGCCTATGCGCATTGAGCTTAAATGCGCGTGCACATGCCCCCAGCCGCCTGCCTTGCCTACTCTCCCAGCTGGTGCCGCTCCACCCCCTGCGGCATCAAAGGCTTTCACGGCCGGCCGGCCATGCTTTCAGTTTCACGACCGGCCGGCCGTGTGAAGCCCGCTCTCCCTGCTCCGCCCCCTGCTCCGGCCGAGACGCATTTCTCCTCCCTCCTCCAGTTAAAGGAGCCTAACCCCAAACCAATCATGCATCGTGGTCGCACCATAATCTGCATTTGTTTTATTTTACCTATAAAATGTAAACCATTAACGAGTCTGAGCATTCTTACAATTAAACGCTCTGATGTGTTCACATCCCCTGCTAAAGCCCTTGGACTCGCTCTTCCTATGGGCTACTTCAAACATGACTCGTTATTTTGCCTTACTTGGTTGCAGTGTTACTAAAGCCATCGAATGCAGCCCAATCTGTAGACTAGTGTAAAAGCATGCACCATGATGTTGAAAAAAGCGATGTCCTGGCGAATGCTTTCCAGTGCCTTATTTATTTCCGTTGTGTTTTCTCTTTGTCCTGAACTTTGACCCGCCTCCTTGCCTGGAGGCTCAGAAAAGAGACAGCGCGCGGGAGCCTCTGTCAGGCACGCAGCATGTCGCGCACGGTTGAGTTCACCGTGAGAGCGCCTACCCCCCTCGCCTCACCACTCGGTTCTTAAGGTTTGTTGTCCAAATGCGGCAATGCCCGGGGCTGGGACCAATTACCATCTGCTGTTGTCATTAACATTAATACCAAGATACAGTTGCACATTTGTGATTGAATTGACGGGAAAATATGACAGGATATTGTGGTATTCCAGTCTCTTAATTTAACGTTCGTTTTCATTGTGTAACGTAGCTTGGACCTAACCATGACGCGTTTCTTCTAGCATGTTCCCAAATCATGTCTCTTTGTTGCTTTAGGTGCGGTACGCTAATGAGAAATGATGATCGTTGTCTGAGAAAAAGCAATTGTTAAATTGTTGTAGACTCTAATGGCTTACAGCTGGGTATGTTTTCGAATTTGTTCTCGCTAGCCCAGGCTCATTTTTAGCCACCGTTACCAATCAGTCAGACGGATGTGTTCTCTTTGTGCAGCCCAGTTACATACATAACAATAAATAATAGAAGGGTGTTGTTTTACATACATTCAGATCTGTGGCGCTCACCCTCAACCCCTCACCCTCACCCTCACTCACCCTCAACCCCTCACCCTCAACCCCTCACCCTCACTCACCCTCAACCCCTCACCCACCCTCACCCTCACTCACCCTCACCCACCCTCAACCCCTCAAACTCACCCTCACTCACCCTCACTCACCCTCAACCCCTCACCCACCCTCACCCACCCTGACCATCACTCACCCTCAACCCCTCACTCACCCTCAACCCCTCACTCACCCTCACTCTCACTCATCCTCACTCACCCTCACTCTCACTCATCCTCACTCACCCTCACTCTCACTCATCCTCACTCACCCTCAACCCCTCACTCACCCTCACTCACCCTCAACCCCTCACCCTCACTCACCCTCAACCCCTCACCCTCAACCCCTCACCCTCAACCCCTCACCCTCAACCCCTCACTCACCCTCACTCTCACTCATCCTCACTCACCCTCAACCCCTCACCCTCACTCACCCTCACTCACCCTCAACCCCTCACCCTCACTCACTCACCCTCAACCCCTCACTCACCCTCACTCTCACTCATCCTCACTCAACCACCCTCAACCTCACTCACCCTCAACCCCTCACCCTCACTCACCCTCAACCCCTCACCCTCACTCACTCACCCTCAACCCCTCACCCTCAACCCCTCACCCTCACTCACCCACCCTCAACCCCTCACCCTCACTCACCCTCAACCCCTCACCCTCACTCACCCTCAACCCCTCACCCTCAACCCCTCACCCTCAACCCCTCACCCTCATTCACCCTCACCCTCACTCACCCTCAACCCCTCACCCTCACTCACCCTCACCCTCACCCACCCTCAACCCCTCAAACTCACCCTCACTCACCCTCAACCCCTCACCCACCCTCACCCTCACTCACCCTGACCATCACTCACCCTCAACCCCTCACTCACCCTCACCCTCACTCACCCTCAACCCCTCACCCTCACTCACCCTCACTCACCCTCACTCACCCTCACTCACCCTCAACCCCTCACCCTCACTCACCCTCACCCTCACTCACCCTCAACCCCTCACCCTCAAACCCTCACTCACCCTCAACCCCTCACCCTCAACCCCTCACTCACCCTCACTCTCACTCATCCTCACTCACCCTCAACCCCTCACCCACCCTCACCCTCACTCACCCTCAACCCCTCACCCTCACTCACTCACCCTCAACCCCTCACCCTCAACCCCTCACTCACCCTCACTCAGCCTCAACTACTCCCCCTCACCCTCACTCACCCAAAACCCCTCACCCTCACTCACCCTCACCCTCACTCACCCTCAACACCTCACTCACCCTCACTCACCCTCACCCTCACTCACCCTCACCCTCACTCACCCTCAACACCTCAATCTCAACCCCTCACCCTCACTCACCCTCACTCACCCTCACTCACCCTCACTCTCACTCACCCTCAACCCCTCACCCTCACTCACCCTCACCCTCACTCACCCTCACTCTCACTCACCCTCAACCCCTCACCCTCACTCACCCTCACTCACCCTCACCCTCACACAGTGCAATAGTTCTCAGACCATTTCAGTTAGAGCTTTTAGAAATGTTTATGGCTTTTTTTATTTGTAATACTTTAGCATTGGCTACAGGAAACAAAAATGCTAAACATTTACAAAAAAACCCATAAACAATTCTAAAAGCACTAACTCTAATGGTGCGAGACCTATTGCATTTCCAATGCTTGTTTTTAGATGTACTGCCTAATCTTTGTTGTTAAACTGTAACAAAAAACAAAGCACTTGTTCGCTATGCATTGTTTAGGTTGCTTGCTTTAAGATCACTAAGGATGTTTCTACTGCAGTTTTAAAACACTTCTTCGGGCGGAAAGTCCCTGGCACGGCAGTCCTCTACTCCCCTGTTCTACTTTTCTCCATTTCTCTCTATTCCTGTGAATTGTCCTGCCTAGGACACTCACATTATGGCTTCCCTGGGATTTGCACCATGTGTTTGATATTAGTTACTTCTAGGGACGATGCTGAGATGGAGTGCATCTAATGTTAATCCCTTCTTAGCACGGGAGAGTACTGCTCACATGTCCAAACCATGACATGGTTAATAGTTCATGGTAGCTGACTGATAGTCATTGAACAAAGGCCTTTTGCCTGAACCCCAGTTGCTTCAGCAGCTACCTTACTTCTTTCATAAGTCCATGTAGTCTATCATGCCTGCCGCCACCCTCCACTTGCCTCCGCATGTAGCAGATAAGCGTGTGGAGCTCTGGAATGTATGAGAGCCATTGGAGTTGCCAAGGTTGTTGGAGTTGGTTGTTGGGGAGAGGAGTTGGCCTAACAGCTAGGGGGTCGACCTCGAATCCGGGGAACTGAGTTTGAGTCTGGGCAATGACGCAGAACATCCTGTGATTCTGGGCAAATCACTTTATCTCCCTGTGCCCAACAAAAATGAACGTGTCCTCATGTAATGCAACTGGTGCTCTGTAAAGCGCTCTGATACCCGATTCGGGTGAGGTTCCCGCTATATAAAACTCTGTAAAAAAAAAAAAGGTTAGGGTGTGCTTACATCAGTACGCAGCCCACCTTTGTGGGTTACCACAGATAGACAATTGTAGATCTTTCAAGCATCTGCCTTACCCCCTCTGTCTGTCGAAACTGTATGTCACTGTTCTGCTTACCCCTCTCTCCCTTCCCTGCACAAGCCTTTATAGAGAGGTTGTTGGGTGTCTAGTTTTGAGCAACAAAAACCTCTGCAGCAGGTCGCTGTGGTTCAATCCCTCAAGTTCTTAAAGCTTAGCCTAGCCTGTGGTCTAAGAAAATACATTTCTGACTGCGTAATACATGTAATGTTTGGAATTATGGTTGTTACATAAAATTCTCTAAAATGCTCTACATTACGCAACCATTTGTATCTGCTCTAATTGCATCAAAATTAAAACACATGAGTGTGGCAACGTGAACTACTATAACGCAAGTAGCTGTTCATGACAGTTGTGTTGTTCTCTCTATTTTTGTAGTGCAAAATGATTGCATCAGAAATTAATGCAAGTATGCATTTTGTGCTGAAATATAGTGCTTAGTGACAGATTTCCATTTTGCTTAATTTTCCTGACATTTCACACAATTACAGGAAAGCAAATTACATGGATTTTGCACGACCATAGTGATGACTGCCTATCCTCATCAACTGTGCTCAGCACTGACAGAAGAGAGCTTATTCCAAGCTACAACTAGGCTGAGGATTTTCTGGAAGTGATATGCTTCCCTTGGTTGCATTTTGAGATGCTGATCACCATCACTGGGCCAAAGTAACTTGGAGTATTAGAGTGTAGTTGTTTCGATGAGAGTGCACAGTGCTGAAGTAGGGTGCACATGTTCTTGAAGCAATAGCTTTACAATTTTAAGGCTGCACACATTATGTGTCTGTTTAGTGTCATGGTGCTTCACGTAGCAAAAGTGTAGCATAGACCCAATCAGACCGAAATCTAAACTTAGGGGCTGTGGCAGAGCAACCAAATGCAGACGCCTGTTTGAAGGGCCTAGGTAAAGGGCATAATGGCATTTCTATGTTAACCCCTTAACTAGAGGGGGACGTCCCCCCTCACCCCTGTTGAGTGTTGCTCCATAGCTTTTTTCCACATAATGTATCCATGCCAAATTTGCTTTTTTTTCTCAAACAACCTGGAAATTCTAAAGGTATCCAAAGTTTGTGGATTCTGCTGAAGGGGACCAAGAAAATAGGCAAAATATAGAAAAAGTTGTGAAAAGTAGGAAAAATGAGCCACGGATAAGTATGACTGTTTTTTCCCCAAAAATGGCATTAACGAACAGTTTGCTGTGCTAAAGTCACAATCTTCACAACTTTCAGGAACATGTAGAGTTGAATAAAAAACCTAATTTCTTTCTACAGTTTTGGCATTTTTCAAAGAAGTACCCCATTTTTCCTTTTATTTGTGCTTTCAGCCTACTTTCAGTTTGGGGCAGAAATCAGTGTGAAACCCGTGGGTGATCAAGGAAAGCTATAGATTTCTGAAAAGAAGACAACATTCCAAATTCAGCAAGGGGTCATACGTGTACATCCCTCAGGGTTTTCCCAAAGAAACTAACTGTTGAAATAAAGAAATATTGAAAATGAGTAGGAATGAATGGCAATTTGTGAAAACATTTTCATCTATACCTTTTTGTCACAATGGCTGATTTACTAAAGCGGTATACCATTATGTCCGGTAGACCATTCTAGTGGCAGGTTCTCTAAGAACCTAAGGCCTCCAAACCAGTGGGAGGTTTTGCTCATTTCCATAGCCACACCTCTCCGTGGGCACAGTGAGGTCCTGACCAGGAGAAGAAGGGTTCTGCCAGGTTGTTTTTATGGTACTAGGGCCAATGAGCGAGAGCTTATGGTAATACACAAAAGAAGGGCTCTAAAAATGGGTGTGGTCACCTTTTACCCCATTGGCTAAAGATTAGGTGGGAGTTTTCACGACCCACAGGCTGGTACTGGGCATAAATATGGCATCCCCAGTACTATCATCAAAACACTACTGGACCTGTGAAGGGTCAGAAGAAGGACTTTATTGCTGTCTGAAGAACCTGAAGGAAGACTGGAACTGTGTGCCTTTAACCCAGGAATCAAGAATTGACTCAAGGGTCACCTGACTGACCTGTTTGAGTTATATGGACACAACAAGCTTGCAGAGGCCTTTCCTGCAACTGCCCAGATGACCAGTTTCAACTGGATCTTCCCTGGACCGTGCTGCTGGCCTCTGCTGGAGTGAGTATTGCTCCGAAATGCTGTCCCTAAGGTCCCGGACCATTGGTTGGTGTCAATGTGTACTCTACAAGAAGTTTCGAAACCTGGGACTTAGAAACGGTTTGCCAACTTTCTGCTCTAGGAACTGATGGGGGCTCTGCCAAGCCAATCCAACAAAGGTGCACTGCTGGGTCAAATATTTAGGTTGCTCCAGATCCAGCGAAAGGCAAGGGATGAACACTTCACAGCCAAGGGAAAAATTCAATGGGCCCATATACACAATCAAATTTCCTGGCTGTTGCGCTGGGGGTCAAGTTTTGTAATTTCACTTCAATCTTGATTAGTTAACTCACTTGTAGACTCAAAATTATTTGAGAAATGTATTTAATGTCTAAATAATCTTCATGGATCAACACTCTTCCTTTGCTCGATGGATCATTAGTTGAGTAGTTGATGGTGATATCAACAATTAACTAATTAACTTACTGATCTTAGTGAAATAACCACAGACATTGGGTAAGATTCAATACATTTTATCTAAATCTCAGTCATGAATGTTAGTACAAATTCACAATGCAAACTTTCATGGGAGAAAACATTCATTTAGCAAATGCATTAAATTCACAGACTCATTCAATAAATCAATGCATTAAGAGGGGATGAAGAGACAAAATGCATAATAAATCATATATTTGCAAAAGATATGCATATTTAAGACAGAATAATAGTTACTCGATGGTGATGGCGGAAAACCAACTCTCTGGCCAAAGGACCGGTGGAGGTCCCCTGATTAAAAATTAGAGCACAAAGACTATAGGACAGGATCAGGACAGGGCAATACTTACTAAACTTCTCCACAGATCTGACGCACCAGGGCGCATCCCTCTCTTACACTCTCTCCCTCCTTGATATTCTTCCGGAATCTTCAGTCTAATCAAGTTGTCTTTGAGGGGTGAATCTTCCTAGTCTGTTCTCTTCTTCCTCCGCAGCAGTAGTTCTTGCCTCTCTATCTATCCTGCACTTGTGCTTGCCTCACTGTTCTTACATGCATGTCGACAACTAATACTTTAAGTCACTCTAGTTATAGTCTTTATTTTGGCATGTCGCACCCTTAAAAGTTGCAAATATCGATTGAATAAGGACTTTGATTGGATAGGGACAGGGGAGTTGTCGTCACCTCATGCTGACATATTCACTTTTTAATAAACCTCTTTTGTTTAACAAACCCTTCCCCTTTAGCTCATTCATAATTTTATTTGACTTCATTCCCATATATAATGTTGCAAATCAAGTAACATTTTATATGCAGTTTCTGAGACTGAGAGAGAGACTGACGGGCGGAGTCCAAGATGGCGGAGTGAGGACTCTGCTGCGGCGGACTAGGAGCTCTCTCCCTCCTCTAGGCAAACTTCGGCTGTGCTAATGGATCTACCAAACCCTTCCCGACCCTGGTAGTTGGACCCAGAGAAAGTTAGTGGAGCTGTGAGCTGTGAAACCTCGTACGGAGTAAACGGAGCATAATTTCAACTGAGGCGGGGTGAGATGGAGCAGAGCGGCGAAAGTAAAGAAAATACAATGTCACAGTCTGACTCACCCGCGCTGGCTACCCGCCCGATGTGAAGCATCGGATACTCGTTCAGAGCCCGTTTTCCGGACTGATCACTTCTAATCATTTTGGCCTCTGACGCCCTCTGCAGCGTTTCTCGACAGTGCAAGGGAGAGTGCTCTCTCTGCGGCATCAGCAGTATCAGCCGGGCGGGGCGTTACTGGCCGGCAGCTTCAGTGCTACGCACCGATTACCGCAGGTCTGTCTGCTCGACTGACAGGGGGGAAAAACGCCGGAAAACACCGCTGCGACTTTGTTTCAACTACTGCAACAGCTGCAACTATCTTTCTTCACAGCTAAAGGCTGACAAATGCCGTGGCAAACCTCAAAGATTTGGAGAGCTGTGAAGGTCTGGCTCGAAAGAAGGCTCACTCGCTCTGGGATCATCACGTTTGGTCTCACCAAACCAGGGCTTCAAACCACAATTGTAACGGCAGTTACAGAAGGTATGTCACCCAAACACCCCCCGCGAACCACGCGAAACACCAAAAACTCAATAATAGCCGCGGCGGCGGCAGCAGCTATTACCGTACCTGTGCCTGTATTTCTACCCATGGCAGGAGACTTAACGACAGCCCTGGCCTTGGCCCCTCTCACTGCCCCAGCCCCAGCCCCAGCCCTACAGACTGCAGAGACGGCAGGGATTCTAGCAAACAAAACGCTGGGGGGTGCTGAGAAATTGGCAGTAAGTTTGGAGGCGAGCGAAAAGCAAGCTGAAATGGCAATGAAAATCTCATCAGCCCAAGGAGTGAAAGACAACTCCGATAAAACCGTTACTGTCAAGGGGAGCGATAAGAAGATGGCAGGTAAGACGGTCCTGCGCTCTCCTTTACTTAACTGTGGAACAATTCCTAAAAAAAAATGTCGAAAAAAAATACAGACACTACTGAAAGTGCTAAAGTCAGGACAAATGTTGGGGAGGATGGAGGTACAATTGATAAAAATGATAATAACGATAATACTCCCACTATGACTGAAGGCAATAAGTCTCAAGAGATAATAGAGTTGGAAAGTCCCGAGACAACTAGTGGGCTAGAAGTGGCAATTGAGGTGTTAAAAGAGAACATTCTACCATTAAATACCGCTACGGAAACTGCCACAGGTAATGGCAAAAATGGCAAAAATGCAATGGAAGAGTTTAACTGTCTTGCCACTGAACCTATGAGCAATCACAGGACAGAACAATTTCTGGAATTTAATGATGATCATCTCTCTTCTGAGGACTGTGATTATGACACAGAGGAGGAACTAGACAAACCTGCGAATAAGACCTTGAATAAGCTACCTCCACGAAAACGTAGAGGCAAGGCCAAGACGATCCACAAAAAAAAGGTAGAACTTTGACCAACATGGTAGCAGGAGTAATACCCTTGAGTACAAGAAAAACTGCTATCGACAAAAGCCCTTTAAGAAAGTGGATGGAGGCTAAAGGATTAGTTAAAAATATGACCTTAAGGCTCTCAGGGGGCAGCCCTACAGATAATGACAATGGTATACAGTAGTCTCAGGAAAACCGGTCTTACCCAATGACGCAAACTCCTAATCTTATCACTAACGAACAGGCTAGCGAACAAATCAAAGGGGGAGATGAAGTCCTCGTAGCAACATCTCTATCGGATCCAGAAATTTCAGTGGACTTGGGTTCGGACTCTGAACTAAACCAACCTTATGCTGAAAGCAAGCAGGGAAAACCAAAGGAAGAGCCCAAGCTGGGCAATATCGACCACCCCCAGCTAGATGCCATCTTAAATCTTCTTGTGAATCAAAGGGCAGAGTCGGAGGCACACTATCAGCATTTAAAAAACGATAATATAAGAATGCAAACCGCAATAACTGATATAGCCTCCATACTAAAGGGAGTTACACAGGAGATAACAGAACTCCAACAGCGCACAGTATTGGTTGAAGAAAGAACGCAAAGGGTTGATGCCACTGTGGAGCGACATGACTTAGCACTAACCCAGCTACAGGGGAAAGTGGATGACCTGGAAAACCGCTTAAGAAGATCTAATCTCAAACTGTATGGAATACCGGAAGGGGCAGAGGGGTCCGACCCTAGGGCCTTCTTGGTGAAACTGATGCCCCGAGCATTCCCCGAACTTTTTGATTGGGACTGGGATTCCCAAATTCAAAGAGCACATCGGCTTCCACTTGGTCAAAAACGCCTTAATAGTAAATTTCCGCGCCCGTTTTTGATCTATTTTGGCAACTTTCTACTACGACAAGCGGTGTGGCAAAAAGCTAGACCCAATACTCCAATAACTATTGATAACTTTACCATCTTTGCGCGCTAAGATTTAAGCAAAGCTACGATGGATAAGAGATGGGAAATGCGCGAACTAATTGACCCAATTAATAAACTGGGGGGTTCAGCATATTTGCAGGAACCAGCTCGACTCAAAGTGATCTTGAAAGGACACACAAACTTCTTTTACGAGGTACAGGAAGCACAGGCATTTTTAACCAGCGTTAATAAGAGCAAGTACTCACAAAGCTGAAATGGGAAAAAAAAAGGGGGGGGGGAATGAATCAACACTATTAGCAGATATAAAGTCATCAAAGGTAGAGGGGGTGGACGGTCCTAGGTTCCTAGCCGCAAGTGCTGCCTCATCAACGGCAGCGGTAGGTAAGGGGGGGAGGGGGAGGGTAGGTCTTCGCAGTTTGGGGGGGTTGTGTGTGGGGTGGATGGGCGGAAGGGCTGGGGGAAAAGGGGGGAAGAAAAAAAAAATATTTTCAACCTGGTAGAAAGACTCGAGAATAGATTTATGTTTGCAAAGTACTTTTTTTCATATGTGGGAGAATATCAAACTATGCTGTTAATAGGCGCCATTGACCACACTCATTACTTTAAAGATGCAAAGTATTAGATGTTTGGCATGGAACGTCTCAGGGCTAAACAATAAACGTAAAAGACACTTAGTCGCTGAAGAATTAAATTTATATAACCCCCAGCTAGTATTTTTGTCAGAAACTCATATCATAGATAGTGATAAGAAGCTGCTGAATCAACTGGGCTTTGAGATGATAACATACTCAGCAGCTGCCTCTCATGTTAGAGGGGTGGCCATATTAAAAGACAAAAGATTGAAGGTAGAAATAATTAGGACGCAATCTGACAAACGGGGGAGGTGGGCAATTACTCAACTATGTCATAACAGTGTGAAGCTTGTGGCTTGTGTCGTATATGGACCAAATAGAGAAGATCCAAGAATATATGAACAATTAAATATAGCTTTATTAGACTGGGAAGGAGAAGTTATAATTATGGGTGATTTCAATTGTATTATGAACTGTCAGACGGATACAACACGTCCTGGTAACCATATCCGAATGCCCAGAACTAGAACGTCTATTTTAAATTTGTGTAAGCTACATAATGTTAGAGATGTTTGGAGTTCATTATATTCAAATACCCCAGGCTATACATATTACTCCGCTCCTCACAAACTATGTTCACGTATAGATATGGCTTTAATATCAGACTCGCTGATGAGCTCTATCACAACAATGGTCATATACCCGCGCATTACATCCGACCACAACCCCATCATGGTGGAACTAACTACCTCTCAAAAACGCAACCCTCCTAGAGCCTTTACGTTTCCAAGGAATTTAATATCGAATACGATTTTTATTACACAACTGAAACAACATATTATAGAATTTCTGATCTTCAATAGAAATACTGCTTCCTGTCTAACAGTATGGGACACATGTAAAGCTAGTATTAGAGGGTTCGTACAGACGTATGTCCTAAAACAAAACCAAGAAAGACGCAAATGTAACTCAATCTTGACTTCGGATATTGCTGCAGAAGAGGCGAAACTAGTAGAAGCTCTAAGAGGAAATCTTCCAACTTTAGCTATTAACACAAACCTTAGTCGGTTAAAATGTAAGACCAAAGAAACTTTGTTAAAAAAAAGAAGTGCATAGATTCACAAATATAAATTCACACAATATGAAGGGGGTGACAAAATTGGCAAAATTTTAGCATTTAAGGTAGCAGAGGATAGAGCAGAATCCACGGTCTCACAAATCATAGGAGTTGACAATAAGAGATATAACCAGACAGACAACATAATACAACAGTTTGCCAAATACTATGAAATTTTATATACACCGGAAAACACTTCCAATGGTGATACAATTGATAACTACTTAAAAGAGAATCCAACGAATAAAATAACAACCAATGAAGCAGAAATTTTGGCCCTAGAAATAACTAGAGAAGAACTAAAAGAAGCTATAAAATCATTACCATCAGGCAAAGCTGCTGGGGAAGATACTATTCCTCTGGAATTGTATAAATCATGTATGGAAGAGCTAATACCCCTTCTCCTAGAAGTAGTCAATCATATAAGCAGAATAGGGTCCGCTCCGCACTCCTGGAATAAGGCGAAAATTTTTCTTTCACAAAAAGGGTAAACCCAAAGAGGAGATGGGTTCATATAGACCTATCTCCTTAATCAACGCCGACGCTAAGATATTCGCAAAATGCTTAGCAAGAAGACTCGCACCGTTACTGCCTAAAATAGTAAGTACACAACAACACGGGTTTGTGATGGGGAGGGACACATCAGCCCATGTAAACACGGCAATAACAGCTTTTGACATAGCAGAGATAGAGTCCACCCCCTTAGCAATGATAATGCTTGATGCTGAAAAAGCATTTGATCGGGTGGGGTGGGACTATCTATGGCATATAATGGGACATATGGGGTTCGGCGGGAACTTTCTAAACGGGATTCGGGCACTTTATGATAATCCATCCGCTTATATTAGTTACTGTGGCCTTACATCAAATTACTTTGCAATCAGGAGAGGCACACGTCAAGGGTGTCCCTTATCACCTTTATTATTTGCCTTATCTTTAGAGCCGTTTTTAAAGGCACTGGATAGTCAACCAGGAATAATACCCTTTAAAACCAACAGGCAGAGCTTAAAAATAACCGCACCATTTATTCGACCGAGGTTACCGATTCTCTGAAAACAATTAATTTAGAAGCAACTAAATTTGGCAAAGTATCGGGCTATAAATTAAACACTCACAAAACTCAAATATTAGCTAACTTTGTTCCCCCCCAACCAATGCCTGAAATGTGTAAGATTGCGACATATCTAGGAGTACAAATCACCTCAAATATTAAAGAGCTAAACAAGATTAATTATAATAAACTAATGAAATCTACCACCTCGAATCTAAAAAAATGGCACCGACTCCCACTAAATTTAATCGGCAGAATAAATCTAATAAAAATGAAAATTATACCTAAATACTTATATCTATTCAGATCAATTCCTTTGGCACAAAATAGGCTTTTTTTCAAACAATTAGACAGTGTTCTCAGTAACTTTATTTGGGGTTATAAGAGAGCTAGGAGATCGCTAAAGATGTTAAAAAATCAAATCGGATTAGGCGGTCTCAATTTTCCTGATTTGAAACTTTACTTTTGGGCCTCTTTTATAAGGCGTATTAGATCCCTATTAGATTCAGGGAATCTGCTTTTCTACCACCATTTACTCTTAAAAGGAGATTCCAAACAATTTTTACTTCGCATTACAGACCCTAATTTCTACAAAAGGGTTAAATTTAAGACTGCACGGGATCTCGTAAAGATATGGAAAGATATACTTACCCACTGCAAAAGCACCATATTTCACATCCAACTAACCTTATGGGACAACCCTGGACTGCCTAACATATTTAGTGATGGGGAATTCCGAAGGTGGCAATCGAAAGGAATTGAGGTACTAGGGGACTTATATACCTCTCAAGGCATAATGGAGTTCCGCATCTTAAAACAAATATATGGATTGTCCGACACACACGAGTTTAAATATAGGCAAATATACGACTTTTTAGTACGGAAAAATAGAATTAAAGTCTTATCGAGCGGGGGTATCTGGGACATCTTAAACTCAAAAAAGGAGAAATCAATAATCAGCTTGGCATATAAGATCTTTATAGATTTAAGAACGAATGATAACGAAATAATAGCTAATAAATGGAATGTAAAACTGGGAACTAATATAACAGGACAACAAATAAGCAATTCGTACACTAATATTCATCACTATGTAAGATCCTCTAGTCTACGTTTACAGCAATATAGAACTATATATATGTTATACTGTACACCAGAAAAGATCTCAAAATGGGCTTCAAATAATAATTTGGGAGAAAAGACCAAATGTCCCAAATGTGACGAATATGCAGCAGATCTCATACACATGCTGTTCACATGTCCAAAACTTGGGAAGTTCTGGGAAGAAGTGGGGAAAATCTTAGCTATAAAAAACGTTACCAGCATACCAATAACAGCTCCTATGGTAATATTAGGTTTACATTCCATAAATCAACCACAAGCCATATTGCTATCTATCTTACTTTCCTGTGCTAAATTAACTCTAGCTAGAGCTTGGGTCAGTCCTAACCCACCTAACGCCATGGAATGGTGGTATTTGGTTAATGAAATCAAAACTATGGAATGTACGCTAGCAGAACTTAGAGGTGTCAAATCGTTACAGAAATATGAGAAAATATGGGGGAAATTAGAATCGAATTGAATCGACATTTAGTTTTGATTTATGTTTTGTACTAATATTTTATAAGACGAGAACAGATTATGTATGTATATGACGAACTTGTTTAATTTGAATTAATATCTGAATGTTTTTGTAACTTTATACCAGGTGAAAATAATAAAATATTTAAAAAAAAAAAATTAAAAAAAACATTTTATATGCAGTTTCACAGTTGAGAACAACTTTTGCACGACTCTTGTCCTTGAATCTTGGCAGCCGCTCAAAGCCATACAGTCATAGGGTCACATCATGACTTCGCTGCATATGCGTAGCTTGCCTTCATCTCACGGCCATCCTTCTTTTATTATGCGTACAAATAGGCCCAAAAGCACTCTATTATTAAAAGAATCCTAAACAAATGTTAATTTCTCAAATACATGATTTTCACTGTTCACCACCCACTTCTACTTCTCCCATGTTATTATCTCTGTCTTTAAGCAAAAGCATTAGCAGTAATAGCTCTCTTTATATTCAGGCAAGCATATGCCGGGCATGTGGTGCCTCAAGACATCAGATTAATAGTTTTTGCGCAAGCATGCGATTTTTACCCTATGAAAACGGGTTAGTCACGTTACTATCTATGCAATCCTAGTTCACACATGCGCAAAGGCGTTTTCCATTTTAAAGCGGGTTTTAGTTGCGGAGCATTTTATTCTTTGTTACTTAAGCATGCATGAAGCTTTCTTCCTATATGTAAATGTTGTGTGTATATTAATTTCATCTTCTTTACTATTTTTAAGAATTAGTACTGCTAATGAGGGATTGCTCCAAGCAAGTTTTGTTTTCTTGAATTCTTGCTCCATCACTCCAGCTATATTCTTCTTCTCCGCAGAAAATCTGATCCAGTGGGACTGCGCCAAGAAAGAGTCCGGCCTTGTGGAGCCCTCTTCAGCCACCGTCTAGTGCCTTCCCCATTGAAGATTTTTGACTTCCATCTCAAACACTAAAGGCCTGATTACGAGTTTTGCGGTGTGGGGCAGAATGCCACCACTCAGCTACAGCATCGCCAAACTTGACCTCCAGCCACCCACCAGATTACAAGTTTCCTTGTTGACTGGCTTACAGTCCTTTGGCACTGCCAAGGCAGTGACTTTGAGAAAGGGACTACAATTGAAACTTCAAAGCCCTTTTCTGCAGGGCATGGACTGTGCATGCCATACCATGCAGAAAACGGGTGCTTGCACACATGGGGGCACACCACATGCCCCTCTGAATGCACTCAATGACCTCGAGGCAACAGGGGGCCCAGTAGGGCTGCCTTTGTTTTTTCACCACCAGAATTTTATGACTTGAACACTGCCATGAAATCCTGGCAATCAGGAAAACTCGTTATATGGTTGTGCCTCTGACCACTGCGCCACCACCAGGGAACTTAGTTCCCTGGCGGTTGAAGTGGTTCCATGGAGATCCGACTGCCGTAGCTGTAATACGTCGGTCGGACCACAGGTGCAGTGGTCCCTGACTGCCGGTGCACCTCCACCACAGGTTTGAACTCATAAGCAGGGTCTAAGTCTGAAGGTAAAACTATTTATCATCACGAACATAGACCTTGTATTCAACCCGCATTCCATTATGGTCAGCCTTAAACCGTACCCTGGTGAAGTGCAACCAGATGACTGTGGTTGGCGCATAATTCTTTTCAGGTCTATTTTGAACCTTAAACTTCAAAAATGTATAACTTCATTTTTAGTTACTGGATTTTTGTTGTTTTGGTGTCATTTTATTTATTAAAATGTACTTTTTTTCTAAATAATTTTGGGTTTTTTCTTGTGTTGGGTTTTTATTTTATTTCTGTTTGAGTACTGCATAACAACTTTGCAGATTGCGTCTAAGTTAAGCCTGACTGCTTTTGTGCCAGGCTACCAGAGGGTTAAGCATAGGTCTATTTGGTTACTTTTATGGTTCACCTGACTAAGATTGGGATGTGTATTTGAGGTGGGTTCTCCTACCACTCAACCAATACTCCAATTTCTAACATAGTTTCTATTGAAAAGGAAAACATTTTGGATGGACTGTCTGGAAACATTACATTCATTTGCCATAATGATACCTTTGGAAGTTATATTCATGCATAGTTTCTCATGTACAAATTAGATTTACTAAATATGCTGATACTTGTTAAAATTAAGGAATTGGGAGAGAGCCAAAATGATAATATGTAATTAAGATATCATATGACTAAAAGTATCTTTCTTAATATACCTGAAAAGGAGACAAGGTCATTGTCTGACAACGTCATTATGTTTTAGGACAATTCAGTTCACTAGGAAAGCCTAATTTTATGGCAAAGCCCAGAGGCCAATATTGTGCCTTCATCGTTTATTGCCTCATATACAGCAGCAACTAGAAACATAGAATTAGAATACTTTCAATATTCTAGAACATTAGAACATGCATATATGCTCAGGACACACAGCCATCTTCCTTCTTCTTTTGCTGCTCATGCAGAGATAAGTACATTCTTCTGTTCTTAATAGTGTATGAGAGAGTTGAAAGGTTGAATTGGTGAAAGAAAGGCGTTTCTTGGTTTCAAAGTTCAGTTTATATGTGAGCTGGAGTTTGCGACAGAGAGGGTTAAGTGTTTAAGTGATTTTGATTATTTAGTTATTTGATTAACATTGTAAGATTAGGAAACATTTTTAAATTTTGCTATGTGGTGAAGTTTATGTTTGCTGGGTCGGTCGGGCATCAGAGAGGGTGGGTAGTTGTATGAGGTTTATCAGCGGTTTATATTACAGTTTAAATGAGGTGCTTACCGGTTGACTGAGTGCACAGCTTTGCTCATTGTGGCACATGTCTTCCACGCGAGGCGCAGAGGCACAGGAGTCGCAGAACGAGCAGCACTTGAGCTGCAAACTGGAGTGTAATGGAGTTTGTGACTCGAGAAGGACATGTGTTCACTGATGCACAGTGGGCATTTTGGAAAGATTGGGATGAGTGCATAAGTAATAGGCGAGATTGGGGGGCCATATTTTAGGATAGTCACTGTCGCATATGAAGGAATTTTAGGTTGTCAACATTTATGGTGTCAGTCAGCTATTAATCAAACGTGAAGTATTTGTTGAAGAATATTTTCGATAGGAAAACTGAGTTTTTAGGATAGATACATATTAGAAGGTATATTGCTTACTAAATAAGATTGATAACATGGAGCCAAATGAGGGATCAGATTTTGAGGATAGAATGAAACAGTGTTAGAAGGTGGTTCTGACACTATATGCCGCCCAGATTTTTCGCTTTTTGAGCACCTAATTGTTTAGCTTTTACTGTGGGGGAGCCTCATAAATTGGGACTCACCCACAGTGAACTCAGGATGTAAGAGACTGCATGGGGATTTAACTGGGGTCCCCCTGGCTTGTCCAGGCCACTGCGCAGCAACTGGAGTCAGGAACATCACGCTGGTTACATGCAGACACACGTGTACATGCGTGTGCACACGTGTAAGGGCTGCGCAGGAGAGATTCCTAGTGTGCGCAGTCCAGGAGCAGCTACAGAGTGAATGGTGTGGCAGGACTTATGCAGAATTGGGTGGTGACATGGAATAGCCTTTATACACTGGGAAAGAACATGTCATGGAAAGTCTGTGTGTTTTACTGTGTTTAACTTCATTGTTCCCCTATGGGGATGTGGAGCCCATGGGCTAGATTAATTTTCATAAGGCCTACAGATTCTAGACATGCACTAATGTGCACTGTAGCGGATGTGAAAAGAAGTTTTCTGCAGAGTCCAAAGTCATATTTGTACTTCTTTTGGGTCATACAGAACTGTCATATTTCTCTGAGCCAGCCAAGACCAGACCTGACTGAGGGCTGACGTCAGTAGGATGGATTGATAACCTTTCTTTCACAAGCTAAGGCCTCCTCTAAAGGAAGAGAAGATGGGTGGGTCTACAGGCTCATCAATCACATGTGTGTCAGGCACCAGGCTGCACCGAGGAGGGAAGGCAGCATGGGGGGAAGGGGCTTCAGAGAATATGTGGCCAGAGACACTGGAGGACGCCATTTTGAACCAACCCAGAGAATGGACAAGAAGGAGGGAGAAGGGGCAGGGAAGTGATGTGTCGCTATTTGATAGGACGGACAGAGGCTTCCTGCCAGCCCCCTCCCCAAACTATAAAAAGTGTTTGCACAGAAAGAGAAGCTCTATCTGGGGTGCGGTCTGCTGAGGCGGAAGGTGCTGGAGCCTGGCAATGAGCAGTCGGAAGGAGAAACACCCTGACTGCCCCCAGGGCCCTAACAGCACTAGAAGAAGAGCCCAGGACAGGTGCGCAGGAGCTGTGGCCTCTGTGCACGGAGAAGAGAGGCCAAGGAGGGGAGTCAGGCAAAAAGGCTGGCGCAGGGAGCCAGTGAAGACCGTTCCCTGCTGAATCCCCCTTCTCAGAGACCCAGAGGGCAAAGCAGAGTGTTACCAGTGGCTGGGGCTGGCCAAGAGGAGCTAGAGGAGACACAAATTAAGCAAATCGAACTCCAGGGGGCCAAGATTTGCCACCAGAAGGTAGGCGACCTTTGACCCCACCTGGGATGGACGACGAAGCGCACAGGGCTCCCGGGGTGGGTCAGGTCCCGGGGGCTGCCCTAGGAGGAAGCAAAGTCGAGGGCACCATCGTGCCCCCGTGAAGCTGCCAGAAGGGGGCAAGGAACCCACCATGGCCCCCGGTGATGTGAAGGAGGGGGGTGGGGAGCGCTGTCGCGCCCCAATGAACATGTGCCCATGAGTTAAGCTGGGGAGCGCCGTCACGCTCCCCCTGACAATGCCCCAAAAGAGGGTCAGGAGCCCACCCTGGCTGGTGGGACCGGGCCCTGCAGGATGAAGAGCGGCCGGGCTGGTTTCCCCGTGCCGCAGGAAGCACTCATCTGGAGAGGAGAAGCCGGGGGTGGGCTCCCCGAGCTGTGAAGTATACCCTGGGGGTCCGTGTGGGACCGGGACCCCACCAAAGAGCAGAATGCGGCGATTCCACCAGTGTGAGGACCGCAGCTCTCTCCAACACAGAGGGGGAACTGCTAATCGAATATTCACGCCTTCCCATACTGCCTTGCAGGCCAGGACCGGCCTGCAAGGTCTAAACATCATTTTCTCAGCTTGTGGCCCCAGGAGAACGGGGTCACCGCTAAATTTGGGAAAAGGTGCAGGGGGGTCTGCTTGAGAAGCGCAGTCTCCCCAGGATGAAACTGGAAGTCCCTCCCTAAGTGTCATGGGGACTTGAAAAGGATAACCCCTCAAGGGCTCAGCCAGCATTTTAACTCCTCTTTGGCTGGAACTTTTGGAGGAAGGTTGAGAAGTGCATCCAGGAGTGAAAAGCTGAGTTGGGGATGCCTGGAGGAGGGCATCCACTGGAGGTGAAGAGGTGTAACTGCATCCATTGTGCATTTCTAATGGTATTCTTTTTAAAGGGACTGAAGGTCACATGTGTAAGGTGATGTCATAAGCAAAGTGGGGTTATGTTGTCAGAAATTCCTGCTTGGGTGCCTGGCTGTATATGTGTTATCCTGTGATTTCATCTGTGATGCTTTTAGGGGCTGTAATTACAATGCATTCTAATGATCCGCAATTGTGCTGAATACTGTCATTCTAAAGAGTGCTTGAACATGTATTCTTGCTGCTGCACTTGGTTGAAGACCCCAGACTGCTAGCCATTAGGATATAGAGGTGCATACGTTATGGTCAGTAGGAGATGGTCAGTGAGGGTCATGTGTCACCAAGGCAGGTGTACCCATTTTTAATGCCTGTTGAAGTAATGGGATGGGTCACCACTGGGGATGGTGCCAGTGCACAGGACCCCCTGCCCAGGTTATGGTCAACTAATTGCATCTGGGGCAAGATGATGTGCATACATGGGAGTGTGGGTACTAGACCCATCCCCACGGGAGGGGTGGAGATGTTATGCAGTGTCACAAAGTAATTTCAACAGCTTATGCATATTTGTAAATTGGTGCCTTGTATTGAGTAGTGGGTGTGTTTAATAAATGTACTATTATAAAGCCAAGTACAGACTGGACAATCAATTATTGAGTGTTATTGGTGCGCACCTGCAAATGGCGATTACTAGCCCACACCACATCCCTTGAGTAAGCCTCAGACTGCTAGGCAATGCTACCCTCTGAGAGTCAGGCGCTACAATTGAGTGTTTGGTTCCCAGTGAAGGACAAATGTAGCCATGTTATTTGTGCAGGCCTCATAGATGCACCCTCGTTTTCCAACAAACAGAATATGGAAAAAATGTTTGCTGAGTTGGCCATGTCAATGGATAAAAAGATAGAAAGTAGTGTAGAAAAAAATAATGAAAGAACAGGAAAATAAGAAGAGGTCTCTTGAAGAAGAAAGGTTCTGGTAGAGGTAGTGGCCAGTGGTTCACGGCCAGATTGTTCAAAGAAGACACAGAAAAAGAAGCATGAGAATGAGCAGTGAGATAGTATGGGGTGTGAACGTAAGGTTCAGGAAGAGGGACAAGCTATAAAGGCTAAGGGGGATGCTATAAAGGCGAATAAAATAAGCCACAGTTTGGGGGCATGTGATAATTCATCTACGAGTGGGGATGTGGAGTTTACATGCTCATCAAGTTTTCGGGGCTCTGATGTTGAGGAGAGAGTACATAAAAAGAGATGTTGGATGATAAAAAAGTTAAACTAGAAATGAGGGATTTTTTGTATCCCCTTGGAGAAGAGATGTTCGATCCTCTGTTGATCCAACATCCATTGTCACCACAGTGGGTGCCAGCTGAGCATGTGGAAAGATATGTTAGTTATTGAACTGTTTAGTAAAATGTACAGGAACAAATTCCAAATGAATAGGCCTTAGAATCAGAACTTTGAAAATGATCTTTTGGTATATTTATCTCTGTAGTGGGTTACAAAGAGGAGACTGCAGCCAAGGAGCTAAAAAACAAAAGTAAGTTGTTTTTTTCAGTTTGAGCTATAGAAGTGTTATCTCTCTTACCACACATTTTTAACTATTTGCTGAGAGTTTCAGCTCCCCAAGTAGGACTTGTGGCAGATGTCCACCATCCACCTCCCCTGACCTGCAGTGGTCTCTTACAGATTATGGGGTGCGTAGATTCTGTCCCTGAATTGTTCATTACTTGAAAACTAGATTAAAAAAATATTTAAATGTACGTAAATAAAAAAAACATTGACTTATGTGTTTAGCAAGTTATGTGTTAACTGAGATTATGTTACCTAACAGGTACACCAAGAGTGTTTTTTGTTTGGGGGGAGTGTCCAAGAATGTGGCGTGCTTGGACAAGCTGTAGTTAGTCCCGATCTGCAATACCCTAACACCAATATTCTGTACTCCAAGCGCCCCCCCCTCGAACAGTCACAGGGGTGGACTGGGTGTTTTGACCCACAAGGGACCGGTATCTACTCAAGCGGACCCCTCACTACACTGCTGAGATCTCGCAAGCGGCAGCTGCCCAGGCACCATCGGCGCACTCCCGGAGCTGTGGTGAGGAGTAGGGCTGGGTGGTAAATCCCGTTCCGCTTGCAGAATTTGCGGAATTTGGGTAATTTCGCGTTCCGCGGAGAACGCGAAATTGCCCAAAATTCTGCGTTCCGCGACTTCGCAAAATGTTTTGCTTGTTCGCTTTCTCAAAATGCATGTTTGCAAGATATTTCCCCTCGAGCATGCAAAGAGCGGTCGCGAACAGGAAAAAAGCATAGCGAACAAGCAATTCCGTGTGTTCGCAGAGATTTTTTACCATTTTTGCAGAGATTTGCGTAACGTAATTATGCAAATTCCACCCACCCCTAGTGAGGAGAAGGAAGTAGAGCCGGAGTTTGGGGGTCAACCTTTTCCCACATCAGGCATCCCGATAGAGCCTGCACCATGGCGGTGATGGATTAAGATGAAAGCATCATCGACGGTAACGCCAGCCCACAGCTTCTGCCCAGGATATCACACTACTCTGGCACTGGTAACAAGATGAGGCCTGAGGTGAATCAGGTGTATCAACCTAACCTACCCACATACTTTGGACATGCTATCAGTATTGAGGCTGCTGGGACACAAAGTCCACCATGTAAATGGTGCAGGATTCCTAATCTGGAGCCTGGGAGGACCCAACAGAGATGGCAGAGATAGAGTTAAAGGCTACACATGGGAAACAAACAAAGCAACCACCTTTAGTATGTCTATATTGCTATTAATTACCCACCTATAGACCAGGTGGTCATGCCGGTGAGTGGGGCCCGATGAGGGACGATCACTGTGTTCCTGTGAAAGGAGATGCTCTGTAGACTGAACTGGCCTTGTCCTCTCTTTACATGCCCTGCCCCCGTGAACGCACGGACAACCACAGTGATGCTCAAATCAGGAACTGGAGAGCCCCCTACTTGTTATTGCTGCGGCTAGTGGGGGCAAAACGTACATCTCCCCCCTTAGACTGCTCGAGGGGCAATATTGAGGCCAAAGGACCACAATCCTGGGTTCCCTTTAGGACTGGAGGAGGCTTTAAATCCAGATTCGTCTCGCTTGCAGGTAGACTTACTGACTGCAGCGCGTATACTTTGCTACTGCTAAGATTTTAATATTTTAATTCCTGCATGATCGCGCTGCTGCTTCTTGCATAAAAGCGCTGCCTCTTACCTCTGCTACTTTGGGGACGATATTGAGTTTTAGTTCCTGACCTCACACCATAATTGTTCCTCACCCCGCATTTTGTGGGATTTAGGGCCATCTAGGTCCTGCTGCTCACCACGTCGCGGCGATTCAGGCTGCCATCTTAGGTGGGGGAAACTAGTTTGGGTGCCGATTTACGGGCGCCATCTTTGTTGTGGGGCTAGAGGTTTTCCTCGTAGGACTCCCGCGCTGGAGGAGCCTTTAAATCCGGATTCGTCTCGCTGGCGGGTAGACTTACTGACTGCAGCGCGTATACTTTGCTACTGCTAAGATTTTAATTATTTTAATTCCTGCATGATCGCGCTGCTGCTTCTTGCATACAAGCACTGCCTCTTACCTCTGCTACTTTGGGGGCGATATTGAGCTTTAGTTCCTGACCTCGCACCATAATTGTTCCTCACCCCGCATTTTGCGGGATTTAGGGCATTCTAGGTCCCGCTGCTCACCGCGTCGTGGCGATTCAGGCCGCCATCTTAGGTGGGGGAAACTAGGTTGGGTGCCGATTTACGGGCGCCATCTTTGTTGTGGGGCTAGAGGTTTTCCTCGTAGGACTCCCGCACTTACGATTATTTAAGATGCTTACTTCTCAGGCGCGCAGCGTGGGCGCGCCGGAGGTGCGCCAGAGGTAAGCCCGTTTGTGCCCGTTCGCGCACAGGTCGCGACCGGCGCCGGTAATACTACCTCTTCTGCCTGTCCCCGCTTAGTATATTCCAGAGATGAGCTTACCCGGTTTGATCAGCGCTCCAACCCGAGCGGTTGCTCAAATATCACCACTAGCCGTTTGGAGACACTGTCCTGCGGCTTGCTTAATGTCAGATCTCTCAGTAAGCATCACGTGGAAATTGTTCTCCTTATTGAATCACATGAGTTAGATGTCCTATTCCTGACGGAGACATGGACTAGAGCTGATAGTGTGGTGGAACTGGGCCTTTCCTGCCCTCCGGGCTATAAAATCAGGCATAATCCTTGTGTAGGGAATAGAGGGGGGGCTTAGGTCTCATTTTTAGGGACACACTGGATTTTTCTCTTCTGGAGATAAAGGAAGTTCGGGGTTTTGAGCTGATAGGCTTTTCCTTAAAAGGTCAGGGAGGGGCTCTGCACTCTGGGTTGCTGTGTTACAGACCCCCTGCCAACACTCTGACAGCTCTACCTGAACTGGTAGATCTTATCTACGATCTTTCTAACACTCACGCCAGGTTTTTAGTGCTAGGAGACTTCAATTTGTGGCCAAATGGGCCCTTGGATTCAGCTTACGGAGATCTGACCAAGGCGTGCAGTAATATTCATCTACAGCAGCTGGTGCTCTCCCAGACTCACTTAAAGGGTCATGCGTTGGATCTAGTATTTGCAGATGTTAGGCAGGTAGTGATCAGGGACATAACTCCCCAATGCTGGACGGATCATGCCCTTGTGCATTTCACACTATCCCTCCCTGTTGACACCTTGAGGAGTGGGACCGCGGGAGCATCCATCAAACTTAGTAGGCAATGGTCTAGGCTGCTGAAACACTCTAGCCTACCAATCCTACTATCAGGGGGTTTTACCTTAGGAGGGAATGTGGAGGAGAGTTATGCGTGCCTTAGCCAGCAAATTACAGGATCTCTGGACAAAGTGGCCCCCTGGCGGAAGGCAAGGGATAGGTCTAAACCTGCCATGCCTTGGTATTCAAAAGATCTCCTCCAGTTGAAACTTCGGTGTAAGCAGGCGGAAAGGGCCTGGAGAAAACCGTACTTGGAGCCAGTTAGAATTTTTTTTAAACAGACATTGCTGTTTCTCGAGGAGACGCTGATGCAGGCAGTGAATAAGTCTCAGACCTTGTTTAAAATCGTTAAGGATCTCTCCCATCCTGCCTGTGCCACTAATACCATCCAGGCCTCTCAATCTTTATATGATTCTTCGGCAATAGCCTTTGAGGACAAGATTGCCACTATTCTGAGCAATCTCAGTGACCCGGCCACTGCTACCCCTCAGTCTCGGCTGAATTCGGCATTTTCAATCATCTCTGGGGTCCGTGGAGAAGCTGGGATACAGGCATGACGGGACAGCTTCCCTCCTCCCTCCTTAGAGGACTTTTTCCACTTGGCTAAAGGCGTGTCCTCGGGCTCTCCCTTGGACCCGCTGCCTCATAGATTCTGGAAGGTGTTTCAAGAGGAACTCTTTCCTCCTCTCTATGCCATCTGCTGCCAGTCCCTTAGTACCGCCAGGGTTCCCGAATGTTTGAAGCTGGCAGTGGTATCTCCTCGTTTGAAGAAGGCAACGCTAGATCCCACTTGTTCGGCGAACTAGCGGCCAATCTCGCTGCTTCCTTTCCCCATTAAGATCTTGGAGAACCTGGTCACCAAACATCTGTCCAGCTTCTTAGAAACTAATACCTGTTTGGACGTGGCTCAGTTCGGCTTCAGGCCAGCGCACGGTACCGAATCCGCACTGGTAACCGTCCTGGACGATCTTCGCTCGCGAGTCGACTCTGGTCGGGCAGCCTTCCGTGTGCTGCTCGATATGTCAGCCGCGTTTGATACGGTCAGTCATGCTATGCTAATCAGCAGACTGGAGGAAGCTCGGGTAACCGGCCTGGCCCGGGACTGGCAGGTTTCCTATCTCCATGATAGACGTCTTGCCGCCTTATAGATCAGAGATCAAAAAAGTAGGGCAAGGTGTGCCCCAGGGGTCTGCAATCAGCCCTATTTTATTTAATCTTTATCTCCGTCCTCTGGTTATGCTGATTAAGTCTTTTGGTATCTCGGTCATCAACTATGCTGACGACACGCAGCTCATCTTCTCTTTTGAAGGAAGTGATGCTGTGTCTCAGGAGACTTTTCATCGTTGCATGACAGCCACTGCGGAATGGCTGCGCTGTAACTCTCTCCAGTTGTAACAGCTCTAAGACCGAGGTACTGCACTGTTCCATGGACTGCACCCCCCCCCTGCCGGCGGACTTCTGGCCCACTTCCTCCCAGGGTGTAGTTGTAGCAGCAGATTCTGCCCGTAACCTGGGCGTCATGTTCGGACCGAATTTACAGCTGGATGTATTCGTAAATAAAACGGTCGCCACATGCATGATGCTGCTTTGCACGCTGCGTAAGATCCTTCCTATGCTTCCAGTCCAAGCTGGACCAGACGTGAGCAGTATAATTTTAAGCAGGCTTGATTACTGAAATGCACTACTTCTGGGCGCACCTAGCATCTTGATTGGTAAGCTGCAGCGAATACAGAACATGGCAACCAAGCTGGCTTTATCTCGGCGGCGCTCTGACTCCTCTTTTTTAGCGCTCACTGACCTCCACTGACTGCCTATCCACCAGCGTATTTATTTTAAAGCATCCTGCATAGTTTTTAGGGCCTTGCATGGTCTGGGGCCTGTCCTGTTGCAGGAAATGTTTCTCTGGTACACACCAGTTAGATCTTTGCGATCTTCTTCGGCATACATGGTGGCAATTCCGAGAATTCATAGGAGTCGGATGGCTGGCCGCTCCTTTAGATTTACTGCAGCTAAGCACTGGAACGCCTTACTTTTATCTCTAAGGACTGCAGAGGAACTTACCACCTTTAAAAAGGGACTAAAATCTTACCTTTTTCCTAGGACAGAGTAACATCGTTATATTGTAACATCGTGCATGCTCAGGAAAGTCAAAGCGCCAGGATACCCTCTGGGTGACAGTTAGCGCTATATAAATAGACGATACATACATACATACATACTCAGTGAAGGGCTGGGGATCATGGCGCCTGCCATTACAGTGGAAAATGCCTTACAGGAACACACAGCCAGATGCAATGTCCTTCTACAGGCAGTGCAAGTCCTGCAGGAAAGCCTAGAGCCCTAATTAAATGCACTGGCACTAGATGTGGGTCTGCTCCAAGCAGACCACAAGAAACTGAAAGACCGGTTAGACTCCACAGATTCAACTGTGACTATGCTCCAACCCACAGTAACCGAAAAGGGCTCCACAATCTGCAGCTGCAAGAAGAAGTACAGTTCCTACAATGTAGAGGGGACAATGCTGAAAGGCGCTCCTGCTGAAACAAAACATGGATAATTGGCCTCCCAGAGTACAAGAAGGGAACCTAACATGGACTTACTCCTTCAAGACTTGTTGGTCACCACTATTCTGGAAGGCTAATCCTCAACTTTCATCTCTATTGGCAGATCACCGCCACAGGGCTCCCCACCCCAGCCAGTGGTATGTCAATTGTTCAATTATAGAGACAGAGATCACATTTTAAAGGCAGCTGGATCATGGGGCTCCTGGACAATCAATAACAGCCTCAACAATATTTTTGCAGACTACACCACGAGGTGCAAAAACAACGTGAATCCTTCCTGACATTCAAGGTCCATCTCGAACAACTGAATCTCCGATATGCTTTACTATACCCGGCAAAGATGACCATTATATTTGATGGAACAATGAAATTCTTTGCAATTCCACAAGAAGCTTGGTAGTGGCTGGGGGTGAAAGGGATTTCTGAACCCCACCCCACTACCCAAAGGACAGACAATAGATGCACTGTAAAATGCCTCAAAAGCTGGTAGTATAGGACATGGTTGAGTCACTCCACTGAAGAACAGGCAGCCAGCAAACGAGACGTAGGATTGGCAGAGCTGAGACACCTTGCTGGCTCCACTGGTGTATCTGGTTCCCCAACCTCTAAACTTAATATATACCTAGAGAATTAATTATTGCCAAATAATTCATTGGAACTGTGGGGGGACCAGACGTCACTCCAGTGACTGTCTCCAAACGAAAAGAAGGCCCCTGGAGTCAAGACAGTAAGGCAGCGATCAGGGGTAATGAGACCGTAATCCACATAGAACAACCTGTCTACTAAGATAAAGGACTGGGGAACATCTCACAAAATATATAATACTCTAATAAGTTGTAACAGAGCCTTGTGAGGAAAACACACCTTAAAACCATTTATAACAAAAAGCTATTTCAATTTATTCAAAATATTATTCACTTATGTATAGTGTAGAAAAAAAATAGAGATAGAACACATTTTAGTAGTGTCCCTTTGGATCACTCCAAAGATTGCCAACACACTCATATGAGGACAGCTAATGATGCAGGTTTGAGAGAGGAGGAGAGGGCCACATGCCATGCCCCGTGCTTGGGGAGGCTGGCAGCTCATGTAATGGGGGGGGGTTAAATGTCTTATGGATTACTTATACAGAGGGACAGGCACCCCACTGGATGACCACAATGGAGAAAAATATCCACAAATGGAAAACGTTTAATTGGTGGTTTCTACTCCATTGGCTGGGTAGCCTGGGAAGGTATTTGGGACTTTGTTAATTTATAAGTTGTTGTTTTTTCGTGGTTACTTGGTCAGCACTCTATGGACTCACCAACAAGTTTGGTGGGAGGACAAGAGGCACCACAGCTGCCGCTGAAATCATCACCCCAGCTAACACTATTTGGCGCTAGTGCATTAAATACTATCGATAAGTGCAACTGCCTTAATCAGAATGCTTGGGGTATGGCATCATACAAAAAAATTATATTGTATCTACTTCCACTTTAAACATAGGCATATACATTTTGCCCGCCTCTAGGAAACTCACCTCCTTACACAAGAGCTTGTAAAACTCAATAAGAGAAAACAAGGAACAGTTGTGGGCACTTCCTACTCGGAGTACTATAGGAGGGCCTTGATTTGGGTAGGACCAAGGGTACCCTTCACACTTAGTCATTCATTAGTAGATCAAGAGGGAAGATATTTTGTGGTAGAAGGTACATTTAAGGATGTATGATGTTACAACGCGATCATTTAGATTGCGGTACATTACATCGCTGATTTTACAACGCAAGTCGTTACAACGACTTGCGCTGTAGGCGCTGGACTTAGTGTTGCGTTCTCATCTAGGACCCTGATCGATACTGTGACCTTATGTCCCTATTCGGCTATAAATCCATTTATTCCCTATATTGGCATAACCGTTCAAGTGCAATATTCAGAAACTCGTCTCTGGCCTCACACGAACAGAGCCACATTTCAGAATAGCTTTCTCTGCCACTTCCTTTGCAACCAATTAGTGCAATGACATAGCAGAAGTTACTATCTGAGATTCCTAGATTAACACTCCGAGTTCTTCAACAAGATAAAAACTCAGCAACCTGGAAATCCCGGCTTGCTGTGTTTTGATTAGTAATAGAACTCTAATGAGCACTGATAGACGATCACTTCCTAGTGACATCTTTATTGACGTCTTATGTCCAAAAAGTTACGTCAAACAAGGCACCTTTCAGGTATAAATATTACCAACGTTGCCTTAAGCAATCGCTGCTGCTGACTGCTGTTGTGTTGCTGAAGCTATCAATGCCATTGCTGCTGCTGAAGTAGCTGTTATGCTGATGATACCATAGCTGCTATCGCTACTGCTATCGCTGCTAACTAGCGAACGATGGTGTGGTGAACTTGGGAGCTGAACAGCCGTCCCTCTGCAAGAGCCCAGCAGATGCAAGCTGCCCGTGGATGCTGCCCCTCCTCCTCCTCATCGACGCGCTGAGAAGAGACGCTGTCTTTCTCCTACAGAGAAATCCAGCTCCGGCGTTTCTAGTATACCCTTGCGGGTGACTGGGATATCAACCCCCTGAAGGAGATACCAGACCTCCATCAGTCTATTCCAGAGGTATGGTGTTGAATAAACCCTTAGAGAGAATTCTTGAAGCAAACCTTGGCAAAACCAACTTAACTTAAAGCTACTTACTTACTCTCCTCCCAAGTATTAGGCTTAGGTCAGGTACACTGGGGTAGGCGTAGTTAGAAGCACCAGTTGAGTATTTTAGCCTAATGTATATATGAATGTATATATGTTTTATTCCTTTTAAACCATTGTATGGCTAAGAAACCATATCAATGCTTTTACAGTATTATTTCGCAATACTTATCTTACTGTACGTACTTTTTATAATAACAAGTCTTGCAATTGTGGCAATTCATTTCTCTTGTACGAGAAGAAAGACTGTTCAATAAATGTTACCCTTTATTGAAAACGCCCGTCTCTCTATTCTCTACATATTGTGAAAGTAAACTGCACAACCACTGACTGAGTAAAATAACTGTCTATTGTTTCACACAACCCTAGAGATTGACTCTTGATCTGAGGAGCAAAGTTGTCATGTTGCACGGTTGTTGGAAAACTGAATCCCTTCTTGGCTGTGCCAGGGAAGCTGATCACTTCCTATTCAGTCAAGAAAGTTTCCAGTGACCTCTGAGCTAGTTGGTAACAAACCCAATTAAGTTTAGCATAGTCAGTGGAGGCCTGGAAGATCCGCACTTCTACGTCGATACTACTGTTTATGTTATTCCAATGCGCAGGACCTATTGGGAAAATAGGAACTACACTACATGGCGCCCAAACGTTTGGTAAGGCGATAAACTAACGCAAGACGTTAGAGTAACTCAGTCGTGCATATTTCACACAGACCCCTTTCTCCCGTAAATACTCCAATAGACATCTGGAGTGGGTGAAAGGTTAAAATCCGCCCGAACTCAGTAGGAAGAGATTCCTATGTAAAGCTCTGGTTTATTCAACGTTGAAGGATACAGTGTTCCAAAATATTGTGCACCTAATCTTTGTCTCCTTGGTGACCTGCTCTGCAAAAACGTTTCTGACAATAAAATGTCAGACTTAGAAAACGGAACCTCTGGGGCCGCAGCAGATGCGACTCAGCAGGGTCCCGACACTACTACTGACCCGGATGCACTTATCGTCCCGGTACATTTAAGAAAATCTATAACTTTAAAACTTATAGAAAACGGACTGACACCACAAGGTGGTACAGTAATTTTCGTGATAGAGGCACACGAATATCGGCAGACAGAGGTATTCTATTCATGGATAAACTTTCCAGCGGCAAACGCTAGAACAAAAGAGTTTCACTATTACAAAATAGAGAAACCACCGGATGAGTACGCTCCTTTCGAGGAGACTGAAATCCCACTAAAATTCCAAGAGCACCTGCTCTGGTTTAATGGCGCCCTAAAACATAATGATCATATTACCAGGCTCGGTCCACTAGGTAGACCAGGAGCAACGTGGCCGGTTCTAGCCAGCTACACACCACATCCGGACATTGCAAAAATGTCTAGAGAAGAGCTGTTAGTACAGCTAAAAACACTAATTAAAATACATAGGCAATTAGTCCAATATGTAATGCGGACTGCAACAGTCCAACCAGCTGTTAATATACCACAGCTGACTCCTCATCAGGGGAACACTAATAAAATTACACCACAGAACATACAGTCATGTCTTGGTAAAACACCCATAAAACGGGAACAAATTCCTTTCTGGTTAGCACAAAAAATCACTCAAATAGAGGCAGTATTTCTGGATACTACCCCTATCGAGAAACACAGAATCTTGACCATCTGCCTTCCTATGGGAATCGCACCACACGTGGAGGACTGTGACACTTGGGGTACAGTCTTTGCTTCCATTTACACAAAAACACATGGTGTTCCGTCTGTGGCGGTAATACCAGATGTACTACGACAAATTCAAAATTAATACGGTCCTGAACCTGCTTTAACTCTTGGTATGAAATTACTGAAAGACTTCAAGCAGGTCTCGGCTATATTATTAGCCAACATAAAAGGAGAAGCAGCATCTGTGGCGATCCGCCAGAAGTTGAAGGAAACAGATATAACAGATCAGCCAGTTGAGCTTGCCAGAATCATAGAAAAGTGCTATGAAGAGTTAGGTAGAGATAGCTTGGGTGGAAAGCCAGTAAAGCCCCAACTGCTCCTGAAAAATTATTTATTAAAAATAATTTAAACG
Source organism: Lissotriton vulgaris (assembly GCF_964263255.1). Taxonomy (NCBI): domain Eukaryota; kingdom Metazoa; phylum Chordata; class Amphibia; order Caudata; family Salamandridae; genus Lissotriton; species Lissotriton vulgaris. The sequence goes on along the minus strand of NC_141689.1, from coordinate 936,973,267 downwards.
CTCCTAAAAGGAGCTGGGATGGAAATAAACAATCCACTCCCAAGGAAAAAGTTTTCCAGTCCAGAGGAAGGTCTCCTCGGCAGAGGGAAAGAACTCCGACTCGAGAACACCAGTCTCCCCAGAGGGAGCCCTCTGAGAAAAGATATAACCTTAGAAATAGGGATAATTTGAAGAAGCCTGATAGATATCAAAGTATTGATACACGTCCCTCTCGATCTTTTTCGCAGAAATCGGAAAGAAGAGAACGGTCAGACCCAGGAGAGCACACCAAGTCCAAAGACAAGGAACCTGCTCAGAGTAAAAAATCTCAATTTCCAAAAAAGAAGGTATCCAGTATTAGAGTAATCAACCATGCCGAGAATACTGAGGACACAGTTGAAAAACGGGGAGTGGGCACAGACAATGTTAGACAGTGCAGCAGAAATCAGTATAGTCCGCAAGATCTTGATGAGTCATCTGGAGACAGTGGACACGAATGAATTCATTCAGGTTGAAACTGCCGACACCAGACTTAGCGAGCCCCATAAGATATACGAAATAACATTGCGTATAGAGGGTGATAAGACTAGGAAAATAAAGGGTCTATTTTGGGATAAACTCTCAAAAGTCTATGATATTTTGTTAGCTGAACAGGATTGGCCCCCAGAGTTTGTCAGGGAGTGCCCTCGTGGCGAAGAAATGATTATGCCTGCCTTCTCGAATCACATTCCGATTCACAAAAAATATACTTATGCAAGGAAATGGGCAGTAGCCCAGGCACCGGCATTATATAAAAATCATGTAGGATGGGATGAGGACTCACCTCCTCACAAAATCCAGTTAAAAAGTGAACCAACTGCCCAACTGCAGTATCCATTAAGCAAGAAGCTAAAAGACAAGTCAGGGAGATCTTAGATCAACTTGAATACCAGGGGGTGATTGAAACATGCACCTCTCAAATGAACAATCCTTTGTTTCCTGTCACAATTCATATCGTCTAGTTTTGGACTACAGACACCTTAATGCATGTTGCAAAACATTTGCAGTACAAAACTCGCATAGTGCAGCCCTAATGAATAACATAGTTAGGAAAAAATATAAAACGACATTAGACATATCTAATGGTTTCTTTTGTCAAAACATTGCACCAGAAAGCAGGTATTTGACCGCTTTCTCCGTAATGGGGTCTCAGAAAATTTCTGTTGACTCCCACAGGGGTTCAAGAAAAGCCCAGGACTATTCTCAGCTAGGGTAACAGAGTTACTACAAATATATGATGATGAGGCATTATCCTACGTAGATGATATCTATCTCACAGATGACGACTTGGATACTCACTTGAAAAGAGTGAACACCATTATACTTGGGTTCGCAGCAGAGGGTTACAAATTCAACTTTAAAAAGTCTCGAATTGCCCATCTGACAGTATTATTTTTAGGATACGAATTATCAAGTGAAGGGAAAAGCCTAGCGGACAACTTTTTAGAAAAGTGCGCTGTACTCCAAGATCCAAAAACGCTGAAGAATTTACAATCCATACTAGGTTTTCTGAATTTCGGAAGAACTTACATTCTAAATTACGCAGAGAGGGTTAAAGCTCTCTACGAACTAATTAAACCGGATTTTAAACAAATCAATTGGACTCAAAAACACACAGAAATTTTGAGATCATTGCAAACAGACATGTTAGCAAAAACAAAATTAGACACACGTGACAACACACGCAATCTTGTAATCCGAGTCATACCAGGAAGATGCGGATTCACGTACCTGACCTCTAATGAGGGAGAAAAGGTACCAATTTCAATTAAATCTCACTTGTACATACAAGCGGAAAAAACATTCAGTCACACAGAAAGAACTGTGAAAGCAGTGCAAATTGCATTAGCAAATGAACGAGAATTAGCACATGGTAAACGGATTAATATCCTCATAGCGGAATCCGCCTTCGAGGCGCTATTCAGCCCAGTAAACCTGCCTACAGTGTCACTGGATCCGAAATGGATACAGTGTGTAGATTCTCTAGGAGCGGAAGATGTGAAATACTATTTCGCCCCGCAATTCGAAGAACTGAATGATTTAGAATATGAAGAAGAATATCCTCTGCCAATCGAACTTCTGCCTCTCCCACAATACGCCTGTATAATCTATTCAGATAGATTTGTACAGCATTTCAACTTAGAGAGCAAATCCTACGATGCAGCATGTGCGATTGTTAAAGGTCGTTGGCTGTGCGGTAAATTCAGACCGAAAGTAACAAAAACTGAATCAGTAAGAAACTGTTCGGCTCAGAGAGCTGAAATCAGATGTTTAAAGATGGCACTTGAAAATGCAGAACGTGAATTCCCCACACTTATCGTGTGCGATTCTCATTTTTGCGTCAACTCTTACAATAATAAGTTGCAGAGCTGGATTGAAAACGATTACAAAGATGACACAGGTACCACAATAAAGCATAAATTGCTCTGGAAACAGGTAGCTCTTTTACAGAAAGAACTACAAAAGACTCACGTGATACACGCAAAGAGTCTTCAACGTGATGGCGTTCACGTTGCAGGGAATTCATTGGCTAATACAGCCACAGCGGAAGCAACTAAACCGGCTTCCGTAGCCACAAAAAAGCGTGCAGAAAAATACATAGACGGGGAAACCATGCTGGCAGTAAAAACGACTGTAAAAGGCGACTGTGCAGCACTACCCGTGAACTATCCACTCAATTATGCATACATAATCGATGCAAACTCCGTTCCTTTTGCTCGAATCCCTGGAGTGGGGGATAGGGTAATTCCAAACACGAACAGGAGAATACTTTTAATAGCAGACGCACACATGGGTTTGGGTCCTAGGCACAGAAAGATCAAGGAATCCCTGACTGAATTACAATCAGTATACTGGGGGCCAGGAATGAGTGTACAACACCAAATATATACAAACAACTGTGAAAACTGCAACAGGGATCGCAGCAGTGAACCATGCTAACGGCTACCAATCAGAAACAGCGTAACGCTGTCTACACCCCATCCTGCGTCCTATTAATCATTAAGGCTAAACAAACTTAAAAAATGTGGCCTCCAGCGCTCGGCTGACGCCAGAACGGTTATAAGAAAGATCTGAGAGTCTTTATCGGCACATACGCAATTGCCACGTTCCATTCTGACCAAGGTCCTGCTTGTAGCTCTCGAGTTTATAAGGAGGCCATGGTCAGCATGGGAATTGGGTTGCGGTATTCTTGTCCGTCACACCCCGAATGGAATAGTGTGGTAGAAAGAAAAAACCGGGACATAAAGCGATCTATAACAGCGAAGGTATTAGGTTCAGGCGCTGGGTGGGTCAAACATTTAATAAGTGTCCAGACCAGTCTTAACAATTTGCCAAGAAATTCTCTAAAAGGTTTCAGCCCATACGAACTATTGTTCGGAATTAAAATGAGAATTCAGGACTTAGATAGTCAAGTATCAGTGGTACAAGATAATAAAACAGACTTTGACATCAAAGATCGTTTGGCTGTTTTACAGGAACTGAATGAAACAAGAAAATCCTTAAGCAACATAAAGTTAAAGCAACAGCCAGATACCACTGACGAGGCACCACAAGCAACAGCCCCAGCAAGGCCTGTCTGGATTCCAAAGATTGGGGATCTAGTCAGAGAAAAAATAGCGGTGAAGAAGGAATTTGGGCCTTCTTACAGAAAAGCAGTACCTGTCTTGGCAGTCACCGGGACAAGATCAGTAGTACTACCGCCCCTTGCTGGTAAAAAGGAGAACAGAGTTGTATCAATCGACCTGGTAAAACCACAAGCATGTGGCCTATAATCAACAGTAGGCCCAGTGGACTCCCAAGAAACAACAGAATACCCAAACTTGCAACAATCCAAGAGGTTCAAACTGAAAGACTAATCACATTCGATCAGCCTGCAGTGCACAGAGAAGGACTATGCAATAATGCGATGGAACTTGTGCCTCTTGAGACACAGATTGAAACAGTTCGTCAAGAAACACCAGTCTACAATAATGTGGCATCAGAAAGTGCTACCGAAAGACAGATTGAAAGAACAATCCCAACAATTGACAGAACTGCCTCTGGTTATTTCATCGACTTTGACAACTTTTCCGAGGATCAAAGTAACCCCGAAGTGATGCCAGAAACAAAAAAGACTTTTAAAGAAAAAGCAACGGAACTCTTTCATCAACTGAAGGAAATCTCCCTCATTTCCCCATGGTTAGAGTTCAGGTATCGGCAAGGTGTATTTTTCCTCCTGCTTTGGCTTATCATGGTACTTTGTTTGGGAAAATTCATTGAGGGAAAATATAGTACAATGGACACAGCAAGTCTGAATATCAACCTAGTCCTCAAACCACACAGATCATCCCACGTGAAGAAAAGAGAACTGTCAACAGTAAATGTCACAGCCATTCCAATACCCGGTGGGGTAGTATGGGAGAAAACTGACTATGAGATCTATGGTCCGGTCGAGATCCTGAAGTATCCTCATCAACTGAAGGTTTCCTTAAGTGACTTTGTAAAACCTAGTACATTCTCTGATGATTGGGACTTTAACAGTATTAATGACATGATGTCTGCTTTAGTAATGTCAGCTAGATTCACAGAACATGATTATTTACAAGGTTCGTCTAGTTATGAACAGTTGTTCTGTTACACACATTATGGCGATCATTATTTTCATAAATCTGCACAGCCTAGAAATGTTTTTAAGTATAATCAATGGGAACATTGTGCTACACCACCTAAAAGCAGTTCTAAAACATTCTTTGAGAAATTCAAATACTTCTCAGGGTTTAACACCAGTGATGCAGAAACGTTTTATTACAAACTGTTAGATAAAACAGGAATGAAAACAATGCTGACAAACACTAAATTAATATATTCAGAAGCATTTTATGACAAAATGATGACATTTGGTTTTGATTATTGGAAAAATAACATTGAAACAAAAACCATTTGGGGTACAAAAGATTGGCAGGTACAAGGCCTAGAAGCACTATTCAGAACCTGCATGATACCAGAACAAAGGATGTTTTTAAATGACACAATTCACCAAACATCCTGTCTTGGCCTAGCTGAGATCAAAGAACTAAACAAAACGTCTATTCCGAAGCCAATACCTGAGAATGCAACAACAGATATTGAGATAGACGTAACTAAAATTTTACATTTTAACAGAACACATCCTGATTGGAAAAAGTGGTTAATCTGGCCTACTGACACAAACAACTGTCAAGATAGATTCTTGAACAAAACACAGGGGTTAAAAATGACCAGACAAGACCCTAGATACTCCCAGAGACAACATCCAGGGATAGTAACAACATACAGTGTAGGGAAACTCTGCCTCGAATGGCTAGGATCATCCACACTGGCTGAAATTAAGCAACACTTATCTTTACTAAAAGATGGTGCTGATTTGCGCGATTTCATTCTTGGACCACGCAAACAGCGTCAAAAGCGTTTCATAGCGGCCAGCATCTATGCTGCGTAAAACGAGGCTTGGAAAGTCACACAAATTGAAACAGCAGAAAAAATACGAGAAATTGATCGTATTAATTTGGAAAAATCACTTTCTGTAGTGGACAATGGGTTAATGACTCTGTCCTCCAGAATATATTCGTTGGACAATATTGTATTGTCTGCCTTTGACATAATAGACAGAGACTTGCTAATGTTACAGCATGGCCAGTCACAATTACGTTCTATTGTACAATTAGGCTGGACGCTGCAAAATCTTCGTTCAGGCTATGTGCCTTGGCGTTTAATCAACACAACGTCATTGTTTTCCATTTTTAACCTTACTGATAAACAAATCAGCTTGGCACAGAAAGGAGCAGACTATACAATCCTGAGCATCGAAACTTGAGAGATTACCATTGACAATGTCAGAAAGTCCTGTCATTGAATGGATAATACACAGAATTATCACTATTCCGATAACAACTTTCCGATTTTAAAAGTGCCTTGAATACATACCTACTGGCCAGTATGAACGATTGGGTAAAGGATATGTAAAATCGGCATGGAAATTACCATACACACATTCATGATATAGTGACAGCGACAAAAATGTATTTCTTAGTGGTGAAAACTGTAAACATTCACTAAGCGGTATGCTTTTGTGCCAGGGTATTAATTTACACGGAGCCTGTGAAGGTAATTCTAACAACCTTTCATGCCACCAGCTTGTCACACCTGCAACTCAGATAGAGCCCTTCTTTATGCAACTCGCGATCGGGAGTTACATTCTAAGAACGGATCACAGATGTTGTGGCCTTGTGCCAGGGAAAAGTTATCTCGTAAGCGTAACTTCCATGGTCAAATGCTGTATGCAAGCATTGTTCCCGAGCGGGCCTGGAGACATAGAGACTCCCATCTGGCCTCGTCTGAATCTCTATTCTATACGAATTGATACTTTAAGCAAAATGAAGTCTGTGCTTTTGCAGACAACAGTGCCCATCACGTCATCAAAAGTGACGTATGATCTCCTAGTTGCAAGGACAGCTACGGAGGTTCATGACCTTTTATCAACAAATTGCCCCGTGCATTTCGTAGAAATGTTGAGCCAACTTCTTAACATGTCTAGTGCCACAGGCATCCCAGGCATATTTAAGACGATTTTTACGGGACTGCTAACACCATTTCAAGCAATTCTGGGAATCGTTCCAAATTTTGTCCACTCTGTTTTTGGCGGCATACCCCTATTGTTGGGACTTGTAGCAGGGATTTTATTTTTGACCCTCCTGCTTCGTTATGGCAAGCCACAGCTCAGACATGACTCCTATGGGAATGGAAGAAACAATCCTAGCAATGCGCTACCGGGACAGAATAACTAGAGTCCTTGGATTGGCCAGGCTGAGAGATCTAAACATGACCTGGTTCCTTTCATTCAGACCGATATGGCAAAATTGCATCTTACCTGTACTACGATGTATGCTATGCGGAGATGAGTGCGTGTTGCACATCTGTCTTTCACTTCCATCAGCAGTACCAATGGATATCGATACTTTGCTAAGTCCGATGACGGCTCACGCATTGTGTTGTCCCCAGCGGCTACCAATCCTGATGACGGCATTCGTTGAGACTCCTGTGCTACGACTAGGTGGTAACAGTGGAGCGAGTGACAAAAGCAACATCACCCAGGTACGACATTCTGTGAGCATTGCTGATCCCGACTTTGATGACAGCAATCATTCTCACACCTGCCAAGTTACAGCACTATCGAATTTGGTCGAACTGTCACCTGATTTTGTAGACCAATTCTTTGAGAGCCTGTCTGATATGATGTTCTCACCCGAACAGAAACAATAACTTTAGAGAAGCATTCCGACACACAGCGTTCCCATGAACTCTGAATTCGGCCTTCAGTTTTGAACAACAAAAACTGCTAAAAGCGCTGGAACTCTATTTTTCCCGTTCAAGCATTAATTCTTTTGAATTGAACACTTTTTAATATTCACCCTTTTTGGCACGAAAGATTCTTTGCTTAAAGTAAAACTATTCATAGGGAACAGAAGCTTCAACTTCTATTTCTAAATACATCTAGAGACATAATCAGTTTAAACCAGCCTCTAGCACATTTTACTGCAATGCATTTATATGTGATGAAATTATCTCGCCCTTCTTCTGTTTCAGAGATATTTCATGTGTAATTCTTTTTGCATAATCATTCATTGATTTCATATGCTATAATTTTTGAATGATTTCTATGCTTCAAAAACGTACAGTACTTAAATTTTCACGTATTACAAATACGCCTATTTCAAATGCATATATGTATTTTGGGGTGGGCAATGTTACACATGCATCTTATTGCTCTAGTTTTAGTAATTTAATGGACATGAATGCGTGGAGTGGGTGTTGCGTTCTCATCTAGGACCCTGATCGATACTGTGACCTTATGCCCCTACTGGTCTCTGGCCTCACACGAACAGAGCCACATTTCAGAATAGCTTTCTCTGCCACTTCCTTTGCAACCAATTAGTGCAATGACATAGCAGAAGTTACTATCTGAGATTTCTATATTAACACTCCGAGTTCTTCAACAAGATAAAAACTCAGCAACCTGGAAATCCCCGCTTGCTGTGTTTTGATTAGTAATAGAACTCTAATGAGCACTGATAGACGATCACTTCCGAGTGACATCTTTATTGACGTTTTATGTCCAAAAACTTATGTCAAACAAGGCACCTTTCAGGTATAAATATTACCAATGTTGCCTTAAGCAATCGCTGCTGCTGACTGCTGTTTTGTTGCTGAAGCTATCAATGCCATCGCTGCTGCTGAAGTAGCTGTTATGCTGAGGATACCATAGCTGCTATCGCTACTGCTATCGCTGCTAACTAGCGAACGATGGTGTGGTGAACTTGGGAGCACAACAGCCGTGCCTCTGCAAGAGCCCAGCAGATGCAAGCTGCCTGCGGACGCTGCCCCTCCTCAACGCGCTGAGAAGAGACGCTGTCTTTCTCCTACAGAGAAATCCAGCTCCGGCGTTTCTAGTCTACCCTTGCGGGTGACTGGGATATCGACCCCCTGAAGGAGATACCAGACCTCCATCATTCTATTCCAGAGGTATGGTGTTGACTAAACCCTTAGAGAGAATTCTTGAAGCAAACCTTGGCAAAACCAACTTAACTTAAAGCTACTTACTTACTCCCCTCCCAAGTATTAGGCTTAGGTCAGGTACACTGGGGTAGGCGTAGTTAGAAGCAACAGTTGAGTATTTTAGCCTAATGTATATATGAATGTATATATGTTTTATTCCTTTTAAACCATTGTTTGGCTAAGAAACCATATCAATGCTTTTACAGTATTATTTCGCAATACTTATCTTACTGTACGTACTTTTTATAATAACAAGTCTTGCAATTGTGGCAATTCATTTCTCTTGTACGAGAAGAAAGACTGTTCAATAAATGTTACCCTTTATTGAAAACGCCCGTCTCTCTATTCTCTACATATTGTGAAAGTAAACTGCACAACCACTGACTGAGTAAAATAACTGTCTATTGTTTCACACGACCCTAGAGATTGACTCTTGATCTGAGGAGCAAAGTTGTCATGTTGCACGGTTGTTGGAAAACTGAATCCCTTATTGGCTGTGCCAGAGAAGCTGATCACTTCCTATTTAGTCAAGAAAGTTTCCAGTGACCTCTGAGCTAGTTGGTAACAAACCCAATTAAGTTTAGCATAGTCAGTGGAGGCCTGGAAGATCCGCACTTCTACGTCGATACTACTGTTTATGTTATTCCAATGCGCAGGGCCTATTGGGAAAATAGGAACTACACTACATTAGGAAGAGTATGAAATTACTATTCCAACTCCGCCTATGTACAGTAGGGAAGATGTTGGGATAGTAAAAAGCACTATTCCTTAGTCTAAAGCGTCCTCCAGTGCAAGTCATGGCAGCGACTTGCTTTGTAAAAGCAGCGATGTAAATGTATTGCGATGTTTTGACGGCATTGTTAAGGTCGTTTCCCCACATTTAATTGTGGTCCACAATAGCTGGTAGAGCTTATTGCCCCAAATACGGGAATGATGACTTTCCTGGAGTGCCTGTCTCCAGCTTTGCTCCAGCACACCACTGCAAGTTGTCTATGGGAAGACAACTTCAACGGACTGCCTGACACTGTGCTCGACTCCTCCTATAGGGAAACGTACACAATGGCAATATCCAAATCCTCTTGTAAATTGGCCACCAAAACCCAGGTAGTTCAGCAAAGGCAGGCATACCACCCAGAGAACAGAGCCTTTTTTTCTACTCAGGCTTAAGCACCCTACACACCAGGATTAACTTATTTTAGTGTAATGTAAAGGACAGAGGGTGACTGATGTGGTGACGTAAAGTCCCTAAGGTTTGACTCCCACTTAATTAGGCCCCGATTCCATCTTATTTCATGGAGACCTCCATCTTCCATACCTAGACAATAGAGGCTGCTATATTCCGTGATTTATGCAGAATTATTGTCATGTCCGCCTTTAAACACAGATGTCACCAGACCTTATTTTTCTGGGACTGTGAAAGTGTCAAGTTCTTTGATTAATGACATGGATACAATATCTAATGTGACATTCGTCTGGATCACATGCCTCCTCCTAACCATGTCAAGGTTAAATAAGAACACATACACGTATATAACCAAAATAAAGTAATCTAAATTGCCATCTTTTTGTTGTATATGTTCATGAGAAAATGTCTAGGACACCTACCTTGATGCACATAATCCATGCCCGACATTTCTAAACTTATATCAGAAATTTCAACTTCTGATAAAATTTAGTAAATAACAACTGTCATTAGACCACTTGTCGGGGGAGGTCCTTTGCCCAGATTATTGCCCGAGATTCTGCTAGAGACGGTCTCACCTGCTGCCAGTGCACTTCACAATTCCTGGATGCTACATCTCGGCCAAAGCATGGAGCTAATAAAGCCAAGTCCTGGAGGAAGACCAACTGACTGCTGCAGCAGTGGGTGTTGGCCCTTCGCGGGGAACACTGACTTCACGCCTCTGCTGATAAAGACAGCATTTTTATGTCAACAAGGTATACGATGCGTCTCTTCTCGCTAAGAAACTCTGGACTGCAAGGTGCCCTGCTTTTCATACTCTCATAATATAGCGCATAAAGTAGAGATTAGCGTGCCAGGTTCTGGATTACATTTTAAATGACATTTTATCAATACTAGAAATGTTTATTTTGTTATTGTTATTCATAACGTGTCTTGTTGCTGTTTTTATAATATTTTGTGTAATTGTTTTACATGTACTGCGAAACAGATTGTCCTTGTACAAATAAATACTTTAAACTTAAAAGTGTTCATTCTTCTTAATACTGTGTGTGTGATACTGTGAATAACGAAATACGATTTGTTGTTGTTTCCATGGTGCCCTGTGCATTTATGGGATTGTTAGTAACCCAAATGCAATACTTCTATGTCATTGCACATTGAATAGTGTTTTGCTGGGGTGCAGCAACTTGTCTTTCACATTCATTGCTGGTACATTGACCCACGTTTACTCGTGTCACCCGTGGGTGGGAAAGCACTTCTTGTAGAGTTACACCAAAGTCGTGACTCACACAAAAGTGGAGTACCTGGGACACACACTGTTGGATCACAATCTTCTGAAACTTTCGCTTTCAAAGGGCCCGCCATGCACACATTTAACCATGTGGTGCCTCAACATGGAGGTGCTGTGTTGCGTTCTAATCTAGGACCCTGATCGATACTGTGACCTTATGCCCCTTTTCGGCTATAAATCCATTTATTCCCAATATTGGCATAACCGTTCAAGTGCAATATTCAGAAACTCGTCTCTGGCCTCAACCGAACAGAGCCACATTTCAGAATAGCTTTCTCTGCCACTTCCTTTGCAACCAATTAGTGCAATGACATAGCAGAAGTTACTATTTGAGATTCCTAGATTAACACTCCGAGTTCTTCAACAAGATAAAAACTCAGCAACCTGGAAATCCCCGCTTGCTGTGTTTTGATTAGTAATAGAACTCTAATGAGCACTGATAGACGATCACTTCCTAGTGACATCTTTATTGACGTCTTATGTCCAAAAACTTACGTCAAACAAGGCACCTTTCAGGTATAAATATTACCAACGTTGCCTTAAGCAATCGCTGCTGCTGACTGCTGTTGTGTAGCTGAAGCTATCAATGCCATCGCTGCTGCTGAAGTAGCTGTTATGCTGATGATACCATAGCTGCTATCGCTACTGCTATCGCTGCTAACTAGCGAACGATGGTGTGGTGAACTTGGGAGCTGAACAGCCGTCCCTCTGCAAGAGCCCAGCAGATGCAAGCTGCCCGCGGACGCTGCCCCTCCTCCTCCTCCTCGACGCGCTGAGAAGAGACGCTGTCTTTCTCCTGCAGAGAAATCCAGCTCCGGCGTTTCTAGTCTACGCTTGCGGGTGACTGGGATATCGACCCCCTGAAGGAGATACCAGACCTCCATCATTCTATTCCAGAAGTATGGTGTTGACTAAACCCATAGAGAGAATTCTTGAAGCAAACCTTGGCAAAACCAACTTAACTTAAAGCTACTTACTTACTCCCCTCCCAAGCATTAGGCTTAGGTCAGGTACATTGGGGTAGGCGTAGTTAGAAGCACCAGTTGAGTATTTTAGCCTAATGTATATATGAATGTATATATGTTTTATTCCTTTTAAACCATTGTATGGCTAAGAAACCATATCAATGCTTTTACAGTATTATTTCGCAATACTTATCTTACTGTACGTACTTTTTATAATAACAAGTCTTGCAATTGTGGCAATTCATTTCTCTTGTACGAGAAGAAAGACTGTTCAATAAATGTTACCCTTTATTGAAAACGCCCGTCTCTCTATTCTCTACATATTGTGAAAGTAAACTGCACAACCACTGACTGAGTAAAATAACTGTCTATTGTTTCACACAACCCTAGAGATTGACTCTTGATCTGAGGAGCAAAGTTGTCATGTTGCACGGTTGTTGGAAAACTGAATCCCTTCTTGGCTGTGCCAGGGAAGCTGATCACTTCCTATTTGAGTCAAGAAAGTTTCCAGTGACCTCTGAGCTAGTTGGTAACAAACCCAATTAAGTTTAGCATAGTCAGTGGAGGCCTGGAAGATCCGCACTTCTACGTCGATACTACTGTTTATGTTATTCCAATGTGCAGGGCCTATTGGGAAAATAGGAACTACACTACATGGTGCCCAAACGTTTGGTAAGGCGATAAACTAACGCAAGACGTTAGAGTAACTCAGTCGTGCATATTTCACACAGACCCCTTTCTCCCGTAAATACTCCAATAGACGTCTGGAGTGGGTGAAAGGTTAAAATCCGCCCGAACTCAGTAGAAAGAGATTCCTATGTAAAGCTCTGGTTTATTCAACGTTGAAGGATACAGTGTTCCAAAATATTGTGCACCTAATCTTTGTCTCCTTGGAGACCTGCTCTGCAAAAACGTTTCTGACAATAAAATGTCAGACTTAGAAAACGGAACCTCTGGGGCCGCAGCAGATGCGACTCAGCAGGGTCCCGACACTACTACTGACCCGGATGCAATTATCGTCCCGGTACATTTAAGAAAATCTATAACTTTAAAACTTATAGAAAACGGACTGACACCACAAGGTGGTACAGTAATTTTCGTGATAGAGGCACACGAATATCGGCAGACAGAGGTATTCTATTCATGGATAAACTTTCCAGCGGCAAACGCTAGAACAAAAGAGTTTCACTATTACAAAATAGAGAAACCACCGGATGAGTACGCTCCTTTCGAGGAGACTGAAATCCCACTAAAATTCCAAGAGCACCTGCTCTGGTTTAATGGCGCCCTAAAACATAATGATCATATTACCAGGCTCGGTCCACTAGGTGGACCAGGAGCAACGTGGCCGGTTCTAGCCAGCTACACACCACATCCGGACATTGCAAAAATGTCTAGAGAAGAGCTGTTAGTACAGCTAAAAACACTAATTAAAATACATAGGCAATTAGTCCAATATGTAATGCGGACTGCAACAGTCCAACCAGCTGTTAATATACCACAGCTGACCCCTCATCAGGGGAACACTAATAAAATTACACCACAGAACATACAGTCATGTCTTGGTAAATCACCCATAAAACGGGAACAAATTCCTTTTTGGTTCGCACAAAAAATCACTCAAATAGAGGCAGTATTTCCGGATACTACCCCTATCGAGAAACACAGAATCTTGACCATCTGCCTTCCTATGGGAATCGCACCATACGTGGAGGACTGTGACACTTGGGGTACAGTCTTTGCTTCCATTTACACAAAAACACATGGTGTTCCGTCTATGGCGGTAATACCAGATGTACTACGACAGATTCAAAATGAATACGGTCCTGAACCTGCTTTAACTCTTGGTATGAAATTACTGAAAGACTTCAAGCAGGTCTCGGCTATATTATTAGCCAACATAAAAGGAGAAGCAGCATCTGTGGCGATCCGCCAGAAGTTGAAGGAAACAGATATAACAGATCAGCCAGTTGAGCTTGCCAGAATCATAGAAAAGTGCTATCGAGAATTAGGTAGAGACAGCGTGGGTGGAAAGCCAGTAAAGCCCCAACTGCTCGAAAATCCTGAAAAATTATTTATTAAAAATAATTCAAACGCTTCTAAAAAGAGCTGGGATGGAAATAAACAATCCACTCCCAAGGAAAAAGTTTTCCAGTCCAGAGGAAGGTCTCCTCGGCAGAGGGAGAGAACTCCGAATCGAGAACACCAGTCTCCCCAGAGGGAGCCCTCTGAGAAAAGATATAACCTTAGAAATAGGGATAATTTGAAGAAGCCTGATAGATATCAAAGTATTTATACACGTCCCTCTCGATCTTTTTCGCAGAAATCAGAAAGAAGAGGACGGTCAGACCCAGGAGAGCACACCAAGTCCAAAGACAAGGAACCTGCTCAGAGTAAAAAGTCTCAATTTCCAAAAAAGAAGGTAGCCAGTATTAGAGTAATCAACCATGCCGAGAATACTGAGGACACAGTTGAAAAACGGGTAGTGGGCACAGACAATGTTAGACAGTGCAGCAGAAATCAGTATAGCCCGCAAGATCTTGATGAGTCATCTGGAGACAGTGGACACGGATGAATTCATTCAGGTTGAAACTGCCGACACCAGACTTAGCGAGCCCCATAAGATATACGAAATAACATTGCGTATAGAGGTTGATAAGACTAGGAAAATAAAGGGTCTATTTTGGGATAAACTCTCAAAAGGCTATGATATTCTGTTAGCTGAAAAGGATTGGCCCCCAGAGTTTGTCAGGGAGTGCCCTCGTGGCGAAGAAATGATTATGCCTGCCTTCTCGAATCACATTCCGATTCACAAAAAATATAGTTATGCAAGGAAATGGGCAGTAGCCCAGGCACTGGCTTTATATAAAAATCATGTAGGATGGGATGAGGACTCAACTCCTCACAAAATCCAGTTAAAAAGTGAACCAACTGCCCAACTGCAGTATCCCATTAAGCAAGAAGCTAAAAAACAAGTCAGGGAGATCTTAGATCAACTTGAATACCAGGGGGTGATTGAAACATGCACCTCTCAAATGAACAATCCTTTGTTTCCTGTCTCCAAGCCAGACAATTCATATCGTCTAGTTTTGGACTACAGACACCTTAATGCATGTTGCAAAACATTTGCAGTACAAAACTCGCATAGTGCAGCCCTAATGAATAACATAGTTAGGAAAAAATATAAAACGACATTAGACATATCTAATGGTTTCTTTTGTCAAAACATTGCACCAGAAAGCAGGTATTTGACCGCTTTCTCCGTAATGGGGTCTCAGAAAAATTTCTGTTGACTCCCACAGGGGTTCAAGAACAGCCCAGGACTATTCTCAGCTAGGGTAACAGAGTTACTACAAATATATGATGATGAGGCATTATCCTACGTAGATGATATCTATCTCACAGATGACGAATTGGATACTAACTTGAAAAGAGTGAACACCATTATACTTGGGTTCGCAGCAGAGGGTTACAAATTCAACTTTAAAAAGTCTCGAATTGCCCATCTGACAGTATTATTTTTAGGATACGAATTATCAAGTGAAGGGAAAAGCCTAGCGGACAACTTCTTAGAGAAGTGCGCTGTACTCCAAGATCTAAAAACGCTGAAGAATTTACAATCCATACTAGGCTTTCTGAATTTCGGAAGAACTTACATTCTAAATTACGCAGAGAGGGTTAAACCTCTCTACGAACTAATTAAACCTGATTTTAAACAAATCAATTGGACTCAAAAACACACAGAAATTTTGAGATCATTGCAAACAGACATGTTAGCAAAAACAAAATTAGACACACGTGACAACACACGCGATCTTGTAATCCGAGTCATCCCAGGAAGATGCTGATCCACGTACCTAACCTCTAATGAGGGAGAAAAGGTACCAATAGCTTACAAATCACATTTGTACACAAAGGCTGAAATAAAATTCAGTTCAACAGAGAAAATTCTAACTGCGGTTCAGACTGCTGTAGCAAAAGAAAGGCCCCTAGCACAAGGCAAACGAATAATAATCGTAACACCTATACCGGCTTTAGAAGCGGTAACTAAAGCAAGCATTCCTAATGCTAAAGCTTTGCATCCGAGATGGATTCAGTGGGTTAATTCTCTTGCTGCAACAGACGTAGCTTACGAATTTGATCCTAACTTAAAAACACAGGAATTCTTACAATATGAATATGAATGTCCTCTGCCAATTGAAATCCTGCCTCTCGAAGAATACGGAAGTATTATATATACTGACGGATCAGCACAACCCACAGTTGGGGGCAAACAAGCTTATAGTGCTGCATGCGCAATTGTTAAAGGTCGCTGGCACGAAGGTAAATTTAGACCAATGGTCACTAAAACACAATCTCTAGGAGATTGCTCAGCTCAACGAGCTGAATTGGTAGCATTTAAGATGGCGCTAGAAAATACCGATCGCGAATTCCCCACACTAATGGTGTGCGATTATTATTATTGCGTACAATCTTATAATGAATACTTGCAGAATTGGGTGGAAAATGGTTTCAAAGATGCAAAAGGTGGCACAATAAAGCATAAAATGCTTTGGGAACAGGTAGTTCTTTTACAGAAAGAACTACAAAAGACTCACGTGATACACACTCTGAGTCATCAACGTGATGGCGTTCATGTTGCAGGGAATTCATTGGCTGATGAAGCCGCGAAGGCAGCTGTGCAAACGGCTTCCATAGCTCCGATAACTCGGTCACAAACAAAAATAGACAGCGATATTCTACAAGCTGTCAGTGCGTCAGTAAAAGATGATAAGAAAACACTCCCAAAAGACTTTCCAGAAAAGTACTTCTATTCAACAGATACGAATAATGTTCCTTTTGCTCGAATCCCTGGAGTGGGGGATAGGGTAATTCCACACATGGAACACAGGTTAGGACTAATCAGAGCGGCACACAAAGGGCTTGCTTCTGCACACACTGGCGTTTCCGCAACAGTATCACTATTAAAACAGAGATATTGGTGGCCTCGCATGAGAATACAAACTAAAAAGTATGTATTAGAATGCGAAATATGCCAAAGGATAAAAGTATCAACAGTAAAACGACCAGCGCAGACACCCCTTCTCATCTCGGATAAACCATTTGCATGTGTTTACCTGGACCACTGTGGTCCCCTACAAAGGGACGGCAACTATAAATATATCATGGTAGCAGTGGATTCCTGTACGAGGTTCATATGGATGTGGCCCCAGCGCTCGGCTGACGCTAGAACGGTTATAAAAGATCTGCGAGTCTTTATCGGCACATACGCAATTGCCACGTTGCATTCTGACCAGGGTCCTGCTTTTAGCTCTCGAGTTTATAAGGAGGCCATGGCCAGCATGGGAATTGGGTTGCGGTATTCTTGTCTGTCACACCCCGAAGGGAATAGTGTGGTAGAAAGAAAAAACCGGGACATAAAGCGATCTATAACAGCGAAGGTATTAGGTTCAGGCGCTGGGTGGGTCAAACATTTAATAAGTGTCCAAACCAGTCTTAACAACTTGCCAAGAAATTCTCTAAAAGGTTTCAGCCCATACGAACTATTGTTCGGAATTAAAATAAGAATTCAGGACTTAGATAGTCAAGTATCAGTGGTACAAGATAATAAAACAGACTTTGACATCAAAGATCGTTTGGCTGTTTTACAGGAACTGAATGAAACAAGAAAATCCTTAAGCAACGTAAAGTTAAAGCAACAGCCAGATACCACTGACGAGGCACCACAAGCAACAGCCCCAACAAGGCCTGTCTGGATTCCAAAGATTGGGGATCGAGTCAGAGAAAAAATAGAGGTGAAGAAGGAATTTGGGCCTTCTTACAGAAAAGCAGTACCTGTCTTGGCAGTCACCGGAACAAGATCAGTAGTACTACCGCCCCTTGCTGGTAAAAAGGAGAACAGAGTTGTATCTATCGACCTGGTAAAACCACAAGCATGTGGCCTATAATCAACAGTAGGCCCAGTGGACTCCCAAGAAACAACAGAATACCCAAACTTGCAACAATCCAAGATGTTCAAACTGAAAGACTAATCACATTCGATCAGCCTGCAGTGCACAGAGAAGGACTATGCAATAATGCCATGGAACTTGTGCCTCTTGAGACACAGATTGAAACAGTTCGTCAAGAAACACCAGTCTACAATATTGTGGCATCAGAAAGTGCTACCGAAAGACAGATTGAAAGAACAATCCCAACAATTGACAGAATTGCCTCTGGTTATTTCATCGACTTCGACAACTTTTCCGAGGATCAAAGCAACTCCGAAGTGATGCCAGAAACAAAAAAGACTCTTAAAGAAAATAAAACAGAACTCCTTCAACAAATCAAAGAATTATATCTGGATACACCGTTGATTGAGCATTGGATTATTTCAGGGGTACTCATACTCCTACTATGCCTAATTTTAGTTTTAATTTTAGGAAAGTTTATTACAATTGAATGGACACAGCAAGTCTGAACATCAACCTAGTCCTCAAACCACACAGATCATCCCATGTGAATAAAAGAGAGCTGTCAACAGTAAATGTCACAGCCATTCCAATACCCGGTGGGGTAGTATGGGGTAGTATGGGAGAAAACTGACTATGAGATCCTGAAGTATCCTCATCAACTGAAGGTTTCCTTAAGTGACTTTGTAAACCCTAGTACATTCTCTGATGATTGGGACTTTAACAGTATTAATGACATGATGTCTGATTTAGTAATGTCAGCTAGTTATGTTATGTTAATGGGTGACTTATATAGCGCACGGCTACTCCAAGGAGTGTCCCGGCGCTTTCTGACCCATTACTGAAAAAAGGAGAAGGACAACAGAAACAAAACAGAGTTACTAATGAAAAAGCCAGGTTTTCAAGGCCTTTCTGAAGGCAAACAAATTGGGAGTATGGCGGAGATCAACGGGAAGGGAGTTCCATAATGTGGGGGCGAGATATTTAAAAGAACATCCACCTATTCTGACTTTCTTAATAGGAGGTACAATTGCCAGGACAAAATTTTCCGACCGGAGAGATCTGGTGGGCTTGTAGAAAGAAATCTGTTTCTGAATGTATGAGGCCCCTACCCGATGGAGTGCCTTATGGGCCAGAGTAAGTGCTTTGAATATGATACGCTTCTTAATAGGAAGCCAGTGCAGGGAGGAAAGCAACTCAGATGATCTGGCATGCCGGGGTAGGCCGAAGATGGCTCTTGCCGCAGAATTCTGGACAACCTGGAGTTTGTGCAAGAGATAGTCTGGCAATCCCAAGTAGAGGATATTTGAATAGTCAAGCCTGGAACAGATCAAAGCTTGAACTGTCAGCTTCCTGTGGGCCAAAGGGAGCATAGGAAGGAATTTGCGCATCATTTTTAATAGACCAAAACAGGTACCCGTAAGGCCTGTGATCTGTGTTTTCAAGGCAAGGGTGTTATCAATTTTAACCCCGAGGTTTTTAGCGACCAAGGATGAGGAGGAAGGGGGGGACATGCAAACCGGCCACCATTCCTGCCAAGGTGGTTCTGCCTGACAGCCGAAGAAGAGCACCTCAGATTTATCTGGGTTGCACTTGAGGCTGCTTCCCTGAAACCAGTTGAAGACAGCCCCAAGGCAACCACGGATGCTCTCTCCGTCGAACTCCATGCCCTTCTTGCAGGTGAAGAGGAGCTGGGTGTCGTCAGCGTAAGATATGATCTGGGCACCCATTGACTCCGCCAGTACCGCCAAAGGAGTCATGAAGATGTTAAAAAGGGTCGGGCTCAGCACCGACCCTTGTGGGACTCCGACGTCCATAGGCGGCACCTCGGCGGAGTACGGGGGGGCCCAGACCACTTGTCGACGACCCGCTAGGTAAGATCTCAGCCAGCTCAACACCGTCCCTCTGAGACCGATCTCGTGAAGTCTTCTCAAGAGGGCCTCATGCGGGACGGTGTCGAAGGCCGCCGACAAATCCAACAACACCAGCATTGCTCTTCCACCTGCGTCGAGCACTTCCTTAATGGCTTCGTTAACTTCCAAAAGAGCGGTCTCAGTGCTCAAGTTGGAGCGGAAGCCAGATTGGGAAGAATGGAGTAACCCATGGTCTTCAAGAAAGGAAGAAAGCACAGAATGAACGTGCTTCTCGACGATCTTAGCCAGACTGGGCAGGAGAGATATGGGCCTGTAGTTTGCATGTATCTCTGGATCGAGGCCTGGTTTTTTTAGAAGGGGGACAACCATAGCCTTCTTCCAGGCTGGTGGAACCATGCCACAGGACAAAGAAAGATTCAGGATAGGGGAGATTAAGGAATTCAAAATGTTGGCGTTCCTGGCTAAAAAGCTCGCCGGACACGGGTCAAGCGGGGAGCCCGATTTAATCCTGAGTAAAAGATCCAGGGAATTAGATTCCAATAAAGGAGGAAACTCCGGTAGAATGGGGCTAGAATCAGGAGATAAAGACGTCAGATTGGAATCGTGCAATGATGCATTAGGGGTAGCTGGGGGAAAAGATTCTTGAATTAGTTTGATTTTTGTATTGAAAAAGATGGCCAGCTCCTTTACCCAAGGTTCTGAGAACTTATGCTGAGCTATGCTGGATTTGGGAGAGATAAACTCTTTAACAATGGTAAAGATTTCTTTACTGGAATTTGATGCAGACTCAATTCTATCTGCAAAATAGTTCTTTTTGGCCTCAAGAATGTCAGAATGGTAAGATTTAATAGATAGTTTATAGGCAGACTTAGCTTCTTGGTCATAATGCTTCCGCCAGAGCCTTTCGGCTAACTTACAATTACGGCGTGCCAAAGCAAGTGACTTCGAAAACCAAGGAGCCGAGCAGCGCTTAACAGATGAAGGGGGGATTGAAAGAGGAGCAAGATCATCAAACCTTTCAGTTAGCCATTCCTGGAAGGCGTCAAGATCCCTCTCCAGATGGCCAGATAGTGTACAGGGATAGTCCTGAAATGCTTGAGCAAGATTCTCGGGGGTAATTTTATGCAAAGGTCTTCTAGGATGCCTACGGTGGTCTGAGGTAGTATAAGATGATTTACTTTTACCCTGAATTAAAAAACTGATCAGAGAGTGGTCAGACCAGAGAACAGGGGTGGGCTGGGACATAATAAGAGGAAAGGTGGAGAACACTTGATCAAGCGTGTGACCCTTATCATGAGTCGCGCTTGAGATGTAAGGAGTTAGACCAAGAGGAACAGTGATGTCCTTGATTTTAATCGTTTCACTGTCCGACTCAACGTCCATATGGATGTTAAAATCTCCTAACACTATACAGTTTTCCACCTTCAGGCAAAAAGCAGTGATAGCAGTTTGAAGGTCATCAAAGAAAGAACCCCGCAGACCCGGAGGTCTATAGACAAGAAGCCCAGAAAAGGATTGATGCGGGGAGAGTGCAATGGAAAAGGCGAGGGATTCTCAGCCAGGTATAGGCAAGGATGGAATAATTGTGCAGGCAAAAGATCTTAAAACTGCAAGAGCAACACCACCACCTTTTCCCACTGTCCTATCCTGTCTATAGACGATATAATCTGGCGGAAAAGCAGCCGCGATGTCAGGATTCGACGACTCGCAGAGCCAAGTTTCCGTGAGCAAGAGACAGAGAGGTTTCTCAGAGGTAAGTAGCTCGAAGATGTCTAAAGCGTGCCTATGTAAAGAGCGAGTCTTAAGCAGTAAGCACTTAAACTGTTTGGGCGGAAGTGGACGGAAACTCTCAGAGGCCCGGTAAATGTTAGGGAACCAACCACAGCCTGGGCAGCAACTTTTACCCTTGAATCGGCCAGGAAAGACATACCGACAGGAGGCGGTATTGCTAGATTCTAGATTAAGCTAGATTCACAGAACATGATTATTTACAAGGTTCGTCTAGTTATGAACAGTTGTTCTGTTACACACATTATGGCGATCATTATTTGCATTAATCTGCACAGCCTAGAAATGTTTTTAAGTATAATCAATGGGAACATTGTGCTACACCACCTAAAAGCAGTTCTAAAACATTCTTTGAGAAATTCAAATACTTCTCAGGGTTTAACACCAGTGATGCAGAAACGTTTTATTACAAACTGTTAGATGAAACAGGAATGAAAACAATGCTGACAAACACAAAATTAATATATTCAGAAGCATTTTATGACAAAATGATGACATTTGGTTTTGATTATTGGAAAAATAACATTGAAACAAAAACCATTTGGGGTACAAAAGATTGGCAGGTACAAGGCCTAGAAGCACTATTCAGAACCTGCATGATACCAGAACAAATGATGTTTTTAAATGACACAATTCACCAAACATCCTGTCTTGGCCTAGCTAAGATCAAAGACCTAAACAAACCGTCTATTCGGAAGCCAATACCTGAGAATGCAACAACAGATATTGAGATAGACGTAACAAAAATTTTACATTTTAACAGAACACATCCTGATTGGAAAAAGTGGTTAATCTGGCCTACTGACACAAACAACTGTCAAGATAGATTCCTGAACAAAACACAGGGGTTAAAAATGACCAGACAAGACCCTAGATACTCCCAGAGTCAACATCCAGGGATAGTAACAACATACAGGGCTCGATTCCGATCCGGTAAAAAAAATCCCCCGTACGATTCGTATTCGTAGCCGTTTCCGTACGACTCGTAAACACACCGTATGACCCGGCGAGTACGATCCGGACCGGGTGATCAGGACGCTATTCGTACGGTTGGCATCAGGTAAGGGCGATTCGTACGGAAAAGCGTTCAATGAAATACACACCGTACGCCGCGTACCCCACATGATCGCCGGGGTATGGCGCGTACCCCTGCGATCATGTGGGGTACGCCGCGTACGCCCAGCGTACATGGGGTGCGCACCGTACACCCACCGTACATGGGGTACGGTGCGTACCCCATGTACGCTGGGTGTACGCCGCGTACCCCACATGATCGCAGGGGTACGGCACGTACCCCGGCGATCATGTGGGGTACGCGGCGTCCCCGGGGGGGGCGTTCTGTACTAGTTTCGGCGCGAACTATGCGTTTACGGCTGTTTCCAGCTCCCGTAAAAAAAAGGGTTGTACGTTGCGTACCCGACACGAATCGTACTTGCTGGGTCATAAAAACTAGCCGCGAACCGTAGCAATGTCACGTACAGCGGGTTCCGAGTGAGACTCGTACGGATATTTTAGTCGTACGGAGTCCTGTACGACTCGTACGGTCTTTGGCTCCTGGTACGGATCGTACTTCGTCGTACGTACGGGGACGTGTACGGGTACGATTTGTACGGGGAAAATTGCTCCGTACGACGATTCGGAGCGCATTTTACCGGATCGGAATCGAGCCCACAGTGTAGGGAAACTCTGCCTCGAATGGCTAGGATCATCCACACTGGCTGAAATTAAGCAACACTTATCTTTACTAAAAGATGGTGCTGATTTGCGCAATTTCATTCTTGGACCACGCAAACAGCGTCAAAAGCGTTTCATAGAGGCCAACATCTATGCTGCGTACAACGAGGCTTGGAAAGTCACACAAATTGAAAGAGCAGAAAAAATACGAGAAATTGATCGTATTAATTTGGAAAAATCACTTTCTGTAGTGGACAATAGGTTAATGACTGTCCTCCAGAATATATTCGATGGACAATATTGTATCTTCTGCCTTTGACATAATAGACAGAAACTTGCTAATGTTACAGCATGGCCAGTCACAATTACGTTCTATTGTACAGTTAGGCTGGACGCTGCAAAATCTTCGTTCAGGCTATGTGCCATGGCGTTTAATCAACACAACGTCATTGTTTTCCATTTTTAACCTTACTGATAAACAAATCAGCTTGGCACAGAAAGGAGCAGACTATACAATCCTGAGCATCGAAAAACTTGAAAGATTACCATTGACAATGTCAGAAAGTCCTGTCATTGAATGGATAATACACAGAATTATAACTATTCCGATAACAACTTTCCGATTTAAAAAGTGTCTTGAATACATACCTACTGGCCAGTATGAATGATTGGGTAAAGGATATGTAAAATCAGCATGGAAATTACCATACACACATTCATGCTATAGTGACAGCGACCAAAATGGTGCACAAACATAATATCGAGTCCAAAATATCGTTTGGACATAATATCGTGTATTTAATATCGAGTGGACAAAATATCGACAGGACAGAATATCGACTACAAAAATATCGTTTTTCAGGTAAGTGAAGTAATATCGACTGTAAAAAATATAGATAGTTAAAATATCGAAGTATATAATATAGATAGTACAATATATCGAATTTTTAATAATATATAATTTTTTATAGTGTATTTTTATGTTATCATATGTGTGAACATTGTGTATTTATGTTATAAATAATTATATTTAACGAATTTTGTTTTAATAATTTTTGCGTAATTTTGATCTGTAGCGGGTTGTGGGTTTATAGGGGAATAGGGTGGGAAGTAATTTAATTATAATTAATTAAATATGTAAATTTATTTATTGATAGTAATTAGTAATTAATTGCTAATTATTTATATTTGTTAATTAATTTAAATAAAATTGTTAATTAATTTAGAGTAATAGATTAATTGTTAATTATGTAAATTAAACTAATTTAATTCTGTAGCGGGTTGTGGGTTTATAGGGGAATAGGGTGGGAAGTAATTTATTAATAATTAATTAAATATGTACATTTATTTATTGATAGTAAATAGTAAATAATTGTTAATTAATTAATATTTGTTAATTAATTAATTTAAAATTGGTAATTAATTTATATTAATTGATTAATTGGTAATTATGTAGATGTAACTAATTTAATTTATGTAGCGGGTAGTGGGTTTATAGGGGCATAGGGTGGAAATTAAATTATTAATTATTAATTAAATAATAAAACTAATTACAATTTATTTATTTGGAAATAATTGTTATATTTGTTTAAGTTATAAAATATGTATTTGTTAATGTTTAATTAATTAGTATTAATAGGTGATTAATTTAATTAATTATTGTTAATTTTTTTTAAAATTAATTATTAATAGATATTTTTTTGTAGATTTTTGAATAATATATGAATAATTTACTTTCCCTAATGTTGTATTCTCTGGAGTGGGAATAGTAATTTTAACCCCTACGCTTTCCAATGCTTTCCCTACTGTTGCACCTACTGGAGTGGGAATAGTAATTTTAACCCCTACACTATTCAACGCTTTCCCCACTGTTGCACTCTTTGGAGTGGGAATAGTCATTTTTACCCCTACGCTATCCAACGCTTTCCCTACTGTTGCACCCACTGGAGTGGGAATAGTAATTTTAACCCCTACGCTATCCAACGCTTTCCCTACTGTTGCACCCACTGGAGTGGGAATAGTAATTTTAACCCCTACGCTATCCAACGCTTTCCCTACTGTTGCACCCACTGGAGTGGCAATAGTAATTTTAACCCCTACGCTATTCAACTCTTTCCCTACTGTTGCACCCACTGGAGTGGGAATAGTAATTTTAACCCCTACGCTATCCAACGCTTTCCCTACTGTTGCACAATGTTAATAATATTGGCTAATATTTAATTATATTTTGTTACTATATATATATGTTTTAAGAAATATGATTAAATATTTTTTATGTTTTTACTTTCATTAATTATTTAATTATCATTAGTTAATTTAAGTATTCTTACGTATATTTTAGTACTTAGTTTTTAATATTAATTTAATTTAATAGTGTTTTTAGTAAAGTCGATATTTTTTAAAACTATATTTTTGTAAACGATATTTTAAACTCGATATTTTTGTACTTACCTGTTTGTAGATAGAAACTCGATATTTTGTCAGTCGATATTTTTTACACGATATTCTTGCAGGTCGATATTTTGGCATTCGATATTATTTCAGTGATCCGACAAAAATGTATTTCTTAGTGGTGAAAACTGTAAACATTCACTAAGCGGTATACTTTTGTGCCAGGGTATTAATTTACACGGAGCCTGTGAAGGTAATTCTAACAACATTTCATGCCATCAGCTTGTCAC
Source organism: Lissotriton vulgaris (assembly GCF_964263255.1). NCBI lineage: Eukaryota > Metazoa > Chordata > Amphibia > Caudata > Salamandridae > Lissotriton > Lissotriton vulgaris. The sequence goes on along the minus strand of NC_141689.1, from coordinate 936,947,271 downwards.
ACCTGCAACTCAGATAGAGCCCTTCTTTATGCAACTCGCGAATGGGAGTTACATTCTAAGAACGGATCACAGATGTTGTGGCCTTGTGCCAGGGAAAAGTTATCTCGTAAGCGTAACTTCCATGGTCAAATGCTGTATGCAAGCATTGTTCCCGAGCGGGCCTGGAGACATAGAGACTCCCATCTGGCCTCGTCTGAATCTCTATTCTATACGAATTGATACTTTAAGCAAAATGAAGTCTGTGCTTTTGCAGACAACAGTGCCCATAACGTCATCAAAAGAGACGGATGATCTTCTAGTTGCGAGGACAGCTACGGAGGTTCATGACCTTTTATCAACAAATTGCCCCGTGCATTTCGTAGAAATGTTGAGCCAACTTCTTAACATGTCTAGTGCCACAGGCATCCCAGGCATATTTAAGACGATTTTTACGGGACTGCTAACACCATTTCAAGCAATTCTGGGAATCGTTCCAAATTTTGTCCACTCTGTTTTTGGCGGCATACCCCTATTGTTGGGACTTGTAGCAG